>NW_027211693.1:34335000-35032500 GCF_022749685.1 Semicossyphus pulcher | reverse complement strand
CTAACTCAGCGGATCAGCCCGAGCTCCAGGGATTCACATACGTAGGCAGACACACACTCACACAATTTAACACATGACCGAAGACATTCAACATGCTATTTCCTCTGTTTCACACTTGCTCACAGGCATGCCTGTGAGCAAGACACAAGGCTGCCAATCCAAGCTAAGCCCTAGACCAATACTCCCATAATGTTTTGCAACATACACACCATAAAGAGTGAAGGCTTTATGTGAATGGATCCATGAATCAATTATATATGATCATATGAACAGCAAGCTGTAATCTGCATACACACATATTCTTCATTTACATATTTTTAAGAAAATAAACACTTTTCTCTCCTTTACTGCCTAAGCTCGTATGAATATATCATTTCTGTAATGCACACACACGACACTAACTCAAGCCCGAAGGCCACGCTTAATACATGCATCAAGTTGCATTGATCAGTATGTCCAGAAGCATCTGAGCCTTGACAGAAACACACAAACACACACTTTCTAAACCTCTCCTATTAGCTGAGAGCTGCGGAGTCAACTTGCCTGAGGAAAAGAACAACACTAATGAATTTTAATAAGTGTGGCTTTGATTAAGAAAGAAACCAGAAATATTCAGAACATTACGTGTGTGTTTGTGAATATGTAAGGTAAGGATTTTAAAGAGCGTTGGAATGATGGGCAATGCTGTATCATCGTGTAAAAATGCAGCAGCATTCAAAGTTTTATGCAAGTCCAAGTACTAAAGTATCAATGGCAAAAGTGCTCTGGTCTTACTGTTTGTCTTCTTTAATCTTATTTTCTGTTTAGTTTTTACTCTTGTCTAATAAAAAAATGAACATCTGTTTATACTTATCTGAGTGTGAAGCAGGGAGGGGGCTACAACTGCATTTCATTGGTCAATCCATTGTTGTAAAATACCGATAAAACCTTGAACTTTGAAAATGTCATTAAAGTTAAAAAAGTTTATACAATGCAGAAGGGGTGTTCACAGTTTTGTAAAGAAAAACATAGGACTGCCTTTTTGTGTTGGTTTTACTGTACAGTAGGTCAAGGCAATCAGGCAAAATACATCATTAGTGAGTAAAGATGTATTTAAAAATGTAAATTCATAAATGGGGCAATAGCACTTACCACTGCACCGTGCAGCCCATGAATAGATCTTCTCATTATTATTTACCAACATGCCATGTTTATAGATTGCATGTAAATACTTGCAAGCCACTTATAATTGTATTTGTATGTAAAAAACTGTATATGAAGTGATGATGTTGAAAACCCTTTGTGGGCTGTGGCACACCCCTCCATTCAGAGAATTGAATCCATGTGTCTCTCACAGGTGGGAACATTCAGGATCTTTATATTTCCCTGCTACCTGAGGATCCCAGAGTCTCTCAAAGTTTTTTGTTGAATCTGAAACTCATTATTGTTGAAAAAATGCTGTCACCCATTAAGAGACAAAGTTCAAAGTTTGGGGCATCCGGTTGTTAAGTGGTGACGCCCCACCTCCGCATTAAACTGTTTCCGTTCCAAGACACTAGTACGTCTCCATTTACAATCAGCCCCAGTCTGTTTTCCTCGCTGTTTTAACCGTTCTGAGTCTAAACAATATCCTCAGTTGTCTTTTATATATCTCCATGTCTTTGTAAAGTGTCCCTGACGTGTTTGTTATCCCAGTTGATAAAAAGATTAACCACGACGGGACATTGTCAACGTTTGGCTTTTATGGTGGATGCTACCGTTAGCTTTCTTTAGCTTAAAAGCATATGGTTGGCAACCGAAACATAAAGAAGAGGATTCACAGGTATTTATACAGTCAATTGTTCACAGCAGTAAAACTCCTCATAGTAACTCCAGCAACAACACATCGGCTGCCTGCTATTAATCCACTGTGTAAGACTGAGGTTAGTTGAGTCTCGTTAGATTCACTCCTACATTGTAAGGTAAGTGAAGAAAACACAGCCAAACAGAAAGTCTACAATCAGACAACTTTTTTTGTAACTTATCGGTATTAGCCGAGCTAGCGTCTTGTGCTATCGAAACCTTTACGATGTTGGATGAGAAATTTTCCTTTTTCTACATGCTTACACTGTGTATGATAACATAGGCTATTGGCTTTATATTTGCAAGTGATCTGGTACAGAAAGCAGGGAGAGGGTATATAGTGATACTTATTTCGACCTAAACGTCATAAAAGTCCCGATAAAAGACCTGCTCACATCTGAGCTACTATGGCCTCTCGTAATTTAACCCCGGCCCGTTACCCATCACTTACAGCTCACCTACCCTCCAAAACCTGGTTGGACAAACTTGGATGGATGTACAGATTTATAGCAGTCCTGCACGTTTTTATTAGAAATACATTAACCATAACATCTTCAGAAGTCATCTCGCTAGCTAGTTCACCTCAACCTTGTATATCCTCGATTTCATGACAGCCCCCTTAGGTAATACAACTCCACTCACAACTCTGTTAGAATGAAACTTGTTTAGTTCCAATTTGACTCTCAAAGAAGCCTCAGTAAAAAAAGAAGTGATTGTGAAGAGATTCATAGGTTCCGTTATTGGTTACTATGTTGTTTAATAGCAACTAAAGGAGCGTTAGGACCTGGAAATGGATTCACATCACATTGTGAAATATATGCCAATGTTTGTTTTTTGTTGTTGTTTTGGTATTCATAAAACATCTTTTGAAATAAAGTTGTTTCTGTGTGTGTTTCTGTTGTTTCCTTTAAACTTGAGCCTGGCATCCTCAACTTTTCAACTTCTCCATTTGGAGGGCGGTCCACTCTCTGCTTGCATTTTAAATCATTTTTAAAGTGAAAGAGCAGCTTGTACTCCGTCTGTATAGGCGCTAATAATTTGATAAGCCTGAGAACGTCTTGTCTACCTTTGTGGTTTTAAGTGTAGGCACGCAGATGTGTGTGCCCTCTTCACTGGCTGTTTTTCCCTGACAGCAAAAAACACCTTTCCTGAATAAAACATCAGGTATAAAGCCACGACATATAACCCAATCTGACGGCCCCAACAGCCAGTAACGTTTGGGCTTCAGCTGGCTGCTGATGGGTTTGTGTAGGGGGAGGGACCAGGGACAGAGTTTAGTATTTCATGTACTGACAAGAAGTATATCTTCAGTGTGATTCTTTTCGTGTCCAGTGTCCACAGCTTATTCCCTTCCCTAAACAGCAAGTGCCAAATCATGGCTTAGCAATCGTAACCAGGCATAACAACACTGGCAACAGATTTCTACATACAAAATCACATATTGAAGAGAAAGCAATATGGTTTCTTTAAAAAGCCTTTAAAAGCAAACTGTTTTATCTGCTTTAACACAAATTGCAAACATTAGCATGCCCAGGTAATTAACTGACTAGCTACACAAGTAGCCTAAACCAGCATACATTTACTTAGCTAGCTAAATGTGACTTGTTCAGGCAAATAAAAGCCCTTTTCAAGATAGCACTTTCACTGTGTAGTTTTCCACCACCTTGCAAAAGCTGGTCAAACAGCCTTCTGCTGGAATGGAATAACACTAAGCTTCCATAGCTATGTGTAGTACTAGGGCTGGCACTACAGTGCATGACAATATCAATGCTTTCTCTTTATTTATGTCTTCTATAGCTATAGCTTGCTAGGTAGCTAAATTGAATAGAATTGTCTGGTTGTCGTTGTCTGGTCATACAAAGTCTGTCTATGACCCACTGTTTCAAAAATGAATACAAAGTTGGAGTGATAAATCTGCCTGTGCTATCTTTGGGAACAACACATGAAACATAAAGTTTGACAGGTGTGACCACTGAACTATAAAGGCAGTGTTTTGGGATCACTTACTGGCTTGGGTGATGAGTCTTATAAAGTTGCGAGTATGTAATCAGAGCGTGCTTTTGGTAATCAAGAATATATGTTTTCCTGCATACAATGACTTTTTTATTTGCAACAATAATATTTCAGTCTAGTGAGATGTTTAGTGAGTGTGTATAAATGTACTCTATGTTTCCTACATAAAACCTTATATTCTGCTCAAGTCTTCCACAGCCTAATCTGTTTACATGTACATTTTCATATCCCAGTTATGCATAAATACACCAAATACTATTACCATGCAAACAAGGCTTAAGCAGAGGCTGAAAACAAACAGTACATGGGATGAGGTGTAAACATGCCTTGGTATTAAAATAACAATTTTCCATCTATCTTATTAAAGTTTGTCAGAATTGGGATAGGACTGTTATTATGGTATGGGTGGAGGTGCGTGTTAAGATGCAGCTTTTTGAGCTGTCTCTCTGAAAGAGTACAGACAGCGGGTCAATCTCTATGGTTTTAGACTTCATATAGGTTATTTAAAAACACCAGGACTTTCCTTTGACAGCTGAAAGTGCCTTTAATGAATAAAATATCATTTGTGAAGCCTCACAACATAATTGCATCTGAAGGTCCTGACCACCACTAACACTTAAGTTCTCTGGTGATGGACTTTGGCTTTGAATCGGCGTGTGGATCATGTGTGTACCTCTGTGTGTGGCTCGATGATTCTTCACAGTGTGTTTTCAGTGATTTTATTCCATTGAAAAATAAATAAATAAATAAAGCTTCCATATGAATTGAACAAATATATTTTTTAACTCTTTATGTACTGCTAATGTTTTCCACAGCACTTTGAGTCAGTATGTGCTAACTGAAAGTCTTCTCATAAGACCCATTAAAGCACTGAAGTTGACTGTGTGCGAGTGTGTGTGTGTGTGTGTGTGTGTTTGTGTGTGTGTGTGTGTGTGCTAAAAATACATAAACTCAGCGAGACACTTTTGTCTTGGGTCACTCTCCTGGAAATAGCTTGAAGGGTGGGGTGAGGGCTTGACGTGTTGATGTACAGAGCGGATGGATGGACGAATGAGGAGAGAGGAGGGACAGAGACAGAGCATGTAAAATACAGAAGACAGAAGAGAAAGAGAAACACAGAGACACAAAAACAACAGGGAGAGAGCCTCTGGCCTGTTCTACTTCTTGTTGTTTTGGAGTGGTTTAATGGTTGCCCTAAAATACACTGACAAACACACACACACACACACACACACACACACACACACACACACACACGGTCACTCTGCACAAGACCATCCAAAGCTATCATTAAAGCTCTGTTGGAAATATTGCTATTACAAATCAAATGGATACACAGCTGTATTATATTGGTGTGCAGGCTGCTTCTGTATCTTTTTTTTTTAAACCTTTCCAGAAGACGCCAAATCTGGAAACCCAAAGTTACTTTCTGTTAATATGTCATTTTTGATTAATCTAATTATTTGCATTTATTTATTTTTGTCATTCTGGTAATACTCTCGTGTGGCTCTGTTGTCACACAGAGAAGTTGGGCAGTGATAATATATTCAAGCCAAGTGATAAAAGAAAAAACAGTGGGTTACTCATTACTTAAAACTTTGAATTAAACAAATAGCCAAGTAAATTATGAGAATAAGCAGTTCTTTGTGTTGAAGGCAACTGCCCGAGTTTGATTGCCACTGTGCCGCCACCTTTTTCAAAAGATGAACAGATTACTTTGCCCATATCCTGTGCCATACAATGTTGCTAAATACCAAAATATACTCTGCTGTAGTAATTGTCTTTGATGGAGAGTTTATCAAAAGGCTACATATATACATACATACATACATAATACACTAAGCTATTATCGCTTGGCCCTTTAAGCAGCACACGCTCCCAGTGCTGGAATAAAAGCTGAGAAATGTAAAAAAGTCCTAATCAAATTGTGTGTATTAACTCTTTAAATCAGTGTTATAATCAGGATCTGGTTTATAAGAAAAGAAACCTGCAAGAGTAAGAGTTGTGTTTATTGCTCATGGTTTAACTTGTGACAACTGAAAGAAGGTCCTAGTTTTGCCCAGATGTTCATTCCTCACGACAGTGCAGGATTTAATAACTGCAAAGCCAGTATTTTCTATGATGATAAATTGCAGATATGACATTTATACGGCAGCAAATATGGGAGCTGCATCAACAACTGGCAGTAAATGTCACTATTTCAGTTGTTGCAACCATGCTCTGTGAAAACATGGAATTTATATTTTCTGCTCATTGTTCTGCTCCTCTGCTACTGAAATAAAACAGTAGTAGGCCTACTCTTTCAGCGCTAAGAGCAATGCTCCATACAGGAGAGAATCGTAACAACACAGCAATTTGCTCGACCTCTCTCACACTCCACCCACTGAAAGTTAACTTCCCCTCCATTCCTCACAGAGATGCGAGACACAGTCTTAGTATTGGACAGAGCAATAGATAGCTCCATAAAGATCGGGAGATTTGCAGCCTGGACCTGCGTGTGTTTGTGTGTATGTGGGTTTGATGTGGGACAGAGTTTATGAACCCATAAAGTCTTCAGGGATAAAAGTCGCACAACGCCACGAGGTTAAACGGCAGATAGAAAGAAAGAGAGAAAGAAGAGCTATGAGGTTCGTTTAAAAGACAGGGCTGACAGATTAGGATGGAGTCTCTCTCTCTGTGTCGGTGTTCCATCTACTGTTTCTACTTTGCTTAAAAGCCTGCTCCGCCATACTCTCCCTGAAAATCCTTATGTAAGAATCATCTACTGTGTGTGTGTGTGTGTGTGTGTGTGTGTGTGTGTGTGTGCTCATGTAATTTCATGCATGTATTTCTGCTCACTGAAATTTATTTTCCAGTGCAGCAGTATTTTTCCACTTTTGCCCATGTGTGTATGCGTGGGTGTGTATGTGCATATATTAAGATTTATTTGTTCTTTTTCCATTTATTATAGGAAGCATGCAGTTGTTTTTGTGTGTATCTGTTTTTCTCCAGTATATGTATGTAAGTATTGGACTTATGGGCTCATGGGGACGTTGTGTGTTTGTTATTTTTGAGGAAGTAAGACATTTCTCAAAGTGCAGTGTCTGAGTTGGAGAAAACCTAGTAGTAGTAGTTTTTGGTACGAGCTTTGGTAATGAATTCACTTAAAATAACTGCTTTTTTATTTAACGTATCCATCACGCATGTTTAGACTGATCCATTCCATTGGTGTCAATGAAGATAAATTGGCAGAGATTGGAAGCTACTTGAGGTCCCTTTCAAATGACTTTGTTCGCAGTAGGCCTAATTATTACTTTTTTTCCTCTGTACTTGTGAATTGTCAAGAACTTCATCATAATGTGAGGGTGTCTTACAGAACCGTGGTTGGTTTTACATTTTTCCAAGCTATTGTCCAACATCACACTTTTCCCCATCTATTGCATTGATTGCTTTATGATCAAGACCATTCTGACAACATGAAGTACCTTATGGAAGCGATGCTTTTAAGCAGGAAACTGCTGATTTTTGACTTTGAGTCTACAGCTATGCTCGGCGCTCAGTAAGTCTTCACCATAGACTGTTAATGAGAAGTGGATGTGGCCTCTAGGTTTCAAAAGTAAAGCCCATAGTACCTTAAACCTGCATTCTTTCTAAAGGCCAGTTTGAGTCTTTGCAGAAATCAGTCTGATTATATGTAGGTCTATCAGAAAATGACCCAGGATTAGTGCAAAGCCATGGGTATCCACCCTTGCTTCAGATTATGGTCACTATGGCAAAAAACATATCAAAGCTTCAGAATGGTCGTCCACAAAGTCTGATAGTTACTGGTATTTCAGTTTGGAACAAAATGAAGTGCCAACATACTTATGTAACATTTCACAATGAAGATCACCTATGAATAATTGCTGTTACTGTTATAATTACTAGCAGCTGTGGTTTAGGGTTTGAATGACACAGCAAATACTGCCCCCTTACAAGTTTGGCATTGCTTCCAAAGGCATAGCCATAGATTACATCCTGTTGGGCAGGTCGCACCATGCAAGGCAGGATATGTCGAGAGTGTATGAATGCGTGCTTGAATTGTTTAATGAGACATGCCATGTAAAGTGCTTTGAGTAGTAAGTAGACGATACAATCACTATATAAGTAAAGACAATTTGCCATCAAGAAATATAAACATAAAAATATGCTTGACTCAGAGCACTGTCTCTTGGCCCAATAAGTAAAGAGTGCAAAATACAAAATTATATTTCAAAATGTATTAAATGTTTCAAAAGCACTAACTTACAAAGATACTTACTTCTTCTTTTCTTGTTATGGTTTTGTACTTCTTTTTTATTTTTTTTGGAAGAATCAAAGGCTCCTTTGAAACATAAGAGCTCATTAAAGAATCTACCCAAACTAAAGCACACTTGAAGAATCCAAGACTTTCTGGTGTTTGATCATCCTTTACAAAGTAGCTTCAATTAGGTTTTTAAAGTATGTTTTGTTAACAAACCCTCTCTCCTGGGGGTTTGCCTTTTAACTTCTCCCATTGCAGAAGCTCTTGGTACTAAACTTTAAGTGTCCTAAACTATGAACATGGCTCTGTCCAAAACTAATTGAACAAAAAGAAAGAAATTAAACACAACAGAAAGAGAGAAAGATTAAACACAACTGAGTTATAGTAAAAGACTGATGGTCATTTAATTCAACACAGCTGCCAATTTATTTGGTGTAATAAATTACACCCACACAATAAGATTGTGTGGTTGTAATAATTCATAAGTTAGAATTTACTATCAAGTCACTGGCTCTGGATTCGGTTCATGTTGTTGTTAAAACACAAAAAGTGCTAACAACATCATTAGCACTGACAACAACTCAGACAGAGCCAGTATTCTACTTTTCATTAATATTCAGGACGCAGGTGGAGGACAGCAGCCTGACACTGTGGGGGTGTGACACACACCCATACCCACACACACTCATACACACACACGCTCACACACTCTCTTTCTCACTCTCCTTGAACCCCTGTTCTAAGGCCTGCTTTCATCAAAACACCAGAGCAGCACCTCATTGTCACTCTGCTTTATTCTGCGCTACTGAAGCTCCCTCTTTCTTTCTCTCTGTGTGTTTGATTCTGATTTCAGTCTAAAACGTTCTCTTGTACTGATAATGTTTGTTTTATTTCTAACAATGTACCGTTTTGTGTGTGGATCGTGTGGTTATTTCCAGTATATAGTGTTTTTCTTTGTAACTAATAAGGACAGTTTTATATATTTTCTTACAATAAAAGCATTATCTAATTATATTTATCTAACTCACCAATGACAACAGTTTCATTCTGGTTCTGCCCAACTGCTATTATTTCCATTGAATTGCTGTAGTTCCTTATTAGAGCCAACAAAACTATAAATGGGTGACAGATGGTGTGACATTACATATCAGAATTCTAAAAAAAAATGAACTTGTTTTTATTTCTGTCTTGGTAACATTTTGTAGTGCAGCTGTGGTATTTCACAAATATTTGATGGTACAGTATCTCTACCCCTGATTTCTGACAGGTTTGGTCAAAATAAGCTTTGTCCATGTCCATGATAAATGGACCAGCTAGCTGAGGCCTTGCTGCAAACTTCCAGAGAAGTGATTGCCTGTGTCTGTACTGGTCTCCTCTGGGTGCTGTGCTCTTCACAGACGCTAATATAGGAGACATGTGAAAGGCTGCGGTGGACGGAGCTGGAAATATAAACCTCTGTAGGTACAGAGGTTAGGCCTTATATTTCTAGCTCCGTCCACCAGTTTAGAACGGAAGAAGCCTTTCAGATGAGAGGTGAAACGTCTTCAAGAACTTCAACCAAGTCCAGTTGCCTTTTGGATTAAGCTTAGAATTACCATGACCTGGAGGACTGAGAACCTTCACAGACATACGTACATCTTTTTTAACTTTCTAAAACCCATAATCCAACAATCATCTCACTTCAAGCAGGGATAGGCCAAGTGTACAGTGATGTGAAGGAAGGCAGGATTTGAAATGATCTTTAATCTCAGTCAGTTTGTGTTTACAGTATAACTGAATGCATCACCACTTGCCAATAAGAAGATATTGTATAATATGTGAAGCTTTTTCTCTGTAAAGTTCATTGTTTCCAGACTGCAAAAATTGGCTTCAAGGTGGAGAAAAGAGTGGTGAGAGTGAAACCTAGAACAGAGTACAGTGGCCAATCTTTTCTCTCATATACAGTATTTGTTAATAATTCCACACTGGCTAAAGTAGACCTCAAGTCCATCCACAAGAACCCAAGAAGATTCTTAGATGAAAGTATCAACCTGAACATCTCTGACTGACCCCATTGGAGAACATGTAAAACATTGGGATCTAAAATCTGTTTTTCTGATACAGGATAGAAAGAAGATTAATAAGATAATGGAAAACAGTTTAAGGAGTGTATTGTGAAAATTAAATGATAAATAATGCAACAAATTCCTGACTCCAGGCTTTAAAAATCTATAATTTTATAAGAATAAATTCAACTAATAATAAGTAACTGTCTCCAACATTACACTAAATAACTGCCACTTTCCCTCCCTCAGCTGTATGTTTTACAACCTTCATCCCTCACTTCCTGCTCTTCTGTCATTTCCTTCCTCCCTCCACCCCTCCCTCCATCCCTCTGGACAAGAAAAGCTCTTCTGTCTCCCTGAAGGTCTACTGTCAAATACCCGCTTACCTCGGCACTCTGGGCTGATATGTGTGTGTCTGAGTCTGTGCGTGTGTATGTGTGTGTGTGTGTGTGTGTGTGTATCCCTACAGCTCTACACCAAACGACGCAGCACACTGCTGCATCTCTGGGATTTGACAGTTTTACTCAACTCTGTCTTTAGGGAAACACACATCGGGAGGAGAGGGTGTTCACAGGGCTAGGGGAACGTGTGTATGTGTGTGTGTGTGTGTGTGTGTGTGTGTGTGTGTGTGTGTGTGTGTGTGTGTGTGCGCGTGCGTGTGTGTGCATGTGTGTGTGTGTGTGTGTGTGCGTGTGTGTGTGTGTGTGTGTGTGCGTATGATGGTGTTAGCATGTGGAACCCCAGAGGACTCACATCTCTATTGAACACAGCAGGGGCTTAAAAAAATTCCAAAGTATTTCCTCATGCAGAGAGAAAGGTCTTCAAAGAGTACATGTACTATGGAAGTGTTTCATTCATTACACTAAATGTGGTTGTTTTACTTATAATTGTATTATATTGTTTCGCTTGCTGTATGTTGTGTCCTCTTTAATTTTTCATTGTGTTGTGACCATGCTGCAGGATGATTCTGCACTTTAAATAAAATTAATAATGGTATCTTATTGGTAAATGTATAACATGTAATGCACAGTGCTAATAAATCAGAATCTTGTTGACCTAAGAACAATATGAAAAAGGAAGGAGGAGTCACACTTGTAACAGACAGTAGTGTAATAAAAGGACTGAAAGAAAGCACACTGCTTACACAGATAACAAAAACATATGGACTGTACTTATATAGCGCTTTTCTAGTCTTTGCAACCACTCAAAGCTGCTTTTACACTACATGTCACATTCACCCACTCACACACTGATGGCAGAGGCTGCTACGTAAAGTGCGCAACTGTCAATCAGTCATTACATTCACACACCGTTGGCTATGCCACCGGGAGCAATTTGGGGTTCAGTGTCTTGCCCAAGGACACTTGGACATGTAGCCTGAGGGAGCTGGGGATCGAACCTTTGACCTTCCAATTGAAAGACGACCGACTCTACCACTGAGCCACAGCCGCCCATATATTCATAAAGACCTTTTTGAAACTGTTTACAGAAATGCTGATATACAGTATATCTTCATTAAAAACAACTATTACAACAAACTAAGATGATTACAATGCATTGAAATATACAAAAACAATAAACAAAAATAATTATATAAATTAAATTATTGGAAAAGTAAGGAGCTTACAATTTATTTTTCTTTGTAATTAAAATTCATTATATGGCTTTAATTCACAACGTTTGTGTTGGTCTTGCTTTTAATCATTGACTTATTTACCTTTAAAGCTGTGGAGTTTATGTTGACATTGATTGACGATGTTTCTGAAAGGTGCTTTACTCTCCGATCAGCATTCAAACATTTTCATTTTCATTTTTTTTAATTTGATGCCACCAGTTTAAGGGAAAAAACACAAACAAAAAATCGAGAAACTTGACGAGAAGAAAGTGTCATCTGTTTTTACAGCTCGTTGTTCTGAAGCCCAAATGTCCCTCATATGTCCCTCATATCACATCGGATGCGGCACGTACAGTAGCACATACAGCTCTTACTGTAACAGGGCATGTGTGGGTGTGTTCTGAGCCGTAAGTCAGTGATAGTAATGGTGGGAAAAATGTTCCCTTTAGTTTTGCTTCAGAATCCTTGACCCTCATTACATGCAAGACCAAACACATCAATCACCTTAATTACATTTAGTGGTTATTAAGATGAATGGTGGGAAAGTACCATGGTAAGATTCCTATTGATTTTGATATAATGGTAGAAATTAGATTACTTACTTCTTAGAGCTAATCATGTAATGAGTGTCTGGTCAAAATGATGCAGTATCTCGCAGGCTTTCTGATTAAAGACATACCGTATCTATAGAGCCCAGACCTCTCTAGTGCACATGGCCAGATTAAACCACCAGAAATGATCTTTGGGCTCCTTTTTTCCCGCCTTCCTGCTCTTGGTGCCCTATGTATGTACCCCTTAACCTTCAAGTACCAAGCAAAGACGTGCAACTGCAAACAACACATGCCCGCTTTTATTATAATACAGCCCTAGAAAACAACCAGCATTTTGGGGTTGTAACACTACCCACCATCTGACTTGTGGTGTGTACGTTGATTTTAACCTGCAAAACATATTTTTAAATGTAGTATTCTCTGAATCATCTGAAGTTTTCTGTTACTGAGTTCACTGAACTTTACTAACTTTCCATTCTGGAGAAACTGTGTGAACAATAACGTAATTTAAAAAATCAACCCAGAAAAACCTGGAGCCATTTGAGCCCCTAGGGGTCTTGGGCCTTAATGAAATTGCTTGCTTTGTAAGCTAGATTTTGTACCTTACTCATATCCTAAACTCATGAGCTCATCATTGACGTCAAGCCTAACCACACATACAAAAAGCCACACTTGTCACTGATAATCCTATAGTCATCACTGACTCATTGAAATGTCTTGGCATTTCTTGGTTATTTTAGACTGGAATATATGCTGCACATATACTGACAAGAGCCAGAAAAGAGATCACATGTGTCCTACATTAGCTTCTCTGAATCAGCTTCCTGTAAAACCTTGAATAGCATTTAAAATTCATCTACAAAGCCCTTAATGGTCAGACACCATCGTATCTTAAAGCTTATAGTTCCCTATTGTCCCACTAGAACATTGCACTCGCAGGATGCAGAATTACTTGTGGTACCTGGAGTCTCAAAAAGTAGTAGCCTTTAATTATAAAGCTCCTCTTTTGTGGAATCATCTTCCAGTCTGGACCCAGGAGGCAGACACCTTCTCTACTTTTAGAGAGGCTTAAACTTTTCTTCTTGATAAAGCTTATATATTTTGCTTGCCTTGGACCAGCACTGAGCTCCTGTCTCCTCATCTGTCTCTCCATCTGTATGCATTTATGTCCCATTAATGCATGTTATTAACTTTGTATCTTCCTTGCACTTTTTGTGCTCTCTCGACTCTCGCCTCTTGGGTTGCTGCAGATTGGTATTGAGTACCACCTACTTCCCTGGAACTGCTTTTATTATCATCAGTCAGATTTGTATCATAATTGTCATTGCTTTCGTGATACATTATGTTAAAACATATATTATCCATCCGTCTATGCATTTTCTTGCGGTGGCAGCAGGCTAAGCAAGTTGACCCAGATGCCCCTCTTGTCTGCAACGTTTTCTAGCTCCTCCTGGGGAATTCCCAGGCGTTCCCGGGCCAGATAACATCTATAATTTCTCCTCTTCATTCCTTATTCCATATGTATATATATATATATATATATATATATATATATATATATATATATATATTATATACTGTGATGGCTGCCTACTTTTACCCAGGTCTCTGACTGATTTTCGCCAAGTGTTGCTAATGATGGAATTGTTGGGTCTCTGTGGTAATATTACAAAGAATATTGTCGAGCCCTGTGCCATATGTTAAGTTTCATCAGATAATCTTTGTTGTGACTTGGAGATGTATAAATGAAAATTGATTGATTGATTAAATAATTGATTGGAAAAAAAATTTAGTGACAGCTCAAACACCTCTTGCTCTAGATCAACTATGCAATAGCTCAAATGAGTCCCACTTCCACAATGGTCTGGTATTACAACATGCAAAAAACTCACTGTCAACAAGCTCCTGAGGACCATTGGAACACACCTCAACTTAAAAAATTCCAGATTGTAACACCAAGCACAGCATCTGTTCCACCCATTGCCATGGAACTGTGCTGTTACAGTGACTGTCGCTTGCCAAAAAAGGAATTTCAACAGTACCAGTACAAAACCTTTTTAAATGAAAGTTTTTAGCATGTATGCAGCTTTGTAACTGAGTAGAGTTATTTCCACACTGCTAGGAATAAGTCCCTTTTATTTCACAGTTGTTCTAGATTGGTCTCTGTCCTTACGGACGCAGTCAGCCATGAGCGGTGCAAATTCAGCACGCTGCCTCACAGTCATATGCACTCATTCATTCACAGCAGCATCCTACAGTTGTAGCCTGCTTGTTCTAGTTTTTCTTGTTGGCTAATCAAAGCTGCGTAGCATCGTCACACAACTCTGCTGTTTGCCACTGAGCTGCTTCATTTCAGCCGGAGAAAACTGCCAATGTTATGGGGCCTTCAGGGCTGTGATGCTTTTAGAAACTAGGTTGAGAGAGTTACTCATAAGTTGGCCTTTGGAGAGCTGCATTATAGGATAAGGTGGTTCATTTAACCTGTCTGAAGATTGCAATGAAATATGCCATATGAGCTCACAACTGATGACAGAATGTTTTCATTTGATTAAATGTTGTCAGGCTAAATAAGAAATTGACATGCTTTTTAAGAGCAACAGTATCATGGGTTCCTGCAAAGATGTTTGGAGGATGAAAAAAAGGGCTCACACTGAGTCAGAGTTTTGCCTTGGGGGCACAACAAAGCACCAGGCCCGGTTTTGTGTCTGTTTCATGCTAGCATTAAATAAACAGCTTTGCCTCCTACTACACTAACAAAAATAGCTATCAAGCTAGCACACTAACATTAAAAGACCAGCCACTAAGAGGCATAAGAGGATAGATTAGCATGCCACCCATTAACAATTCCTATCTCATATTGTAGTACAACTAAAAATAGGTCAGATGGTGGTTTAAACACTGCTCTGTGGCCTTAGGTTGTTCATAGCAAAGAAAGATGAGAGGACAATGTGATCTAGCATGGAGGCACAATTTTAATAGATGAAGTCAGCTAAGAGAGGCACTTCAAGACAGAGGATGCATGTTAAAAGCAAGATTAAACTAAATATACATCTCTCTCTCTCTTTCTGTCTCTCTCTCTCTCCATGTATATAGTATAAGTTGTATGAGGTACCTGATAGTTTAATTAAACATGAAGGTCTGAATAAATGTGTTGTTTTGTTTTTTGATAGATATAATGGCAGATAGAAAAAATGGCATATTTCCTGTAGGCCTTTGTAGATATGTTTTTAATGTTACACTGTTGCTAATTTTGGTTAAGCTCAAAAGTACGAAGCGCCTGACGGAGGTGATACATTTTATCTTGTGAGCACTAGATAATTATCTTGTGGGGACAAGTTATTATCTTGTGGGGACAAGATAATAACTTGTTTGTGTAGCAGTTGTGTAGGCCTACTCTCTGTTGTATTGTGCGATGAACCAGGCATGAGCCTCACTTTTGGCTCCAACACTCTGTTTATTCTGATAAAAACAGAAGTCTATCACAGCCACCCTTGTAGTGGTAATAAGCTCCAAAAATGCTAAAACACAGAACGATATATTTAGCTAACTGTGGGTAAGTGAGCTACACCACAGAGATTAATGATGAAGCTACATTTTAGCTAGCAAGGTATAATACCGTGGTGAGCAAATCAATCAATAATCACAAAAGCATTTGATATTGAAACATACCACATGGATAAATAGCACTCTAACCCAGAAAATAAACTTATTTTAATAGATTTTAGCAGAGCTTATTACATACTAACACAGCATGGGCAGGATCCCTCATGTCTGCAGGGGCTCCACAAGATCATAACTTGGGCGCACAAGATTTAAAAAAATTACCCTTTGGGACTTCAGGGGCTCCGTATAAAAGAATTAGTTCATGGGGAAATAAATGAAAAGCAAGTAGCATGCAGTAGGCCTTATGAAACAGCAAAATATGTGATAGATTAAATACATAGATATGTGCAAGCACCCAGCCCCCACACTCAAGGTCCGCGCCTCAGTGAAGTTGCAATCTCAGCACAGCTCCCTGACAGCCTTTGGTTTTCAAGACGATGATGAGGTCAGAGGTTTGGGGGCGGAGTTTGATCCTGATTGACAAAGACAGTCCTGACATAATCTCTACCAGTCAACCAGCCTCCCACTAGACCCACTCTGTGTTTGTGCGTGCGTGTGTGTGTGTGTCTGTGTGTGAGAGGCTGAGACAAAGACAAGTGCAGTGTGAAGGGATGTTTTTCTGTGCCTTTTGACTGTGCATATCTTTGTGTGCATATGTGTGTGTGAATTCTGTGTGTCCAGGGCATATCTTTATAAACAGGCTGAAACTGACAAAACTAGGAGAGAATATTTTTTGACATATGTCTCTTATATGTGAGTGTGTGTGTTTGTGAGCGAGGCAATGTATGCGTTTATTTCAGGAGATAAAGCAAAGCTGACATGGAGGGCAGACAGATATTTGAAAATAGACTGTGTCAATCTTTTTGTGATACCCTATCTTCCCTCAGGACTCACTGCCTCTGTCTGAATAGCAGAGACACTCAGCAGATTCTGGTCCTGTGCAAACACTTTTTGGCTTCAATATGTAGGACTGTTCAATTAAAACAGCTAACAGTTGCATTTTCACACTTAAAGAGATTATTACCATGTTAATTTTGACACATACAATTATTACAGAAACAATTAAGACCACTGGGAGTCTGTATCTGCATAAGCACTGCAGGCTCTAAGGAGAATCACTTCTAGCATGTTAAAGCCAAAGATGACAGGGGGGGTGGGCTGACTGGAGGCAAGTAGGCTTATGGGAAATGTCTTAATTTAATAACAAAAACAATCATCTTCACTGTAGCCTTATGTGTTCATAGTTATTACATCAAGGGATTGTAATTAATCCGAGCCTTCATTTCCTTCTTTTCTTTTCTGTTGCAATGAAAAATATTAATTCTAGTTCAAGGATACCCTGAGATAAGCCTTGTGACATACTAACAAACTTTTAAAGAAATCAGTAGCTGTAGCACATTCTCTTATATTTACACCTACACACAACTCGCGACATGTTCAGTATTAATAATTTACAGAACAAATCAAATGTTTTTAAATAATAATAACTTAGGATAATAATCTCTCCCTTACAACCAATTACAACAGAAAGCTATTACACATGAACATATCAACATTAAAAACCACATGCAAACACTGATGCTGCCTCGTCTGTCGGTGCTTTGTGTGTGCATTTAGTGTGTGTTTGTATAAATGCTGACACGAGACTGTATTATTCACTAGATGGAGATCAGTTTGACCTCCAGGTTGACCTGTTGTTTCAGATCTAACATCCTTTGGGGCACACACACCCACATGCACAAATTTAGACACATATTTGTTTGACACAGAGGCACAGATGTACTACACAGATGACTATCTGTTGTCCTGAGTACATGTGTGTGTTCAGGTTGGTTCATAGAAAGCTCATAGAGAAACGCTGTGGTCTCAACAGATCAATACTGTTATTCAAACAAGCTGGATGAGACAACAAAGCCTTCTCTTCTTTCACTTCTGTTTCTCTCTCTCTGTCTGTCTCTTCTCTCAATGTTCAGTTCACCTCTTCTCTCTTTATACATTCCTCTCACCTTCCCTCTCTTTTGCCACCAGTCTGTCCTAACATTTTCAAGCCTTTCTGTTCCCACCAATTCATTCATACCCTTTTATCCCTCTTTGTCCGAGCCTTAGTTTACTAAAACATTAACCTGTTTTCTAGCAGCAAAAGTATAACTCTGCCTCACACAGGTGTCTATTTTCTAACCAGAACGATGTTAGCCTTGGGGCAATGCGAATGTTCATATCTACCAGGCACCGCTGTGGACCGCATAGTGGGCTTAACATAAATTACAGTGAAGAAGATGAAAGAATATGAATATCACAAAACTACCTTTGAAGAAGCTGGAAACGTTTTGCCTTGTTTCTAATCTTTGCATCGGGAACAGTTTGCCTAAATTACAGAGATGATTATGTTGTGCTTTTATTGGAGTGCTTCGCTTCTCCTCCAACCATCAGTCCAGCCTCTTCACTAAACACAAAGACACAACTTTGATATGAACTCTCCATCCAACACCTGGCCGGACGAACGAACAAAATGAACCCAAAACAGTGAGCTCATGGAGCATTAGTGTTTCCATAAGCTTGACACGGCCTCTTTAAGGTTCCAACATTGAGCCTTTAGACCCCCTCCTATATAAATAAGCTATAAACACCTAATTAGGGAGTTGTTGATTTGCACTGAAGCCTGCAGGAGAGGTAGTACCAGAGCTGAGTTGACCACTGTTTAAATGAGTTTGGAAGGAAGGGACAGGTGTATGAAGTTCAAAGGTCACACTGTGGTTGAGACTAACCAGCACTGAGCATAACTCAGAAAAGAAGTTCGTCATATGAAGAGATTTGAACACAGATACTATGGGATAATTATTACTGTGTTAAAGCAATGACACTGGCTGACACCATGTTATATGTCAAACTGTTTTGTTAGATGTCACGCTCTTTAGCTTCCACAACGACAGCATGCTGTTTAACACACACACTGCTGCCGCGCTTTGCCACCATTGTCTGATTGAATATAAAAACAACACAAAGCTGGCATTTTGCGAAATCTCTGTATAAAAGGCCTTACAATTGATATTTTAATCTGTTACACTTAAAAAAGCAAACTGAGTAATAATAAGTATTGTAACACATCAGGAACCAATCTGATTCTGAGTTTTGCTGTGCAGCTCTCCTATTGTTCAAACATGAAGCTACAGATATCCTGTAAAAGATCACACAGGAAGCAGCAGCTTGTAGTTTCCTGCTCTAAACTGCAAAGGAAGCAGAGATGATGCCTGGCCCATCCACGCCTCATTACTACAGGTTAAAATTAAATTGTACGTAGACATGTTCCTCAAAGGGAAACGTAAAATATTGAAATTGACAGCAAATGACATTCTGTGATTTAATGAATGCCACATGGATCACAATCCAACAGCTTTTAAAAGTGCCCCACTTTCATATAAAGTTTGCTCATTAACTTCATGGGCACAAGATGATAACATGTTAAAGTAGAACATATCAAATCGGCACTGGCTATACGGGAATGTAACTATTTATTTAGGCAAACTGACCCTGTTTTACCTTTGATAGACTCTTTATTTCATAATGGCCTGCATGCTCTTTCAGAGGCTTTTAACAATAATAATCAATAAAAAACATATCATTGTAGTTTGAGTGTTGAATACTTGTGTCATAATTTGTCATTAGATAAAAAAATGAATCAGTGATTTACAGAATCAAAACAACTTTTTCTTATTAAAAAAAGGTTCAGTCAGCCTGAGGAATAAGAAAACCTTCAACCTTAGGAAAAAAAAATAAGGGAAAAAAGACGTCACACTGATGAATCCTGGCAGTGGACTTTATTAAAGCCTCTCTGGAAGGAAGCATTTATGGTTTTATCTTATTACTAAGGCTTCATTTTTCAGCACTGAAGCATCAAAAGATCATAAGAGACTTGATAAGTGTGAATGACAAATGAAAGATACTATAGTGAAAATGCCTACTCCACCTTTTGTGCATCTTTTACAAAAGAAGAAAAAGTAATAATCCACTGCAGGCGATTGTCAGGGCTGACTGATTTCCATATGACACCTGAGCAGCCTATGAAATGCTGCTTTTATATGTTGCATACCTGTTCCTTCTTTAGGCCTGTAATATTTAAACAATGCTTGCATGCCTGTCGTCGATCTTATGAAAAAAACAGACCCTGGGTAATACATAATTAGAGACTGATGATCGTTTCGACATTCTACCTGACCTATTCCCCCTATTATTAGAAATATCTTTTTTTAATATAAATATATGAACTCACCAGTGTCACCAGTATATGGGCAGATATAAATTCAGATTAAATCGATCAATTAAACAATTCATGTATCACATGTGATCATAGAAAAACTATAACAGTGAAATGTCATCCCATCAATAAATTCAATGTGTGATCCAAAACATTAGCCCAACATCAGGATTACTGTTTTTTTCCAGGTTTTGCAGGGCTGTGCAGAGGCCTCATTTTCCTTCTCTTCTGTCAGTAGCTATACATAAAAAGAGTAAGTCCTGGCATGGCTGTATTCCAGGCCCCTGTAAAGCTCTCTATAGGCTGGGCTTCCCAGTCCAACACCTGCAGACTAGCTAGATGCTTAAAACAGGAGATTCTGGCTCGGACCAAAGCCGGTGTTTACTCCCACCACCTTGGCAACCTTCCACTTTCAGATGGATGCAGAGGTGGATGCATCCTGCATCAGTATCGTAGCTAATGTTTGTTGTCTCCCATATTTATGATGTTTACTTTGTCATTTAGGTTTAAAAACCACACCCAGAGAGTGTTTGTTGTTTGTATTTTTAGTTGTTCTAATGGGGTAGTGGTTTGAGGCTACTTTGGCCACTACAGGACATCTGCAGGGTCAAATTTCTCCAATTGTATTGTGGTTTATGTAGGCGTCGGCTTTCCTTTAAATTGTAAAATGCAAGTGCAATTGAAATCAGTGGAGGACTTTTTCTTGCATTCTTTACAACGTCATACCAATGCTTATTTGAGACATGGATTAAAACGTTTAACTCGCCTATATTTAAATTACATGTGTCGTTATTATGAAGCAGCATTAAAGGGAGCAGAAAAAGGAAAAGATAAATGCTCAAGTGCACTGCCAGTATGCTGTAAGATGACCCAGAGCTGATAAGGATCCATTAGTGAGGACGTCATGAGGCCTGGACGAGAGTCGCCCACAGACAAACAGCAGTCAAAGGTAGTCATCATCAAACATGACAAAACAAACAACATAGACAGGACTCTGCCACAAGTCAAGGCTCCACAGAGAAATCTGACGACCTGAGAAAGACGATAACATCACTGCAAGGATTAGAGGTTCACTTCCCCATTCACAGCAAGGTATTAGTAGTGGCTGTGTTTTGGGTTTGAATCCCACAGACACCAAACCTGCTGAGGGGGAAAGGGACTTTTGATTAGCTACCAGTAAACAGCTAAAACAAAGAGGAAAAATAAGAACTGGAGTCGGGTTAAACATTGTCTTTGTGCCATGCCACTTTAATATATAGATGTAAATACATCATGAAAAAAGCAGCGTTGTCTCAGTGTTTATGAGGAGCATGGTAGAAGAAAGTAGAGAATCTCTCTGAGTCACTGGAAGGCATTTCTATAAAGAGGCTTGGAAAGAAAAATGACAAGAGATAAAAGGAAGAAAAACCTTTTACGGAAAAGAAGAGACATCAGTGGAAATAACTGTTCACGGGTCACTCTGGTGTCATGATAGCTGCTGCTTTTCTATGGTAACTTTAGTAAGTAAGCATTTATCTCTCTGGAGGAACGTATAGGTCTATGTATATGTGAATGTGTGTACAGAACCTGTGTGAGGGAGTGAGATGGGCTTCGGTATCCTTCTCTGGCTAGAAGTGATCTGGGAAACCGCTGTAAAAGCTAAACTAAGACTCGCCTCTTTTCCTAGTTTTGTCTTTGTGTGAAAAAAACAGCAAAACTTTGATTTTAATTTTTATATTACAGACAATGTTACTTCAGGTGTCATATGCTTTTCAAAAGTGATAAATTGTTACACCGGAGACCCTTATATAGCTTCGTGAAATTTAATGTTTTTTAATATTTTTTTAACTTACTAGATCATTTGTTTAATTTTTGGAAATTATACTTTACATCTGCAAACATTTCAAGGGAATCAAATGACTGCAATTGCATTTTTGTCAATTTCTATACATAACTTTCATCCATTTATTCGGTTAATTATGTCGTCAGGGAGTCCTCAGTCTATCAGGTTACAGGGATAATAGCACAAGATGATTAAAAAGAGAAAATATTCTAATGGCTTAGAACAAAGAATGTAAAAAGTGTGCTCTTATACACAAACAGATGTGTAACAACATTGATCTTGAGTTATGTTTATCACCCCATCGACTGTGATGACCCCGCCTTTAAGTTGCATGTTTGGCTGTTTGCTCTCTGTTTCAGATGCCAGTGGGTGTGGTCGGGTCGTCGTGATTGGGAACACCTGCCCAGTGTTCAGACCTTTTAGCTTGAGCAAACACACGGACGGAACACCTCCAATTACTTTTTCAGTCTGTTTGGGAGAAACAATATTGCAGAAGCTGGATGCAAAACCCCACAAAGAGCAGATTCTACCTTCACATCACACTGGGAAGATTACTCAGTTGGCATGAAAACCTGCTGCAGGAATCCTGTCTCCTTCTCAGTATTTTACACAGGCAGGTAAAGGACACACAGCGGGACATAAAAGCTGACCTTCACAAGCAA
This sequence comes from Semicossyphus pulcher, assembly GCF_022749685.1. NCBI lineage: Eukaryota > Metazoa > Chordata > Actinopteri > Labriformes > Labridae > Semicossyphus > Semicossyphus pulcher. The sequence goes on along the minus strand of NW_027211693.1, from coordinate 35,009,855 downwards.
ACATCAGTAAAGTCAACTAACGCTCATTAATTGCAGCAACTATTAACTGCAGCATCACCACATACATTGCTGTGAAGTTGATATCTGAGAGGGAAAGAGTAGTGTTTAAGTGACTGTTGTATAAAAGTGTTACTATGTGTTACTGTACAGTAGGTGTAGATTAAACATTAGAAAAGGAATGATGTTTGAGATGCTTCTTCTCTCTTGAAGCACCACATCAGTTTGTCAACTCTCCATCTCTCTTCTCTTTGGTCGTGAATATTAAATAATACAAAGGTGGCAGAGGAGAGGGGAGCAGTTCTAAACCTGCCCTCTGTAACTGTCACACAATGTTTGAAAAATTACATGGTTCAACAGAGCGTTTGTGACCCTAATTATAGAGAAGCCTTGATGTACGTGCTGTTTGGGAAGTCTTTCAAACTTTGTGAAAAACGGCACTAACTGCAGTCAAAGTCATTGGGCAGAGTTTGACATTGCCAGACGTGCCTCATGTACAGAATGACTTCCTCTCAGTGAACGCCACCATCAAACAAAATCCATGAATATTTTATTTTCTAAATGATCAGATGATCATGTGTATCATTCAAACGATGAGCTAGACTCTAACAATCACTAAATGAATAAGCTAATTTAATTTGATATTACAGGTGTGTATCTGAGAGAATTATGTATTTATATTATTAGATGAACTGCGATTCAAAGCCTGTTAGATATGATCAATTCAGCTGTTCTTCGGATCTGACTTCCTTACTTTAAAATATTTCGTATCATAACATATTTTCTTTTGTGCCATTTCATGTCAAACGCAGGCACAGACATTGTGTCACACAAAGAATAGCACGCACAGGCAGTGATACATTAGTCATCAATTAGCCATACCTCTGATTCTCTTATCAATTATCCAATATTTATTTGCAAGTCTTTTCGCTCTTCATGAAGATATCCTTTGTGTCTGTACAAAGTTTCTCAGTAAAAATAAGAAGCATTAAAGTTTATAGTTGACCTTGGAAATTAACTTCAACTCTGGTTACCCCTCAGGTTAATCCAGAAATTGGAAAGACTCTCTTGCACTACTTTTTACATTTTAAATGGAATGAACTCCAGAGGATTTTATATCTCGAATGTTTGATGCCACAGGCACATTTTTAAACACTAAACTTTGAATCAAATCAATCAAATCAAATTTCTGATATTGTCTCTTATGCTGTATGTGCCTTGTTCTTCTTCAGTGAGATTTCATGCTTAAATTAAGGTTATAACATTTCACCAGAGCTTTCTACAGCATTGAACATTAAGCATGGAGTTTGCTTGTTTATTATTGGAACAGTGGAATATGGTGGCGAAAACTGGGCAACCTACATTATGCAAAGTTATGGAACAGTTAACAGCCTATAGATGTTATAGGATGTTGACAAAACCTTCTCAATTCAGACTAACTTTACTGTAGAGCTATTAGTGACAAAAGTAATTGAAAGCATTTGATCTAGTATTAAAGGGGACATATTTTAGCTATGCAATCATTTTTCTACTATTCCAATGTGTTTTTGAATCAGGTTGGGAAAGTTTGTTTCATTTTTAAAATTGTATACATATTTTAATTTAATTATTTTTCGGAGCCTCTCCTTCGTCCTGAAACCAACAAGCTGTTTTGCCATTCAAAGGTCAGACCTTAGCCACGATTGGCTGACAGAATTTGGAGTGACCATGTAGCCCCTCCCCCACGTGTGCGATCCAACGTGGGGGAGCGGCCGCACCGTCACTGCAAAGTTGTAGAAAACATGTCTGCTCAAGGATCCGTTATTTGGCCTTATATGTACGAGCCAGAATCACCAGGAGGTATTGGAATGATGAGTTGAAATCTTGATGACTACAAGCGAGTGCAAGAAGGCAGCCTGAGGTAAATGAAGGTGAATGACGATTGGTTGAACCGTAGGTTTCAACAAAAAAGGCAGTGCGGTGTGCCTCGATCTGTCTGATCGGGCCCAAAAACTGCAATTAATTTGAAACAGACATAATCAGTTACTGACCATTACCCAGAATCAGCTGGACCAGGCAAAGCACCCATGTTTTTGATTGGCTCTTATTTTGATGTTTTTAATTCAATTTTTAAGATTATTAAGTAATCACTAAAAAATTGAATACTGTTCAGACACTCCTCTTATATCACGTACTCGTGCTGTGTGTGTGTAAGTGTCAAACTGTGTGTTCTTACAGGGGTTTGTCTCAAATACATATCATCTGCTCGCTGCTCTAGATGAATGTTCCACAGCCTCAGGTCAGTTTAGGTCATCCTCCTTTCCCTGTCCCTTTTCCCCAATCAAATTCTCTCACTTCTCTCTCAGACAGTTACTGTTTCAATTCTACTCTCACAAATGATCAAATCCTCTTTGTCCCTCTTCTTACGGTTTCTGCCCCAGGGAGACTTAGTTGGGTAAGGTTTATTGGTTCCTGTACGTAGATTTGGTTTGCAGTAGAGGGCTCTGTCCTCGAGTCTCCCTGATTCATATCCTTCAGCCAGAACAAACAAGGATCTTTTCTTCCAAGGTGCATACATTTTTTCAGAATAAATTTCACTAAAGGGCTCATGAAGATGGGACATTTTTCTACTTTGCTGTCTGACCCAATGGGCCAAAGCCCAGCATCTCAACAACATAACCAGCTTTCACACCAACAGCCATTCCTTAAATGTCTTCTTAGCTGGATATTTTTTTTGCATTTGGGAGCTACAATATTTACAGCTGTTTTGATAACCTAAATATCTTGTATTTATCTAACTTTTCCTAGACCCACTTTTACTACAAATCCATGTTGTGGGATTTTACTCACCAAACAGGGAAATGATCAGTCATACAAAAACATTACTAGACTTTATGCTGGAGGTTTTTCACCATTCCACACTCCTCTCCTCAAATAATGTACTTTAGAAAGGTTCAGCGTACACCACAGCCCTGGTTAACCCACAGTAAACCTCCTATTGCCACAGTTAGCTTCATTTGATAGCATGGCTCAACATGCCCATTACCATGGAAACAAACTCCGAGACACCATGTGCTTGACTCATGGGGAGGTGAAATGGCTTGCCATCAATTTGTGGCTGGTTGGCCTTTTTGTGGGAGCACGACTGGCCCTCCCTGTGGCAGTGAGTTTCTCCCTGCATTAAACCTAAGATAGTAGGTGTTTCTGTTCAGGTTTGGGTTTCTGGACACTTTGAACTGTGATGCTACAAAACACGCAGGAACATAGGTGCTGTGTGTTTTTACCTTCAATATAGCAAAAACCTATGTGATATGAAGGAATAAATTGGAGATATGAACACTCTCTGTGAAGTGTGGAGCTCTGCCAAACACATTTTTTGCACAATTTGAATATTAATTGTAATATATTATAATTTGTTAATGCAATTTGTTGGCCAAGAGTGGAGGTTGCCAAAGAGCCCATTTGTTTTGGTCTGCAATATTGAGTTTCCAGGTCTGTGGGACAAAACCATCCCAATGGTCAATTACAACCAGCCCAACCAGTACGAGAACTCAAATCCATTTTCTATACAGCTTATCCTATTCAGGGTCTCAGGAGTGCTCGAGCCTATCCCAGCTGTCATGGGTACAGGGTACATCCTGGACAGGTTGCCAGTCAATCACAGAGCTGACACATGGAGACGTGGCTGACAAACTGACTTATAATAAAATAAATGTTTTGCTAAAATAACTCATTATAATTTTTTCTACTGCAAAGAACTTGCCACAAAGCGTAAGCACACTATTGTCTCAAATACCACCCTGTGCTATAGAAAAAAAATATCCTAACAGTGAAAAACAGACTTAAAAGTTACTTTTTTAATGGATATACGACAATGTGTAAAACCCCATGCCGTACTGCAAATTTCGCACTTATAGTTTGATTCTTATTCGTCTCTTTCTGATGTCAAATTTGGAGAAATAGCAACATAAACACTCTCTGAATGGAACTCAGACAAACTCATGCAAACTCACTACGGTAAATGTAGTTTAGTGTTTTCCTCATTTCTGCTGTCCAGGCACGAAAATGCATATGCTCTATCATTCACACTGTTTATCAAACAGGTGCATTTACATATTCATGTGTTCTGACAGCTGACATTAACACAAGCGCTGACCCTAAGCGTTTTTCTACCTCCCTTGCATTTCTATTCTTTGACCCCTGCCTGCTTTGTTTCTCCTGTCTCTACAATCATGCCAATCAGATGTATTTTTTCGACTTCTAAGATCTGTTTTCTGATCAACTGAGTTGAGTTGAGTTAAGTTATTGCTAGACACCTAACTGGATGCTGAAGGGATAGAATATTGGCAAAAAATTGGATCTCAAACCAATTCACACCCAGCTTCAGCTGTTACGGATCACAGCATAGCAGAGCTTGTTAGTTCTACTGTTATAAAGATTAGATTTTTCATTTTTCATTACAAACACAGATCTGTGTCAGTTATTGACTGTGAACTGTGTGAACTGAAGTCATGCTTTACTGAGTGTTGTGCTGCTGATTTAAGAAATGTTTTGAAAGATGCAAATCGTCCATAAAGCTCACAGTGTAGGACATTCATATTTCATCTTCTCATGACAAACACTGTATATCCCAGTCCTAATAAACTGTATGTGTGTTTGTGTGATTATCCATAAAGCACTTGCTGACTTTTAAGTAAAATCTGCAGTACAAGTGTACAGTATGTGTTTTAAATGGTAGCCAGTGGCTATTGCATTGCATGCCAAAGGGTCAGAAACATGAGAATGCCTTCTTGCTAGAGGCTAATAGTAAATGCATGAGTCAGTAAACCCACTCAATGAAACTCACCGTATTGTGATGCAAGACTGATCTGTGTGAAAAGAGCCAGTTGCCAGGTCATGCTGCAAATAGCACACTTCCCACCAGAGGAAAAAAGACAAAACACATCCCTGGACTGTCATAGTAATGTTAAGCTGCTGACTATGTGGGGTTGTGCAAATGAGCTTGATAACTACCAGAATACCTGAATTACACTTGTTTTTTATTTTACTGCTGCTAATACTTAACAATACTAATGCTAATACTTAGAACATTTTCCACAACAACATAACAACCCTGTTATTTAACTAATTTCTGAGATGTGTTAGTATTTCATGCATTCCTTATATTTTAGTCACAGTAAAAACATGGATAAAAAGACAAAGATTAATTCTGTGTATAAGTAAATTAATGACTTTTCTAAAAATATCCTTCAAAATAAATAATACAGTGTCATATTAGCAGGGTGTCTGGGTTTCACTATTGATAACGCCAAGCAAAACCTAATCTTCATAAAAATATGTTCTATTCATAACTCCCTGTCTTCTGTTCCCTGTGTGTGTAAATTCAGAAACACATCTAGCTCCTTCTCCAGGAATGTGTCAACAACACCTCTGCTCAGAAATCAGAATATTGTGTACAACATTGCAGTGGTTGTTGCATGTCAAAGGGATTGCATGTCGCAGCTAACGGGCAATGCATGAGTGAATTCTAGTGGCTTTTAGAGGCAGACTTTAACAGCCGGCTCTTTAAGCTTCGTCTGGTCTGAATAACTTGTTTTGCACCAAGAAGTATATAGATTCTCCTCCCTCCCTCTGTCTGAAGCTGTATTTGTATCCAGGTAGTTTTCTTTTGTTATCTGACTTTGAATGTGACCTTTTTTCATGTTAAAATTCCAACAATGTGGCCAACATTTTCAGACACTGAAGAGAAATAGCACATCACCTCACTAACCATGCAACATACGTTTTCTCCGTCACAAAGTTTTGATTTCTCTCGGGTAACTCTTCTTATTTAGTTGTTTCAATCCAGCTGATGCAAACTTTAATTTGATTGTCTGTCAAGATTTGCTGAAGAGTTAGACAGCAGCAGATGGTGGGAGTCAGAGCATATCACTATTACAGAGTTTGGAAGTGACTCCTCAGCTCTGTGCTACTTTGACTTTAGCGTTGTAACAGAATCACTGGTAAATTCTGTGCTGATGTGCTGTAGATTATGCTTATGCTACATTCTCACTAGGCTACCTCAGACCATAAGCCTGCTGGTTGCTACACAGCATATGAAGTTGAAATAAAAGAATGATAAATAACACATAAACACATATGTGTCTCCTGGAAATGACTGTTCTGAAGGTGGAAACAAACTTTCAACATTAGCTTAGTTTGTTCAGGTTCACTTTTGAGCTCCTTCTGCTCGAGTCATTACTCACTGCCTGGGCAGAAGCTAGGGTTGTGATTTATATTAAGAACTTGTATGTTGGCTGAGTAATTTTAGTTCATTTGAAATTTCACCCAAAATGATGTAGTAAAATGAATGTGTTTGCCTTGTCTTCATTTGTGGTGCAATTTAAATTAAATTGCTCCTTTTGAGAAATCACTAAAGTGACCACACTGGAAACAAGTGTAACAATTGTTTTAGCATCTCCTGCAGCCTTTAATCTACCTCTTACACAAAGACACACTCAGACCCTTCTATCGTCTCTCATGGAATTGGCCTGGCTGTGCTCTTTCCCCATTGATAGCTGACTGAGATCAATGACATCACTGTTAGACTGACTCAAGAGACCTTGGCATGATGCATGGGCCTCTCCGCATGTGTATGCATGCGTGTGTTCGTGTTTGTATCAGTGTGTGCGTGTGGGTCCACGCAGAGGCTAATTCATAATGATGACAGGAAATATTCCATCATATCTTCACACTCAGTCATCTCTACCAAACAGCAGGGAGGAGAGAGAGAGGCCAGAGGAAAGAGACAGGGGAGAAACAGAGTGGCGTTAGATTGAAGGAGATGAAGGTAGAGCGAGACAGAGACAGACAGCGATGGAAACAGCAAGATGAAGCACAGACCGAGAGATGAGATGAGCATGCTAATTCAACTCTATCACAACTGTGTCTTGAGCAATAATGAGCACATTTATAATGTGCCAGTCATCTTACACCAACAATTACAGTTCATCTATTATCTGTCATTTCTTCCAGGTTGTGAAGTGCTCTGTGTGTGTGTGTGTGTGTGTGTGTGGACAGATATCCTTTTTTTTATGTCTAAAGATACGTTTGAATTGAACATGCTAACTTTTTAACAAGCTCACACGCTAACAAACTCCATAATGGAGTTTTCGGGCTCCACCCCCCGTCCCGCCCCCTCTTGAGTACACCGATGGCTCTAATCTTTCTAATGTGAGGATTTGCTTCATTGGTCTATTATATAGCAGTGTAAAGTAAATAACTTTGGGTTGTGGTGTTTTTACTCGGAAAAAGTGATGGATGAAAGTCAAAAAATGATGAATGAGCTAATCAGAATGTGACACAGATTAATCAACTGTAAAATCACATTGTTAGTGGTAGCCGTATTATATGTTTGGAATGATGGAAAGATAATGTGGGGCTAAATACTGTAAAAGCACAAACTGCAGGTAAAAACTAATAACCTGTTTCAAAAGATGCCCACAAAAGTAAGATATTTGAACACATCAGTGTCGACTGGGAGGGAAACAAACTAAATTATAACATGCAACAGATGCAACAAGTAGAAGTAGCACAGTGCATCCCAACTGCTCTTTCCTTTGGTCTTGAAATCAGCAGATTTGTTTTACATAGTACATATCATACTTTAATAAGCCTTGAGCACAGTCACAAGCTGGTTTCATCCTTGTGTGACTTGCTTCTGTGCTTGATTGACAGATTGCACAGATATGCAGTATTTAATGGATATGGGTCTGCAGGAAAGTAAGAGTGTGAAGTTAACAATCGTACTGTTTGTTCACTAATCATCTACTTTCCATATGATCACAGCATGAAAACTCAACATGCGTGCTCACAGCGATGTACACTGATATTGGCAGGTATGTGGTGTTTGTGTATGTTTATGTGAGACAGAGTGAGAAATCACAGAAAGAGATCTATGCTTCTGTGTGGTTTGACAAATAACCTCTCAGCTGTTGTTTTAAGCTGTCATTGTTGTTTGTTTAAGGTACGTTTCATCCATTAAAAATGACCTACCTGCAATGCTGTTATGATCACTTTCAGTTGCAGTGCATGTGTGACATCATGATAAGCACCTGATGACATGAGTAGTAACTGTGTTTTCCTCTGAAGTTTGGTTCCTCTCATCCCAGAACACCTTGTCTTCCAGAGAGAAGTGTGTAATACCAGCATATGTTTTTACCATTCATAATTTACCCTTATGTATTTACTCTGACTTAGGGACAAGTATCAGACTCTTTTCATATGCAAAGTTGGAATGTTTTCTGAATTCTTGATCTTGCATTACTTAGCAGATTTTTTTTTTATTAAGGACAAATGCCTCCCTTTAAAATATAGTTCATTAAATAGTTTTATACTTGTTTATTTCTCATCATTACACTGACACTGGAAATTGGGAAGGATTTCTTTTTAATCTTCAGTTGAAAGTTTAATATTTTCAGTGGCGTCTCTTCAGCATCTCCACCTGCTCTGCTGAGAATGTGCTACAAATATTACAATTATTGATAAATAATTTAAGATCTGGTTATTTGACTTTGGCAGAACAGCAAACTCAAACAAGCTGACAGAGCCTTCGTTAAGTTCTGCAACAAAATCAGCTTGGCTAAGAATCAGAAGTTGTTCACCGAGAGCCCCTGCACATTAAATTTACATGGTGTTAACACTGTTTGCTATGAAATGATATTAATAAGATGCATTTCAGACAAAAGTGTTGAGTAAACTCTCCTTAAAAAGATGCGTTAACTGAATTAATTTACACTACATCAATGCTGCTGCTCTGATCTAAGATCATCATAAGCTTCACTTTGAACACATGAAATAGTTTTTTCAAAGAGCAGAAGTGCATTCAAACTGCATGTCAGTCAGTCAGTGCTCAAATCTTACACTGACTGATAGGAAGGGAACTGCATTATGCACTGAAGAGGGGGAAGCACATTCTCATTTGGGTCACAAGCAGAAAAAAACGTTTTGTTTCCTTGTTGAGGTCACTCATGCGCAAATTCAGATTCAATCTTCCATATTGATATGATTTGTTTCAATTATGCTGTATTGATTGGATAACATGACAGGGGATTTGTCAAGGTGTGAGACAACACACACGCACACACACACACACACACACACACACACACACACATAGGCTATCCTACAGATAGGGATTGGATGATGTTAGATCCCATGAAGGTGTTATATCACCTTCATCCCTCTTCCTTCTGTTGCTTCCTCCTTTTCTGTACCTCCGTTCTCAGGCTGTGTTCACACTGACATTCCAACTTCAAAAATTCAGCCCTCTGATTCATTTTAATGCACTGCCTTGGATGTCTGGGAAGTACCGATGCAGAGACTTCAACAAAACATAAAAAGTAAAAAAAAAAAGAAGATAAAAAAAATATGGGTAAAAGTTCAACTTTTCTTTGCCACAATATATTTGACATGATCGGGCATTGCACTGTGCTGATGTGTAACACTGGACACTGTGGGTAGATCACTTTGAAACATAAACAGAGTAGTTGTGTTGTTTACCCTGCTGGAAAGAGCATTTTATTATAAACCAGTCCTATAAACAAATCCTTCTGCATGTTTCGACATATGAAAGGTATTAGTTTATTACTCTTAAGTCCACTAAACCATATCTTCACTTCCTCTATCACTGGAAGCAGCTCATTGCTGCGATATAAACAGTACTATTTTTGGTTTGGCTTCAAGCCTTGTCACATCTTTATCGCTGCGGAAGATAGAAGTGCTGAAAACTTCACGATAAAGGGGCGGCTATAGGCCTAGTTGGTGAGTTACTAAAGTTGGCTAGCTAACAGCTAACAAGCAAGCATGCTGGCGACAGTCAGGCACAATTTCTTAACATGAATCCAGGTAAGTCAAGGCGTGGCTCTGCATTCACTCTCTAGCTCTTTGTAGACCATCACTGCTCTACCTCCCGCTCAGTGAGACTGACTTTGATTTATGTTTTTACAAACAGCAACGGCCAGATCCTACTCACATCGAAAAAAACCTGTGTGAGTGAGTTTGACGGCTCAGGCTGGCAGGGAGGGAGGGGTCAAAGCCACCGACTCTGCTATCACCAAACCTTGTCAACCATGCTGTTGGCTACATAGAAGACATTTCACAGGTGAATACACACTCAAACATGGAGAGAGAGGTTTCAAGGTAATGTCAAGGGTGAGAGAGAGAAAGGCAAACCAGTGAAAGAATTTCAGTCCTCATGTAAAAATCACGCTTTCTCCTCCCCTCCTTTTCTCTCTCAGTAATCGACAGCATGTTGAGTTGAGAATCTCCAGGTAGTTACTCACCAGTTCTGCATGGCTGCCTACCAATCAGAATACCATTACAGTCGAAACACATGCACACATCCACGGATATGCAGGTACACACAGTTTGAGTACATATACACAGCATGACAAACCTGTCTGCGATGGCAATAATGAAGCAAATGTGCAAGCATGCAAGCATACTGTATATAAGCTTGTGTGGCCCTTTACACTCCCATACACTATAACACACTATAACAGGGAGAGAGATTCTCTCCCTCTCGGTTAGTGTCAACAGTCATGCCACCGTCTCTCTCACTGTCATTCATTCTTTCTCTCAATCTGTCTTTTTAATGTCAGCAGTTACCGTGCATTTTTTCCCCCATCCACTTGGACAAGAGGCGGATGAGATGGGGTCGGTGTGATTTGTTTCGCCCGCCATCCTGCCGACAGTGTTGGCTTGATTTGTAACACGGTCTGACCCTTTTGCCACGCAGTAGAGCGCATTTGATTTGTGACCCTCTCTGTCTCTCCGCGGTTGTGGGTTGATTTGTGCCACTCTCTGGCCCTCCTGCTCTGCACTATGTTGAGAGGACTCTGGGCGTCCTGTGGAAACTAAGCTTCATATTTTTATCTCCTAGGTCAAAGATGACTTCTTCATGCAGCATGAAATCTAATCAAACATATCTTAGGAGAATTAACTGACTGCTACCCTTCCTTCTGTCTGCCTGTCTACCTTCCAGATCTAAGACATTTGCATATTGCATTCCAACAGCTGACATTTGGATGACAAACTAACATTGTTTGCCGTCTCACTCCAGTCCATGAATTAGATTTACTCTGCTTATAAAAGACAATGGCTGCTAAATGCCATATCTCTCTGTGACTGAGGTTGTGTGTGTGCGTGTGTGTGTGTGTGCGTATTTATGTGCGCAGCCTGGTTATTGTCCATAACAACGCCTTTCTGTCTCCCGTATGTCTCTGCGAGAAAACGAAAACGCCAATCTCTCTTTTCTTCATTGTTCCTCCCTCCCTCTCCGGGCTTCTCTCTGTCTTCCTTTAGCAGTAAACATGCAGACTTGTGTGCATTTATTTGCTTTGAGCTAATGCCGCGCTTATTTACCAAGCACACTTATTCACTATGACCTTTAAAGAGAAGGAGAGAGATGATCTAATGAGGAGGACAGCGTGGCAGCTCAGAGACAGAGGGAGAAGAAGACGAAGGTGAGAGGAGATGGTATGATTTCAGTCTTTCAGTCTGTGTGTGAATGTGTGTGAGTGTGTTATCAGGCCTATTTTCACTCACTGACATTTAGCTGCCAAACACCAACTGTCCCTTTTATTTAACTCAGCCTGCTTAAGAGCTGGAGGGAGCAATCTGCAAATATTCGACTCCTGGAGCTGGTTTACCGACAAACCCACTGACTGACAATGTGGCTTTTTGGCTGTTTTTATATTCGTCATGATATTAGCAAGGTAGCATCATGGTGTGTCAATATGGCCGATAGAATGATTGCTTCTCTAAACTGAACTTCTATTTAAGGTAACTGACAAATGTAATTGGAAACACTGCTTAATTGACACAGAGAAAAAATATACTGCAGTGCTGAGTGACATGCTGACTGTGTAGGTGCTTACTAACGGCTCAGACTGGAAAGATATGTATGAATCAATCCGGAGAATGTCAGGGTTCCAGTAAGGTAACAACCATGTCAACAGGATAATCAAATCAAATTAAATATTGATAGTTCCAAATTGAAAAATACATCGAGTTATATGTTAAGCCTTTTCCTGTAAAGTAAAAGTTAGCTGTTAGCAATTTCTGTTTTCGATTAACCCATGGATGATACTGAAGAAAAGTTGAACATAATCTTCAGCATGCTTATTGTCAGGGTTGGGAGGGCTACTTTATAAATGTATTCTGATACAGTCACCAATGACCTGTTATAAAATGTAATCAGTAACATAATCCAAGTATCACAGTTTTAAAGTAACGTAACGGATTCAGTTCCTTTTGGATTATTTTAACACTAAATCTGCAAATAAAGCCAAGATAAAAGTCATTTAAATACTATAGTTGTGTGTGAATGCCCATTTAAATGAATAGTGGTAATTATGCACATTTAAATGTACTTTGTTAAGTCTGCTATCTTCAAGTAAACTGCCATAAACTTAATCCAGTCTTGAGCTGTTTCAGTAGTAGAAGAAGAAGACAACTGTGCAGCTAACGCTAGCGATTGGTCTTACCTGTAAATGTTTCTTTAATGTCGAGTCCTTGGATCATGACAGCATTTCACAGCTGGAAGGTATAACTGTTCTGTGCCGCGATGTTGCTCCTGGCAACTTTTAGGAGCGGTGATGTTGTTGTGTGTAGTGAAGTGTCGTAACGTGTGCGCACAGGTGAGATCAGGCTATCCGTTTAGAAATGAGACGCCAGATGTTACAGAGCATCTTTGGTATTATATCGTCTTCATTTAAAAATGTATTTTAAAATTGTAATCCTGCTAGTTATCCTCATTTTTAATAAATGTAAGTGCAATCTAATTACCCCTTTTTTTAAATGTAACTGTAACAGAATACAGCTGCCTCCCCAAGCCTGCTTATTGTAGATGTCTAATCAGCATTAATAGTAAATGTAGTCAATTAAAGCAATATATATATTTCTGTTTGTGCTATATTGACTGAGAAATATGAGTTATCCTGCTCACACAGCAATCACAGAGGTGCCTTTATGTACCAAGATGAATTGCGCTTGAGCAGCAGCACTGGCCTAGCTTTACTGAATTTCTTTCACTGTATCCTGACTAATAAATATGGCCGAATTTCAGAGGCAGCTAAAACTCTGTAAATTGTATCTTTATCCATAACAGCCTCTCCACTCATATCTAGGGGCACCATTTTTGCTTTTTCCGCTGCAGAGTTTTGTAGCCTGTTTGCAATCCAAGAAAAAGCAAAGACAAGAAATCTGAGCTGGAGTATGCTGTCCTTCTTCCCTGACACAGACTATTTCACTGTACAAGGCATTGATGATTCTTTTCTGACCATTTCTATGGTTATGAGGATGATCTCTTCTTCTTTCATTTCTAAACTGATTTATGGACGTCTATTTGTGAAGGTTTAAGGTCAAAACTATTCCACAGTAGAGTTGAACATTATGGAATATGAAAAGCTTCTCTTTTTTTCATTCAATCAACTTTCCAGTGAACTTAATGCTAAGACACAGATAGACACAGCTGGACATACATTTAAACAAATATGCTTCCTGTTCAGGTTAACGGTCATTCATTGGCTGAGCTGTTACACAAAAATACAGCCACTCTCCACATGCATGGTTAGTACAAACGGTAGCTAGCTAGCAAGGCTAGCACAGCCATTATTTGTAAAATTGGTATATTAGGTGTTTGGGGTGAATGAACACTCACATCTCCATTCTCTGTTTGGTTGAGCCAATTGTATATTCATGGAAACATTCAGTCAACTTCCGCTTCCTGTGTGAGAGCATCTGTTCTTGTTTCTCCCCACTCAGTTATTTTGGGTCATTTTTTAATTAGTCACCCTTCTGTACCTTTCTAATAGAATGTAGATGGTGAAGCAATACGGTGCTTGAAATAGGTATGCTGCTACCTCGTGTGAGCTGTAAGCTGCCGCTGGTTGTGAAAATAGGTTTTCATATTTAGCACCTAGCATCATTTCTACAGTGCCTCCAGAAGAATTTGGGAAAATGCTTCTGTTGGACCCAATAAGGTCGCTTCTCTCTAGAAGACAAGGTGTCACACATATGCACACACACACACACACACACATACACACAGGGATAATTAGCAGCTGTGAATAGAGGGCAGCAGGCAGGAAAAGGTAGAGAAAAGGAGATGGAGAGGTAATTGGTGCACCTGTCTGTGAGGAAAAAGACAGCTCTATCCACGCACGCGCACACACACACACACACACACACACACACACACACTGGAGACACCCAGGGACACGTGTAGACAGAGACACTGACATGCCTGCACGGACGTACACCAAAAAGTGTGAGTATGTGTGGGGGTAAGAGAAATAGAGCGACAGAGAGAGAGACAATGCCCCCAGCACCTTTATTGAATAGTTCACACTTTGGCAGCCAAATGTGACAGCCGAAAGCCAAATTTAGTCCTTCTCAGAATAGCTTTTGTCAGCCAGTGATGCAAGATATTCACTACTTGGCTGGCTTTGATTAAGCTGGACGGATTGAAAATTAAGAGCAACTTCACTTTAAAAAGAAATGTCTAATCTTAATAGAAATATTGACCAAAGCTGGTCATAGTGACACTCTGAGCCAGAATGAAAATTCACCTTTGCCATGTGGATTTGCACACCAATTTTGCACTGATAGAACTATGCAAATGTACTCAGGCTGCTTTGGCTCAACAAATCACTTTATTCTAGAATATGAAATATCATTTTACATAATCTTTTAACTCTAGTAAGGACCACTGTACACCACCTTGAAGCCATTCACTTCCTAGCCAATAGGCTAGGGCAGCCACAGACGCTGACCTACTGTGAATCGCCATCTTGGATTAGTGCGTCACCATATTTATCATTCGCTGGTCGTCCAGCCTATTGGCTAGGAAGTGATCGCTTCCAGGCACGGGCGGATCGCCACAATGTGCTGCAGACAGTCCTGAGATTATTGTAAGCTATGAGAGACCGAGCTGGTTCGGCTGGACAAACTGTGTGATGACAGCTTTTCTAAATCAATCCAAGCATTCTTTCAGCATGGTATGTTCGGAAAGAAAATAAAATGTGTACATACCGATATACATTAGCCATATCAGCTGACTGATGCATCCATTGGGCTGTAGTTTGAGACAATATGATCCTAGATTCATACCCAACCAAATGTAAAATTGGAATTAATTTCTTTCAAGTTCTGTCACACACCCTTTAATTAAATGGATGTTGCATAGCTTTAAACTTTTACGTGTGCTTCTGGACGGTTGGCCTTATTCATTTAATTAAGATCATTCATACAACTGCTTTAAGTAAGGACTTGTTGTAGCAACACTCAATGATGACGTGGATGTAGCAGGACTAAGAGTCTACAGCCATGCAAGTGGCTCAGTGAGGATGTTATTAGGCACAGTGGTGCTTTCAGGTATATGCCAACATCAGCATGGTAACATGCTCACAACCACTTTTCTAACTTTCACCAAATAAGACACACAAGAAAACAGCCCTCTTTAATACTTGGTACCTCTTCATAACTTTCACATGAAATAGATCAAATACAAAACACTGGCAGTCATGGCAACAGTGGGTGTATTATTAGTGCATACAAATTATTCTGCTGGCTTTGTTGTGAAAATTACAACATGGACTATGAACTATGTGTGCAGAAACAGATGTATAGACATTGTACGAATGCAGTAGTTGAGTTCACTCATATGACAAATTGTATTGTCGAGTTTGTACTGTAAAAAAAATGTCCAGAGAAACAGAGATTCTTCAAATTCTTTGACTCTAAACCTCCTTTTATAATCATCTACTGGAGCCTAATCATTTAGTAGCAGCAGCAGGAAATATGATGATTTTGCTGAATGAAAACATCAATAAGAGTGAATTATAAGAGCTGAATTGAGGTATGTACTTTGTTTGACAAAATGCAGTTCATCAAACTAAAGTATACTGGTGGCTGAAAGCAATGACTCAATGAGAGTCAGAAAGAGTCGACATGTACAAAATCAAAGATTAAGACATGAAAGACTTGGACGAGTTTGATGCACAGACACTGTCAATGACTCCTCCAATACTGAACTGAACTAAAACATGGACATGGAATAATTACATGCAGAACTTGCAACAATCTTAAAAGTACCATGTAACCTGATTTATTCACCATTAAAATAGACATCATCACACACCACATCAAAGTGCTGCACACATCCAATTTTGCAAACCCGCATCTGCAAGGCTCAGTTTGTTCTCACATGCTGAGCGCTGGCCATTTGGTTGGTAACCAGCCCTGTGCAGGATTAAACCCTGCATGTTGTTGAGTCTGTCAACATCAGCCTTGGACAAGTAAAGACAATGATTCTAATACATGTTCATATTCCTACAGCCTTAGTCTATATTAAGCCAGCTATGTTTAGTTTGTGTAATAAAGCTTTAGTTTGGATGGCAGCAGTCAATGTAAAGATGAATAGATTAGGATAATAAGGATTAGTTTAGATTGTAAAAGAACAGCATCACGGGGCGGCTGTGGCTCAGTGGAAGAGTCGGTCGTCTCTCAATCGGAAGGTCAGAGGTTCAATCCCCAGCTCCCTCAGGCTACATGTCGAAGTGTCCTTGGGCAAGACACTGAACCCCAAATTGCATTCTATGCTATGAATGTGATATCTGATTGACAGTTGGGCACTTTACGTAGCAGCCTCTGCCATCAGTGTGTGAATGGGTGAATGTGACATGTAGTGTAAAAGCAGCTTTGAGGGGTCGCAAAGACTAGAAAAGCGCTATTTAAGTACAGTCCATTTACCATTTACCATCCCTGCTTTAAGGCTGATTCAATTGCCTGTTGAATAAGTTCAGTCTTAATTAAAGCAAATGCTTGTTGAATCTTGCCAGACCACAATGAAGTCAGTAAAACTTGTGGTCAAAGTGCAAACAGCCAATTTGTTTCCTTCCTTATTTCACTTAGGGAGGTAAAATGGTCCATGTGGAGGTAGCCTCATTTGTCTGCAGTTTAACACATTCTGCTCGCTTGTCCCTCACAGTGATGGAGACACACACAAATGCACTAACACACACAGCCCCATATATGATAAATTGGCTGCATATAAATTCACCGGGAACACAATACGTCTTTGTTTTACAATATTCTGGCATGGATCACACACACACAAACACACACACACATTAGCATGAAGGCCTAATGCCTGCATACACACATGCACATACACACATAGACAGGATGATTTGTCTACTGCCAGATCTGCACTCGATGTTAATTTGTTACAGGACGAATCGTAATCCTTCAAATTTTTGGAATGTGTGTGTGTTTGTTTGTGTGTCTGTTACAGGCAATGCATGGAAGTATGAGCATGTCTGAGTGGTTCATGCAATTTGATAAATATGTCACCAGGCAATCTTTGGCCTTCAACCTTTTCATAAAACCTGTGTGTTTGTGTGTGTATGTATACTAAACATGTATTTACATATATTTCACAGAGGTTGTGCGCTTCTTCTCTCCCAACAATAATTAGAAATCAGAGTTCAGTCGATGTCCCTTATATCCCCATTTTGGCTTTGTCTGTGTGGTTTCTCACTTTGAATTTGTTTTAACACAGTTTGGACCCAGTCAGGTGCATAGTAAGAAATAATCACATCAACATGACCAACATGATAAAAGCACACAAATGCCAAGCGTGAAGCACAGCGGGGCAGCCAGAGAGCAGCCCCCGGAAGGAGATAAGCAGCATGAAATGCAAATAATGTGTTTTATATTTGGGTCAGTGATGATCCAAAAATACTCTATAAAGAAACAATGATGTGATAGGATTTAGACCAAGGGTGGTTTCACCCAGCCCCTACTGGTAATATTTAAAGGTTTTTTTTTTATCATCATCATCATCATGACTATCCTAATCAACAACATCATCAATACCATCAACATCATCAATATCATTAAGTGCGGAGGTGTTCATAAAGAGCTAGGTCTTTAGCTTCTTCTTAAAGGTGGTGTAACTCTGCAGACCGACTGGAGTTTGGTAGCTCGTTCCACCACTGGGGGAATTTAGGGCCCCGTTGTGATGAGAGTACCAGGCGCCTTTCATTGTGCTAAATAAAAAGTTAAGACCAAAATTGTAATAACCAAATTAATTGTTTGCATGTTTTCATTTTGCATTATAATCAGGTCAAAATTTGAACCGGTCAAGTACTTTGTTTTTATACAAAAACTTTACAGACATTAGTTTTATTTACACAGTGATTGTGCCAAAGCAGCATAACAAAGCTGTTGCACAATGATGTAATGTTCTGTCCTGCCAGCTCCGATGTTTACACAGAAACCCACTGTGCCACTGTTACACCTCTGTTACCTATGATGGCTCAGCGGTGGAACAACTTTGCCCCACCATTGTGCCTCCGTCGCTTTTACCCAGTTGGCGAGGCGTAACACTCCAGTCTTTAACTGGCTGAGTAACAGGGGCTGTAGCTGCCAGCTGCACTTTGTGTTAAGTGCTAATAAGAAAATGTAGCATGCTAACACACTACGTTAGAAAGGTCAAGATGGTATACTTTCATAAGATTAGCATGTTAGCATTGTTATGGTGAGAATCTTAGCATGCTAACCTATACAGTATAAGTATAACCCCACAGCTGTTAAAATATCAGTGACAAAATGAAATGGTTCATTTGATTAAAAGCAAAAAAAACTGTTGACATTAGTCAAAAATGACATTGTTTCAGAAAGCAAAGAACTGTGGTGCAGAAGGAACAATACCACTGGTGTAAGAATGAGGCGAACCACACACTACAGCCTCATTTGTATACCGAGGTATTATTTTCTGTCCTCTATAACAATACCACGAGGAGTCCCTGATGTTCTTAAATACGACAAACAGGAGCATTAAATTCAAATTATATTCCAGTAAAAACTCCAATACATGAATTACTTTGTTTTCCATGTCTATCTACATTTAGTGGCAGCAAAATATGACTCGTCTTCTTCCTTTTAGTCTGTAGGTGTAAACTTATTCAGGAGCTGTCAAAAAAAGGTTATTACAAAACAACAACAACCTTATCCAACTGCCAAGAAGACAAGAGCAGCTTTTTCCACTTGTTACTGATGACTGAAATAAATGCTTCGAAAGTCACTGTTAAGTTTTAACTTGAAGTTAAAATGATCCATTCCAAGTTTTCTAAGCCAAGAATGAAAGACTGCAGAGTTTGTCAGCACCCACAGTGGCAGCCAACAGTGCTGCTGATGTTCGAAACATTCTCAGCAGCCAACTTGTGAAAACATACACAAAGACACTTTTGGGTCTGTGTGTTGGTGCCTCAGTTTGTATGGGTGTGCTTGGATGCATATTCAAAGCTTCCTGCATATTTGAGGTTGATATGAGTGTGTGTGTGTGTGTGTGTGTGTGTGTGTGTGTGTGTGTGTGTGTGTGTGTGTGCGTGTGTGTGTGTGCGTGTGCGTGTGCGCGTGTGTGTGTGTTTGGACATAGACAAATCAGTGGCATGGAAGTGCCATGGAAGTCACTCGCTTCTCAAAAAGGTTTATGTGCATAAAAGTGTAACTGATGGCATCCTCACAAGACACATGTAAGCACAGTTGTTGTGAATGAACGAACATAAGCACATGGTTATTTCATGCATGGCACCAAGGCAATAGAACTGACGGTAGATGTGTACCAGTTCACTAAAACACATGCACTGTGTTTGCACGGGCACGTTTGGTCAGATAAGAGCATATCCACACGACAATGGAAGATTCCTATGAGGTGTGTGTGTATCTGTGTGTGTGTGTGTGTGTGTGTTTGTGTGTGTGTGTGTGTGTGTGTGTGTGCGCGTGTGTACATGTGTGTGTCTGATTCTGCCTGGTGTGAAACACAATGCTTGGCTGGCAGCCTGGCAGATTTGAGCAGAAGCCCTGGATCCAGATCACACTCACACTGGGAGCGAGAACGATTCTGTGAACACACACCTACACAAGTACTCATGCAGAACACGCATGCATGCATGCACATACAACAGTGTGGGAGGAAAACTTTGTCTTTGTTTCATCCTCTGCTCCTATCCTTTTCTATTTTCACATCAACTTTCACAGTTTTTTCCTTTGTTTTATATTTTAACAACCCCAAACTGAATAAGGAAATGATCTTGCGCTGTAACTAGTCTGCTCATGCAACAAGATCAGTTTAAAAGAAAGTCAATCTCTTAAGAGGAGTGAGCAGAGGGGCTGTTGCATTATGGGATACTTAGAAAAAGTAGAGTACATTCTGTGGACAGAGCTAGGCTGCTCTCCGTGATTATACAATAAGACTGGCTTTTTGCTTTGTCACTGTAATTTAACATGTAGAGCATGCATTCGTTAGATAGAGACAAATACTTTGATTTGTCTAATGTCATTCATGTTTAACGATAGCAAACCCAACACAAAAGAATTATGTCGCCACAGTCTTGATTCCAGAATGTATAGCAGTTTTCAGCTGCATAAAATGTGTCATGTTTCAGTGGCTCAAACTTTCATGTCCTTGTAATTTTTTCTGTACAATGCATGTTGACTTATTAAAGGGGCCATGAGCTACAATCAGAAGTAGTAGTCTGATTTGATCACCAGCACACCAGAACAGAATAAATGAGCAAGGCCACTGAAGTCCATTGACAAAAAGAAAATTTTACTCTGCACATCATTGTGAAACACAAAATATAAATTCAACAGTAACAAAATAAAGCCACAAAAAAATAGATCATAAAAAAATTGTGATAGTAAATATTCAATATAAGCAAAAACTTTGCATGTAGCTGGGGGCTTTGCTGACTGTTGTGCGGGGAGGGTCGGGCGTATTGCAGTAACAGAGCTGCTGCTTACAGAAAGAGGGCTGCTGAGCTCTCGGGAGTTGAAGTGAAAGGGGCAGAGCTGAGGCTTCTGAAGGAAGTTATGGGACTCGGCTCTTACCTGGAGCCGTTTACTGGCAGGAGGAGAGCTCAGAGTTGATTTTTCAAATGTTTGGGATTGAAATGTGGATTTATCTTCACTCTCGCTTCTAAAACTGTCAGCAGCAGCGAGCCATGGAGGGCAAACATCCGCTGTCAGGTGTTATAAGGTAATTGGTTTACTTTGTTCATGCTGACTAATGACTAAAGGGGAAACACAATGTTACTTTATTTTATGAACGCACAGAGATGAGCGGGGGAAATAGGGAAAACTAGAGGAAAATGTCAGAAAAACCCGGATTCTCTATTGGGCCTGAGTTCCATTAGAGACTGGACTTAATAACACAGACAGACACACCCTCAAACACAGGTGTGTGTGCACCATTAGAGGCTTTTTCTTCCATCTGCAGAGTGACCTAGATCCATGTAAAATAATACATAACTAGCTTTGCTGCTAAAGGTAGCTACCAGGGATATCAAGCAAAATATGCTTTAGGTTGTCAATCCCTTCAGCTGAACACTTTGTACAACACTCTTCCATCTAGCTTTTTCCATGCTGTGATGGCCTCACATGCACGCACTGCATAGATACCAAACAAAGAAAAGAGAAGCTCACATTACACAAAAGCAAATTACTATAAAGCAGCTCTGACCTCTAATTATGCTCAAAATATCATATACATACAGTATTTAAGACATTTAAACACTAGCTTACATATTAGAGTAATGAGCAACTGTGATTGTAAGTAAATGCTATGAGGTCCTAGAAGCAACGATTTACATATTGATTTGTTTCAAAATTGCAGATTTGTGTTGTATAATTGAAAAAGATTTTCACCATGTCTCAGACGTTTTCTTGGACACACTTTTTTTGTATTAAATAAGGTTCTTATGAGCATGATTGTATTCATCTTACCATGTGACATTTGTTCACAGCAACTTTGTTTAGCTTGTTTGACATTGTTGACACTGATACCTGTTGATATTGAAATTCACCTTTGTGCTTATTATGTGTTTAAAATGGCAATAGACCAGTTTGTTTAAGCTTTAGTTATCACTATGAAGTACATGTTGATTGCATCATGAAATGACTGTGGGAGAATAAAACAAACTGTTCTTCGATAATTTCCTTATCTCTCTGTCATCGTGCACTTCTGTCTGATCCCTGAGGACAGGAAACCCTGATTTACAGCATAAAGGAACCATTGCACAACCAAAACAGGTTGAGGATAATGCTCTGGTTTTCTCCATTAGCTATCAGAGTAAATGCGGAAACTCCACCTGGTAAAAAAACAATTGATGCCGGAAGCAAAGAATACAAAGAGAGAGTGTGGGAAAAACCAATGTAACACAAGAGTGAACTTCAGAGGATCATTCACTGCAATGACAGAGTTTCAGGACAAGAGAGGCTTGCAAACCATCATTAAGTTGGCAATCTTTCTGCTAGATCAGGGTAACAAAGCCTGCCTCATTATTACTACTACTGGGACTAAGGCTGCTAGCTAGGAAAACAGTTGTCTTTGCAAAAGTTATTATACCATTTGGAAGGTTTATGAGTTGCATTTTTACACTTAGTTATTTCACTCAAGCTTACACTTGCAAGAGTTTGACAGCAGCACTGTTGTGCAGTTTCTGTATTGTTGTTTGTGTTTTATAAATAGTTAATATTGACCTTACAGTTGTTAGCTGTTGCTAGCTTACCATACCACCACTTACCATAGACTGTATGAAGAGATGGATGACATGACAACTCCCTAAAAGTGAAGCTAAAGCATCTCGATCCCCTCATGCTGCCTGGCTGCATGTTTCCATAAACGCCTGCTGCAGACTGACACGGGAAGCCGTCCTGCTGCAGACTGACACGAGAAGCCGTCCTGCTGCAGACTGGCACGAGAAGCCGTCCTGCTGCAGACTGACACGAGAAGCCGTCCTGCTGCAGACTGGCACGAGAAGCCGTCCTGCACGAGAAGCTGTCCTGCACCAGACTGACACGGGAAGCCGTCCTGCTACAGACTGACACGGGAAGCCGTCCTGCTGCAGACTGACACGAGAAGCCGTCCTGAACCAGACTGACACGGGAAGCCGTCCTGCACCAGACTGACACGAGAAGTCGTCCTGCTGCAGACTGACACGGGAAGCCGTCCTGCTGCAGACTGACACGAGAAGCCGTCCTGCTGCAGACTGACACGAGAAGCCGCCCTGCTGCAGACTGACACGGGAAGCCGTCCTGCTGCAGACTGACACGAGAAGCCGTCCTGCTGCAGACTGACACGAGAAGTCGTCCTGCTGCAGACTGAGCCGACGTGAGGGATCTTTGTGATTCTGTCAGTAAGTTAAATGTCTGTTTTGGGTAGAGGCAGTGGCTGGACATCAATAACACCAGTCAATCTCTACCGCACAGACTCCGGCTCAGAATGACGTTAGCAGCGCAAGATGATTTGATATACAGTCTGTGTATGTGTGTGTTTTGCCTGTGTGGGCGGTTGTCTGTCAGCTCAGCTTGCAACTCGTCCTAAACCTCACCAAACCTCTTCTCTGAGCTATCAGAATGTTTGACATACATAAAGTGGCAGTGTTTCGAGTTCTTTATGTGCTGCTGAGGAACACCGAGGGCTTAGAGACAAGCTGCCTATTACAGAGCCCCCCTGATTGGAGGAAGTGCCTCCAGATGTGTAAAGGTGAACACTGATCAGTCAGCCAGGTCAGAGCAGTTACACCTGACATGTAGACAGTCTCCAGTCCTGCCTCCCGCGAGCATTACAGACAATATGAATTTTGACTGTTTGAATTATGTCTACGAACACCTTAATACCAGCTTGCTTCCCATCCAGTTTTTTTTTTTTTTCATTTATAATTTTAGTGTTTTCATTTGTTTTGTTTGTTTGCAGTACTGTGTAAGAGCAGTCAGCAGCTCTGGCTTGTAGTGAAAGTACATGGCCCTGTCATCCACTGTGGACCTTCATGAGTATACATACTCAATGCTGACTGTATGCAAAGAGAGGTTTAAAATATCCTTGTCACTGCTCTAATGGATCTGTAGATGTGGAAGTGGCTGAAAGAGTACTTCACACTGATACCAGGGAATGATACATGGACACACACACTAACTATCACGCCCACGCACTGCTGAGACCATGGGTGTAAACTGCTTCCATTTTTAACTTGTGTCTGCCTGTCTCTGATCCTACTCCAAATACTGATAGGAATTGACATATAATTTGTCCCTCTCGTAAACACACATGCAGATCACCAAGTGGAGAGATTTCAGTTAAAATGAAATATCTGTATCTCTTAAATATTAATTAATAAATATAAAGATAAATTAAGCCATGACACATTCGTATATACATTTCCCTTTCGGGATTTTCTGTTGCTTGAAATTCATCCTATTTCAAATCTCAATTGTTGGCATGCCACCCATTTCTATGTGATGAAACGTGATGATTAACTGTCAGTGATGAAAACTAAAACCCTCACACAGAGCTAGGAGAGACTGCTGTGTAAAAACAATGCTGCTTTAAAAGTCATTACAACTAAACATGGGAATGTTCTGTTAACAGTCACAGCCATCCGTATGAGCAGTTGAGCACTCTTAACAATTCTTGTTTTTACATTTCAAACTAATCCATGCTGACCATCAGGACACAATAACATAACCTGAATGAACTTGTGTAACAGATTACTGACAGCAAAACTGAGCTGCTTCATATGTTAAAATCACATAAGCACTGATTAAAACATTGCTTTTCCAGCCTTATAGCACTGACTTCTCCATCACTTGCTGTACGCACCACCTCCCTCATCATCTGTGTCTGCTCGCCTCCTAACTCCAACAATTTGTGTCCACAATCTGCTCCCACTTCGACGGTCTCATTTAGCCTCAGGGTTACATGAACTAAGCTGACGTAGCGAGCGGGGAGGCTGCCCTTTTGAATGTTTCCCTTAGTAATGACATTTCATATCAAAGTAAATCCTGTTCTGAATTAATGACCCTGCAGATGATTGTGCTTCAGATGAATAAACCCAGCTGTGGGAGGTTTGTTAACTGGTTATGTTTCCCCCAGTTCATGCAAATAATACATTTTTCAGCTTCATCTCTTTATTCGTCTTTGTGTCTCTCCACCTCAGACACCTGAGGGAGGGACAAATGTGACCATAATATTTTCTACTCTTTCTTCTTGCCTAAGATTTATATGCCAAAATAACACCTCCCCGGGTGTCAAAATGACCTTAGGTTTGGCAGGGAAAGTGTCACTAAGTGGTTTGGTTTGTGTGCGGGTGTGCACAATGTGGCACCAATGGAACACCTACAACCCAAGGCTCTTTCTGTCATGCTCTCCCTTTCTTTCCATTTTTTTCCTAAATCAATGTCTTCACACCTTTCGCTCTGCGTCTGCCTCTTTCCCTCTCTCGCTCTCCTTCTCTACTGCTTTCTGTTTACTTATTCCCTCCTAAACTTTGCCTTCTTTTTCCCTTTCTCTCATCCCTCTCAGCTGGAGTAATAGTCACATCTTTCTATTTTGTGGTTGCCTTTTTGCTCTCTCTATTACCAGTAGGGAGTTAAACTCAGTTCACAGTTTTCTGTGATGTCTGACTCTGACTCATAGCTGGAGGCTGCATTACCAAACACTGCCATGCTGTAGTGCCTGTGTGTGTGTGTGTGTGTGTGTGTGTGTGTGTGTGTGTGTGTATGTAAGCATATGGATGACATGTGCATGGCCTCTTGAGTCACATTGTGTAGCTATATTGAAATTGTTAGTCAGTGTGTGTAAATATGAGCCACTATTCAGTGTGTGATAGTTTATATGTTTTTCTTATTTGGCTGTCCAGCATGACTTCTCATGAACTCACTCTCATGTTTCTGTACTTCGGTATGTGTGCACTCATCTTTTTGACACAGAACAAGATTGCTTCATTAATGACTTCCTGTACCTGTGCAGTGCCTCTGTCACACAGCTCACTGTATTTCCCTCAGATTTCTGAACTTTCTTAGACTTGCGTAAATGGTTTCAATGTCCAAATCTCTTCCGATGCCACGAAATGACATTTCATTTTAGAGCAACAAGCAATCCTGCTTCGCTCTGCTACGTCTGTTGCATGAAATTGAAATCATAAAGGTAAAAAAAAGTTTGAAAATCCATTAAAGCCATACCTGTACACTGTTGTTCTTCTTCTCCTGCCAAAACTGTGCTGTGATGTTAGACTAGAGTGCTACTGAGAGGGAAATTGGAAACTGTTACAAAAGGTGGTTGTGACAGCCGCCAGAATGAATAACAGACAGATAAAACAATCATTCACTGAGCACACAGACCAAAGCATACTTTACTTTGAGTCTCATCATCTCCTAAACAGAACAAACATTTTCCAAATCACCACCACGACACCAAGAATACGTTTTCTGTCTTTTTAGTTTGATGTGTTTATTTCAGCAGCACTTCAATGCATGTTACTTGGAACAAGTTAATAGCATCCATTGGAGCATTGCATCTGCAGACATTGCACTGGCTTGAACAGTCGGACTATGATGATTTCTTCTTGGTCTTCACCGAGAGATGCTACAGGTGATGATGTCAGCATTTGTAAGAGATGTGTGTACTTTGAAGAGAAACTTTCTCCTAGAACATCATGTTTGTTTATACCAGTGTAATTTCTGAAGGCTCCCCTCCAGTGCAAGTCAAGTGACATAGTGTGAAGAGCGATAAAAGTCTGCGCTGGAGGGAGGTTGAGTGGTTAGATGGGTCAAACAGAGGACTTCTACCCAGGAGACGTCGGTTCCTTTTCCTGTGTGAAACGAAAAGTGTGTATGCACATAGACAGAACGCCATTTCCATGCTTTGAAATGCGCATACAAATAAAATACATTATTTGCTACGGCTCTGCCTCTCAGACTCAATGAGGAAAAGACTTCAGCTTAAACAACCAATGAAATTCTTCTGGAAAGTACAAAAGGACATTCTAATTAGAGAAGCAGCATGCTGAGAGAAACCCGATAAATGTGCAGCACAATGCATCCTGTCATAGAGCTGTCATGAGAAGGGAGAGAGAAAGGGAGAGAGAGAGTCATGAGCGAAACTGTCAGCCTGTCTCGTGTGCTTTACTATTATCATAAGTTTGTTTTTCGTTGCTTCCAGCTTCATTCTGTTTCTTCACTTATCTCATCTTTGCTTAATCACATAGACTTCTTTAAAGCAATTTTATGTTTCTTTTATGCTTTGTTTTATTAATATTTCTTTCAGTTCTTCTTTTCCATATGTTTATGCACCATGAATGAAGTCACTTTGTGTAATATCTGGGATTTTATTCCCTTGCTTCCCTTCTCATTTAATGAGAGAGTAATTTAATGTCTTTAGTGTGCTCTTATCGTTGATTTAATTATTACGATCTGGATCTCGTTCTTTCTTTCTTTTTTGTTAGTAAGTATTTATAATGCTCGAATACACCATCGTGGTAAAACTAATTTTAAATCACCCATCAACATTAGCATTAACATTAGCAAGGTTCAAATAACGGACATATGGGGGGAGCTCAAAAACGTTTGTGTCATCGGTTTTATATTATAATTTTAGGCCTACATTAATGTTACTGAAATAAATAATAGAAAAAATAAGTCAGTGTGCTTTTATTATTAGCCAACACTCACTCAGTGTCGGCTAATAAAAGGAGAGAGGAGATGGTGGTCTCTTTATTTAAATGCTGTCTGTGAGTATTGCCTTATTGCTAAATCCGATGGGGGTTGTGTTAGCTCCACATCTGCACTGCTGACAGTCAGCCAGAGAGGAACCAGGGAGGCTAGAGAGGGTCTCTGTCGCGGCGCAGGGGGCTGTGACAGCATCACTTTGTGGCAGGCAGACAGTGCAGACAGGCGGCAGCAGCTCTGGTGAAACTGCACGCAGCTTGTGAGCAAACAGTGCTGTACTGTTTCCTGATTAGCCTAGTCAAATCTGAGAAGTCAAATCTTTTGAGTCTCCATTCACACTGTTCGCAACTTTCTCTGCAACATTCTGAAACTGTTTCATCGCGTTGTGAATCTTTGACTGATCAGGCCCTTGCCCCCCTGCTGATTTCGCGGTTTGTTTCGCTTTCATTAATAAATGTAGGCCTACTCTATTCTATGATTTTGAAACAATAGCCTTAATGTTACTGACAGTAATAACTTAGTTACACTTTTGCAAATTCCTGCAATCGTCCACATTGTCGCACATTTCCATGTGCGCATGTATGTGTGACATGCTCAGTCATGGCGGGCACTTGAAAATATAGGGCTCCCCTGAGAGCCACTGTGTTCAAACACTGAGCTTTAGCAACACGTTACACTCAACCAAACTCTTGAAAGCTCCATGTCTTACCATGATACTTAACTAACTAAAACATTAAACTTGGAAACTATGTTCTCTCTGAGTGGTTTGTTCGATTTTCTTTGTTTCTCCTGTGTCTCCTTATATGTGTATGTGTATGTTTTAGATGTGCATGTTCGGCAATATCTCAACCACTTCCAATTATGTGCATGTGTATGTTTAAAAAACCCTCTGAATAGCTATAGAGACCTGCTGACCATTCCTCCGTGGAGCCATGGTGAGCTAATTAATCAGATTAATTGGATGCTGTTGATCAATAGCCAGTGGGGTGTAGACATTAGTTAGTTAATATGTTTTGTGTAACTTGTGTGTGTGTGTGTGTGTGTATGCGTGTGTGTGTGTGTGTGTGTGTGTGTGTGTGTTTTGTTCGCTTGTAGGTGTGTACTTTTAGGACAATAGTGGTTGAATTAAAAACGGATTAGAGACGACGTTACATTATTATTTGATTAAATGAAGCAGCGGGGTAATGAATCACCCTGCCCAGTATGCCTGATCAGCATAGATGTGTAAACTGTTATTAAAGCAGTTAGTGCTGTTAGAGGAGCTACAGTACATTACGTTTGTTTAAACATCTTGCTTTTAGTTTTAATACAAAGAAATACATAAATAAGACCATAGTCAAGGTGTCTGTTGACAATATTTAACACAATGAAGACTACTCTTTTAATAAATAAGCCGCATTGTGAGCACAGCGGCTAGTGTTACATGTTTTGCCTTAATAGTGTTGTCCTGCACGTTGTTTCATGTGTCTTAGGCTTATCTATAGGTGACATATTTTTTTGATTTTCACCCCCACTTTGTTCCCTTCAGCAGCTAAAAGGCATATATTTCCTACAGGAGAAGAGAACAGAGCGAAAAAGGAGATTTCTTATTGGGCATAAATATATCAGATGGACAGAAACTTAAATGAATGATAAATGTGTTCTCAGTCTGTTGGATGTGTGCATAAACTACAATACATCCAAACCTCAGCTGCCCGTCTCACACCAGAGATCATATCACCCCAGTCCTTCAAAGCCTCCACTGGCTCCAAATTCAATATAGAATCCAGTTCAAAGTCCTCCTCATCACTTGCAAGGCCCTACACAATGTAGGCCCCTCCTACCTCACTGACTCCTTCACCAATACACTCCCACTTGTAACCTCAGATCTGCTGACGCCAACCTCCTCACCCCTCTCACCCGATCCAAACACTGGACTGGGGGGGCAGAGCCTTTTCCATTGCTGCCCCCTCCCTCTGTCTGAGGTGTTCAAAACCCACCTATGTAAATCTGCTTTAATCTGTGACCCCTCATTATGTTACTGTTGTAAGTGTTTTGTTTTATATACATTTTTAACTGTAATTTCTGCACCTTCATTGTTATACACTGTTTATTGCTTTTACTGTCTTTGCTATTGTTTTAACATGTAAAGTGCCTTTGAGTACCTTTTAAAGCACTGTATAAATAAAATATATTATCATTATTATTATTATTTTAAAAAATCACCTTAAGCAGGTGATTATATGTGAATGTTTTGTTTACAGCTTGTTGTGCTGCACCCCATTGGCCAAAACATGTGCACTAGATAATGATGTGTGATGTTACTTGGTTTTATGTTGAAAGGTGAAAATATTCAACATTTTGTAAAAGTTGTCTGCTTCATGCATTTGAAGCAGATGTTATTGCACCACGAACCTGTACAGATTTAGATGGTCAAATTTCTCAGTCCATGTGGGACGTGACGGCCAACAACCATAAAGTTCTAAATATGGTTAAAAAGCTTCACTGGCCCAGCTGTAATGTAATAGTGTTACAGCTGGTGAAAGCTGTAAGATAACACAAGCAGCAGTGCTTTTAATGGACCAACATTAATGTGCTGTTTAAAAGCTTGTTGAGTTTAATCTCTGTGTTTTATGTGTGCGTTTAGTAGCTGAGGACTCCAGGAGGAGAAGGGAGTCTAGTGTAGTGTCAGTTACCGTGAAGTGGGACCACAAGCTGATACTAGAAAGCAGTTGGAGGGGAGTTTGGCAGTGAAATAATGGGGGGTAGACGATGACCTTTCTTGAAGACACACACAACACTAATAGATTTTGTCTCCAGTGTGGCAGGTGCCTGTGGCCAGGTCGTGGAACAGATTTACGTTCAAAACTGCCCTCCTGCACACAAACCAACTCCTTCTCTTTCACAAATAGAGAGTCAACTCCAAACACATCAATCTTTAAGACAACTGCACCAAGTAACAACGAGGCTACACAGGGATGATACTTCATTCTAATCGTATATGTTCCTGTGTTTGTATTAAGGAGTAAATGTTTGTCCTTATACAGTACGTAAATGTTGTGCGATATCTTAACAATTGTGTAGCTCTCGAGCCAATGCACACCCTGGAGAGATAAAGAGACAAATAATAAGGAGTTAAATGAAGAGAGGATGACGGTAACCGTTGCTATAGAAGTGAGTCCTTATGATGGTCCTTTACTAAAAGCAGGGTATTTGATTATTTCTGAATGAAGATTGAATAATGAATAATAAATAATAAATATAGTGCTAAAAGGCTTAAACCAATAACAAATCATTCCTTTTTAATTATGTCCTTAAAGGGAACGTCATTTTGCCATTTCCATAATATTGTATTTTCTATTTGTTGTCTCCTCTACAAACCACTGACCCAAACAGCTGCTGTGATACTGTGCACTGTATGCGTAGGTATACAGGGCCTTTGTGCAGAGTTAGACACAGTGCCTGAGGGAAAGGGCTGCCTGACGTCAATGTAGTGACAAAAAACTAAAATACAGCGCACACAAACTGACATGTTTGTTTTTAAGTACATGGTGCTCGTGAGCCCGTCTGCAGCAGTGCTTAGCTTAGCTTCTGTGTAGGAGCTCCGGCCGGCTTCTCCGAACAGGGCCATGCTGACTGTTACCTACTGTGCATGGTACACTTACTACTGATAAGTACCTCATAAAACCCAGAGCTTTCCCTTTAAGCAAAGTGGTGTATCAGACTAGGTGGTTACTCAGTATTGAATCATTACTTCCTGATCGCCGGTTTACTTGCTACCTATTTTGTGCCACTTCAAGCAAAGTTGCTTCAAGTGTTCAAAGTGTTTCAAAAAGGTTTTTAGAGGTTTAGAAGATTTTAGTTACTCAGTACACAGTATATGCTACAATTTGGATATATTACAATAAAAATGCATTCACAGCATAAAAAATGTTGCATATTTGCACAAATAAGGCATAAATGGAATAGATGCATGCATGTAACCTCCAACTCATCCACATACACTCACACGGACACACGCATACACACAAATACACACAAACAAGAATACACAGCACTGTTCTCTTAAAGGATAAGAGCTCCTTGAAAACTCAATTAGACTGGGGGGCAAAACCTACAAAAACCTACCACTCTCTCACACTGACGTATATGGTGGCACTCACACACACACACACACACACACACACACACACACACACACACACATACACACACACAAGCCAGTGTTTTAGCTTTCTAACCTGCAGCTATTTCCAGTGCTAAATGGACTCTGAGGTTCCGGATAGAAAAGCTCGTACAATGGCATGTACCTAATTACACCGTTTTTGTGTGTCTCCTGTTTGTGTGTGTGTGCTCTAGATGGTACACAACCCTTTAAACAACAACTCACACAGACACATGCACTCAAGCACACACACACGCCAAAGGTCCAAGCATGGAGCCAACCCTCCATTTAGCATTAAGTAGTCATTTCATCTCACTCACTTTAATCACCGAGAAAAATTCGACATGAATTATGATTCTATAAAGGCTGCTCTGTAAGTGTCTGAGTCAGTCTATATTTAATCTGTTTCCTTAAGTCATGACATCTTCATACAAAGTGTTGTAGGGTTAAGACAACAACATTTTGTGTAACAAATATTGAATATTTTTGTGTAAAGGTTGCAGTCAAGGAAAGGTCAAGAGGTCAAAAAAAAACAGTGACTATGATCCTTTTTCAACATGAACTTTCAAAACTAGTTGTTGGTGTGTCCGAAGACCCAGTCTCACTGCAGTTTGTGAAACAGTTATTAAATGTTTTCTGTAGGATTCATTACAAGGAAATAAACTTTCCATTATTTTTGGAAAATTCCATGACCTCTTAAAACGGGATTATGTGGTTATGGAACGTAATCCTTTGTATGATTAACTTTTTCACCCATGGGTACACAGTTTCACAACGTTAACCACCTGTTACAAACGTTGTTAGTCAATGATATGGTCCTCTGTCAATAAAAGACACTCCAAAACATGTGAAAAATAAATAAAAGGTTTGGTTTGGGCACCAAATCAATTTTTTTTCTCTTTCTATTTCAGCACGTTAGCTCCTGTGGGCATGTTGGTCTTAAAATGAGGTGTGGTCAGGCAAATGGGTGGCGCGTTGCTATCTAGAGGATGCAGAAAGCGACTGCAGTCTGTCTCTGCTATTTAAAGGGTGCACTATGGGCATACATCAGCGAATTCACAACACGAGTCTGCTCACATGGGACGCACAGCAGCGCTTCTACTCAAAGAAAAAGGAGTGTGTTGGCTGACACAGTGAAATAATGTTGTTTATGGGACTATGGGATAGCAAGCTTTTGTTTCCCTCGTCTCCTTAAATCATGATACTGCTTTCGGTTTGTTACTGATCTGGTGACGTTGCAAGACGTGGACAAGCTCACCGCTGCTTCACACACACCTGCTTCACACACACCTGCTTCACCTCAGGGAGATTCCTGCTCAAACCCCACACAGACCAAAAACTACAAAGAGCGTTACAAAGCTCAAAAATGTGCGCTCATTCTGCTGCACGCTCTCTATAATACACGCACAAACAGACACACACTCACACACACGCAACTAAGAGGTAAATGTTTTACAATCCTGAGACATACCTGTGGCATGGATAATCATGATATAATACAGATATCAGTACACTGTCCAGTGTCCAAACATAAGATCCTGTCTGATCCTGGCAGCATGTCTGGAGATGTAAATGATTAATGTTACGCTGCTGTGCCTTGTAGGTAAAGGTACACAGGTCTCTCTTGATGTTCATTTCTGCTGGGCAGTGGGATTGCTTTAGTGGCTTTAACATTAATCCGTGCTTCGACACACAGTATATTGTACAGTGACCTGTGTGTGTTCTGAGTGTGCAGGGGCACAGTCGAAGGACAGAAGTTAAAAATGCCGGCCCTAGCTCGGTTTATAAAGACTGTGTGCTGTCAACCACGTAATTAGGGCCCAAACTGTCCTTTTAACTTTGGATGATGTTTCAAAGTAGGATGAATCTGAATGAATCTACTCCTGTATCTCACAAGTTTAGTGGTCAGAGATTCTCCATGAAGGCTTTCCTTTATCAAGACAAAACGAAAGAAAGAATGAAGAAAACCCGAGAAGTCAGAGAATCAGTTTCCAGTATAAATGCACTATATGCACACATGCACACACACACACACACACACACACACAAACACACAAACTTCATTGCACAGTTTTGTGTTAATCCTTGATGAGAATCAAACTGTCAAATCAATTTGTCCATTACAATTCAAGGGAAACACGAAAGAAAGGAATAAAGGGAGACTGAGTGTGTGTCTAGACACAGTGTAATGTTCACTTTGTGTGTGTGTGCATTTTAAGCCCCCTATTTTGGTCCCTTCTATGGGTCACTAGTTATTAACCCCCAGACAGTCACCTTGACACACTCTGTCACACACAGAGAAAGATTCAGACACACACACAGAAAGTGAATTGACCCATTCATATGCGCACAGTCATGCTGACCTTCTCTATGAAGTAAAACACACACATCTTTATCAGTTGGCTGTGACCCGGCCCTCCACATGACTTGGGATGAAGTGTTAATCCTAATATTGGATTATCAGACAGTCAGAGATTATCCCCTCAGTTCTCGATTAGCAGCTTAGTTTAAGATTAGTCCATTTAAAGTGCCACTTAAAGGTTATCACATCACTGGCGAGGCAAAATTATTTTGTTAGTGAGGCTTCTGTGCGATCTAATTCAAGAGAACAAAACACACACACTCCCACCGGGGACTGTTTAAGAGCATAATCAATTTGGTAGAACTCATCTCTTCATACATGTAGAACAACAGGCTTATGTGAAGAAGTAAGTGTGTGTGTGTGTGTGTGTGTGTGTGTGTGTGTTTGTGTGTTGTTTCCCCTCTCCCCCTCTTCCATGTACCTTCCCCCTTACCTTTTCCTCCGTCTCCTTATTTTTTGTTGGTCATCTATTCCAAATGTGGGTGTTCTTTCTTCTCTGTCTTTTCAACTGTCTCTCTCTCTCTCCCTCTCTCTCCTTTCTTTGGTAGATCGATACTGTAAAGGCTAATTGCTGTGGCGCATCAGAGAGTTGAGAGTCTTATTTTCCCTGGAGTGCCTAATTAAGACCGTCAAACTTACTACCACTGTGTATGTGTGTGTGTGTGTATGTTTGTGTATGAGTGAATAACTATGTTATGTACGTATTTGTGCGTGTGCTTGTTTGGACCAGAAACAACTGTGCAAGCATAAACACCTGTGCTTGCTTTCAGTCACAACATACTGTTGTGAGGAGTGAAGAACTTTTCTCTTCCTCCCAGATTCTACACAAAAACACACGCAGTATGTCCGTTACATGTGTCTGTCTTCAGCACATGTAACTGTCTTTAGTGTTAGACAGCTGCTCTGCACATATTCCTGCTGTAACCATCTGCTATTGTCCCTCCTTTACAAAGGGAGGACAGACAAAAGTGGGAGAAAGAGAGACAGGAGTGAGGGCCAGGAAGCGAGTAAGGCTAAGATATAGTTACAGTCCAAATCAGATGTATTTTTGTATCTGTAAAATATTTCTTTAATATTTCTATACGAGTCATTTCCCAATGATGCAGATTAGTCACACATAACTTCATTGTGTCCTCAAAGCTAAAAGAATAAGCTGTTGGGAGAATGGAATTATGACTTATGACTCGAGGAGAATCTGCAAGTCATATGACCTGTCATTATATTAGGCCAAAGGTCATGGACTTCAGAACACTTCAGCTCTTTCAGTGGGGCCGGGCATAACTGTCCAAAACAAAACTTGTGACATTTATTGACTGATTTTGGTGAATCTGGATCATCAAGCCCTGACAGGAAGCTTGGAGCAGCAGGGGAGTGTTAGCTTCCACACCGCTGACACAGGAGCCTAAGACCACCAGGAGGAGGATGTTTTCAGGCCCGTGGCGGGTGACCAAACAGGGAGTGCTGGCATGGAGCGGCCTCAGAATGAGAATGGGAGATGGACAAGTGGACATCAGTGCCATACTCAGCACCCTCCCAGGGAACTCAGACAGACCTGGACGGATGGGGGGCAGTTTTACAATGAAAACAGCATGCACTGAGGTCATTTACAGCTCCAACCAGGAATGATGAAGATGGTTGGGTTACTCTTGTATCAGCTCAAGAGTACCAGGAGCCCAAACTTGCTACAATTTGGTACAGTAAAGGTCAACCATCTAAATTTGTGCTCAACAGACCTGTGTAAAACAGTAATCTGGTTATCTGAAACAGTTATCAGCCATAGTAATGGATGTTGTCTGACTTTAACCACAACCCTTATCTGTCTGTTAAAAAACACAAAACAGTCAGAAAGAACAGCTCCTGCTACAGTATGTAGACAATATGCAAAAACCAATGTGTTCATGCTTATGTCAAAGTGTAAATACAAATGCATATTCATACATGTATAGAAATAACTTATATCAAGGTGCCCAAGTGGTTTAAAGTGGTAATCTCTCAGTTTCGTTCTCTTTGGCGGCACCTATGGTGATAAGCGGTAATTGCAGGAGCACACTTCCCAGATATCCAGACAGTGTTGCATGTGTGACGTCCACAGTTGGCTCCCTTTGTAACAGCTGTAACTCTTGATTTTCTTCTCTGACGGTCGCTTTCCTTTTTAGACTGTTTGCCTTCATCTGAGCGTCCAGTTTGTTTCTTTTTCTTTGGCTTTACACGGTTATCATTACTGTTTATTTGCAACGCTTGCAGAGACCGGAAAAGCAGCCACTTTACACACAACCTCATTCAGCGATAGATAGTGACTTAACAGACATTTATTTAATGAAAATCTTCATTAAAAGATTATAACTTTAAGGCACAGACCCTAGCCTGGGATGATCCAACGACCCAGGGGTAGCAGGAATTCTTTCCAAACAGACTGATAAGGTTGATTTTCCTTTTCCAAAACTGACACTGCAGCCTTCAGTGACTGAAGTGGTTTTTCCTTCTTTTCTTCCTCCCCTCAATTCTCTCTTTTTTCCTGGTTTTTCAACCAAACAGGTGGATAGATTATCATTGTGAGGAGAAATGTGAAAAACAGATGTGTGACAATTAAAGGGGTCAATTTATGGAACAGTTGCAACAATGAATGAAAAGAATGTAGTAATTATGTACATTTAAGAAAACATACAAAGACATGGTATTTGAAAGATATAAACTATTAGATCGATGATGTTTCACATTATATTGTTTCGTTATTATAATTATTTTGACCAAAAGAGAGAATTGGCTGATGATAATGGTCTGTTTGTTGTTTTTGTTTTGTGTGTTAACATACCTCTGATTAAGATGGTGTGCTTCTTTATTGTAATCTATTTTGGTTGTTTTGGTTTCATTTCAACATTAGAATTAGAGTAATGCTTTGTTAAGTAATTAGGGTAGGCACAATAAGCTCAGGCTTCAGCCTACACCCGTTTTTGTTTTGATATGGGATAATTAATGATATATAATTATTTGATAATATTCAACTGCTTCAAAACTGTATAGACAATTGTTGTTATGTTACTGTATGTTTATACACATTGGTATAACTTACTGCTGGAAACATCCAAAGTTTTGGACACATTGTATCAATACAATAAACAAGTGGCATTATGTCCATTTCTCCACCAGCTTACTGGGGACGATAATAATCTTTAGGTATCAAGAATATAACACAGAAAAACATCTTTTAAAGCATTCTTTCTAAAGCTTCATGTATCAGAACATTTCCAGCAGAAAGTGTTTAATTGCCATAACCATAACTAGGGCTTTTAAAAAGCTGCTGTTGTATTACCTGTATGGTCCCATTTTTGTGGAGGACAATCTTGCAAAGACTGAGGAGTGTAATGGAGTTGACAAAGGTAGATGTGGCTGAGCAAAGGGGTGAGGCAGAGGGAGGGATAAAGGAAGAGAGAGGGATGAGTGGAGATATAATCCAGTAGCAGCTGTTTCCAGCCCATTAAAATGTAATTAAGGAGAAGCTCATTAAAGAGAGACAGAGAGAGCGATGGGGAGATCGAGAAATTAACTGTTTTCTACCGTCTACTTTATCACTCTTCCGGACAGAAAATCATCAGTTTATTTCAAGTAAACATTTTGAAAAAGGAAAAAAAATCTCAAGCGCTGTTTGGTTTTATGATGCTAATTAGATTTGAGAAGATCGTTTGGCAGAAAAGACATAATGTTCTGAATCCAGTTTGGCACTTGAAAGGATTGAATATGATAATTCTGTTTCTCAGTCAATCAGTCTTTCTCCAAAGTGAGGGATTTCTGTCTTTCTGTGTCCTACGCCAAACAGCATCCACTCTGTAATGAAGACAGTCGGGGCAGATTTCTGAGTTTAGAAAGCAGCTGATGATAAAGAAATGATGTCAAATTGTTTCCCTGAGTCTGAATGAGTCACTTAAGGACTCCTGAATTTCAGCATATCGTTGTCGTCTGTTGGTAACAAGGCGCGAGTTTGTATTTTAAGGTTTATATTCGGAAGCCGTGAATCAACAATTTAGCTTACTTGCTGGATGACGGCGATGGTGTCCTGTTTACTGATTGCTGTAGAAGCAGCAATGTTGACCAAGAAGATGACAGAAAACTTGCTAAAAAAAAAGGCATTGTTTGTTCTCTGTTTATTATTCCTCTGCTGATTAGTTTATTTTCCTGTCTCTTTTTGGTGTGTGTGTGTGTGTGTGTGTGTGTGTGTGTGTGTGTGTGTGTGTGTGTGCGTGTGCGAGTGTATGTGTGCATGTGTGCTGTCTTTCAAAGAAAAATAGAACACCAGTGGAAACAGAATAATCTGAATTGGAACTACCGTATTGTTTAATAATTTCATATTGGTGCACATACGTTACTGTGTTATTTCTCATATACTTTATGAATAGGACACTGTTTTCCAACCAAAATTCCGCAAAATAAGCCTTATATAAAATCAGATGTATCGGTTTAATTCTGTCTTAACACTTCTGGAGTTTGTTAACTTACAGTGTTGCTGCTGTGTAATGAAGTAGATTTGCCAAAATGTAAATAAATACATGAAAAAGGTGTCCAACAGCCTAAATGACTCCATTGCAACATGATTGCTTCTATTTACATTAAATGCAGACTGTCTCTCAACGCACAGTAAATACCTGCACACAGAGATTAAAAAGAAAGACTTTGAGCATAAACTTTTCTTTTCTTTTTGCAAAATGCATTTAGAGTATTTAAACAATGTTCTGAAATAATACTGTAAATGTCATTGTCACAGACCTTGTATACAAAGGGAGAGAACATCTTTAGAAAGGGAAGAAATAAGGTAAACCCAAAGGAAATCCTACGTTAACTTTTGGTATTCCTCAGTTGACACAGACAATATAATTATATTATATAATATTATTATAATAATAATACTTTTATTTGTATAGCACTTTTCAATACATGTAAGAAACTGTTTCACAACAGACAACAAAACAATAAAAGCTGACAGACAAATAAAGTTAATGATAGAATAGATCAAATAAAATACCATAAAAAAGACAATAAAATTAATTTAAATAACATCACAGAGTAAAAGCTTTCTTGTAAAGGTATGTCTTAAGTAGTGAGATGAAACAAGGGACTGACTGCAAGTCTGACCTCCTCTGGCAGGTTGTTCCAGAGTCTGTGGGTTCTGACAGCAAAGGCTCTGTCACCTTTTGTTTCCTTTCCGATCACAATGACTTAGTGTCATGTAAATGGAGGAAGTTGTCTGACATCCATGATTTTATCTCTGCAGGACACTTAAGGAGAATTTCTATTCTTTACTGGTCACCAGGTCTAACAGGGATATGAAGTCATTTTTTTCCATTGAAGATACTGAGCCAGGCATCGAGATGGAAAAACATCTGTTATTTAGGTAAGACTTGAACCAATTTAAAACCACATCAATGATTCCTGCCCACTTCTCTGTCAATGACTATATCATGATCTACTGTGTCAAACGCAGCACTTTGGTACAGAAGGACCAAGATGGAGCAGTCACTGGCATCTTAAGCTAATAAAAGGTCATTACAAACTTTAAGAAGAGCTGTCTCGGTGCTGTGAAGAGATCGGAAGCCAGATTGGAATACTTCGAATAGATTATTAGCTGTTAAATGAGCTTGGCGTTGCTTGAACACAACTTTTTCACAGATCTTGGATAGGGCTGGGAGTTTTCAAACAGGTCCGTCATTTTTCCAGGGTGGCAGGATATAAGGTGGGTTTTTTTAAGGAGAGGTTCAACCAGAGCAGTTTTGAAGTAAACTGGGACAGCGCCAGACATAAGAGAGCTATTTACAATAGATAGGATGAAAGGGCCAATAGTGGGCATGGTCTCCTTCAGGAGTCTTGTAGGGACCATATCCAAGGGGCAAGTGGAAAATTTCATGGCTGATATGGATACTAAGGTAAAGGAACTGAGGGATGGAACATGGAGTAGTCTGTGACTTAATGATGCTTGGACAGGTGAGTCATGAAGACGGGCCTTATTGGTCTGGGATCAGGTGATGGGACCAAACCAACTAACCGCTCAATAGTATTAAACTCAACTTTTGGATTTTGGGCATTATGAGTAATCAGAGTGAAAAAGTCAGTTGCTCGTGCATTATTGTATTTTTTCATAAGGTCTTTCATCAGCTCATAGTGAACATGGAGTTTAAAGGCCGTCCAGTAACACTCCACTTTATGTGCCTCTCTTTTTATGGAGCAGGAAAAAATCTTAAAGGGTCATTTGTTAAATTAACCCCTCAGTCCTCAAAACTAGTATAGAGGGCCAGAAGAAACTGTGACTCAAGCGTGACGGTCCTTTTAACATCTGACAGCATGCTCCTTATTCACACACCAAGACAGACCTTGCAAGAAATTTGCCAGCTATCATGAGCAAGTTGGTTCCCAGTGCCTTACTCTTACTCGAGGATACTTGGACATGTGGGCCGACACAACACACTTAAACAAACATAATCACAGAGCACAGTACTCTGATACACTGAAAACTCAACTCTGTGCTACAAAGAAAGTGATATTAATGTAAATTATATTTAACACACTAATTAGTGAAAGAAAATGAGCTCATACACACATACTAAAGTAAAGTGGTTGTGATGAATTTCATAATACTGAGTCTTACAAAAAAAGTGCT
Organism: Semicossyphus pulcher; assembly: GCF_022749685.1. Lineage (NCBI taxonomy): Eukaryota > Metazoa > Chordata > Actinopteri > Labriformes > Labridae > Semicossyphus > Semicossyphus pulcher. The sequence goes on along the minus strand of NW_027211693.1, from coordinate 34,969,175 downwards.
GGCAAAAGAACATACACAAATCACAGAACTGCAGCAAGTTATAACTGTTCAGTCCTGACATTTGATATGCCTTTGTGATGACTGAAAGACATAGAGTAATGGCATGTCAACACATTTCAGCTGTAAAATAACATTTTGACCAGGATGTAATTTCTTACAAAACTTTTCCAAATGGCTCGTATGTTAACCTACTTTAAATAAGTAATGGTTAGTTAATGCGAATACAGTCTGCAGTTTGTATGACATCTAGCAGGTAGAGCGCAACATTAGCATGCACTAAGAGTTGTGTTTCTGGCCTCTTACATTGAAAAGTCCAAGGTTCTCTACTTTTTACCTTTTTGGTCTCCACCAATTCCACAGAAGAAAATGTTAGGCTCTTTAGGCTTTAAAGCTGCATTTTGTTCTCCAACAGCCTGTCTGTTGCTATTTAGAAAACAGTTTAGAAGACTGGTGAGAGTGAATAAATAGTCCAGTCACAGGCTGTAAAATCAAAGACATGAGCTGAGAGACGCTTAAAACTCCTCAGGGAGGCGGCAGAGTCAAATGATGATTCTCTGTGGGTTCATTATTATGGGTAACACCTTTCTATGGCTCATAGTCATTTGATTTATTATTAATATAAAAATATTGGTAATGTGTCTATGCACTTGAGCATTTACTGTAGCTCCCAGCCAGGAGGAATCAGTCTTTTCTGATTTCAAACTTAAAATGCTAGGAACTGCGAAAAGAAATTGCCTTACCAATTGTGTGTACAAGTGTGTGTGTGTGTGTGTGTGTGTGTGTGTGCGCTGCCCCAGGAAGGAAGGAGCGGTTCAAAGAGCATCTGAAACCTTGATTAAGGAAGTGTGTAATCAGAACTGAAGACTAGCAACAGTCTGATGCTGCCTGGAAGGGTCTTACACACAGGATTTAGCCAGGAAGCAGCTAACGCACACATAAAAAGTGAAATATACCCACGTCACACAGATAGCAGCATTTGTTATAAACCCTACTTGAGCTAAATGCAGGTGGGTCTAGAAGATTAAACTGTGCAGTGAACAGAGGAGTTTTTATATTTATCAGCATCTGACAGGAAGGGATGGACAAACATGAGACAAAATGTTACAAACATTAGACTCACTGATGGTGACAGTTCAACATTTGAGGGAATTAATATTCTATATTCGATTAGAGTGGAACAGAATTTGAATAAGGACGAAGATTTAGGGGATAACTAACTCATCCTCATGTGTGTATCAATTTTCATGTCAAGCCATGTTATATAAACAAGATTTGAACTTGATGGCGGCACTAGAGGAAACCTAAGTATTGGCCAAAGTAAAAGTTGACCTGATGATGGAGATGATAAGATGTATCCTCTCAGGACCATAAATGTTATGTTTATCCATCCAATTTCCATCAATTTTTCGGTCTTGACCAGAGTGCAAACTGGAATATGGCAGTGGCATATGTACTGCACAAGTGACCAACAGAGAGACACCAATAGCCCAAAATTAAAGTTAAGTACATGGAATGAAAATGACTCTGAAAGGGAAGAACATCTGAGAATAAAAGGGGAAAAAATGAGTTGTTCTATACCAGACGCACCAGACCAGACAAGTCACTTAGCTTGATTTGTTACATTTGACCATGTGTTGACCTAATGATACACACCATCACATCTGCAGTGTGTAATCTATGTGACATAAAATATAATTATGTTCCTTTAGGAGTATTGGTGTGGTGAATGCAGAACAGAGGCTGCGATCAGGTTGCTCTGTGTACATAGTAAGTCCATAGGAGGGTACAAATAAATCGGTTTTGCTCATCTTCGTAGGAGGTCCGAGATATCCCTAGGGCAATTCCTGCTGTTAATGCAAAATATATTGTTGCATATGTTTCCAATGTGTCAATGTTGATGTTGCATATCCCCCCAAAAATGGTTACTTGCGCCCCTGGGTCTTGCCACAGTATTGCTGTTACTTAATACTAATACTATCGATCAATCGCTCAATCAATTTTTATTTTTATAGTGCCAAATCAAGACACTACAAAAAGAGCACATGTAGACATTACTCTTTTTACTATCATTTAACCAATTGACCCAAGAACCAACATGAATCCACCATGAGCATGTTACAATTTCATTTAGCTGACGCTTTTGTCCAAAAGCATGACTACTATTACGACTATGGGCACTATTTAAACAATCTATGGTGCAAGATCTATTAGGGTGTCAAACTACCTTTTGCTAGTTAAGTGGTGCACAATCTGGGCACAAACTGAGGCACAGGGCGCAAATTGGTTGGATGAAGTCCCTTGATTATACATCAGTATGTTTTGGACATAACATCAAACAAACCAGAGTGTCATCGCTCATTACTTTTAAAAGTCACGTGCGCACATAACTATTAACACGGCAAATTACAGCCTTCCTTCATAAAAGACTGGGCCCATGTTACTTCTCTCCTTCCACTGTGCCCCCAAACAGAACACACACAAGCCACTGTATGATATATGCTGATGATCAGATGTAAGTTACATCTGCTGGAGCAATCCAAAACGGTGAGGCAAAACACTACAACTCGTATGTTTATTAACTGTATGTGTGCTTAACATCAAAGAAAGTTAGGCTGTAAACGTATATTTCTTGTTTTAGGCTATATTCTCTACTGCGTTCACAATGTATATTGGACAGTCTGTATTAATATCTGTGGGCACGACTGTCGGTGGCACTGGTAGTTATGATTAATGATTATTCTGAATTTTGCTCTTTGTTGCGCGTGAGTGTAATTTAAGACCAACACGGGCGCTAACTTGTAACTTAACACAAAAAGGGCGCTGGGCATGAAAACTGCGCAGGGGCAGAATAGCAATGACACTCTGTTTGCCGTGGTGCTTTGTGCCGGGTATTACAATAGGGCTCTATGAATGTACAGGAACATCAACAACTTAACTGTTAGAAAAACAAAGCACAAAGAGCTCTGTCCTCACTAGGACAAATACAGAACGTGTTGTACTATTTGTTGTTCAGGTCAAAATCTTGAGTGATGCTTGATCAAGACAGGACACTTATTTTGAGTCTATTACACAATGACAAAGTTTCATAACATCGGAGTATGGGGGAGTGAAGTGTCTCACTTCCAGTAGCTCAAGCTGAATTTGTCTCTTGAACTTGGCTCTTTTACCAGCATCAAGAATAGTTTCCTCCATATACAGTAGAAACACTTATTTGAAAAGTCTCTCATGTATTTTAGGGCATTGACAGTTCACCTTTTGTTATCTTTGTCTGTTTGAAATACCTGAACTGGCTGGCTTAGTACAACTGTGATCCCAGAGAGGTTGTGTTGTGTTCAGCTGTGTTAGCGTCAGTTGCAATTTTCAGAAGCTGTGCTCTATATGCATTGTGAAATCTGTACGAGAGTCCCAAATCACAACTGGATATTTGGCCCTCTCTCGCTCTGCTACATGTGTTCTCTACTTTCACCCCAGACTCTTCAGCCTTGCTCTCTCTGAGCCCCTCTGCTACTCAATAACAACACCGTAACACTGGGATACAGACAAGAAATAGATTGTGTGTGTGTGTGTGTGTGTGTGTGTGTGTGTGTGTGTGTGTGTGTGTGTGCGTGTATGTGTGTGTCCAGGAGGAGAACTAGAGGTATAGACAGAGAGAAGAATTTGTGGACGTGTATTCCACTACAGTGAACATGATAGCTCTTTCTGATATCTCAATTACTGTTGCAATCATCAACTGATGTCAGTTGTAATATGTTATATGTTTCACACACACACACACACACACACACACACACACGCACACGCACGCATGCACACACACACACACACACACACACACACACACACACACACATACCGATGTAGACACTAGAAAATCATGGAAACCAATGATACTCAGGCCTTCATAAGAACACTGGTATTACAGAAACATTTCTATAGTGGTCATTAGGAATATGCATTTGCAGCAACCACAGAAACATCATTCACACTCTGCACTTTAAAAATAATCACAGAAAAAAACTGAACACAATCCCGATGTAAAATGTTCACAGTTGCAAATAGAATAAATTCAGGATGTTCTCAAAAGGGCAAGTGTCTACCTTGAGCCAACTGTATCTTGTGTTCTCCAATTAAAGCAAGCTGAAGAAGTTTGTCCCACAGCTGCGTTCAGAATAGAATTGGCAAGACAAAATACACCCAGCAGGTGGGTATGGAAATATTGTGGGTGGCAAAAGCTGTTAGCTGCTAACTTGACTAATCTTCTAAAAGAGGAAAATTATACTTCCTTTTATAAAGCACGTTTTACTAACTTCTCTCCTTGATGTGGCATACGTTCTACCAAAAGATACCACACCACAGACTTGACATGACTCGAACTCAAGTCAGACTCAAGTCATGGATCTGATTAATTTAGCCATGACAAACTTTACACGTGACTCTATTGCCAGTAACCTGAGAATTTAATTTGACTTTGGCCATTAAATACTTTTGATCTGCATTGCTTTTCAGGTTTTATTGACAAGTGGTGAACCATGATTAGGCTGCCAATCAACTGTAGTCATCCTGTTCTCTGAGGGGAAAAAAGAGTCAGTCTTGATTCTTGGATAAGAGGATGTGGTTGTGAAGCCTCACTCCAATTCATTTCTTTCTTCTCTTTTTTTTAAATATTTAAAAAAAAATTTTAAATATCACAGACATTTACAACCATCATGCAGTTTAAATTTTTACAAACTGTTCCTTTGTTTTTTTTGTTATCTAAATGGAACAATAAAAAAAGATAGAAAACAAGAACAGTTTGGTTAAACCTTGGTAAATATCTAATTACATAATCAATATCAACAATATGGGATATGCCCTGTACAACCAACAGTGAGACCAGAAGTTCCTAGTGACCTAGTGAGTAATAAGCCATAATAATAATAACAATAATAATAATAATAATAAAGTGCTTTGGCAGACAAAGCAAAGGCGGGAACTCAGGAAGATGACAGAATACAAAAGATAAAAGAACTTTCAACAACTCTCATTCTTGAGTCTTTAACTGAGGTCAAACACCAAAATGAATAAGTAAATTAGACTTAAATAATTAGTTAAAGAATAAATAAAAAGCAGTAAATGGTGGTAGGAATAGGAACAGATGAATGGATAAAAAACATTTTCACAATGCATTTAAAAAGGTGAACATCACATAAAAGTGAGTTTTAAGAAGTGACCTCTGACTCGGTCACTGACTCTTGGTGTTGCATATGGATTTGACCTTGTTATGTGATGTGCCACCCTCCATGTTTTTCGAGTAAAGGCAGGGTTTTGAAATGGTACTGGTTTATCTTGAGTACTGAGTCAGGAAGGCCTCCAGGGAGGATGGGTGCAACAGTTCCTGTTCAATTCTAACCCAAGATGGGAACTTATCCTGAGGGAGATTAATTTTTGCAATTTGGGATAACGAAAAAGCCCAATGATACCAGTCCATGTGAGATAAAGAGAGACCACCCTCCTCTTCTGCTCAATACAATTTTCCCTTAAACAAAGGTTGTTTTACCCAAAGTCATTTAAAAACTATGAGGAAACTTACAGTGATAATTTATAGAGAGCTTTTCTCATTTCTGTACTGACTACAAATGTCCCAAATCAAATGGCTCTGATTCCAATTCTTTGCTAATTAGAAAGACAGAGGAGGGAACAGATTTGAGTTGAGATGAGTTTAGAGAGTATTTGTATTATGCTAAATACATGCATTTTGCTCTGTCTAAAAAGTCACTTGTGTGCAGCCAAGTCTTTTAATCTTCTCTCTAATTTTCACTCATAAAGCATGCTGTAGGCTGTTGCATGTTGAGCTCTGCTCTTGAGAGAGAGTGTGTGTGACAATAGCAGGCTGATCGAGATAAACAAAAAAGTATCTACATTTGATTTGTATTCTTTTCAGACAACACTAATCCTTTAAAATCTAACTGGATTGGCCCAAATCACAACCCTTACAGTTGGCTTGAGACATTTTTCATAGCAACTGTTTGAAGTAAACGATATTCTGATGTGTGCCGATAAAGGTGAATTCTCTATTTTAGTTTTATTAGACCTATCTGCCACCTTTGACACCACTGATCACAGCATTTTAATTGATCAATTATTAAATTGGGTTGGCATCTCTGGTACTGCACTCAAATGGTTCACTTCGTACCTGTTAGACAGACGCTTCAATGTTCACACTAACAACATCGAACGGGCGGCTGTGGCTCAGTGGTAGAGTCGGTCGTCTGTCAATCAGAAGGTCGGAAGTGCGATCCCCAGCTCCCTCAGGCTACATGTCGCAGTGTCCTTGGGCAAGACACTGAACCCATAGCCAACGGGTATGAATGTGTTATCTGATTGACAGTTGGGCACTTTACGTAGCAGCCTCTGCCATCAGTGTGTGAATGGGTGAATGTGATATGTAGTGTAAAAGCAGCTTTGAGTGGTCACAAAGACTAGAAAAGCGCTATATGAGTACAGTCCATTTACCATTCCATTTAACAACCACGTGTCTTCCTCTGCTCCCTCTGAGTCCCACAAAGGGTCAATTCTGGGACCTATCCTGTTCTCCTGATATATGAGGATATTCTCTGGGGGATGTGCTACAGTCTGCCTGTAATACCTCTTACCATTGCTATACCGATGATACATAGCTGTTGTACTCGACGGCTGCTAAAAACTAATTTCTTTAGGTTAGCGTTTGCATAAATTGTGTCTGTCTGTGCATTATGCCCGTATGTGTGTATGTATGTATGCTAGTATGCTTGTCCCACGTACATGTATGTGTTGTATTTCTGCCTGCCTGTCTGTGCAGGATTTTACTTGTGCACTCTCTATTGCAGGGGTCTCAAACTCAATCAGAGAGGGGGCCGAAATTAAAAACTGGGTCTTAGACAAGGGCCAAACAGGTCAACATTTTCAGAACAGACTTAACTAAACCACTTTTTTTTCAGCGCTATAATGACAAATTAGTCATACAGAAATATGAACGAAACTGCTCCCAAGACACCTTATAGAATTCAGAACAAACCAAGGGTATCGAAAAGAAGAAATGAGATCAAATTAAAAAAGAAAAAGACACATCAGCATTATTAATTTAAATGTCTCCCTCTCTATCAGCAGTTTTTCACCGAGTCATTTCCAAGTTTTATCACATGCATCAAAAAACAGTTTTCTCCAGAGAATCTTAAATATTCTGTTTTTTTATCACAACACCGTCAAGAAAATAAGAATATTTTGAATGTGATCAATCTGGTGAAAATGTTCAGATATTTCAACCATTAGCAGTCTACCTTGTGATTACAGAGAAATGCGCAGTTGGAAACACAGTGGTGGAGACCTGGTTTGTCATTGTTTGGCAACATGACAAGTGACCCAAGTTTCCTTGCTGCATTTGAGTCTCCCACAGGGAGGTCCGTCCCTGAAGCTCGGGGTTTAGTGGAGTGAAAAGCTTCGTTACGTTGCACAGAAATGGCATCTCACACAGCTGGTGCTTGCTTGGCACGCCCGCTGTTGCAGTGCATTCTGGGATTTGTAGTATTTGTAGTAGCGGTGTGCGTGCTGTGTACCCGCGATCCAGTTATGATAGACATATTATATTACCTCCTGCTCTATTGTATGTAAAGCACTTTGTAACTGTGTGTTTTAAAAGGTGCTATACAAATAGAGTTTATTATTATTATTATTATGTTTAAGTAATAAAATGGTATTACATTTGTTGGTTTGACTTCGGACCTTATAAGCCAAGATTTGATACTTGCTTCTAAACTGTAATGCAATTACTTTGTCCTACCCTGCTCCCTATTCCTTTGCAAGTCAGTCCTTTATGTCTCAGTACTTACAATACATAGACGGAACTCATTCCGGACAACATGCATTGTTTCATTCAACATCGTCATGTTGGCTTAAAGGATATTTAAGTGTATTAACATGTGCCAAAAATACTGGTCTATTGGAAGGCCGTCGTGAAAACACGACGGTTGAAACCTAATCTCAGCTCCAATCCCAGCGTGAATCAGAGCACAAATAGTGTGATGATCTGTCAGGTCCTTCGTTGCTTGAGCATTGCTCAGAAACATATTTGACTATTTGCTGCTAGCAAGCTGCTTTTTCATCACATACCATGGAAGCAACAACAGGATCTGCTTGTGTTGTGTCCTTAAAGCATTTCTGAGCCACTAACACCCACCACTCAGACTTTAACAGAACATAATGTAGCCTCATTTACATTCAGGGTCTTTAGGCTAAGGAGGCTGTAATAGACAGTGACGGTATATATTACTGGTCTGCTGCTTTTCATTATGCAGCTAATGATTCCCTGTCAAGTTCTATTGTAAATGAACGAGGGGCAAAAAAAGAGAGTGGGAGGGCAAAGACTGGAGGACACAGTCTTCCAGTCTGAATGACATCATATACATATGAAATGTTGAAAGTACTTAAAAATGAGCTGAAATGGCTCAAAGGCTATTTAAAGTAACGTACAGTCTTTCTGTTGTTGAATTGATGATATTTGTGATTTGATTTCTCCATTAGTTTAGTGATTGAACACATCCTTGAAGTTCCAATTTCACTTCAGATCACTTCAGAAAACTAAGCCTAAAATGGGTCCTTTGGTCCTTACAGCACAGAACTACTGTAACATGTTTAGTTTAACTGCTAGAAAAACAGCAAACATTATACAAGCAAATAGTTTGACAATTTACCAAATCAGCTTGTTTGCTGTCTTTCCCAGTCAGGTGGATGAAGAACACTGTGATGTCTGTGGGTTACATGTGAAGAAACTGTATAAATAATAAAGTATTACCTTAGCCTTGTATGGTATAGGCTTTTGAAAGGTCTTACCTGGGCAAAGCAGTGCATGGTGGGATGTGGCCTCCTTCTAACCTGAAAATCAGTTGATGTATGTGTTGCTTGGGTTGCAAGCCTGGTTACATTACAGCAGTGTTTTGTGTGCACAATTGACCCTTTGCTAAGTCCCGCCCCCCTTGGTTACTGTTGCTACGCCTGTCAAGCTTTCGCATCGGCATGTAAATATTATGGCTTTTTCAACTATAACAGTGAGAGATATTCCAAGGGAAATAACAGCAAATTTCTGGAAAAAAATCTTCCCAAATATCAGAGAGAAGTTGACAGAAAGGACGACAACACACATTAGAAAGCTCCATCCAGAATGTAATCTCTCAATGGAGTGTTGAGAATGAAGAGGACATAAATGAGGTCCCAATGCGAGCATCAGGCACCTCACGTCTTGACAATTTGTGTTAAGGACAATCATACTGCAACAACAATGTTCTTGCACAGCAGGGTAAGTCAATATATTGGTTAATGTTATGTGCTTATGTTTAGTTATGACTCCCTATAACTTTCATTATCTAACATGTTAGCCCATTGCTAGCAAAACTAAATGATCCCACTTTTTCATTTAGTTTAAAGTGCGTCAGGATATTGCCCGCATATCGTGGGCTTGATCCAAAGGCTGGATCTGGCTTAACTGATAATTAATATTCAACCATCTTTGTTTGCTAACATGCTAACCTAGCCAAGTTAGTTAGAGTCTTACCTTGGAGCATAAACGAATTGATCTTCGATGGATTAAGCTGCGAGTGCTGTCTTCAACAATTTATAATCCATGTCCGACATCTCTCCTCTTGAGTTTTTGGCTGAAGGAAAAGCTAAAAATATGACACCCGGCTCTAAACTTTGAGGAAATCTGCTGTCGGACTTGCAGATTCCATGTGCACACCGTTACGGCATCTGAAATCTTGGCAGGCCTCCCGTGCCTAGTTATGGTTGCTAACGTAGGATTGGGCATTGGCCTCAAGGGAGGGGCTTAGCAAAGTCAGCCATCTTTAACCTGAATGGTTACGTCTTCAGTCTTAACTTCAGCGCACATCAATCTTCATATTTATCACCCACTAAGTAAACAAAAAGCCAAATTTCTTAAACAATGACAAATCACAAGAATATTTTTTGTGGCCAAAACGAAGTAGTTCCAAAATAAGCACATGAGTAGGCTAAACTGCAGTGTCCCTATTAGTTACTTAGCAACAGCCATGTAGCAAGGCAGTGGAGCAAACATGGTGCTTGGTGAACAATGCAGAAAGGCCCAACTGCAACTATGTACAGCTCTGCTTTGGTCTTAATAGGGAGAGTATATCATTCAGCCTAATTAGAATGCCAATAGCACGCTCCCCAAGCGAATACACTTGATACACTCACTCACGCACACAAACACATGCATTCATACGCACACATATGGCCCTACATTATTCACTGGTAATTACTTTGTCAATACACAGCTACACAGCAGTGTGGCCTCACACTAGCCATCGTTTAAATGCAGATGCACACACACTATCCTTTAATTGCCCTTCAGTCAAACGCTTTAGTACTTATTTTCACACACAAACACACTTACAGTCCTACTTGTGCATCGGCCCATTCAGACTCCCCATGGAGAGAATCTGCCACACTCTTACCACCCTGCACTGTGTATTTATACACGCACACACACACACACAGGCACTCACACGCAAGGTCAAAGACTTAGAGGCCGGTTCATCAGTGTCACATCTTGCTCACTCTTTGTAACATCCCTCCCTCTCTCCTTTCTCTCTGTCTTGTCCCTGGAGACTTGCACATTGAAAAGCCATTTACTCTGTTGCTTAACTACAGTTCTCTCTCTGTCTCTCCTTTTTTCTTCTCTCTCCCTTTTATCTGTTTCTCAGTGTCTCCATTTGTTCTTCATCTTTTTCATCAGCTAGACAGTGAGATTGCTAATGGCATTAAGTACATCTGAGGCACACACATCAACCTGTCAACCTTGCATTTAAAGACCAGCGCCCCTTGGAGGCTAAGGACCTTAAACATCTGCAGGACGATGCTGAGGATGTTCTATGAGTCTGTGGTGGCCAGTGCTATCCTGTTTGCTGTTGTGTGCTGGGGCAGGAGGCTGAGGGTCGCTGACGCCAACAGACTGAACAAACTGGAGGTGTCTTTAGCTTTTTCCTAAAGGTGGAAAGGGACTCTGCTGACGGAATGTTTGGTAACCAGTTGGACTACAGAGGAGTCCTGCTAGCAATTTAGAGTCCTGATGGGAGTACCAGGCGCCTTTCATTGAGCGTAGTGGGCAGGAGGCAGTGGAGACCTGGATGAGGGCGTTTAAGCAGGCTGGAGCTGTATTATGTATTGAATAAATGCAAAATAAAGAGAAACGTTATTATTGCAAATTCTAAGATATGAAAATGAACATGTGTTTAAAGCAAAGACATGTTTTATTTCTCATTTTTGTTTGAATAAGAAAAAGAATGACAACTTGGGAAAATTTGTCTTAAAGTGCATAGAATAGTTTTTCACCTGAACAGCTTCAGGTGTCTTTGAAGATTTCACGAAGCTATAGTCCTAAGCTTTGTGAAACAATCCTCTGGGTCTTTTAGAAACACCGGGAATTTATTTTTCAAAGAAATGGATGCTTATCCCTGTGACACCACGGGAATGATAAAACAAGAGAGGCACACTGTCCATGCTGGGCTGGGGTTAGGGTGCTCAGAAAGCCAAGAAGAAAAAACTGTTAATGTAGGATGTCGACCCAAACATGTGCATAAAACTAAAAAGAAGAGCTGGTCTAATCAGGTGATGTGACTGGAAACACGTGGGCATGTGGACAAGGATGTGTTGCTGCTGCACACGTTACTTTTTCCACTTTAAATATCTGATCTGTTAATTTCAGAGGCTGAAGCCACTTAGCAGTATGATCTGACAACACTGCATGTTAAATGAATGTGAACAGCCAATTTGGCAGCTTTGAGACACCCAGTGCTCACTACAGAGCAGCTGGAAAATCAAGTTTTCTATTCAATTATCTGCTGCTTTGTGCTCCTCGCTCCTCTCATCTCTTCCCCATGGTCCTCTCCTCCCTCTATTCCTGCTGTCATCTCCTCTCCCTTTCTTCCTTTCTTCTTCTGCACCCCCCTTACTCTTCCTTTGCCCCCTGCTCTTCCCTTCACATTACTTCATATCTTCTCTGTTCTTTATTATTTCATTTTGAATTATCATCTCCAAGAAGTGCTCTTAAGTTCTTTCCTTCTCTTCCTCCACCCCCTCCTTGTATCTTTCTTTCTCTCCCCCTCTCCTGTCCTCCTGTCCTCCTGTCCCTGCTCCCCCCTCCTCTGATCTGCTCTCCTGGCTCAGGCCCAGTTAAATTACCAGTTCTACAGAGCAACGGTGACAGAGTGCAGAACTTAATTACACACTGGCTGACAGCAAGGACTACGTGTTAGATTTTCTCTTTCTCTCTCTTTCTTTACCCTCACTCCCCACCCCCTTTCTCTTATCTCTCCTTTTCTCTCTCTGTCGTCTCTTTTTTGAATCCCTTTTTTCCCCCTTGACTTTCTTTGTGTTTCTGCCTCTCATATTTACACACCTATCTCAGTTGGCCATATAAGCATAACTGGTAAACGTTTGTAAACATCAACATGTTAAAGATATATTAGATATAAGGCCACAGGTTTGTTGAACAACATTTATTATCTGTCCAGAAATATTTCCCAAAGTAAAAGGATTTGATTGCTTAAAGAAAAAAGGCCCTAATGACCTGGTCAAACTGTTTCATTCTTTGCATTAGATGTGAAGTATATGTTTGGCACATTGTGATATACAGTATAAATCAAATTCTCAAATCCAAAACGTTGTCTCTCTAACGACAGCTCATGTATTTCTCATTGCTTCATCAGAATTTATACGTATAACTTAAACTACTGTTGACCCAGTATGCATTTACTTAGTCTTGGTGATGAGAATGGATTACAGTGTTTATGCGTGTTTGTATTGTAATGGATGCTCAACAACCAGCATGACAATCCAGTATCACTGATCTGGATGAGCCTTTGTGATGGATCTGTGCGTAAGCATCTTTCTTTTTCAAAGTGCTTATCTCAAAGATCTCATCACTTTCTGTCTCTTTGGTGGCACCTATGGTGATATCCAGACAGTGCTGCATGTGTGACGTCCACGGTTGGCTCCGGTTGTAACTCTTGATTTTCCTGGCTGACGGTCGCTTTCCTTTTCAGACTGTTTGCTTCATCTGAGCGTCGAGTTTGTTTCTTTTTCTTTGGATTTTCACTTCTTTGTCATTCATCTTTTCTTTGTTTGTTCAGCCATAGTAGATTACTGCTTACTCGCAACACTTGCAGAGACCTTTGCAAATGCAAAGGCTTTCATCAGTGGGCCATAGGCTCAATCACCATTGTGTTCCCTCATTCAGCGACAGAGACTTAACAGACATTTATTTACAGGAAAATCTTCAAGATTATCACTTTAACTCAGCGTCTTCACTCATGTTTGCATGTTAGGAGGTATGCAGTGTGTGTGTGTGTGTGTGTGTGTGTGTGTGTGTGTGTGTGGATAACATATCCGTGGGCCTGTGTGTGTTTTCAGATGCTGAGCCTGTGTGTATTTCTTCCTGGATGTTCCTTGTCTTCCACCATTAATTTGTTGTCCGGTTTATTTGTCCAGTTCAAATATAATCTGTATATTCATTAATGCTGCCACTGCAAATATGCTTATGTGTGCTTGTGTGTGAATGTGTAGTGCTGAATGTTCTCAGCTGTATGCACATGTATGATGCATAAGAGTCCAGCTGTGAAGTTTGTTTTAATAATTCATCATGCTATAATAGATTTATGCCCTCTACCTGCAAAAGAGATTGAGATAAAGACATAAGAACGAAGAGGGCCGACAGGAGCCGGAAGTAGGCCTGTGTTTCTTTGTGTTTGTGTGTGTGCGTGCGTGCGTGTGTGTGTGTGTGTATGCGTGTGTGGTAGTGTACATGTACTTTCAGTGTAGGAGTGAAATGAATTAGTGCTTATTTGCTTTTTCTGCACATTTGGCTGTATGCGTGTGTTAAGGGGGTAATTAATTGAGGACCACATATAGTGTCTTTCCCCTGGGCCCCCTGTCCAATTTCATTACTGTCAAACACACACAAACCTCAGCAGACATGCAAGTGGACAACTGTTTGAAAGTAGTTTCAAATGTAGAACGCACACACACTCACACAGACACACACACACACACACATCTAAAAATGAGCTTACGAATAAACTCAGAAGTGAGTGATGTAACAAGAAGTACGGTAATCTCAGATGCAATATGTGGAAAAAAGGGAAAAGGCATATAAAAGCAAATCACGTTTAAATTTTCCTCTAACTCCACAGAAAGGTCTGCATATGTGCTCTTGTAGCGTAAATCGGTTGATTAATTATTTAATAATGAATTAGTTGTAGAATGCCTGCACTCTATTTTGAATATTGGAAATTAAAGTTTAACTTTAATTAAAAGATTTAACCTATCATAGGTATTTAACGGGGCACCACCCTATTTTGACAAAACAGGGAAAACTTATAATTAGTTACCTAATTATTTTAATTCGGTCTCATAATCTGAAGGTTGCTACAGTCTAGACTTGAGTTCGTTTTGCGGTGTACAGAGGCTTAGTCCTTCACACATACAAAACACACAATGCAGATCTTTATAAATGAAGAATGTATTAACTGAACTACTAAGTTCTGCAAGTTCTCTCTTGCTGGATCACAGTCCTTTAATGAAGCATTTGGTTAATAATCATACACATTTTATTCTAAATGCAAACATATAAAACAAAGCCACAATCAACTCAGTTCATTGGAGTGTATCCCAAAATGTAAATCCTGTCTCTGTGGAATGTTGCACAAACAAGGGGAGAGGGTTGTAAACCTCCCTCTGATTCCATTAGTGTCCACTTTGATCCAGAGCAGAGCTAGCGGTCTAGCTCTCTTCCTGGTGGGGTCAAATGACCAGGTCAGGCCTGGATCAGGCCCGTCCTGATGCCACGCTACACTCTGGAGTTTTCAAGCTGCCATGTAAAGCTGGTGTCATTTTCATACTGGGTCTGTATAGGCTTTTCATACTTGTGATGTAACCAGTTTGCTTCTACTCAACTCAAATATATATTCATTTATTGAGATACTCCTTTGCTCACTGTCTCAGTTATGAACTCATACTCACACAAACACACATATGAAGTGAAGTCTGTCAACAGCAGAGCTCAGAGGCCGCAGTGGGGACAGTAAAGTAAACCAGTTGAGGTGAAGATGGTCAAGTTTACTACAAGTCAATTGTTGCTGTAAGAAAACCTTTGGAATCTAAAGTCAATACTTCACTGAAACATCTTCTCCACAAAATGCATGTAGATGATGTACATGTAGAATTTGAATCTGCTAATCTGCACAGTCTCTAATCCATTGTCACAATGCTTCACACAAACTCAGCACACCGGCTATATAAAAGCTGTCTGTTAGTAGTTTGAGTTTTATCTTAAAAACTGACAAATGATTGTATTTTTTCTCTCCAATATTATACAAACAAGTTCACTCAAATATTAGAAAAAGTTATGTCCTCCTGTTTCCAGTGTGTTGTATTGTTTTTGAGAAATATTTGCATGCGCCCTAGGTGTATGGGCAATATAGGTTATGTGTGCACACATGTGTGAGTGTACAGAGTCAAAGTGGTGTCAGCCTTTATCAATATTTGACTGCAGAACCAGGGAATGGATGAATCTTTAATATGACCTTGAAGCTCAACAAAGAGATGTAGACATGGGGAGCAAGAGAGGGAGAGATGGAGAGATGGAGGGCAGACATGGGGTAAGTTAAACATTTGAAGCATAAAATTCAGGCTCTAACCTTAAAATTTGACAACTTTGTATAGACAAGTCAGTCAGCTGCAGTCTAAACTGAATGTTGTGAACCATCTTCAGATCTTATATTTTCTTCCTTTTTCCCTCTCTTACAGTCAGCCTCATTGACATTATTGCCTGGTAGCTACAGACTAAGAACCCCCCTTCTAAAGCCGATTAGACAGACCGAGAGAAAGTGGGGAAAAAACAGAGAGGAAAAACAGATAAACACAGTAAAAAAGGAGACCAAAGAAGTATTGTCAGAGTTCATTTAGCAATAGAGTAAAAGAGAGGAGTGGTTTGGGGTTCAACTGACCAAATATGGCTCAATATTTGAAGAGTAGATCTATGCAGGGTGTATAGATTTATTTGACATGATAGATAAAGGCTGCTTTCACACCTAACATCCGTTTGTCTGATCCAAATCAAAAAACAAATTGTTTCAAAGTTGCATTTTGCCTCCATTTTGGTTTGTGTTCAGATGGCAGCTTTTACCAGCGGACCAAAAGTTTGGATGCGCGAGGAAACTACTCACTGATTGGTCAGAATTTCCACATGGGTAAACTCCCTGAAGTAACCAAAGAGAGAGAGCACACTGATCGATCACTCAACACGATTGATGATGACTGTAATGTGTTGTTGTAAGAGTTCTTTACGTTTAACCGACATCGATCCACCGCTCGATTGGTTCTACTCTTCTTTAGTTTCTCCCTGAACAGTTTGAGCATTTGTTAAATTGTTGGTCAGCCCATATTTTTATTTCCTAATCGCTCCCCCTACTTATCTTGCTGCCTGTCTCTGCAGGTGTCAGCACCCGTTAACAACCCACAATGCAGCTTCTGAGTTTGATTCCGGCATTCACACCAACCTAAACGAACCTCACCAAGGGGAAAGACGCTCCATGGTTCGGTTTAATTGGACTAAACATGGCTGGTGTGAACCCGCCCAAAGAGAAATGCTGATATAAGATTGAAAAAGCCAATTTAACAAGTGGATTTTACAAACTATGTACTCAATACTCAATCAGATAAAAGAAACAATGAGGGCAGACTGAACTTGAAGGGCAGAAAACCAGGAGTGAAGGAAAATGAAAATGCATTTTGACCAGTTGGATAATGAGTGATGTAGGCTTCACATACAGCCACAGATAGCCTACAAAATCAAAGCACACAGCCTGATCAAACCACACAGCACAACAAAGTACAAGTGATGTGTGGCCTGCTGTCACCACAGGTACCAAGCACACAAGTGGGTCTGTGACACATCCAGCAAACCGAGAGATAGACAGACACCAGTAATGATGCCAAATCACCGATCGACTTTAAAGTGCTTTCAGAAGGTCTGATCTGGACTTTTACAGTCCGACATTTGAATATGCACTTTATTCATGTAAGAGGGTTGACATTATTCTGTATCTGAATGCTAAACATGACAGCAGTCAGCATCATGGAGACAGAACATAAGGGGAAAGCTGACCTAACTGTCCAAAAGTAAAACTTGCATTAACAGAGATGGTTAATGGTAAATCACTCCTGTTTAACCGTGTCATGCAATATAATTACCCTCTGCAATTTCAGTGTAAATGTATCCACTATGTAGGACTGTCAAGTATTCCTCAAAATTCCATGGACAACTTATGTCTATGTTTTGTACACTAATAATACCACAATGATATGCTTCATATTTTACAGATGCAAAATAACATTGATTAATGCGTGTCCACAATCTTGGTGAGAAGTCTGGAGAATGAGTGAATGCGGTAGTGATTTGGGGCGTAGCTCCCGGAGACTTTAGCACACAGACATGAAAGAGGAGTCAATATTCTCATTTAACTCTTACTGAGTGAGCCAATACGCCTATTTCCCCAAATGTTAAACTATTCCTAATAGAGCATCACTGCACAGAAAACTGTTGAAATATTTACAGGTTTTCAGCAGTTCTAGAGGGATTGGAATCGGGCTCGACCAGCCAAACCAGCTCTCTCTCTTAACCTGTTCTCACAGGGAGAAAAGTCTAAAGAGGTTCTTCCACAAAAGCTTCTCCTTAGAGAAAACTGATGTCCTTGTTCGGGAGGAGCAGAAACAAGATGAGGGAAAACCCTTCAGCTCTGATAGCTTGGAAAGAGATAACACACTGCTGATTGTTTTGCTCAGGTCTCTAAAGTTGTAGTGTCTGCTGTAGAGAATGGTATGGTGATAAAGATGATCAGAGAAGAGTAATGAAATGCTACATCATTTAAATTGGAGCCAAAGGCCTGATCAGACAGAGCCCCTTTTGCAGATTACAAAACATGAGGTGCATCGCACTGACTTCTTTCTTTAAGTCCATAGATTATAAAAAGAGCAGCTTGCTGGGTTTTTTTTAATTGTTGCTAGGCAACCACTGACTTCCTGTTGCTTCAACTTGCCTAAAGACCTTCTGTTTTCTGAACAAATCATCTTAAAATGGAATTTGGTAACAGCCACCTATCCTCCAAGACTGTTTGTTAATTGCCCCCACAGAATGCTCACCTCTAAATTCATCTAATAGGACAATCTAAACTATGCTATTGATGTGTTCCACTTTTTCTGCTCCAAGTTAAAGTTTCTTCAACCCTGATGCTTTGAGTGCTCCTGCAAAAGGTACTCAGGAAATCTAAAAAAATATTGGACTCTGTCTGATCTTGTTCTAAGTCTGGTCATATTGTCAGGCAACAGAGGGCTAGATGATGTTGTTCCACAGTGTTAGATTAAAACGGAGGCCATAATGTAGAAAAGGATAATTAATGACTGATTACCATGTTTTTTTTTTTACAGTGCAGTAATGATAGCTACAAAAACAACACAGAGCAGCAACTATTAATGATGGTAAGTGAGCTGTTTTTTTTTTTTACTAATGTTGCTATGGATAAAGCTGGATGTAGTAATTCAATTAGAGCTGATGCACACACTCACACTCACAAAGGAACAGCCTGTTATCTTTAGTTTAAGAGGGGCAACAAAAGGGCAACAGTGAGAGAGGGAGAGAGGAGTGAGACCGTGTATTATAACTGGTGTGTGAACAGAAACCACACAAACACACACACAGGCACTGTAGCTGAGTGTAGAGTGGAGAAAAGTCAAGTGGAAGTCTTTACATGACAAAGCCACTTGTGTTAATTAGTCATACCGGGAGAGATGAAAGCTAGGAGGCCTGTAAACACACAAAATACTTTTATACCAAATTTCACACACACTGACATGATGTCATTCCACACGTCTGTTGTGTCATATCTACACCTGACATGTCTGGTGGGGTATCCTGCAGCTCAGTGACGGCCCCTCCCCTGGCCAGAGAAAAATGGAGAGCGACACAGAGTCACAAGGCACCTATGCCACAGAGGGCTCTTTTAGGGTGAAGGACTTCTCCCCTCCAGAGTCACCTGAAGAGCACTTGTGGTGGAGGAACGTGGTGGTCCCGAGCCGTGGGCTTCAGCCCCACTTGTGCCTGAAGCCGGAGCTTTCGGAGCCGAGGTCATGCAAGTGCGCATGTGCCAACTGCACATGCATTTGATTTTTTATTTTTTAAAATTTCTTTATTTCATGATGTCATTTTTTCCCAAACGGTCATCTCTACGTTGCCTCGTCAACTGTCTCAGATGAGATGTAATGTACTCTTTTTTAGACTAAGCTGGATATACATATTTTCTTTTGCCACATCTTAAATTTGGCTGAATCTGTTATAGTTTACAAGCAGGGGTGCAGTAACATTAAACCATTTTTGGCAGAAGAACCAAAAGTGTTGCTCTCAGTCATGCTCTCTCCCTCATGCCTCCACCTTACTTCTGTAATCTCCCTCAGGCAATAATAAGGCCGGCATCTTTTCATGCAGTGCTTAAGGTCAGGAGAACAGCCACGTGTCGCAGGGTCGAGCCCAGTCAAGCCAAGTGATAACTATAACATTGCAAGTGTTGAAAAACCATCCTACTCCTGGGTTGGTCCATTTTATAATCCAGTGACAGAAAAAAATTAGGGCAGAAGATTACTCAACAGAGGAGGCCCGTTTCACAAGGACTCCGCTTCCCAGGTATAGCAATAGACAAACTCAGCCATGAATTTTCCCCATTGTTTGTTGGTCGTTGTGAGAAAGTGCAGTCATCAGTTGACCTAATGTGCACAAGTTGTTCTTTATCATATCAGTGTATGGGCTGGCTTGGGCAGTGATCCAAAGTGTATCAAATAAAACAGATACTATAAAGCAAAGCTAAGTGAGAGTTTAAGACATGGCAGCCATCCCAGGTACCATCTTAAATGGTAAATGGACTGTACTTACATAGCGCTTTTCTAGTCTTACGACCACTCAAAGCTGCTTTTACACTACATGTCACATTCACACATACATGACAAAGGCAAATCTCCAGATCAGATCTATAAACATTCATACCTGATGGCTGTGCCACCAGGAGCAGTGTTCAGTGTATTGCTCAAGGACAGTTTGACATGTAACTGTAGCAGTCAGGGATCGAACCCCCAACCTTCCAATTGAGAGACGACCGACTCTACCACTGAGCCACAGCCGAATAAAACCTGCTGCAGGCTTATCCTCAAATATACTGTATGTGCTGCTGATGTGGTGACAACATCTGAAACCCATGTACCCCATGTTTTGTTATGGTCCAATGTGCATCCCTCACTGCCAGATCAGAGTGACACTGAACAACTACTGTCCATTTCTGCTGCTCATTACGCCTGCAGAGTGAGCAGACAGGCAGGCTGCCATGTGAACTCTTTTCATGTAAATGATACGATGATAACAAGTGAATATGTTGTGTGGTCTGCAAACTAACTAAAATCCAGACCTTTAAACCTTTTTTCTACTTGGCTTACAGCAAAAAGACACATGAGTGAATGTTTTTCAGCACTGACACTGTCAATGCTTCAGCTTATTAAAAGTGATCCCTGGAAACCCCCAAAAATGTTCATATTTTGTTGCAATTCTGTCATGAAGTTACATCACTTACCTGCACCACTCAACATCCCATGCAAAACAAAAGTGTCTGTCTCTCCGGCTGCTGTCGTACAATAAGAGCTTATAAATGTTGAATATCTCTCAACAGCTGCTCTATTGCTCTTGTTCTCTGTCACTGTCTCCATTCTCAACAATGGTGAATACATCAGTTGCCTTTTTGCCCTCAGCACTTTGAGCATCAAGAGTAATGGGGGAAAAAATGCACTGCATCTGTCCTCAAACAACCTCTCAGGTCACGTTGGGTCTCCTGTACGGGATGTTTTTGTGCTTTTTCCCATATTATTGACTTTTGTATTGGTTTTGAAACTATTTAGCTGTGGATTATTGTCTCATTTCATTTTCAGAGAGTCATTTTAAAGAGTAGTCACAGTTGACAAAGTGTGTCAACACTTTACCGTGGAATATGTAACTGCACAATAAAATAATGTACAAACCTGCACGACTGCAGATGCTTCCTGATGCAACATGAGAATTAGTTTGCATAGAGTTGTGTCTTGTGTTGGTGTGTGCATGAGTGTGTCTGTAAAAAAGACAGCTATGCATTTTGTTTACTCCTTTTCTGTCACTCAAAGCAAGTCAGCACACACACACAGTTGCATGTGTCTCTCACACACACACGCACGCACACACACGCACGCACACACACACACACACACACACACACGCACACATACACTCAAAAAACAAACAGTTATCTCTGCTCTGCTTTGCATGCAAGGGGTTAATCAGCGATTAGATCACACTGAGATCTAATCGTTCTCTGGTCTCTGTTTAAGCTGCATCAGAAAACACACTCGCATGCACACGCAGAGACACACACACATGGATACAAGGGTATTCATTGGCACTCAATCACCATGACACATGTATGCTAACTGCCTGAATCAGCACATCATGTGGATGTGTTTATAGTGTTAAAATGAAAAACTAAAACAAGACAAACAGTAGTAAAATGTGCAGCAGGGGTGATATGAACTGGCTTGAAGAGGTAAATAACATATAGCAACAATGTATTGCTGAAGAATTAATACCACAGAACACTACATTTTAAATCATTCTATCGGTAGCTCCTCCTTCACTTCTCACACTTTCAGATTATTTCCATTAAAACTGGAACTATGTCGAATTACTAAATAGACAAGAGTACAGAGAGAACAGAAGACCCTTCTCTCCCTATGTTTGATTTTTTTCCTCTCCATCTCTCTGTCTTGCTGTATCAGCCCAGCAGGGATCCAGATAAGAGTGTGTGTTATCTTTATTTTGTAATCCATTGGTTTTGTCTGGAGCGGTGAGACGACCAGGCAAGATGGAGAGAAGGATGGAGAGATTATGAAGCAAGATGGACGTATAAACCTAAATTTGACCTCCCGCAATTAAGAATGAGGCATTGTGCGTGACTCTGCAGCCATGTGTGTCTGTATGAGTGTGTGCAGGCCTGAGTGTTTATGTAAGGGATTGTTTGTGTGGTGAGGAGAGTGTGAGATTCTGCACCAATGTGTCAAGTATTTTTTATGTGCGTTTGTGTGTGTAAGTGTGTGTGTGTGTGTGTGTGTTTTCAAAAATGTGCCTGTATGACTTCCGGGCATTATTCTCAGCATTGTCATGCCTGTGTAGCAACTGTCGAGCTCATTAGCACTTTCAGTGAAATGGGCTAATCTAAGTAACAGTTCTGCCTTTGTGTAAATGCTGTTTCTTCAACACCATTAGCTTCACTGTGATTTGTCTTATACAATACATTCTGCCCACAGTGTAGAAGGAAAGATCTATATAGATGGTTTTGTGTAGAACAACTGAAACAAAAGTAAAAGACAAACTTGAATAAATAAGGGGAGAAACATAATGAATATAGATGCTGCTCTTCAGGGCACAGCCACCTGATCTCAATGAACACCTTTTTGAAAAGCGTTGTGCGTAGAATTCAGGCAGTCTGAGAATATATGCCATGAACACTGCAGCGATCAACGCTTTTCTATCATCTACTGTCCTTGTTAGTCATGAGTTCCCGATTGACCAGATTAAGGTGTTCTGCATCAGATTGTCAAAGTCTGATGACATTTTCTTTTATATTCACCAGTCTTTAATGTCTGCCAGAGCAGTACCATGTTCCCTCAAGTGTTTACTTCATGTCTGTCTACCCCACGTTTGTCCGTTCCTCTGTCCCTGAAGCTGTCTATCCAAGCGGTCAACTGTCTCTTCACCAACCTCTTCCCTGTCATTAACAGGCCATTGTAGACCTGCAATAGTGATTCTTAAAATATATTTTGCACCTGAACACATCATCAGTGATGAAGGTTTTATGTAGAATAAGGCTCAATAAAACCAACCATGCATCACTAATAGCCCTCATTCCAAAGCAGTCTGTATGTTAATTATTGGGTCTTGGATTAATATGAAATTGCCCTGAATATAGAGTGGAGTCATTATATTAAAAATATATTTTATGTAAATTAGATATTGTTCAAATATACACAAAATGTTCCCTCATTTGTATGGCAGCAACATAATATCAGAGTATATAAGAATGTTACCATGTGAGTGCATGTGGATTCCACAGCGAATTTCTTGTTACGAGTACAGATGTTTAATAATGTTCAACTACAACTATGTCTCGATTTTCAAATTGAACAGCACTTTCAACAAAACTTTTACCGTAACATTGAGAATTTCATGGAACAGCCTTTTGAATATATAAGAACAGATTGAATTGAGAGATCAGACACTGCATGACTCACGAGCTGCATGGAGCAAAAATGCTGAAATAATTCAACCTGATGATGCAAAGACAAAAAATAAACAAAGTCTATTACTCTCATTATTCTATACGTTGACCTTGCTTTCCAATTTCAATTCAGCAAATGCAGCATTACTTGTTTACTGCAAAGTTGTAAAATGTAATTATCATGATGCATCGCCGATTTGAGCAGAAACAGAAGGCTGTCAATATGTTTGCACACTCTTCACTTACAGAGAAATGTCCAATAAAGTTCTGTGCAGGTTCAGAGTTGATGATACATACTGTATGTGACCTCTGATTTCCCTACAGGGATCAGATATAGTATCACTTTTCATTGATTTTTTTCTGTCGCTAGCACTTATTTATTATTCACACATAGCTCTCTCTGTTGTGTCTCATCACAATTTGTCCCCTATTTTGCTGCAGTGGGTGCTGCATCAAAGCACAGCAGGGAAACTGACAATAGGAAATGGTAGTTCCTATCCATATGGTGTCCAGTTATACACACACACACACACACACACACACACACACACACACACACACACACACACAAGCAGCGAGGGAGAGAAAAGATCTAACATCCTATCTTTGACCAACTGTAGCAGTCGCCCACATAAATGTCCGCTTGGCTCTGCTTTGATCACATAATTGCTCAGTGCACACCTCTCCCACACACATACAAACATGCACACAGAAGGAAGTGCACAAGTAGAGAGCATACAGTGAAGCACACTTAGGGAGTTCACACACACACACACACACACACACACACCACACACACACACACACACACGCACACAAACATAGAGCCATTGTTCAATACAGCATGAAGCAGACCGTTCACACATGCAGGTGTGCCTGCGAGCATACGTGCACACATACATGGCAAATACCAAACAAAACTCCCACCAGCTCGCCCACACAGTTAGCATGTTAAGTGTGAGAGAGACACAGACATGAAGAAAGATAAAGGTACAAGGTACAAGATGAGACTGAGCAAGAAGAGGAGTGAACTCTCTGACAGCCAACCTCGCTGAGCTTTACAAAAAAGCAGATTTTTTCTCACAACGTAACATCAATTAATTATTTTTACTCATCTTCATGTGTCTGTCTCTCTGATTTCAAATTGACCAATGCCATTTCAATGTTGCCTGAGAGTTTTGCCATGTGAAACTGATAAGGAGGACTTTATGTGGGTGTCGGGGTGACCTTGCAGTTATTTACATGAGTTTCTGCTGCACTGTCCTGGACATCATCAATAAACCCCTGCCAGCTACATGGCTGTTGTTCTGTACACTGACCTTTGACTTAGAGTAAGTCAAGACAGTATAGAATTTAACTATAAGCAGGAATCTTATTACTTGGCCAGGGTTCGATGGCCTATAAAAGTTTCTCTGTGTTTTATATCCATACTGCGGGCCTTCCTCACAATGTCCCCGTTCCACAAACCCTGATGTCGCCAGGCTAGTGTTTGTAGCAAATGTAGCAGACAAACTAATAAGGCATTGGGACAAGGCTTCCAGGTTTGTAGTTTGTAGTTTTGGTTGCTTTGGGGCTTATAGAAAAAGGAAAATGTCCAATATTCTTTCCTCTGCCTGTGAAAAGCCCCCACTACCCTGACAGATGACCTGACCCTCTAAAAACATAACTCATAACATAATAAGTAAAAAAAATCCCACATGGGTATTATTATCTATGGAGGTAGTTGGACATTTAAGGAAATATGATCATTAACTTTCTTGCGAGTTAGATGAGAAGGTTGACATCATTTTCATGCCTTCACCGTAACTATGGAGATGTGCCTGACTATTTCTTGGCTGGGAACAATAACATACTGGAGTCTCTGCTGGTTGCTTGACAACTTCTCTTGGCTAAAAAACGAGTGGGGTTTTTTGGACACAGAAATCCCAATTGGTTCCTGTGTTTCCAGTATTTATTCTAGCTGGGCTAACAAGCTGTCCGTTGTAGTTTTCAAAGCAAAGATGCTCATTGCCCAAGTTGCTGAACTATTCCTTTAAGATTTGAGTCCAACATAACTGAGACTTGTGTGGATGTGTTTCTGATCAGACAAGATTGACATTGACCAACAACCCGAAGGCTGATTCTGACTCATCTTTGGGAAATACATATTTCTCTAAAGTATGTGCCATCACTGATTTTCAAATAAGCCCTTCCAGCCGAGCCATGGACAAGCACGCTGAATAACAGGTTTATATCAGTTTTCAGTGTGTGTTAATGAAGGAGTGTGTGTTCATGTATGATAGTGTATAGTAGCTTGTTGAGAAAATGAGTTTTCAGTGCCTTTGGAGCTCAAATTAAACTTTTAAAACGTTTGTACTTAATTGCAAAGGATCACTAAAGGACTGTTAAGGTAACCCTCGTATTCCCAAAATAAAACTGCCAGGATCTACACTCTCACTTACAAGCTAGCTAAATTGTAAAATAGATTACATTAAAGAGGAAATCAATTCTAACTGGATTATTGCAATTACCTGTGTTTCTATTACTTTCAGGAGGGGTGCATGCCAGCAAAATTGCTAATACTGTTGGTAAAATCTATGAATCCACAATCTGAACCTGTAAACATGTTAATAAACGGTCTGTGCTAACATTAATGATGCCATCCAAACACAAAGCCAGCATGAAACAAAAGCACAGGGTCTCTTTTTTTACTCAAAGCTTCCGTAAGAAGAGAACTTATAATTTACCTGTGTCACACGTTCTAATAAACTGCACTTAACTCACTACACAGTATCATTCACAGCATTATTGAGTTTGCATGCTGAACATCAATAGTCCAATCAAACTCTCTCTGTCAAGCTGATCGGCGAGACACAACAAATCGATTACCAACAAAAGACCATCAGCAGATCTGCCATTAGCTGGCCGCTGATACACAAATGAGCACAACAGCAGCAACAATGACAGCATCAGTTAGACAGGCTGATCATCACACAGCCTGAGCAGAGAGAGGAGTGGAAAGGAAACAGGAAGATAGCCATGTGAGCTCTGAGATAGAGTTTGAAGAAGTGATTTCCAAGAAAGAAGAAGGTGGTGACTGAAGTGAGACAGAAATGGCTGAAGCAAAGTAGAAGAACAGATCCGTCGCATCAACTTAAGCAATATCAGTACGTCAGGCAAGAGTGGAGGGAATTGTTGAGAAAGAAGAGATGGAGCATGGATTTGACAGAAATGGGGATACTAAGAGTGAGGTAGAAATGATGAGAAAGACGAGAGGTAGCATTATCGTTCTATCCGAGAGAAGACTGAAGAGTGTTTCCAAAGACAAAGAAAAACAATAAAAACAAAGTTAATATGAGTAAGACACAAAAACCTCTTTAAAGGTAAGCCTGCAAACCTTCAAGGAGAGAACCGCTCATTCTCAGCAAAGCACAGTAAGCTTAAAGTGCGACTGTAGTCAACAAACACAAGACTGTTCACCTGAGTTCCTCTTGGAGATGTACTTGACGTCGTCACAGGCTCCTGAGGCGAGGAGGAGGAGGAGGAAGGATAATGTCTTCATCTCTCTGCTCTCCACTGGCACCTTCAGAAAACAGGAAACCGGGGGACAACGTGTTAGAGATAGCATAGCAGCATTTCTTTCTTAATTAAACCTGGCGATACTAAGTACAGAGTATTGTGATTGTACCTCGTTATGGACTGTGAACACAATGATAATACTACAAGTGTGAAGCATGCAGTCTCTTTCTCTAGGCTTAATAATATGCAGGCTTCATGTTACACAGATATTATACACTATAAAATAGCCCTCTAAGCAGCTAATTATTAATTACAAATTGTGGATGAGGCCACTGATGTCAGATAAAGGTAAGAAAAGTGAAACACTTCTCCAGGTCAGTTGTTATTTTGATGTTAAAGTACATGTGCTCTTACAGTATCATACACAAAAATGCTACCTGATCTAACATCAATATGTTGAGTAACAGCTGTGTCACAGTTATAAAATAACTATAGCCAAGCAATGAATACTTTTAAGGCCTCTAGGTTTTTTTCTTGCGTTGGAACAATACTGAGATACATTTATATCAAGTTTTCTCTTTTGCATTTTTTGATTTGACATGATTTTAAAATCGATGTTTGTATCTCTCAGTCTTCACATGCTACAAAATGAAAATTGGGTAACCCCAAATCTTGTTGTGTGTGTGCTGAAAAAGTGAAAACAAAAAGCTTTATCACAACTGTAGCAGCGAGAACAGCGCCAAACAAACATTAATATTGATCTGAAAGGCGGTTTGGCAGGGCGTTCAAAAAATCAATTTTTTCAAATGATTAAAATCAAAATACAGAAACTTTATTAGATCTGACCATAGGCCATGAATACAAATGCTGCAGAGGCTTTTGGACAAACACACACACACACACACACACACACACACACACACACACACACACGCACACACACACACACACACACACACACACACACAGACAAACTCATTCTTGAGTCAGCCATGTGAAATCACATTGATGGAACACAATCATATTTTCTCATGCTTTATGTGTACAAACTGGTACACACACACACACACAGATCAAAGAAGATTAGCCATGCCAGCAGTCATTTCACTGTATCTTCATACACGTGACAATGAAGGGAAATCAAACTCCAGCTTGAGTGCTGATTGAAATCACTTGGATTCATGTGAGCAGTGGGGAAGCTGATGATAGAACCTGGGGCTGTGCCGATATGTGATCCACAGCTATTTGCCTTTTGAAGATGGGCAATGCAACAATGGGATTGAAATCTCAAACCGGGACAAAACCGATGTGGAGACGAAGCTGAAGGAACAATAGTACGGTGAAGAATGCTGCATGTTGCTGCCAATCAAAATGTAAAATGATGTAACTGCTGGTTTTCATGGCATCCTGCCTGTCATCACTGGTAAATCAAAGGTCAAATGTGCTTCAAAGTGTAACATGAATGATTAAACACATTTGACTGGTGTTTCGACTTTCCAAAGCAGGTGATACTATGTTCACTGTGTTATTGTCATTGTTAAATGACAGTAGCATAGCGGGTGAGTGAGTAAATGTAGTGTTATTATTCCACCTTTGCTGTTCCTACTGCGATGTGTCAAAATGTCCTAAAAAGGCAAAGGCTGCTCTCATGGCAAATGTGTGACTTGTCTTGACTTGTCATAGCACAAGTGAAACTAATTATACCAACAATGGCTCATGTCTTTGTCCCAGTAAGCAAACATTTTCAAACCAGAGGGCTGCTCTCCTCTCTTTACAAACTGGTCAAGTCAACATAGGTTTTTCTAATCCTGCCATGAGCAGTTCACATAAAATGTTCCCTGTTAAGAATTGAACACTGCTGTAGGCCTTAAAATCTAGAGTTAAACCTGAAGTCACTTCACCTGAACCCAATCCTGGTATATACGGGCCTCAGACCTCTAACACTGCAACAAACTTAAAATAATGCTGATATTATTTATGATTTAGTTACACTTTTGTTTTGCTGTGCTACAACAGAGGTCGGCTGGCCACATAGCAGATGCTTCAAATATTATGGATGAAATAAAATACTTCATTCCAAACTGTGCTCCGCTCCTGTTAAAGAGCTGTATAGCTTAGTGAGAGCGAATCCTTCGTTTTTAATAATTCAACAGCAAAAAGTAAATGCCAGTGAATGATTTCCTCCTCTGCAAATACATGTTTTCCCTTTGTGTTATGCAGGAAACAAGCCTCTTCATTAATATAAAAATTGTGTTGAAAATGAAATCGTAAACATTATGCTTTATGGTGGTTTTAAAACAGTAAGGAGTTTTGTTCCTTTTGCTTTCACACTCACTTTATTACATAATCAAACAGCAAGCAAAGCCTGACTGATATCAAAGTGCTTGTGAGACTTTTAAGTCTTTAAATCAGTTAGTTCTAAACTACTCATGTTTTAACATTCATCAATTCATTCACACTCTGCATGTAAGGTGCCTGCTTATAAGAGTCTCACACACCACAGATGGTGCATTCAGGAGAAATTTGGTCAACTTGGGATTGGGGAATCGAACTGCCGATGTCCAATTAGTGGACAGCCTGCAACCACCGGCACACAGCATGTTCCACCTATTTTTCACATAGTCACAGTTTTCACGTAGGCAAAGTCACTGCAGCCACAGACTCTACAACCCATTTAGCTTCCCTTTCCAACTAATAAACTAAACAAACATTCACCAGGGAAAAGTGCACTGCTAATGTCAGTTTGCAGACTAATGTGAGATAGCTAATAAACTGGTTAGCTGCCACACATTGAACAGCGTGTAAACATCGACTACAAATGTCACTGTGTCCTGTTAACATGCTGGTGCAGACCTTACTCTTCAATACCACAGATAACAACAAACTGTCTGCTCCTGGTTTGTAAGCTTCAGCACAAGTATGTTTAGTTTGCCTCATGTTCTCTTTCTGGAGCTCAGCCTGATGGGCTGCTGTCAATGAAATGTACACACCCCTTCAGCTAGGAATGAGGGAAGCATTTGTGATATTTCCACAGATTTAGGTGCCTGATTTTCTTCCTTTTAATATTGAAAAAAAATTCAATTTTAAATGAACACCACTCTCTTAATTATTCCCTTATGGTGGTGCAGCTGAGGAGAAAGTGAGAAAATCTTCCCTTCTGTCTTTGTGCAGCATAAACGTTACATAAAAACTGAAGTTTAACTTAATGAAAAAATAAAATAAATAATAAAAAGTATCCTTCATGGTAGATAGTAGGTCAGAGCTGTAATGGTATCTGTTTGCAGGATTGGCTGCAGGGAGAGATGCATCTCTTTCTTCATCTCTTTTGCAATTTGGGGTTCAGTGTCTTGCCCAAGGACACTTCGACATGTAGCCTGAGGGAGCTGGGGATCGAACCTCCGACCTCCCTATTGAAAGACGACTGAGCCCCTACCACTCTACCACTGAGCCCCTATAAGGTATAAAGTTTAAACTGTTGACTTCAACTTCAAGTCAGTCATTAATATACATTGTCCACAAACATGAAAACTGCAGATTGAGCTGTACTCTGTTTCTGTTTTATGAGGGTTATTGATGAAATCAGATCCAAATATCTTTATGTGGCACATTTAAAATAACAGTCAGCCAAAGTGCTGTATAATAGATGAAAGCAATAACCATAAAACAGCACAATAAACACAAAGACCAGTTAAAAAAAAACATGACAACACATAAAAAAAAGAGCAAAATAAACTATCATACTGAGTTAAAGGCAAAGAATGAAAAGGTATCTTTAGGTGAGGTTTACATTTCAACATACAGAGGCAACTGCAAAAGCACAGTCCTGGCTGTGATTCAATCTAGATGTTGGCACATCCAGAAGCACCTGATCTGCAGACCTGAGCGGCCTTAATGAAACATGGAGGTAAACGTTCGAAGAGAAAGGTCGGTGCTATAACAAAATAATGCAAAATGTCTTTCAATCTTAAACTAAGAACTTTGTTCACCATTTTACCATTCGTAAAAGAAGAAAAAAAATGATTTATTTATATGAAGAAAAATCTCATAGGCTGAAATGAATGAATGAGTTGTAAAGTTTAAGTCTAGTGTAGTTAGTATTCACAGCGAAGGTTTGAAGGATGAAACATGCAATTATATCTGTCTGAGACACCATGTTTAAAACCGACATGTCGGTGACAAATACAAAGTCCGAAGTGATTTAAAAAAAAAAAAAAAATATGTTAAAGAATTTATAACAGCAGGGATGATCTAATTTTACTTTTGCAGGAAATGCAAGTCCCAACATTTTACTGCTTTTATGGCTCCACACACACTTTGACAGGCACATGGGACCCACCAGACTGAGCACGACCTGTAGATCCATGCTTTCTGTGTTTTTGAGGAAAACAGGTTGTGTCAGGTTATGCAATACTGTTGGAGAAAAAACTTAATTGAGGTTGTCTTTGGGTGAAGATGGTGAAGAAGGCACTTTCGGACGTGCAACACTAGGAAAAATCATAGTTGGAGTAAGTCATATGTGGGAAGGCTTTTTGGAATATAGCTGTTAGGGATCCAACGTTTCGCTAAAGGACACAAAACTATGCTGGCAGAGACAAAGAGGTTATCTAACCACCTACCATCCTGATAACCAAAACTAATTAAGTTTAGACACCTAACTTTACATCACATTGGAGTTTAAGAGAAAACAGAACAACTTCATTTGAAAGGATCAGTATGTCACAGTAATAGTTTCATGTTTCCTAAACCTTCCTAAAGGAAGATAATAATAGAAAGGAAGGGGCTTGGATGTTTTACACAAACGCAGCACAAAAGAGTCGAAGAACCAAACACACAACGCCTGTGGCTTTAAAGAGAAAGGAAAAATAAGAAGGATTTCTTTATTCACTTTCTGAATCTTTTAGTCTGAAACACTGAGGGCCCTTATGCAACTGATAAGGGCTGTGTATTTCTGTGCCTGTGTGTGTCTTTCTCTTATCTACACTGTGATGGTTTGCTCCAAAAGCAAAGGGACTACAGTCCAAATGTTTGATATCATACATGTACGTATTAACAACATACAACATACATATGTATTGACATCATATAATATTAAAATAGATTTGATATTAAGCCACATAGATTAAAAAAAATATTACTAGAGATAGGTCTTAAAGCATGTAATTCAAAAAGACTGCTGTAACTATAGCAGAGTTACGCCTGGTCTGACAGCGCGTCGGGAGTGGTGTGTTATTGTGAAATGACCTGATGCTGAATCCTGTTTTTGTGTGTGACTTCCTGTTTGGAACGATCTGCTCTGTTGCAGCTTGACGCGTGTTTGAAGCGGCCTCCGTCAAAAATAGACCCGACACGTATCTTTAGCGTACCAGAGCAGAGAGATGCTTCTGGCGCGTGCTGTGGAATCACGAGCATTGACTTGAATGGGCGCGATCGACTCTGGACGTCGCAGCACACACGGAATGTGCCGGAGACGGATCCCGTGGAATTTGAGGGTTAGCTGGGTCGCTGGGACAGTGGGCTTTAGGCCATTAAGGTAAGTTACGACCAAAGATTTGTAATGAGATGATGTGAGAGGTGTACCTATTTGTAATTTGTTGCTCTGCAGTATTTGGAAACCTGCAAGTTTGCGCCAATGCAACTCCTAAGTTCCTTACAGGTGACCCTGGAAAATTTTATTAAATGAAGACTTCATTGACAGGAAAGTATTTGCTGGTATATTATCATATTCAAAACGTGAGCTGATTTCACTCAGTGCCAAGGGTTAAATACTTTGACAGTCTTTGATGTCTGATTTCTTATTGTTTCCATCAACTTGAGTTTTCTAAGGCTCTAAAAGTTTTCTGTTTGGATGCCTATAAATAAATCGTTTGGGGTTCTTTACCCTGTTGGTTGTGCTTCCGTACTCACAACAGCTTTAAAGCATTTCTCTGTTGTTTGCTAGCAGTTCTGACAAGGAAGAACCTCCTCCCGATACAAAATCAATGGAGAGCGATGAATTGTTTTGTTTTTGTGTGGGCGGGACTTAATTGCGCTCTGTCTCTATAGGCCCCCTCCCAAACACTAAGCTCTCTTTATCTTGTCCTCTCTGTCGCCCCCTCTGCACTGCCTCACATCTATAGCAGACACACAAACACACGCACACACACACTATGCACACGCACTGGGGTCTGTCTCCCTCTCCCCCTTTTTTCCCCTCACATGAACACTGGCACACTTGCTAAGACAGCAGAGGCAGCTTGTTTGATTTTTGATCCATCATGAATGCAAGCATTTTGAGGGAAAGCTTTGCATGTGTGTGTGTATGTGTGTGTGTGTGTGTGTGTGTGTGTGTGTGTATGTAGAGGTGGAGGGATGAAAGCAGCATATTTAAACAATACCCTATTGACCTACATAATGATAAAATGTACACACAAACAAATTATGAGCAAAAAAAGACAGAACAAAGAGATAAGTGGACGTGAGTTTTAGATGTAAGGGTATCTAAATGGGGGTTTATGCACACACGCAAACAAAGAGAGAGAGAGAGGAGGACAGAACAAACACTATTAGAGCATTACAATCCCCCGTATCTTTCACCCTCTCTGTTGCTTTGCTCTTCTGTCTGTCTGTCTCTGATAATAATATCCCAACACCAGACCACAGGGAGATCTAAGCGGGGTCACAGTGTGTATAATGCCAAGTGTCACACATTACACACACAGAAAGGTTGGTCTATGCAGAAAAATATACTTTGATAAGGGTAGGACTGTGTGTGTGTGTGTGTGTGTGCATGGGAGGCTGGGGTCTTCAGGCAATCAAATAATCCCATTCTGTGGTCCCCAGGACCTAATCTTACAGAAGAGGGGTCCACTGGGGTCCACATTCTGCGTCTCTTTAAGGGTCTGTGATGTGAATACTGTGTGTAGAAGCTAAATGGCAGAATCATGAAAATAACATCTGACGCTGCTGATTACATTTTCTTTTGATGTTGAAGCTTTGGGGTGTTCAGTTGTGATATTTTAGGAGAGACAGATTATTATCAGGCTGTTAATCCTACAAATTCTGTCTGCACCTTTGGTGAAAGGTTAAACGTACAAACTAACATTTTAAATAATATGTAGATTTCAACCACTTAGAGTCAGACACTTAAGCAGACATGCGTTTGACACATACTCAGACAGCCCTCAATCTCACACACACAAACCCCCCACATACACACACACACACACAGTAAGCTATTCTTGTCCCAAACAGACCAGTGTTAAGCCATTAGGCCGCTTCAACCACACATCCAATATTAAAGACAGCCTCCAGCTCTATTCTGTCACACTATCTATCTCTCCCAAACTGTATGAGTCATGCTGTTTTTATTACAGAGGCTGTCTGTGTTTTACATGGAAACATAAGCTGCCTCGTCATCATTATGAAAGATTTGATATCCGTCCTTTTAATCTCTGCAGGAGGAGGTGTAAGAGTCTGAATCTGGTGTCATGTCTCTTTTTGTCAGGAGGCGGGCAGGAAAGACTGTGGCGGACCCCCCCCCCCCAGAAACAGGCTTTTAGAAACGCTTCCCTAAAGTAAAAGGCTGCTCTCCATTAGGACCAAAACCTCACACCATCCCAACAGTTCCCAACTGCTGCTCTCCCCCACTTACACAGTCCCGTATTCCCTGCCCTATATACACTACACATAGCATGAGCATGAAATCTCCACATCAGACTTGATGCGTGACATCTTATGGAATTTTCTTGCTCTTTGTACAGTGAACATATTCCCATACATGTGGTGAACCTTTGCACTCCCTGTAAAATAATCAGTACATTCATGCACAACTGCTTTTTTATACATAGATATTTTTATGTTTAAGGCAAGGCAAATTCTTAATGCTGAAAAGGGTTTGGCAATAAATCAGATTCTGTTTCTTAAATGTCTGCACATTACACTGAGGTTTATTGAGCACCACCAAGTACTGCATCGAAAATATAAAAAAGGTGTTTGAGGATACAGCAGATTTCTAGAACACACACGCACGCACGCACACCCACACACACACACACACACACACACACACACACACACACACACACGCACAGAGAACATCTAGTGCATTTCAATTTCACTTTCTGTCTCTGACATCAACTGGTGTAGCGTTGCTTACAGCAGACCTCCATCATCTGGACAACCTGGATTCATGTTTTTCTGTGTCAAGTATCAATCCCACTAAAGTGTCCTTGAGCACTCAGCAGTGGATTTTCTATCATGCTAGTTTCAGAGTTGCAGTTTGGATGTTTTGCCCGACCCAGACTCAGATTGAAACTTTGAGCAGGCCCTGGAGGTCAAATAAACAAAAGCATCTCATTAAAATGTTTTGACAGACCAAGTTATACACATTTAGTAAGTTATTCTTTACCAACAACGAAATATTTTTATTTGCATTCATGCAGGACAATATGCTGCCGATCTTGAGCAAACGTTGTTTTATTTTTGAAACAATGAACAGGAGAAAGGCGTGTCTCACTACCCGCTTTAGCAAACGTGATAACCATTGTAACAAAGCTGAACAGATTCAATTCTCCTCATTTCCATGTTCTGAGATATAACTTATGAAGCTATGGAGCATGGTTAGACATTTTGTGGGGAGATTATGTCAGCTTACATTTACACCACTGACTGGTAGACACTGTAGTCCTATTAATCTGAAACTAAAATAAGACATAATGCCCTTTGTGTACAGTACACTGTGTACAGTACAGTTTAAGACTGCTTCTTTAATTCAACGTGTGGGAGGAGCCATCATACTGTCAACTTTCCTATCAAGCTGCTCCTCAGAAATATATACATATTTAAGAGTAGGCTTAAAATGTTCCTCTTTGATGAAGCTTATGGTTGGCTGAGGTACACATAATATATATTCCTGAGGAAACACTTGTTTCTCTCGCGTCATCATATGCTCCCTTGTCTCCTTCTCCTTTCTGCCGCCCGCTGTTAGATCTATTGTTACTTCTCTAACTGTTTGACTCTGAGAGGGCAAGCCTGCTCATATTAGCACTTCTTGCCATGAGACTTTTCCTCCTTGTATTTTAATCACTTACCATTTCAGTGGAAGCCTCACACAGTCAGTGTTTCATTTGTCCTGTCTCATACAGGTTGTTAGCACACTTTTTCCAACAACTTTCTTGCCAGATTTGAGCAACTTTTTTGAGCAATGGGTCTTGCAATTTTTTTGGGCAGACCTTTACTCTTCTCTCTTGAAGGGTTAACAGTATTTAACATGTGGCATGTGGCAGTCTGGGCTGATTGTGATCAGCGAGTCATCGGACAGACAGAAACCCGAATGAGCTCATCGAGCACACACCTCATGAACTGATGTTAATGTCAACATCCAGCCACTTCTCGTATGAACTGAACTTACCTGCCATGTTTACAAGCACATCAGTTAAAGTGAGCGATTAAAAGATAATTAAAGCTAACTGTAATTATGTTAATGTGCTGAAAACCTAATTGAATTAAGTATAACGGCATATGCTTAGTGTAATTAAGGGCCTGATGGACACATAATCAACACCGATTAAGAGATACACTACATAAACAGTTGTGTATCCACAAATGTATTCATTTCCTGATGTTTTGTGGGGATAAAAATGAACATTCTGTAGCACTCACAAATGTTT
Source organism: Semicossyphus pulcher (assembly GCF_022749685.1). Taxonomy (NCBI): domain Eukaryota; kingdom Metazoa; phylum Chordata; class Actinopteri; order Labriformes; family Labridae; genus Semicossyphus; species Semicossyphus pulcher. The sequence continues at coordinate 34,932,610 of NW_027211693.1, read as the reverse complement.
ATAGGATACATTTTAGTTGATGAAGTCCCTCCATCCATGCGGATGCAGCAGGATGAGGCGTGAAAGGTATGACCGTTCCATCTGCAGTCTCTAATTTGAGGGATGTGGTGCACACTCATCAAGCCCTGTCCAATTATGCACGCCTCCTCTAATGCGAGTACCTTGATTAAATCTTGCACAACCAGCACCAGGCCCTCACAAAATAAGCACAGGAACATCAGGAACATCTGTGCTTGTGTGCACGGCAAACTGTTATAACTGAGCAGGCTTTTCCAAACTTAGATCAAGACAAAATCATGAGGAACACGGAGGACAGAGAAGTGAAATCGTGGTTTCCTGAGCAAAGGATACACAAAGCTACATTCCAACAAGAACATCATATTGGTTTGAATCACATGGGCATTACCCATGTCCCCATGTCTCATCCACTGCATAAGCAGATGCAGTTACACTGTATTCAAGACAGATCCTTGATTTGTAGCATGCATCAGTGAGCTCAGGCCCAACACAAAACTCGATAGCTTGATTAGAATTACTGGTGTCTGAATACATGTTTTACAGTTCCCCCTGAGTTATTTCTGTATGTAAGAAGCATTGTAAGGGAGAGGTAATCCAAACATGCAATTGTTCGGTGAAACCATTGCCTATACGCAGTGCTGCTTACCAGTCACGTGACAAGAAACACTGACATGACATCTTCCAGCTTAGAACAATGCTGGGTTGACCTGCTGGATGTTTCCGTTTAAAACCTTTACAAAGACGCGCTCTGACTAAAAAGATGACTCACCTGATCAACATAATGTTTGTCCAGAGTGCACAGTGAAGCACAACTGTTAGTGCTAATCAAGTCTAATGAGGGCCAACAAAACATTTCTCACACCATTACCCCAACAGCATTCTGTACTTTCAACAGCAGGAAGTTTGGAACCCTTTATGCCATGCATGCCAATTTCTGGCCCCATAGTCAGCATGCTGCTACAGATGTATGCTGGGTCAGATCAGGCAGCATCCCTCTAGTCCACTGTCCAGTGTTGAGTATCTTGTGCTCACTGTAGTTTTAGTCTCGTCTTCTTAACTGACAGGGCCAGAGGCTGCTATCGTCTTCTTTTTTAATTTGAGCTCAGTCACGTCAAGGTCTGCCAGCTGTATTTTTAAGCTGCCCTTTTTGCACGTCAATGTCAGGATGTTTTATTTGCATACTTGAATGAGCCTTGCCAATCTCTCCTAAATCCGTCACCACCATGACATGTTGTGCCCTCAGGCCTGCAACTGCTTATCACACCAAGCTCTGGAAATTCAAGACATTATAGCGCAAGAATGGAATCTATTTCTGAGATACTCAAACTGTTGTGTCTGACACTAGTGATCACATTCAAAATCACTTAAATCACATGCTGTAGTGAACACTGCTGCAGAGGGCAGAGGATAAAAGACAAGACAAGGGTGTGGGGGGGTGTATGGATGTGTGAAGGAAAACACAGGCTGGGGCAGATTTTCTAGACTGTGGTTGATTGTATCACATAGCTGGTTTCACAGACAGATTTCAAGGTCAGTTGTGTAACACTGCTAGGTGAACGAATGAATAGACCTATGAGAGCTAGAGGATAATCCGTGGTCGATTGATTCCTTGGTCTCTGTTGACTGGATTTGAATTCCCACATGGTGCTGAATTGTTCAGAAGCAAAGCTGAAATATGTAAAATACAAACGCGTGCCCCCAACACATATTGCATACATTTCCCGTGTGTGTGCTCCCCCTGTCTGCCACACATCCTGACCTTGTGTGAGGCCCTACCTGCCCAACAGATGCTGTCAATGATTTTTGCCTCACAGGCAGTTTGGTGTCCCTCCAGATATATCTCTTTTGTGCTTTCAGTCTGCTGTGTGCTTGTGTCAGCAATTGGCTTTTCTGACTTTCCCACTATGTTTTGGTCCTCCTCCTATTCAATAAATAATTCCATTCATCTGGTCTTGCTCCATTAAGCTAGTGCTCCAGAATAATTGTAATACTCAGTAAAAGATGAAGAGAATAATACTTTGAGTTTCTTCTCTGCCAGGTGTCAAAGCTGCACATTATAGTAAATGTTTAACATGTTGAACTTTTAATGTAAATTTATTAATTGATCATTTGCATAGATATCATGAGATCAATTCAAACTGACTGTGGCCTAGAATTGATGTAAACATGAGGCTCAGTGCACGTTTCATTGATATTAATACTGAGATGGTGGTACCAGAGGAGGCAGCTGCCTTCTAGTCATCACACAGGGAACAGCAGTCTCCTGTGGCCACCCAGTTTTGGAGGAAAAGGGACACTTAATAATATATGAGAATAAATATTTACAAATTATTTGCACTGGGAAAGCAGAACAGGGGCGTTTATTAGACTCAAAGGAATCTAAAATTAATAGGAAAGCAAAAAAATAAACTAACTGAACTAAGTGTCTGGTACGGAGCTTGCTGCTCCTCCTTTCTAGGCTGTTGAGATACAAGGTTATGGAATGCACACACATACACACACACACACACACACACACACACACACACACACACACACACACACACACACACACAGCACGTGGTGTGTGCTAATGAATGCAGTACCACCTGTTCAGTGAATGATCTAATTGCTCTCAGCAGATCCCCATTTCCTCAATATTACAGCATTTAACAGCACCATTTAACAGGTATGAAAGGTTACTGCAGAGAGCGATCTTCTCCCCGACACCTCCACTAATTTAACATTTAACAGCGTCTCCCGTCACGTCAGAGAGCCCTGGTCTCTTTTTCATGTAGCGGAGGAAATAGGGATATAAGAAATGTACGAGAGAAAAAGGGGGTAAATGAAAAAAAGAAGATTTGAAAAGGGAAATGAAAGGATGAAGAAATTAGGTTAGGTCGGAGGGGGGAAAAGCCATTTGTTCAGCAGTGGCTCCACTGAATCGATTAAACTCCATTCTCATGCGCCTGCCTCGTTTGTTACGCACACACACATACACACACACACGCACACACACACACACACACACACACACACACAAAGACAAGAAGGCACATATACACTTATTGTAATGAAATTACTATTGCAGAAAAAGTTTAAATGTGCACTCAGGAAAATAAAACATTTCAGAGATTTCTGTTTATTTAGACAAAATATAAACCTTTTGTGCCACTACGTTCTTGTTCTATCTGTGATTTACAGTTTACAATCAACACTGTATACTCTGCTCTACAAACAATACACCTCTAATGGATCTGCTATGTAACTAAATGAGAGGCGAAGGTACCATGTAAACCACTATCTATCTTTCTAATGCTGCTGTCTTTTAACATGAAATTATGTTCATAGTATGCTCTATATATACACTGCATCGTATACAGTGTAAGCTTGATTAACATGGTCAAGTGTAAGTTCAGGCTCAGTAAAGATTGCTGATTTAAAGTTGGAGACCAGATGCAAACTGCAGGTAAATATGGTTTTATGAATTCAAACCTGGAACACGTCATCCTCCCTCCCTAAGCTATCTGCTATAGTTTCTCCAGGCAATAGGCAAGATGTGTGTGTGTGTGTGTGTGTGTGTGTGTGTGTGTGTGTGTGTGTGTGTGTGTGTGTGTGTGTGTGTGTGTGTGTGTGCACGCAGCATACAAACAATGTGCAGAGGGTGACATTGCACAGTGCTCCACTCTGGCACAATACTGAGATATAATGAGGTATTGCTGCACCCAATACTGGTCAGGCAATTATCAGTGGAAGAGATATAATCTATTAGACTGAATGTATTTTACAACACAAAAAGTTTCAATATTTATCTATCATATTTTCAGCACATATAATGCCAGCATACACTGACGGTTAATGCTGACTGAATGCCACAGTGTTCACAGCTAATGGGCCTCTGCAGCTTAGAGGCATGATGGAAAACGGTGTGTTTGTGACCCCTAAATCAAGATGATTTCATTGTTTTGAATTACAGTACTCAAGCTTGGTTGTGGCATATTATTCTGCAGTTACATCAACAATTTATTTTGAGGAGTGACTCATGGCATCTGTAGAATGTAAAGCGACTGAAATTCTGAGGGTGTTTTCTTCTTCTTGTGAATCCAGCGACCCCACCAAAATAGCACCAAGCACAGACAGGCCTGTCCATGTACACAGATATAACTGGACCTGTCTAAGACTGCAGGAATAACATACCGCTGCCCCGTGCTTACCTTCCATGATAACTCTGACATTTGGAAAGTTGACATTTTTCACTTTCTACGCTGAAAGCGCACGTCCTGTATTGTGTTTCATGTCTGAATGGGTAGAAAACAATTTATGATTCATTGTCATTTCACAACCACAGGACTGTTATAATAAAAGGCAGACCAAACGTATGTGTTGCATTAACTCAGTGTTCTGTCTGATTAGGGCCGAGTATATTTGTCACGTTATTTCTTATGTTCTGCTTTTTTATAAAAATGGCCGAAAGGAAAAAGATTCATCTCATTTGTGTTTTGAGACAAAAATGTGGACCTTCAGAAGATGTACTTTTCCAAAATGGAGTAAATATAAAATATGTTCCTTTAAGGATTTAGATGAATAACTTTTATGAATTCATAAGTTTCTTCAACAAAAACATGTTCCAGTGAAACCTTGGAGCAGTCAATTATCTCCTGTACTGTGTAATTACACAATCACTTGCATTGTTCTCTTCCAAACTGGTGTGCAAATGAAACCATAGAGATTACTGTTCCTGTAAACAGGGGATGGCTCTTTACAGTATGCTTGTTCTGACAATATGCTTTATGAAGTGCTTGAGGGTCATGTGTGCAGGGAAAATTGTGGCTTTGAATAATTGTGTCTACATTATGTAAATATCTCATATCCATATTGTAATTATGTCATCAATCAGAGGCAAGCTGGGATCATAGTGTTACAATATGGGCTGTCAAGGCAGAATGCAGCGCCCCCTCCCTCTCTCTTCCTCCTGCTCGTCAATCTGTCTTTCCATCTTTCCCTCACACTATCTCTCTTTCTACATGAACTCATACTTTCCGACTTTCTGTCCTTCCTTATTTTCTCTCCACAGGTCTCACCAATACACCACACGCAAAGAGATGGAGAATACACTCAAATATCAGAATTGTAATGACAGCTCTTTACTAAAAAAGCTCTTTACTAATTATCTCCAGTTGCTGCTTGTCGTCATTAAGCTGCTGCCAGTGAAACCCTACACTTCCTGAATCCGTTTCACATGAACAGCCTAATGCCTGAGGTCAATTAAATGATCTGATTGCTGTTCCAACCTAGGTATAGTAACATAATGAGCTTATAAAATATGTTATATGAAATTACCGAACAGTGAATAGTAAATGTGTTCCTTACATGATACTGACTAATGCATCAATAGTTTCAAACTGAATAATGTAACAGTTTAAAGCAGATAGTTATACTCACAGCTGTCAATCATTTTAGACTTTCAGTACATTTTGCTGAGAAGACTTTCTGAAGGTACTGTTGCAATGCAGGTCTTTACCTGTAACAGAGTTTTGATATTATGCTGCTTCTTCTAAGTGATCCGGGTACTTCCTCCACCACTTTGCTTATTGCAGTGTGTGGATCTTTTACGTGACCAAAACACCTTCTAGTTATTTGGCTCAAGAGGTAGAGTGGGTCGTCCCCTCAGCTCCTCCACTCTGCTTGTCAAAGTGTCCTTGGGGAAGAAACGAAACCACAAATTGCTCCCGAAAGCAAGACCATAAGTGTGTGAGCGTGTGTGAATGAGCTAGATCAGATCCCAAATGACAGGGTGCTACCTTGCATGGCAGTCTCTATATTTACAGGTAAAGGACTTTAAGTGGGCTAAAGACTACGGTTTGCCATTATTGTCAATTCAACATGACCAGTTTTTACTCCTCATTTTCTTACTTTATCTTTACTCTTAATATTTCCAATTAAAGCAAAAACGTGCCCAAAAATATGTGTTTTAACAAAGGGATTTGCGGTACATGAATGCATCTTTGCAGTATTTTGGGAACCATTGCTGCCATCACATTTCTCCTTCTGTCTTCCTATCGCTCTCTCTCTCTCTCCAACCCTGCCCCCTCTCTCCCTCTCTCTGGATAGTTGCTGTCAGGTTGAAAGCAGGGTGCTGTCTGCCTGTCCGCCTACACAAGACACCAGCCAGGCTGATTCGACCCACCACTGACACACATACACACACGCACACACACAAAGATACACGTCATACACATAAAACAAAAACAGAAATAAGCATGGCAACACGCACACAGCACTGCCCAGACACTATCTTCTCAAAAGTTTGTATCAACATACACAGTGTACTGGTATACATTTGGACATACTGCACTGTATCTGTGTACACATATAAGAGAAGTTTACACATCAGGACACAGCAAAGATCAAAGAGGTTTCGGTCTTAAAAGCAGAAGAGCTTGTATATTGAATGTAAGTATTGATTTTGTAGCTTTAGAAATGATGATTAGGTCATCCCAAAGCTGGAGGCCTACTTGTATTGGAGACTTGACCAAATGAGGTGTCAGTGCTCTGAACCATCAGCTGCAGAGCATGTGGCTTTTATCTTAGCTAACATATTCTGGTATGATCAATATGAAATCGACTTCTTTATTGATATAAAAATACATGTCTAATGAGCTTTTCAAAATGGAGCAACTAGTTACTTTTGAAATAATATGAGATAAATGTGTTCAGTTAGAGGACACAATCTTTGTAAGTACTTTTCGTTGCTGTTAAAAAACCCGGAGCTTTGCGTCCAACTGTTTCTCTTACTTTTTCAAACTTCTTAGTTGTGCTGACATGCGAACTGAAGTTGGGTTTGAACTCCTTCAGGATTTTTTAATTCATCACACAACCTGCTATGAATGCCTTTAAGAAGTAATGTTCCAAAAGTGTGCACCATTTTCACATTTCTAAATGAATGAATCATTCATCTTCTTTGAGGTTCAGTTATAAACACCTGCCTTCAGACGCAGTGAGGAGACACATCATACGATCTTCTTTGTTTCAGACATATTGACATGTAATAACAAGGAAACTGCAGCAGTATCTCTTTGCACTGAAGAAATTGAGTATTGGAGTAGTACCTAGTCGTCATCTTGTGTTAGTTTGGTAACTTTATGTTTCTGAGTCTTTTTCCACTTGGCATGGTTTAGTTTAAAATCACAGACGTGGGCATATCAGACGTCACCAGACTGTCGCCAAGACTAGATTTACAAGTTTTCAGTTATTTTATAATTGCACATTGGTCTTGAAATTGCAGCATAAAAGGATCCCATTGGATCCCATTCCATCCAGACTTTTAAAGGAATGTCCCCCAGTTATCCTATCACTCCTCTCAGAACCTTTAGTATTGGATCAGTCCCCCAAACACTCAAACTGGCTGCTGTCACCCCCATCCCAAAACACCTGGACACAACCCTGATATCATATGCAAATTCATGTCAAAAATACTGGAATGATTTGTCGCCTTCTAACTCCAAGTCCACTTCATCATTATCATCTGGTTTGCACTTAGAAAACAACACTGACACAAATCACCTCTTCTCATTCTCCTTCTCCTCGCAGCAGCTTTGGACACAATCTACCACGCCATTATTCTCTCTCACCTTGAATCTTCCCTCAATATCAACGCACTGCCCTCTCTTAGCTTAAGCCAAATCTTACAAGCAGATATCAGGTATCAACAACAGCACCTCTGTCTCATCATCCCCCAGGGTTCTGTGCTGTGTCCTCATCCTCTATACACTCCCCTTTGGCAACGGCATGCATTTTCACAGTCTGGATTTTTACTGCTACATCTCCACTTAATCCATCACCACTACATTCCACTCCAGTCTGACAAACTCTTTGAAATTAAATCATGAAAGCAGACCAACTACTTGACACTAAACCAAATCCCTCACTAAAACCAACAAAGACTTCTGTCTTGACTGTCAATACAGTTTTTCTCCTGGTAAAAATCCTCATCCTCAATTAATGTTTAATAACAACCTCTTCTTTGAAAATGATGTCAGTCAAACCACCACAACTGCCTTTTTTCCCTCTAAAAAATAAATATATTTTCCGCCCACCATTCTTCTTATAAGCTTCCAAAACTTTGATCCATGCCCACATCACATCCAGAATTGACAAGTGCAGCAGCATTCTTTAGTTCACAACGTTCAAAGTCCTTGAAGGATTCAGTGTATCAGAAACGTTAACACCCGACTATATCAGTCCTGACCGCAAAAGTCTACCTAGGGAACGAAATGCACCCTGATTATGTTTACTTTGAGACAATAGTTCTAACAACTAATTTGCAGTATGACACAAAGTATGTGAGACATAGTCTGACACAAAGTATGTGAGACATAGTCTGCATAACCATAAGTGCAAAACGAGTTTAAATGCAGTGATTGAGCCTTTGGACTGATTAAGAATAATGTGTGTGTTAGTGTTACTGATCCCAAGCTATTACTGCCATTATCTCAGTAAATTCTAGTGAGTCTAAAACCATCAACACATCTCTCTCAGCCTCTTCCTTTCTAAGTCTGCCTTCCTCTCTTTGTCTTGATCGTTACACAGTTAGCACAGGTCACTGAGTCAATGATATATCATACAGGACAAATGATCGGAAACCTCTTGACACAAAATCTTCCTTTTTGCCTCTCTAGCAGGATGAAATAGCAAAACAAAAATGAAAGAGAAACCCATTAATTGTTTGTATGCTGCAAAAATTTGCATAAGCCAAAAAGATGTGACCATAGAAAGTGTGTAACACTTTAGAAAGTCTTTGTAACAATTTGGTCTTTGATTCGGATCAAACAGACTTTAGGTGTGAATGCAGCCTTAATGTTCAAATTGGAAGTGAGCTTTGTTAGTTTAGTTGGAAATTAGGCCAGCTTGGATTCAAACAGGAAGTGGTCATGATCAGTCACCACACTGACTTACATGTGGATGCTTCTTGTTACACTTCACACCTTGATCAATCTACGGCATCAGGCCTGTACGGTTATTCTGGAAATACCAGGAATTAATTGAATACATTTGTAGTAATTAATAAAAAGGTTTTGACATTTTGTAAGCCATTGTTTTATTTTTTGTAGAACATAAGAACACAGAGATAATTACCTACTGTTAAATACCATTGATTGGTTTTCCTCCCAAATGTTTGAGCAGCCAGCAGCCACTGATAGAAACATGCTGACGTTGTATCAACAGCCAACAGTCACCACACTTTATTTTGAAAATGCTGTTGCCTGCTAAAGTTGTGCTCTGAAAGCTGTCAGAACTTGTATCTACCACAAAGAGAAATCTGAACAGCTGTGTACTAACTCTCTGCTGATTTCTCATCATCCTTCTTTTAGTGTTCCTGTCTCTTATTCTCTCCTCATTGCTTTTGCTTCTTCTCTTTTGCCATCGCTCTTCAATATGCAAACAGAAAAGAGAATAAATGAGCGTATAGTAAATTTTTCATCTTACTTTTCTTTCTTTATTTTTCCTGTCAACACAACTAGATGCTATAAAAGCCCTCTCTCTGAGCGCCATTAAATTCAAAGCACAGAACCGTTTGCATGACAGTTTGGAACTCTTCACTTTTTCTTTAAGTGATCAAAAAACTAAAAGAGGAGTGTACTTTCAGAGGAAAACACATTTATTGCTCTAACATTCAGCAACATTTCTTAAAATGGAGAATTTGAAAATCACCAAAATGCCACAATTGCCACAGTATGTCGGCTGGCATGCTAATAACCCCCACCATTTGAAGCTGTGGTGCTGACAATCCCTCATCAAGTATTTATCAGCATTTTTTATAAGCACCTGAGAAATGAATAGAGAGTGAGACACAACAGAGGAACATGCCACCTCTTGTGAACTGCTGAGTTTGACTTGTTTTGGAGGGAACAAGAAAACAAAAGTGTGATCTGAAGCTTCTCCAGGCGAGCGTTTTCACCACAGCTCCTGCTATCCTCCTGCTTTCTATGCAAGACCACAGCTTCCATATGTAGGACAGTCCTGCAGTGGCCATTTTATTCAGCCAATTTATTTGTGTATTTGGTATTACATTGGATGTAGGAGGACTACACACACACACACACACACACAAACATGCAGCCATAGCTAATGCACTCACACACCCAGATTATGTGTTGCGCTAACAAATCAGTTGCTAACTCAGCAGTCAATATTCTTCCTCAGAGCGTTAAAAGACTGTCAATAAAGAAATGATGGCAAAGAGCTGCTTAGGCAGGATTTAAAGGGGAATGTCACTCAACACCAGGTCTATTATATGTCTTCCCTGTGCCTTGGAACTCAACCGTTTCAGCAATAAGCCAGTCAGGGTTAACCTTCCAACTAGCACAACTACCCTCCAGAAGCCTGCTGAGAAGTCCCATATCAGGCTTCATCGCACATCAGCTGCAGCAGGGGCACTGAGCCAACCAACCCTTTGGTGACAGCTGTTGCTCAGAAGGAAGAGTATTGTCCACTAATTGGAAGACCCCTGACTCCTTCAGTCCATATATCACACGCAAAGCTGTGCCATCATTGCATAAGAGTAAATGGGGTGAATGGCATGTAGGTTAAAGTGGTCTTGGCATTAAATCAGTGCAGTCCATTTTCTAGTTACACAACTCTCATCTGCTCAGTGTAAAGACACAGCGGCTATGTCTAATATCCTAAATATGAACTAATTCTGTGCATTTATTGTATCTTGGGGGGGAAGCGCATTCAATGAAAAGCAGTTGTACTTTCCAAAAGAAAAGGTAAAACATTTTATTAATGCCCTACCCCCACTTTTATATCTAAGATAAGTTAACTGAATATTAACCTAATACACATGCAAGGTGGAAGCATAAATCAGCCCTGAATAATTATTGTAGCTCCTAAACAACTTGATCTACCATTTAGAATGCCAGGGCATTTCAATTAAGGGCTCATGCCCATTTACAACCTCAGTGGCAACCTCAGTTTTATTCAAGTTTAATATGTGTTATTCAGACAGATGTGAAACCTGCAATTCTTTGTAGAGATGCCAGTTATGGGTCTTTGCAGTAATTCAGATCTTCAAATCTTGTTCAGCTGCGAGATTAGTTCATGAGACTCGTTCACCAAGTCATTCAGTGACATTTCCAGTTTACCCGCAACGAAAAAGAAACAACTCACTCGCTCCTTCCTCACTCTCACTCGTCCATGAACGATGACGGCTCTCGTTGCATTCACTGGTCTCCTCGTAAAATCATCACGATATAACAGTTACTTGGCCCGACTTGTCCATTACCAAACCTTCTGACATTATAATGTCTTAATAAATAAACATAATTTAGTTTGTGTTCATCTGTCAGTGGTTTACACGTCTGTGAACTGGCTGTGTATGCAGGCCTGAAATACTTCCGCCCCACTTTTGTTCATAATCGGGTCGTTTCGTTCACGAGGACAATTCTCGTTGAGTAGACGAGTGAGTGAGTGAGAGAGAGAGAGACACACATATTTGGTCAAGTGATACAATCCGTAGATCTCCTAACCAATGACAAGGTAATTTGTTAAATACAGCCCTCCTCCAAAAGGCTGTTGGTGCATGCTAACAGAAGAAGGAAGGGATTGGGAAGCTGCGAGCAGAGCAGAGTTAGACGCAATTCTGTTGGACGTTAACATCAAGCGAGAGAGAATTTAATGAACAGCACGATCGAATCAATGCATGGAATTGAATGGATCATTCAATTCACTTAAAAGATTAGTTCTTTCTGTCTAATTGTGATGATTATATGGGTCAGTTGGAAATCACTAATAAGTCTAATTGTTTTTACATTGGAGGAATTGTTACTTTTTAACCACAGTGCAACAAAGATGTGAGTGACTCACAGCTGCACAACACTGAAACATATTTCACTGGTTGAGCCTTAACTTAAAGAATAGTAGTTTGATTGATGGGAATGATTTCTTCTGTAACATCTCCCACAAAACAATATGGTAATTAGAACATAATGTCTGTTTCTTATTTATTTAACACATGGTTTGTATATTTATGTGATGGGATGGTGCTTGACAAAGTCAGTTTCATTACAGTTAATCTACTCGTGCTTGTTTCCATTCTCCTTTCATCACATTGTAACACCTCCCCATCACTCCCCCTCTCAGCGTGACCCCCAGTTATTGCATACAGATACAAATCAAGTGCTTTGCAGTCCGAGCCGTGAATTTAGCAGGTGTTTTACAACAGCTCCCAACATGAATCCAGCAGTCAGATTTGATAATGCTGAACATTTATTGCTGTCTCCCCTGGCCATGAACAACAGGGGAGATTTGTCTGTATCTGTAATGTCACGTCAATGTACAGCCTCCTAGTGACTGAACAGGAAAAGATGATGGAGACAACTGTATAGGGGAACCCATGGGGATTTTCGGGGGATCAGGGTACATTGTCATGACAGCCGGAGCCAAAAAAGAACAGCTTCAGCTCACGGTGCCAATCCTAACGTTCTTGAATTGTGTCTCCTGAAGGCTGAGAGGAAATTCGCATTTGGTTCAATCAGGATTGGAGGGTATTTGGGTTCCCTGAAAGTGCTGCACAAAAATCCAATGCGCGCACAAGGCTTCTATGTCAGGTTCAGATTATTGTGTTGTGTGGCTGCAGGTACAAAGTGACCTTCTGGCCGACGATGAGAGGGAAAGAAACAGAGCAAACACAGAGAGAGCGAGGGAGAGGTTCCATTTCTGCTAAAGGGCAGAATATCATCACCCCACACAAATGCAAATGCACGAGAACAGCTCGGCAGAATACCAGAACATGACTTGTCTAGTAATAGGTTTCGGTGATAGGCAGTAGAGGATTTGTAAATTCTTGAAATGAGAGCAACTATCCCTAATCGTGTCATGAACCCAAACCCAAACATCTCGTAAAACTTTAAGAGACACGGTGACTACATGACAGAAACATTAGATGTCACATAAAAGATGAATGAGTTCAAGACAAATTCGACTAAACAACCCCTCTTATCCTGCACTTACTCTGTTATCAGGTGATGGAGGGGGGATTCAGGGCTTTCTTCAAACATGCCACTAAGGAACAGCTGGGGGTGGATACCGTCAGAGATAGAATTTGGTCTTAAAAGCTCAAATGTGGTGTCCTCTTGCAGACTCTAATGCAACTATTACACTCCCCTTAATAATAGCATTTTTTAATGACTTCTCCTACCTGACTGTAAATATCCAGTGCATTATTGGAGTGGAGAATGCAGCTTCTTGTGTGTTTAAGCCCACACAGAATGTAAAATGCAGTTTTATATGGAACCACATCTTTTGCTGACTCATTAGATCAGTTCGAACTGAGGATCTTTACACCGTTTTTATTATTTTATATCTGTGTATTGACACCTTTGCCATACGTTTTATACTACAACCATGGCTCATGTATTGCAGAAGCATGTGCTTTCTTAATTAAAAAATGTACAAGGTTATTTTCAGGGGAACAGTTTTTGTATGCCGTGACTTTTTCTAGCCTCTTTGCATTTTATTTGGTTAATCATGATTTGGGGGACACACGGACACGACCTCTTAGCAAGGAGAACACACACACACACAGTGATACAGAGCATGTGGGGGCAGGACTAGCACATACAGATAGGCACGGTTCCCTATCATCATGCTCATATGTGTTACAGCCAAGACTAGTGGTCATGAAATTTACAAGCATAGTTGAACACAACATGATTAAAGCTGCTGTGAAGAACTTTCACTTTGTGTTGATTTTGGCGCCCCCTGTGGACAAAGCCATAAGTCTCTTTGCTGATTTGGCCTGTACATGCTTCAGTGGTGCGTTTTTTTTTTTTTTACAAATAATCCTACCCCTTTCTTTAACAGTCACATATATCACTCACTTTTTTCTGACACCTACCTAGCTTTGAATAAGTAAATAACTTAAATTTAAGATTTACCTGGCCCCTGCTAATGAATACACTGAACACTAGATTCCAGTGGAAATACACTGAGTTTGTCACACCACCAGCCCTGCAGGAATATGACAATGCCCTGTGAGAAATTTGCAAATATGTTATTGTCTCTACTAAAACAACTGTTTGCTATTCCCTGTTTGCAAAATAGAAATTACACAAGCTTTTTAGCATCAGTGTTGTTACACTAACGTTTGGGGAATTTTTTTTAGATTTACAAAAAAGGCTAACCTGGGTGATTTTATTTTACAATGTGTTTGAAATCTTATTAACACAAAAAACACTAAATGATGACGTTAGGAAAGAGAGACTGTTACAGAAAATAATATGTACTAAAGGAAAATATTGTTTTACTTTTATTGTTCCTCAAAAGTTCTCTTCTAAACACACAAGTCAGCCAATGACATCACACACAGTGATTGACGAGAAGCCTTCACAGTAGTAACAGAAGCCTCTGCTGTTTATGACAACAGTGTAAACACACAAGACCAATAATGTCTCTTCTTTTACTTATGCACACAGAAGAAAACATGATGTAGGTGTATACACACACCAAGCTCACATGGAGCATTTTCTGACTGAAGCACAGCCAAGCGCTGCAGGACATTTAGCTTGGCATGCTAAACATAAATGAACTCTAAGGACGCACACACTCAGAACTGCCAAGTTTATAATCCTGATGAGCCTGAAGATATTCATGTGAACATGACATAAACATATGACAGATTAAAGACACGCTTAATGCAGAAACCCAGCTGCTAGGAACACACCAAACCCACCTATCACAGATCAAAAGCTATTTGATCAAACAGCAACCTCAAGCATTTCCTGGAGTGCATTTAGTGGACTGTGGCAGGACACATTCCTACACACACATGCACTGAAGGTCACATACGAATACACACGCGTGGATGTTCACACAATTAGGCATGGATATAAGGGCGTTCATATACACACACACACACACACACAGAGGTTAAGCGTTGACTGTAATGAGATGAGTAATCAGTTGTGTCAGATAGATTGTCTGCCAGAAGGAGCAGAAGGAGAGGAGAAAGGAGGAGTGTGTGCCAGGACTGCACAGCTCCTCCTTCTCCTTATTTTTTCTCTTCTTTTAGCATCTCTTGCTGCTTTGGCTAAGGGAGGGGAGGAGAGTGGAACATTGTTTCCCCCCAGGGCGACAGAGTAGAGAGTAGCTTCTGCCAGGATATCACGCCTCCTCTCCTCTCTGGCCTCCTCTCTCTTTGAGACCGATATGGCCAATCGCCTCCTCATCTGGATCCAGAAGAGACAGACGAGGAGACAAAGATGAAGGGACTCAGCTCACATTTGATGGACGGCAGCATACATGAAGAGACCACATCCAAACTCTTCTGATTTGACCTGATGTGCAGGTTTTAGGCCAAGCCAGACAGAAAACATAAATAGTATGATTTAGTTGTGAAATTTATAAGTCACATTAGAATGGGAAAAAATTGCGTTATCACATGAAAGGATGCACCAAAGCTTGCGACATCTGAAGCTGTCCTTAGCTGCTCCTTTGTAGTGAGGCAGGGAGCAGCTGCAGTAAACCTCTCATATTGTCTTAATAATATTTTAAAGCAATACTTTCTGCACAAGGGTTTTCAATGTCTGTACAGGCTGTTAAATCTAAATCCACATCCATCCAGTCCCTGTGTCATATTGCAAAAGGTTGTTTTCAAAATGTTGGGCCAAAATTAACACATTTGTCGGAGCTTTTCAAAATAATTAAACCAAAACTTGCTGTTGGATATGGACCAAAGAAAAAAAGTCAATTGTTGGAGTGAACTCAAAGATTATTTTATTATCATGACACTACAGCCTCAGCACGGAACTCGTCATGCCGTGCCGATATCTCTAAATGGATGAAAGAACGCCACCTTCAGCTCAAGCTGTCCAACACTGAGCTCCTTGTCATCCCAGTCAGTCCCTCTATGCAACCACAGATCAATATCCAGCTTGGACCAACCAAAATCATGCCCACAAAGTCTGCCCGGAACCTGGGCGTCATAACTCAATTGCTCGGTCATGTCGATTTGCCCTGTACAACATCAGGAAGATCAGACCCTACCTTTCAGAGCATGCAACACAACTGCTGATACAGGCTCTCGTGATATCATGCATTGACTACTGCAACTCTCTGCTGGCAGGCCTTCCTGCACATTCAAACCTCTGCAGATGAGCCAGAACGCAGCAGCATGGCTAATCTTCAACCAACTCAACACAGCACATATCTCTCCACTGCTCTTATCCCTCCACTGTTCATGTCACTCAACTGTTCATATCCCTCCACTGTCCATATCACTCAACTGTTCATATCCCTCCACTGCTTGTATCCCTCCACTGCTCGTATCCCTCCACTGTCCATATCACTCAACTGTTCATATCCCTCCACTGTCCATATCACTCAACTGTTCATATCCCTCCACTGCTTGTATCCCTCCACTGCTCGTATCCCTCCACTGTCCATATCACTCAACTGTTCATATCCCTCCACTGCTCATATCCCTCCACTGCTCGTATCCCTCCACTGTCCATATCACTCAACTGTTCATATCCCTCCACTGCTCATATCCCTCCACTGCTCGTATCCCTCCACTGTCCATATCACTCAACTGTTCATATCCCTCAACTGCTCATATCCCTCCACTGCTTGTATCCCTCCACTGCTCATATCCCTCCACTGCTCATATCCCTCCACTGCTCGTATCCCTCCACTGTTCATATCCCTCCACTGGCTCCCAGTCACCGCTCGCATCAAATTCAAACCCTGTTGCTCGCTTACAAAACAGCAACAAAAACGTCTCCTGCCTACCTGAACGGCCTCATCCAGGTCTACACTCCGTCCCGCCCACTACGCTCTGCCAATGAAAGGCGCCTGGTACTCCCATCACAACAGGGCCCTAAGTCTCTAACTAGACTCTTCTCCTCAGTAGCCCCCCGGTGGTGGAACGAGCTACCAAACTCCATTCGGTCCGCAGAGTCCCTTTTACCTTTAAGAAGAAGCTAAAGACCCAGCTCTTTATGAGCACCTCTGACCTTAATGATATTGATGCTATTGATTGATGATGATGTCATCGAGGATGCAGTTTATGCTGACTAGGATATTCATGATGATGATGACATTTACTTTGTTGATGTTGTTGATGATGATATATACTGTATATACTGCATATACACATATGTAAGTAATATCTATACACCCTGTGCGTTGCCTCTGTGCGCTGCCTGTCTGCACCAGTCTCCGGTCGCACTTGAAGCTGTTTGTTGGCTCTTACTGACTTGGTTCCCTCCTGTCTGGATCGTTGCTTGCTGTATTAACTCTCAGATGTACGTAGCTTTGGGCAAAGGCATCTTCTACATGAAATTGTAACATTGTAACATTGTATCATCTGACTCTGCAGTCTGCTCACCTCTACGAAGAACTGTATCATCTTTCAGCTCAGCTCGGTTTTAAAGCCTAACCTTTATTGTTTCTGTCTTCTTATTGCTTTCATCAATAATATTTTATAGGGAGCCAATTCCAGCTAAGATATACCGCAACATACTGAGCATTTAGCAGCTAATACGACGGAACACAACTCAAATGAATGCTCATGTTGCTCCATCAGCTGGGTGTGGACATCAGTGACCATAAAGGTAGAAGATGGGTCAAGCCAAAATATCACAGACGCAGGAACATCTACCTTGAACAAAATATTTCACTTAATAACACAAGTTTTAATCAAAGGTTTATATTGCTTTCTTTTTGTTTTGCAACCAACAGACCCTCTACATAATTGAGTACAGCTATACTCCCTGTGGGGAGAAGCGGGACCATTAGTTTCAACTTTTGTCAAGAAGCCAGAGTCCAGTGTTTTGGCTGGGATGGCTCAGTTTGGATAAAGTTCCTCCCCTTCTTCAGTTCTGTTAGAGCAACATGACGTGGAAGCAATTTAAACTCCCAGAAAACCTTGTCAAAGTGCTTCTTCCATTTCCCTGATTTGATGACAAACATGTGAATTGCGGGGATTTGTGAAATATAACAGATATTAATGAGATTAAATGGATTTAAGTTCATTCTTGTGAAAGATGTTCTCTCCTCTCCTCCCTGTTGTCATGGTCTCTTCACTACCTAATCCAGAGGGGATAAGACCTCCTCCCTGACCTCTCAGTTTCACTTATTTAATTAAAATTTCAAAACATGATAAGAGATCATTTTGAAAGTTTAAATATATTCAGCAAAACAGACGCTCAAGAAGCTCAAGCAGCTCAAGACGCTTAAGCATTTTGAACGTAACACCGATGTTAAATTCAACCCTACTGCAAGATTGATACCTTCACTCCCAACCTTTCTCTCAGCTCGCATGTACCGTCACTCTAGCGCTCTCTCCCTCTTACTTTCTCGACCACTCACTCACTGCGCATGCACTTCACGACACAAGTTACACAGAGGAGAGATGCATTCAGTTCCAGCTGGAAAAACTCGAATTAGACTTACATATAAAGTACATTCTGTTGTTTAATTAGCTCGCCCGACTCGTCTAATTCTGTGATACAGACAGACAGACAGAACGACATACTGCATGTTATAGAAAGGGAGTGAAAGAGAAAGAGCAGCATGTGATGGAAACAGAGATAGCGGAAAGGGACAGCACAAATGATGGAGAGAAAGAGAGAGGAGAGACTAGCAGATGATGAGAGGAGCAGTACTTCAAATGCATAAACAGTGTTGCACAATGGTATGCAATATACAAAATGATACTGTGTGCAGTGGGGGGCGCAAAATTCAAAACTCACCTAGGGTGCCAAAATGGCCAGAGCCGGCCCTGGGACTGTGGATAGAGTCGGAAGTATAGAAGAGAGATTGGGGAAGCAAGCAGCAAGGGGCCAAGGGTCAGAGCCGCAACTGAGGCTGCTGCTGTGAGGGCGGAGCCTCTGTACATGGGGAGCGCACTTTAGCCACTAAACCAGCAGCCCATCATAAGGATTTTTTTATTCTAAGTGTTATAGTAGATTAAAGTATAGTAAATATATAGTATTTATATATAAGTATTTCAATTCATTCTGCTTTTGTATAATAGCTACAAATTCTAAATTTCACAAAACTGTTTCACAAATGTACAACATGCATCCTCATTCTGAAATGGTTTTAGCTTTGTTCCTCCTTCTGTTCACTACAATGTAAAATAAAAACCTCAATACCTACCTACACTGGAAACATCTTATTTTTAGGCCTTATTCAATGAATTGTGTATTTTAAAGTCCAACATGAAACACAGCTGCGTTCGACGTTCTTATAGCTCTTCTCAACCAAATCAAACAAATGATACATCTTTGTTCCAAGAGTCTGATCCCATTTCCTCTGGGTGGGTGTGTAAGTGCTCGACTTGCCTGAAGGAGAGAGTCTGTGATCTGAGGAACGCTCAGTATTTGCTGTGCACACACATATTTGTACTGTACAAAGACATCGTAAACTATGGAACAGATGTTTTTACCTGAAAGATGTTTCATACATTCATCCTGATTGAATAATGTTGATTACTTGTCTATCAATAAGTGGATATGATCCTGTGTGTGTGCAGTGTACATTGTTTGGGGTCTTTCTGAAAGGGAGGATGACGAGCTTCAGTTGTGGAAATATTAAGTCCTTTCTACATTAATTGATCCACAAGAAATTGTATGTATGAAAAGTTTAAGACGATAAAGAAATGGGAAGTTTCACACCATGATCATAGAGGTCAACACCCTATATAAACAAGAAGAAACCCTACATCACTTGCAGTCTTTGCACCCTCTTCAGAACTAAACCTGCTTCATAAAAGTTGTGAAGATGTGATGGGAGAGTGCCTCCCCTCTGACTTTCTGGATGCCAAAGAGCAGGACAAATGATTTGCAGGTCTGAACAGCAGCTCTACGTGAAGCTTCGCCTGGCGCAGTGGATCCACAATAGAACTTTCTGAAAGAATGCGGCTCCATGCTTGTGTGCTTACATAACAAAGCGAGTACTGAACATTTCTGAAACCTGCAACAGCCTGAGGGCTCCCTGCCTGTGCTCTGATATGACAAAAGTCAGAACTTTCACAAATGCTGCCATGGCATGTGTGTGTGTGTGTGTGTGTGTGTGTGTGTGTGTGTGTGTGCGTGTGTGTGTGTGTGTGTGAGTGTGAAAGTGATATCCTCCTGTTGCCAGAGAGAGAGAGGGGGAAGGATATGTAGAAACATCATAACGAGCAGCCACTTGACAGCCTAATCAAGCTGCGTCTGAGGATGCTCCAGAAGCTTCTTAGGTTCTTAGGTGAAGCAATGTTTTTTGGGGATCTTGAATTGATGCTTATTTATCTGGATTTAAGGTCAACAAAAGATTTTAGTGTTTTATTACAAAAGATTAGTGTTATATTACAAAAGATTTTAGTGTTATATTACAGTTATATTTGGTCGTCTGTAGTTTAATACAATTTATTCAGTTTATAAAACCAAAAAAGCAAACCTTTTACTAGATTAAAACCTTATAGAAGCATCAAACTGTCACAGTGAGGGCAATAGCCTGTGAATTGTTTCTTTATTGGTTTATCTAGGTGTTGGTGGTCTGGCCTGCATTATGAGGGACATGCAGAGTAATAACGAAGGCCCTTGTTTTTATTCTTAGGCTTTATATACTAATTGAAACAATCTGTGTGAGCAAGTTGTGAACATGTGATGGGTGAGATGATTGGAGGAGGCACAATGGTGATCGCTTCGGCGATTTCACACACAAAAACTATGAAGGAAGCTAAAATCAAATGTGGTATATATGCATATTGAAGATATTACTGGGAAAAAAATGATGCTTCTGAAATTTGCATTGCTCCTTGATGTTATGTTGGAAAACCAATGATGAAAGTTTTATCAGGAAGCCAAGTTAACAAGGTTGAAGTGAAAAGGACACCACCAGTTTCCCTGTCTCCTAAATGTGCGTACGCATGGGTTAGAGTCTCTGTTCATGATCCAAACATGTTAGTGGTACAGTGGTGTATGCATCTTATAGGCCTACGTGCAGCAGATTTAAGAGACCCCAGGGGACAACTGCATTTAGAACAGTTTGTTGTGCCCCTTCATTTATTTGTACGTATGTATTTTATGTCACAATTCTTATCGACTCTTTCAACAAGAAAAAGGTGGAAGGGGGTTCAGGTACAATAAAAGTTTGAAGTGTTTTGTATTTTGAACACATGCACTCTACCTCTACCCATGTATTTTTAATTCCTTCAGATGGCCATAAAATGAACGTAGAGGTTCAGCTGAGTTGAACTTTAGAAAGAAAGAAAGAAAGAAAGATTTAAAAAAGGAGGCATGGTGGAAGGGAGGAGAGGAGGCTGTGATGACAAAGAAAGAAAGAATGCGATGACAAATAAAGAACACCAGATTGAGAGAAAATGGGACAGCAGGAATGGATAGATGTGGAAAAGAAGAAAGAAGAATTTCAGTCCGGCGTGGTGTTGACAACTGCCTCAGCATGACAGGCCGGAGAGAGAGAAAGAGACAGAGGGAGGTATGGGAGGGGACAGCCTTAGGTGTAGTCACAACAAAAGGACAAAATGAGAAAAAAAATGGAGAACAAGAACGGAAGGAGACACAAGGGTTAAAAGATGAAACAGAGGAAGTAGAGAAAGAAAGGGCAGTGCAGAGGGAAAGCCAGTCGTAGATAGAAAAGAAGCGTGTATTGATGGGAGATTAGACAGAGAGAGATTTTTCTGTCAGAGTAATTAGCAGCTGCTAAGTTGGTCTGGAGTCCAACATGGCACATGCACACAAACACACATACACACACACCATCTGTGGCAGGCAAATGCCTACATTTATTTGCACAAAAAGACACACAGGGCCTCTCCTGGATGTTTCTCAGCTACTCCTTTCCCTGTCTTTGCAGTGCAAAAACCAAGCCTTACAGAAATGTAACACCATTAATGCACTCAAGGCAGACTTGCAACCCGCCTGAAAGACTGAGAAAGAAAAAAAACACATAGGGTGCAAGGTGTGCAAAAGGTAAAGCGAGGGAGATTCATCTTGTGATCAATACTCCATTTAGTAAAATAGGTGTGAACATCCCTGTAAATGATGTCTAGTGAAACAGCCAATAATAGAAACGGCCATGACTTGCTGTAAAAGTCACTGTACCTTTTACAGTGGAGGCTCTGGCGTCTCTTCGAGCAGAAGCCTTTCAGCATGTCTGAGAGTTGGCTCTTGTTATAAAGAAGATTCAGGTAAAAAGAGGAGATTCAAGTAAAACAATGTTGTTGTTGGTCTTCTACAGGAGGGCTGCCACCAAGGTAACTGATAGAATCAAATCTCATTAGACATTTCTATGGAGGTTAAAGACTTTAAATGGCAAGGACATCAGGGAAGCCTCACTTTGAAAAGTAATTATTTTCAATTGAGGCCTTTTTAGAGATTGGAGTAATGTGTCTTTTACAGCACAGTTAACACCCAGACAGTTTTAGCACTACCTTTGGCTAGCCAGGATCCACCACTGCTCCATTCAGCCGGGTATTGTATTCCAATACAATCCCATTGACTGAGCAGCCCTGTTCAATTACTAAGAGGAGCAATGTGATAATCTAGGTAAAGAGAAATGGATTTTCCCTTAAAATGGTCACTGCTCTTTGAGGAGCAGAGGGGCAGAAAGGGACTAAGGGAGGAGGTAGTGACAGACAGAAGAAGAGCAAGAGATGAGTGAGTGTGAAAGGCAATGCAAGAAGAGAGGGAAATAAAGTGGAGGCTAAGAGAAAGGCGTACACCGGCAGAGAGGCATGGATGGGACACATTTACACCAACGCCAGAGAAGAAAAAAGGGTGCAAATCGATGGCTTTTGCTCAGCATTCAGCACAGCATCAATCTCTTGATTGCTAGTCAGCCTGGATTACAGAGTAGAAGTTAGATTGCCTCACTATAGACTGGACACACATACATAGACAACCACACCAACAACCCTCAGGACCTATTTATGAAGCTAATTTAAATCATTTCATTATTCTAGATCATTTTCTTTTTCTTCATTAGAATTGCTCATTATCATCAAGCCTCATGTAGTCATTCAGTCACCCACATAACCACCCAGTTAGTCACCTTATTGGCCTGGCAACCAGCCAATCACAACAATACCTAGCAAGCCATTTAATGAGCCACTGCCATCCAGGAGGCTTTTACTGCTATCAGGAACCTCAGGTAGCCACTCACCCAGCACACAGGCTACTCTTTAAGCCAGCCAGTTATAAATTGTTTATTCTGGCACCCAGGCCCAGAAGTTATCTCGTTACTGATCATTCATCAAGTCGCCTAAACAGTCATCAAGTTACTTAATTGGTCCTGTTGACAATTTTGGTTCAGATAACATCCAGCCCCTGTAACTGAATTTGACTCGTAAAAAGTAACCAGGATCATGTCCAGTTTAAAATGCTTATAACAAACCATATTTCATACAAATCAGAGTTATGACAGTCAGTTTGTCTGCATCTCTCAGTGCAGCAGAACAAGATCTCCCCAATATGGCAACTGACGCAGATGCACCTCAAATGAAGAACTCACTATCTACCATTCTATATCCATCTATTCTAAATATAGGGACGGGAGGGCATCAGAGAGGCTGAGCAGAATCTCAGCTGCTCCTAACTGAGGAGGACAACACAGACTCGGTTGTTGAGTTTAACATGAGGACGTGAGAGTTCTTCACCGCACCTTCACAGCAAATTTGGAGGCGAGATTTCTCCGTTTCCCATGCTTCTGCAGTGCATAGGTGCACATTTGATTTTGGCTTTGTATCTAAGCAAACTGTTCAGATATGTTGGTGATGTCCTGAAATCCAAACTATAAGTTGTATCAAAAATGGACGTAGCCATGTTGACATCACTCGATGGTTTGTCCACAACCTTACTGAAAGCCTCAAGTTTGGCTTTTTGTCTGCAGCTATGTTTGTTTTTTTGGAGCCAGAAGTGACCATATTTAGACTAGAGGAGGGGCTGGAAAGGAGCAAGGGGTGGCCACATGCCAGATTAACGAAGCCCATGGCATATTCAATAGTTGGTGAATGAGCTAGTCGACCATGGTGTTTTCCACAAAGTGAAAATTAATTTGTGGTGATAATTGAATAGACTAAAGAAGCTAAGAATTGTGAGTGCTACATAAATATTATACAATAATAGATTTTCACAAAAAATGGACCAAAACTCCCAGGCACCGATAAAACAAACACTGCCTTGAGTTAAGTTCAGTGACTGAATTAGCTTGGCAGAGCCAGTCTGTCACCCCCCCCCCCCCCCCCCCCACCCATACAGTTGACATGAATAAAAGCGAGCCAGCACTCGTGTCTTAAAGGAAGTGCAGTTTTTGACCCCTCCAGTGTGTTATTATTTCTCTGTCCCAATGATTGTTGCATGATCCCAACTGATCATTACAAATAGCACTGCGGCCGGTTTGTCTTAAAAATGCAATCTTTACAAATGTTTTGTATCGTGCATAATGATGAGGCCTATGTTTTTTAATGTCTTGATTGTGTTTGTGCACTTTACATCCTCGGGACAGTGCATTAAGGCGTATTGTACTTTGTTCCTTTTAAGAGCCTTTTGAGATTTATGTTTGGCTCTTTTTTCCTAGTTTGTTGTAGCCTTAAGAAATAGGTTGATTACCTTACTATGAATGTATGTTTAATCTTTCAGCATTAATCAGCCATGGGCAGCATATGAAAATTAGACATTGGGCTAAATTTAGCACATTTACATCACAGGATAATGACATGATGAACATGTATTTCTTTCTAGTTAAATGAATAAATTAGGAGAGAGTGAGCAAGACTGAGACATTGCTAAATCCCTGCAGTGTGTGCTCATACATGTGTGCATATAAGAGTGTTCTGTGGTCATGGGAAAGTGTATGGTCTGTGTCTTCAGTCTGTGTCTTTGTGTGTGTGGCTGAGAGGGGACACAATATGGCACCATTAAGCCACTTCTAATAAAATCACATTCAGCACGGAGCCTCTCTGTGGCCTTTGTGTGTGTGTGTGTGTGTGTGTGTGTGTGTGTCTCTATGGCCTATAAGTATTTGCAGGTGTGTGTATTTTCATATCTGCAGGTAACCCTATACCCTATACTGTATGTGTATATAGTCTGAATGTGCTGTAGTGTGAGCGCGTGTGCGTGCGAGTGTGTTTGTGTGTATCTGTGTGTGTGGTTTCATATCATTGATTTAGGTTTAAGCTGAGGCTCAAGGTGCTTGTGTTTGCAAAGGGATGTTTGTGTGTGTATTCTGTGTATGCTACGTTTACAGGGTATGTGCATGTGTGTGCGTTCAGAGCAGATTATACTGGCATAAAGCTCACCCACACAGGCCAGTGATCAAGGTCATCTTTACCTCTACTACTCTGGATTGTTGGTTGGGTTCCTGTCCCTTCTGATCAATGCATGACTGCTGACTGCGATACAGGACAGAAATGGCCAGAAAGAAAGTATGAAAGATCGAGGAAGTTCTACCATAGCACAAAATGGACCTTTACTTTAAATGGGATTCTAATAAATGCTGTATGTTTTATTCTCATATATTCAATATCATGTTTGTAGCTTTAACAGAAATGGTTGTACTAAGAAGGAAGAATGTTCCAGCTTCACGTAGGGGAGCAGAGGAGAATAAACAGAACTCTCCCAACATGCCTAATGTGTACACATTCCTCAGCCCCTTGAGGCACAAAAGGCACCAAAAGAGAGGAAATTGCTTTGTATAAATAGAGAAATGTTTATTATATTTGCCAGTGACATCAACATTATATGGAAGGAGGTTCGAAACAGCCAAGGATCTGTTTCTGTTAAGGGCAGAAAGAAGTCATTCTCTTCTAGGTCCACACCAGTTCTGTTCTGCTTGAGGGCATATAATGAGCATAATGAAAGTTAATGAGGGTTAGGGATAGCTAACTAACATATTCAACTTCTCATTAAAATCTCCCTTTTCTTCCTACGGGTATGACAAACGTCGCCATCCTCTAACAGTGTAAGCTATGTCGATGCTGACAAACCTGTGAGATAAATTTATAGGAAATTACTTTTCATACAAATGAGGGGGCGATCTCATCACTGTGGATTTCACATACAGCCTGCGATATCAGTTTACCTGCCTTAACTTTTCCTCTGAATGATTCTTGCGTACCATGTTCACAGTTACAACACATCTAACACAAAATGCCAAAGTCGTGATACTGTCGTACAAAAGCAACAAAAAGTTTACCGTAGGGCTGTGATGGTAACCACATGACCACAATGCCGCGGTTATGTGACACCAACTGCGCGGTGGACCAAGTGACCGTCATCACCGCCATGGGGAAATAGAGACAGGCCTGGCTGACACTGTGCCATAACGGCATGCAAGCGTCAGATATTGCTATCATCTGTGCGCTGGAGACCAGAGGGGTGTACTACGAAGCGAGATTAGAGGGTAAGCCTGGAGGTAACTGAGTTGTCCTAAATGTCAGTGAATGCATTAGAGGGCAGCAGTGTTCTGCGAGATGTTTAAAGGCCATAAGCAGCCTGTGATTGGCGGAGACCTGGAGAGAGGTGGGTCGTTGTTTTTCCTGCTGGTGTTGAGCATGTTCAATCTGAGTGTGGTGACACAATTAAACGTGCAGGTTTGCTGTTTTGGCTTTGGTTACGGCCCACAGTAGCCTGTGTTAATTGGGAATAATAAAGCAAGACAAAATTGGATAACACATTGTTACTTTATTATTGTTGAACGTCACAATATTAACGGACGTTAATATCAATAATAAAAGACGCTGATATCATTGTTGGGACGCCCCCTGTGTTAACACAAGCTAAGGCACAACATTTCAATCACAGATATGGATATTATGAATGCTCCACTTTCTCCAGAAATATAAAATACAAACTAGAAACATTTCAGCAGTTAACCGCCAAACCGCAAGGGGGCGTCAATGTTTCACCGTGGTTAGAAAAATACTGTCACAGCCCCGGGCGTTGAATAATTTAAAGCATGAATAAGGACGTGTTTACTTTAACATTTAATGGAAGCCACAATATTTTCCTAAACTCGTCCAAAGTGCTTTTGATGCCTTAAATGATCTGAGCACAGGGCTCAGGAGGCAATCTCTGACAGTCAGTGCCCTTTGTACACCGAATATCTATCCCAACCCTTTCATCACTGGCCTGCGGCGAAAAGACATGTAGCACGTTTTTCACTCTAAAACTGTTCTCCCAAACCTAATCAAGGCAGCAATTACATGAGCTAACACAACGTAATAGGGCAAAAAATAGTGGTACTGTTGGTTTCCATATTTAACAGCTCTGCTTTAACTGCATCATCATCTGGAGTGTTTTTAAAATGTGCAAACGGATCATCTAAGATTGCTTTGCTTTGTCTACACAACCCAGAATGTTCCTAAAAGGGCCTTGTGATTTTGAGCATGTACAGGAAGTGAAGTATGCAGTTTGCTCGTTGAAGAAGATCAGTCTGATCCCAGGTTGTGTTTTTAGACATGTTTAAAAGTTACACTCTGCCAGGTGTAATCTATGAATCTAAACAATACAAATAGAATATGCCGGATCAGTGGCTCTAACTTTGAACCTGGTGCGTGAGATCTCTTTGGTACTACACCTGTTATAATCATGTTGTCTGTATCTGAATATATTATCGGGGATAATGATATTCATGATAAGTTATCTGTCTGATCCAATCGCTTCTGGCTTCCAATGCATTTTGCATGCATGTGCAGCTTGCACTGATAGGCATTTTTCTTTTTCAATATTATTTATCCAGATAGCAGTCGCAATGTCAGCTGCAAATGTGGTAACTGATATATGATAAGCCAAGAGGCAATCACCTTGATAATAATGTGTTTTTCAACTCACTGCTGAACCCGTATCATATGCATAATCAGGGGCCACAACTGGTTGATCCCAAAAGAGTCCTTTCCTCCTTCCCAAACAAGACTCTGCTGGTCCCTGATTCCTCAAAGAAGAAATTAAAAAGGGAAAATAAATAAATAATACAACAATACGCAGCATGATAAAGACATTAGCAGAAGAAACACATCAACTAGCACTCACAGTATTGAGACTTCACAAAGCGTAACACCCCCATATGGAAACACCATATGTCCTCATCAATACAACATACTAATTCATAATACATACCCACACACAGTCTGCAAAATGACACAGCGCAGAGTATCACACACACACACACACACAAACACTCAGACTCACACACAGTTTAGTTGGTGTAATGACCCATTTGGCATTGAGCAGCATCTGTTTAGCAAATGAAGACTTGTAGTAGGGATGTTTTCTCCCTGACACAGTAAGCAAACAGGCAAGACAGGATCCTCTTTAGCACTTATAACCAATGGCCTGTCCTGTTCCAGCAGTGCATTGTCATTCCTCTCCTCCCTATCTGTCCTGTCCCCACTGTGTAGCACCTCATACGGAGAGCAAAAAACTTAATCTACCCTCATTCAAAATCAAGACAGCAAAAGACACGATAAAAGTCCTGGAATCACAGAAAATCCAAAAAGGATTTTTTTTTCACACGCAAAGAAAAAACTAACTCTTTCCAAATGATCCTTTGAGTCATGGTGTTTTTTATGTTCTTTTCCCTTCTTGCTCTTCTTGAGGGACAATCGGCCAGTGACAGTCTGTGCTTTCTGCTCTGTTATTATCAACCAGGAAACAGTCTGAAGAGAATGATGCCAACCTCCTGCAGAGAGAAAATGCTCCGGAGCTTTACTTTTCATCATTACAAAGTTGAAAACCTAAAGAAAATACAGTGGGGCAAAGGTAATGATGTGTATCTGGAAGGCAAGCAGGGCAGGGCTCCATTTAATGAGTCTAAAGCACACATTTGCTCATAATGGTTCATTCTTAAATATTCCCTTGTCGAGTTCACATATTATAAGAAGCAAGTGTAGCATTGCACATTAGTTCCATATTGTTTAGTACCTGTCTGTCAGTGGCATTCTTCTGGTTCTGCTGTATCCTCTTGATGTTTGCTGTGACATGTCAACATGCCCACAGGAGAAAGTTGGCTCCAGACATAAACAGTTTAGTCAGCTAGCACACTTTCAAACAAGGAAATAAATTCACTCAGTTTTTAAATAAACTTTGTACAAGAACAAAGGTGAAGTTAAAAGACAGCCCTGTCTCCTAGAAATGACATTGGTTTATTATTCAACTGCTTCACGTTGTGCCAAAACAATCAGCACTGCTTGAATATTGTTTCACAAACAACATTTTTATTAAAATCATTGTGGTTATATTTACATTTTTATCAATATCTAATACCCCAAGTCACTTTGATGTTTTCTATCAGCATAACCATACAAAAAGTTTATTGCAAGATTGCCTGTAGTCTTGCAAAACAAAATGTATTTCATTTTTGGTGGTAAAAAAATGAATGCATTTTAGTGAACGTTATACTGTTAAGTTCAACATCAACATATTTGATAAGAAACATAATTTGGTCTACACTTTATTTCCCATAAAAACAATAATAAAAAAAAATTCTCAAGAAAAAAAATATTTTTTCGTTTTATATGAATGTGATTTTTGAGAGAGGGGCCTTATAGATACAATCTCAAAGTTTTAAGCTCTTGAGCGCCTCCCACTGGCAATAATCAGTAAAAACGGGTGGCTCCCTTGGTCATAGTTCTAACTCTTGATTTTAATTTTTTTAATCTAAGTGCCGAATTTGTTTCTTTTTCTTGCTTGTTAAGCCATAGTAGATTGCTGTTTACTCTAAATGCTTACAGAAACTGGAAGTGCAGCCGCTTAGCTCCACCTACACTGTCTGACAGACCAACCACTGCTGGCTGATGGAAAACGCGTCACTAACTGGGCTCCGCTTGTGATTTTTTCCAAGAACCCAAGACACCAAGTCCATAATAATACAATATACTGCAAATGCAAAGGCTGTCATCAGTGGGCCAATCACCATTGTGTTACCTAATTCAGTGATAGATAGAGACTTAACACACATTTATTTACATGAAAAAGTTCGAGATTGTTACTTTAAAGAAAAGTTGATCATATTTTTCAAAGCATGCAAATACTTTGTTCTGGGCCTAAGCATCAAATGATTGTGTTATTTGTGTTATCCTCACTGAAAAGTATCAGTGACAAAAAGTGGACCAGCTAGTTCATCTGTCCTTTCGTGCCATACCAAATTCACTTTTAATTGGCAGTGTTATGTATGCTTTCCTAACACACACACACACACACACACACACACATGTACACACACATGCACAGACACAAATAATTGTAAGGCAGCCTGCCAGAACCATAAAACACAACTTGTGGTTGTGTGTGTGCATGGGCAGGTGCTGGTGTGTCTGCGCTCCAGCTTCAGGTACTTTATATGCTGGACCTCTATACTAGATGTCAGCTAAGGTCACACATTGTACATAATGACAAAAAAAGTAGGAATGAAAAAGTGAAGGCCAACAAACAAAGCACAGGATGTCAAGGGAGAGAGAAGAAGAGAGGACAGAAAAAGATCAGGGTCAGGGGAAAGAGCGACACAATGAAAGGACTGGAAGTGAATCTAAACTGTGATGTGATTTTTTGATCCTCAATTTTCCCTTTTTTTATTGTTTCTTTCCCTCCCTCCCTTGCTGTTCTCCCTCTACTTTTCCAGAATAATTTTTCTCTTCATCTCTCTATCAAGTATTAGTTTTAGTTTTAACTTTTATAGATAGCTTCCTTTGCATTACATTGCTCATAAAAATGTATTGTTTGATTTAGAGATCCGTTACATTTATAAACATCTCTTAATTTGTGAACTTAAAAAGTGTTTGCAAGGACAATTTTTCAGGTATAATTTTAAGTCCCACTTTGTATTGACACATGGTTCATAGAAGTGCAGCCTGTCCGTGCTCCGGTCCATTCTCAGCACCATTACTCGAGCCTCAGGTAGCTGCAATCTTCACTTCATCTTCTCTATTGTTCTCCCTCAAACCTTCATCTAAAGCTGATGGACCTCTCTCCCTTCCTACAAAAAATGTGCAACAATTATTTTTAACTGATTTAATTAAATTTACTTTAAAATTTACAACTGGTATCATAAATTATTCCCTATTTCACCAACTTGTATTCATATCCTGGCTAAACAATACTGAGCAATGCTTTCACATTAATTTGAACAAGGTATCTTTGGGGAAACACACATTTAAAGTCAAATTGCCTAAACTATAAAATGTAATGCTATGCAGATTTTTTTTCCATCAACATCACTTTGCATCTTTTATTTCAATACTGCAATACAAATGAAATCAACTGAAACATGCAAACTAGCAAAACTCTCACCTAACTGTGGTTTTAGTCACATTCTCACTACAAGCAAAGATATTATGAAACTAGGTCCAAACCTCGCATGTGGCTGACCACATCAGGTCAATGTGCGCTTTTGTCGGCGATGTGCTACAAGGACTGTCCTTATGAGGTCAATGACAATGTGTTGCAGATGCGTGCTGTGGACGTAGGTGAGAACGGCGGACGAGCAGCGGAGGAGCAGCCCCGTCTACTCCCCAAACAAAGTATCCAGAGCCGTATAGACAGAGAGTCGCGTCAGTGGAGGTCCAATATGCTCCATGATCCGTGGTCAGCCCAAAAAAAACCCAAGTGTAAATAGTTGATCCCAGAGAGAAGGCACCAAGTCACATGACTCCTAATGAAAGTGCAACAAAGATTCGAATGTCTGGATCTCAGAGAAAAAAGCTGTAATGGTAAATGGACTTTACTTACATAGCGCTTGTCTAATCTTATGACCAATAAAAGTGTTTTTACATTACATGTGACATTCACCCATTCACACACACATTCACACACTGATGGCAGAGGCTGCTGTGTTAAGTGACCAACTGCCAATCAGTCATCACATTCACACACTGTTGGCTATGCCACTCTAACACTGAGCCACAGCCGCCCCATTTAATCGAAAATCGCCTCTCTGAAAACTGCAGAAACTGTCCTATAATAATTGCTTCGTGTTATCACTCTGGTTTATACATCTCCCTTCTTCTTTTCTTTCTCTTTCCCTCTGTTATCTGCTCCCCGTCTCTTCCTCTCTTATTGTACAAGGTTCAATGCTCCTAGATCAACGTCATAGGATGTTTCTCCGATAAAAAGAGACATTCATCAATAATAAATGGCTATACTCCCACTCCCTATTACTTATTGACATCTTATGTCATATTAGAATAATAAGGAGGACAAAGGGACTGGCAGGTTGCCAGTATGATCTTATCAATTGTACCTCCTTGTAAGAACTTTGTGTTACTAATACCCCTTTCCCACCGAAATTAGCGAATCTAAGTGGGTATTTCAGACCCAGGATCACCCGCTTAGAGACGCCGATTGTCTCTTTTCCCATTGCCAGTGGAGTATCCTCCTTTCGGCCACTTTTCTGCTGTGTCACCGTCAAAAACACGCCACAAATTGACAGAGACAGGGTTGGTAAACAGTGAAGATGTTATGGTGGTTAGGTCTTGCATCTATTGCATCTATTACTCATTCAGTCTGTTTATCAAACTCGGCACCGACAAATTTGGACCGATGTTTGAGCGCTGCTTGGATGGAGACGGAATTTGTAGCTGAGATGACAAGGAGTCGCAGAGGTTACAGTCGGAGCAGAGCATTGTGCCGGAAAGGGGGCGGAGATTAGCGTGTCGACTCAGGTTTTGTGTTCCCATCAATGCCAATCGGAGCCGAGGCGATGTACTGCAGAGTCATTTGACCCGGGTCTGAATGCAGATTGTAACCTTTCCTATTAAGCTAAAAAGCCGGGTGTTAGCGGGTTTTTTGATCAGAGGGAAAGCGGCTTTATTTGAAAGGGAGATTTCTAGTTTCCACTTCCCATTGATGTGTTTCATGACCCACTGAACTGTTTGTGTCATCTTTTTGTTCCGTATTGTGAAAGCTCCTTGTTGAGAAATTGGGTTGTGAGAACAAAGAGTGAAAGCTAGTAGAATAAAAAACATGCCAAGGTCACAATTGACAATTAATCAACAAGCAGCTGTGAAGACGGCTGCAGCTGAAGGAGAAAAGAAGATTATCTTCTCTTGGACTAATCCTGCCAGCCAGTGGCTGACCCAGAAGCCATTGGATTGGCCTATTCTTGCTCCTATGACTGTTCATCATGACTTCTCCAACTGCAGGATTGACATAATTACCGGTTACGGTTGACATGACTATAAATAAATGAGATCGTGTTACACCTGAAATCAGTGCACGGTTGATGTTAGGCTGTTTCTGTCTGTTTTTTTAGGGGGATTAAAAACAAAGTCAGTGATTTTTGTGTGTTTCCTGAAACCAATCATAATCAACACTTTAGAGCAATTAGCAAATGTTGAATGAACCCAAGCAAAACATGTGTCAAGTTATTATGTTGTACAACACGCTGACTGCTCTTACTGTCCTGTTAAACAAGCTTGAAATTGTCTAATAGACATTTTCAGCTTTTGGACTGAAGTAAGTACTGTGCAACAGTGTAAAACCCATTAGGTAATCCATTTCTAAAGACCCCCCCCCACCATCCTCCCCTTCAGAAGGGAACAGTGCCAACTCATTTTGCACTACAGGCTCAGTGAAGTAAACAGGGAGAGAAGAAAATAGAACAACTGTTGCGTTCACAAGGCCAAATCCCTGAGCATGAGTAGACTAGATGAGCTTCATGACACAAGCTGACATTATTTTTAATTTCAATAGCGATGCTCTCAGAGGTCGAACTCCTTGGCAATGTCCCAAGTAGGAAAACACACAGACATACGCAGACGCACAAAAGATGTTTAATTTTGCTCCTACGAAAAGTTAATCAACATGAATTAATTCCCTTTACGTTTAATTTAACACAAAATCCTCTCCTTTAAATGCAGTGGTTTAAATGAATTTCCTGTTTTTTTTCTACTGCCTTTCTGTGAGCAGAACATCACACACACACACACACACGCACACACACAAGCACGCACACACACATTTTTCCTGATATTCCCTCTGCATCCCTGTTAAAACCTGCTCTATTGACACTACAATGTTCCACTGGGACACCTATGAAATTATGTGCAGTCAAGATATATTGCACACACACACACACACACACACACACATACACACACATTTATCGCACACTCTCACACCTACACAGGAACACACTCAAATCATGCATTATCATGCACACACCCATATGCATACAGGGCAGTGTTTATAGTGCAAATACACCCTCTCTCTCACATATGTACACTCTCTCTACACAAACACACACAATGAAATACAGTGCAGTGCAATATTTGTGCTGCATACACACACAGTTGCAGGGAAAGGAATCTATTTAAATGCTAAGTAAGCGGTCTCTCCCTTTTGGGGCAACGTGATTATACAGCCGATCTCATAAGCAATGCTTCACAACTGGATTTGCACATGTAGAACTTAATTACAAGCGGCCCCGCTTCCCTCTCTGTGTAGTATTCATGGGAGTGTATCTATTGAGAGACGTGGGATTGAAGCTATTACCTCGCTTCTGTGTGTATGTGTATGCCTGTGTGTTTGTGAAGCCAACCTATCAGCAGTTTAGCCAAGATTAGTGTTTACATAAACAGGTTTTGGCTCAGTAGCCAGATAACCTTACTAAACCCTGCCTCTCTTGTCATCTTCCCCTCACTCCTTCCCCTGCCTTTGTTTTGATATGTGTGGTGCACTCACACGCACCGCAATGTGTTGCTGATAAAAAAAAAAAACAGCTGCAAAAATAGGTAAAATGAAGTTTAAGCAAAGGAAATGTAATCACTAGGGGAGCCATGATTTTTATTTTGAATCAAAAATTAATCGAAATGAGCTTTACATTTTGCTGATTAAAATCACAAGCCAGATAATCGCTTCTGCATGTCTGAAGGACAAAAAACATCAAAGATAATACACTGTTGCCCGAGGGTAACATGTATCTGCCTTTTTTTGAGACACTGTGGATACGGCAGGTTTTGGAAATGACAAAGAAACATGTTCAGTAGAACTGGAATCCTCCTGCTTCCCTGAAGTCATCGATGTGGCAACATTTTCCTTTACTGTGAGATTCGATCGTGTAACGTGTATCGTGTAAATGTTTTTATGACTATGTTTACATTTACAAATATTTCAGTTATGGCCCTTTTTACAAAAAACACTGAGTACACACAAGCTGTTTACATGGCTTATGCACATTTAAAAAAACTCACTGATATTATCATTAACATGCAGCCTTACATACCCCAATTAACCCCAGCACTGCAAACCGTTGACTGGTTGGTTTGTTTACGACGCAAAGAGCTGAGTGTATACAGGCAGGGGGCGTGCGTCAGAATCTGGCATAAAATCCCAACTGAATCACATGCTGGAAGTTCTGTATGTGTCCTCAGAGTGCTCAGGAAACATGAATAATATCTGCATATCCCACATGTCTTCTGCTCAGTGTTTGTGGATGTCCAAACAGAAAATGCTGATAACATGCACTCTGCTTTATTACTGACCGTGTCTGTGCTTATTGTATTATGACAAACTTATGTCGTTATGTTTAAGGTGCTTCTTGATTTGAGATTGTCTTAACCATCACAACTGGTCTGTTACTAAAGTCAGCTCCTGAACATCCAAAATTGGAGGTTTGACAGGATGCAAACTGTATTTTTCTTCATGAAAGTCAAGTCAAACTAAAGATTTCTCAGCACAGTTTATGTAGAGAGCAGGTCTAGACTGTTCCCTTTATGATGTTATTAAAACTTTCCTCTAACATCAATCAATCGATCAATCACATTTTATCTGTAAATCATAACCAAAGTTATATCAAAAAACTTTACAAAAAGAGCATGTTAGGCCGTACTCATGTTGAACAGCCATCTGCCTCAAAACATAACCAAGCCTTCTGCCTTGACTGGTTGGCTTTAAGGAGATGGAGAGAGACAGACAGACTGAAAACAGGCTCCCATCAGCACCACTTACAAACACAACCCAACAGAATAAAACCATGGACCAGTGAAAAGATGGATATTAAGAATATTGGAAAAATTTAAGAAAAACCAAAGATGACTAAATTGTTATTTGCCTCCGAACACAGAGCATAAATTGGTGAAGCAATGCTGAGCCCAGTGTTGGTCAAGTACAGAATCTTATATTTGACTTCACAAAGCTATCTGCAGCATTCTGATCCAGCATGGTCTCGCCTGGCCGGAGTTTGAACTGCCAGAGCAAAACATGTTTTCTGCTCATGTCCACTTTCATGTTTGCACTGATTTTATTTGCAGTTTTCCTGCATCTAAAATTCACCCAGCATTCCACATGGATGCATTAATATTGCATAGATATAGGATTTTGTGGATGCCACTCTCAATGGAGCTTGTCCATTTGTACAGTTCAAGAATGTTGACTACTAACTCCAATCCACAAATGATGAGAGAGTGTGTCACAGCTCAAGAAAACACTCATTATCAAATAAAAACATGAGAAAGCAGCACCAGCTTCAGCTTACACATTTACATTTGTTCATCTTATGACTGTACACCGCTCTGCTTATTCTCCTCAATATAAATGGTTAATGGCTTGTTAATGAAGATGCCACATATGAGCACTGTTATTGTTGCTTCAAAGTTGTGTGTTTACTTGTCTCAGGAAATTTTGAATGTTATTTAAGACATTTTCTGTTTACCTCAGGAAAACCATAGTGATGCAGCGACCGCCTTCTACACACTCATGTTTTTGCCAAAAGCAAAACCTTAATATTATTCTGCATCACTTTTCACTTTCACTTACTGAACATTACTAAATAACAAACGTGATGAAACAAACAAAGCAAGCAAACATGTCTACAATAACTTGCATCCACACATCCATTGTAACACAAGCTAAGACGACGTGCACGTTGAGAAATCAAATCATATTCCAATTAAATTAAATCCTCTGTTCCAAAATCTTACCGTGCATTCTCCAAACTCTTCTATCAGTAACTGGTTAACGTTCACTTATTTTTAAAACATCTTTCCTAACCGTAACAATATGCCATTTATATTTTTCACCATCGCTGATATGACTGTTGTTTTTGGTCATTTGGTCGGCGGTCATTTGACCCAGATAGTTTGCTTTGACATACTTGTCACTAAACTGATATAGCCCACTAAAATGTTTCTTTGCAAACCAAAAAAATATGTACAGGCCTGAATATTACTCAGCCTTTCTCCTGTGTTTCTCTCCATCACTGCCATGAATGTATGCTTAAATGACTGACAGTGTGCACATCACCTTGCCCCACTCTCCCCTAATCCAAACCGTTGCCTCAGTATCTGTGCACCTCTTCTTATCTATGTTCTGTGGTTAGCTGTTAAGTTGCTAACTGGTTAGTAGCGGTTGGTTGCGTGAGCTTATTCACAGAAATCATCTGGGTGAGCGTTCCTCCATGAAGTAAACTGGCGAGCTGTCCGCAGCAGCAGAGACGTCGCAGGCATCTGCTAAAGGATTAGACAGTGAAGTCCTCGTCATACGGAAGTACTGCTGCCCACTTCACAGACACGTCCGAGTATGTGGTGAAGGCATTAACTGACCCTTAACAGTTACACTTCAGACTGGTGGGTGCTTAATTCCCAACCCTGGTGTCAATAAAAGTAGCGAGACATGTGTAGCCCAATGTAATGGAGGAGAAGTACTTATTTTTTATCGCAGATTTACTTCGCAAATGATAAAGTGCCCTCTGGGTGCCCTTCCAGTGGATGGTTGAGACATGTTGGAAAATGAGTTGGCCTCCACTCACTCCTACATTTGAGACAATGTGCCCTCATGGAATGCCTCCGTTGTTAAAATGCCCATGTTGTTGTTTCGCATCACTTTCTGCATGCTGGTACCCCATGGCATACAGCAGTTGCCCCTTGTCTTTTTTGGCCCCTGCCCCTCAAACAGCCTGTACGTCATTACTCTGAGCCCTATAGTCTCATGATGGCATGACCTCCGGGAGCAATAGGCAATTTTTTCAGGGCTTCCAGTGTAGCAAGCTTATGGTATTCACATGAGCAATAAATAACATTTCGGCCAGGACTTCCTATTCCATGTGCTGGGCATTGTTTAAAGCACTAGCAATTTGAGACAGGAGAATGAATAGTTAAGAGACAATGTGTAGGACTTAAATTAAGATGTCTGTTTATAGAGATTGATAAAAACGCTAATCTGTAATCAGATGATTGCAGATGGGCTCTGGGATTGTATTCCGCCTCTTCATCTTTCTGCACAGACTGTTTTTCTGCATACAACCAAAGCCTGCAGAAAAACGAGCGCACAAAACTACTTGGACTACAAAAAGAAACCAGAAGTTATTTTCCCTCATATGCAGAATCTGTTTATGGAGATCAGTGTAGCCAGTGTAGTGTAGGAGTCATCGATACAACCTCATGCTCTTTATGTTTAAGTTTGTACAATCACGTTAAATTCTAGACCTATATCACATAGAGCACCTTCTGGCAAGGAAAGAGAATTTGTGCAAAAGTCTTCTAGCTCTATTCAAAGTGTGGCACTGAGTCACCACAGTCAGTGCCAGTGTGGCCTCCCTGGCTGAGGAGGAGATGCAGCTCAGCATTATAATGCTCCAGCTGCAGCCGTTACACTGTAGCTACACAGATCATCTTGTGTTCCAAATTGTGTTTTGGTCTGACCACAACTTGACCCAAAGTGTAGCCTGTATTTAAATCCAAACATGATGACTAAAACAGGCTGTTTTCAACATCATCAAATTAGTGTATTCATATTTTCACATCATGTTAAATGTAGCACTCGTAAGTCCCTCAGATAGTTTGCACTCTGGTCCAATAAAACTAGAAACTTCAGTACGTTGTATCTCTCTTGTCCATTAATAAAGCTATGGCTTCTATGAGGAGAGGCTGACGGAGATAAATGGAGAGAGAGAAGAAGGAGACAGCGAGGGAGGGAAGGAAGGAGGGCTAGAGAGCAGGACTCTAGGGAATAGAAGAAGCCTTCATTGTTTCTTATTTTCACGCACACGCATGCACGCGCGCGCACACACACACACACACACACACAGACACACAGACACACAGACACACACACACACACACACACACACACATCTATTTTCTGTTGCACTGAGGGGACTGAAAAAGAAGTCTCCAGAGGACAAACAGGTTAACCTGTTCTTTTAAGCCTACACACACATTTACACAGAGGGTTAGTACAGCTCTGAAAGACTTCATGGAGAAACACAACCAGCAGGCTGTTTGAGGGAGTTTCACTTAGTTTTAGTTGAACCTGGCTTGAGTTAGAAAAAAAATATCAAAGGTATGTCAAGGTATTAATGGTTCTGTCCAATAACCTTTATAAAGTGGCATGAAATGAGCTTGAGTTTCTAATAAGTACATGCAATAAAGTTGGCTCTAAACTAGCTGTGACTGCGTTGTGCCTGTTGGCTTTAATTGCTCCACTGTGGATTTGAAGCCATTCAAACTGGCTGTGACATGCGTAATCCCTGTTGATTTAAATTTGGTTGTGGCCGCCTTTGATCAGAGCCTTCTAATGCTGAAACAGTGAAGAAGTGTGACAGTCGATACAACCTTGTACAAGGTTTAAATAGCCCAGCTAATATTCTTCAGTTCTAAAAAGAACCAGGGCAATAGCTGATAAATGACCAACTACGGATGTAGCAGAAAAAGCCTTTGACTAAAAAGTGTGGTTTATCACTTATGCTTCAACTCTTCATTTGCAAAAGGGAGAATGTCATTATTTCCCTTTCAAAAGTGACAGAGTCTCGCTCTAAGAAAATGTATCAGAGATGTTAATGTAGCGAGTCACAAGTCTTGTAACTTCAGACTCAAATTAGCAAAGGGAATGAAAAGGGTAATAAAGGTTTTACTTTAAATCCTTCCAGCAGCAGCCTTTCACCAGCAAGTGGCCCCATTCCACACACGCAGGACCATGATATTAGTATATGATCCTGGATCAGGGCTTGAGGGAAAGATTGATTTGACTGTGAAGACCAGCAAACGAGACAGTTTTGGACCTAAATCAATCAATCGATCTATTTATCTGTAACATGTTGTCATATGAACAAACTTAAAAATGAATTGTCATATTGACCGTTTCTTCAGCTTAGGCTCAAACAACAATGAGCATCTTGATGACAAGTCTGCAATAGTTGGCCGTGCAGAGCCCTCCTCCTTTTGCTCTTTCTGTCAGATCAGTGTAAAAGTCACTCTGTTGAGCAGTCCCACACAGGACTCCAGTAAACAGCCAGGTTTTGATAAAACAAAGGACTTCCCTGCTCAGGAGGAGGTCTCATTTTCCAGTATTTAGCACGGATGAAACAAACCTTTATAGATAAGATTTGCTTTAGAACACAAACCAATA
The DNA here is from genome assembly GCF_022749685.1 of Semicossyphus pulcher. NCBI lineage: Eukaryota > Metazoa > Chordata > Actinopteri > Labriformes > Labridae > Semicossyphus > Semicossyphus pulcher. Next base: position 34,892,273 of record NW_027211693.1, on the reverse strand, counting down.
GCTTTGTCTTTGACTCTATACTGTCCTGAAATGTTGTCATTGCAACTCAGCAGGTGATAATATTGAAGAGTTTTCATCAGTTGGCCAAGTCTTTGATTTAAAGGAAAACTATAGCAGACTGTTGGTTCTTGGCCTCCTTTGTTCTGATACAGGCTCTTACACATACAAGAGAAAGCAAGTTTAAGGCATGTAAATATGTACATATATAAATATAGACTCAAGCCCAAAATTATTCATACCCCTGGCAAATTTTGACTTAAAGTTACTTTTATTCAACCAGCAAGTTTTTTTTATTGGAAGTGATGCAGGCTTCTCCCAAAAGATAATAAGACAATGTACGAGACGCATCTTGTGGGAAAAAAATATTTCTCAGCTTTTATTTACATTTGAACAAAAAGTGGCATGTCAAAATTATTCATACCCATTACAAACTGTCACTGTCTATAGGAAGATCCAAGGTTCTATACCATTCCAAATAGTCCAAGCTGTTCTAAAGCATCCTTATTACCCTGATTCATTGGGAACAGCTGTTTTAATCAACTCAACAGGTGAAAAACAGCAGCTCTCTGCAGTTGGTTTGTGGACAGTCATGGCTAAGACAAAGGAGCTCACTGTGGACCTGCGGCTTCACATTGTGGCTGCACACAAGTCAGGAAAGGGCTATAAGGCCATATCGAAATGTTTTCAAGTTCCAGTGGCTACAGTGCAAAGTTTTATTCAAAAATACAAGATGTTCCACACTGTGGAAAATCTCAGAGGATGTGGTCGGAAGCCAAAAGGGACATCTGTGCTGGCCAGGAGGATAGTGAGAGAGGTGAAAAAGAATCCAAGGATCACCACCAAGGCCATCCTGGAGAATCTGGGCCCTGCAGGTGGCAACATCTCGAGGCAGACAGTCCAACAGACACTGCACACTGCTGGGTTCCACAGATGCAGACCAAGGAGGATGCCACTTCTCCAGATAAGGCACACAAAAGCCTGCTTGGCCTTTGCAAATGCTCATCTGGACAAAGAAGAAGACTTCTGGTCTTCTGTTTTATGGTCAGATGAAACAAAAATTAAATTATCTGGCCACAATGATACATTTGGTGTAAAAAAGGAGAAGCCTTTAACCCAAAGAACACCATCCCCGCTGACAAACATGGTGGTGGGAACCTAATGCTTTGGGGGGGGGTTCAGCCAATGGAACAGGGAACCTAATCACAGTAAACGGCACCATGAACAAAGAGGACTACATCAAGAGTCTCAACAACATCAGGCAGTCTGCAGAGAATCTTGGCCTTGGGCACCACTGGACATTTCAGCACGACAACGACCCAAAACACACAGCAAAAGTGGTGAAGAAATGGTGAGCGGACAAAAACATTAACGTTTTGGAGTGGCCCAGCCAGAGTCCTGACTTGAGAATCTGTGGAGGGAGCTAAAGATCAGGGGGATGGCAAAGAGACCTCCAACCTGAAAGAGTTGGAGCTCATCGCAAAGGATGCATTGGCTAAAATACCAGTTGAGACATGCAAAAAGCTGGTCAGCAATTATAGGAAGCGTTTGATTGGTGTAATAGCCAATAAAGGCTTTTCTATTGATTATTGAGAAGGGTATGAATCATTTTGGACATGCCACTTTTTGTTCAAATGTAAATAAAAGCTGAGAAATATTTTTTTTCCACAATGACGCGTCTTGTACATTGTCTTATTATCTTTTGGGAGAAGCCTGTGTCATTTCCAATCAAAAAAGATTAGATAAGATCCAAATGTGCAGGTTGGCACCTTGTACTGCAGCCTCTGCCATCATTTACCAAGCATGTGTAGAAGGCTGAATGTGGCAGAAGTGTAAAGTGGTCAGAAGACGACATAGGCATTGTATAAGTGCAATCCATTCAACTGTTTAGTCATTTTCCTACTTTCCAGGCAGCTCATGATTTTACAGTTGAGATAGTTCATCTGTTTAAGTCAAGTTCACTGTTTCCATTGAACATTTTAACTGGTGTGGAATGAGTTAATGTAAAGTTCTTTCCCTGCTAAATATCTTCCAAACAACAGTTAAAATAAATATCTGATATGTTCTGTATCCAGTCTGTACCATTTGTTCACCATGACTCCATGCCATGCTGCTTGAAAGGTGGAAGTCCCATGAATTTTTAAGTATTTTGTATTATGATAAAAGGTTCACAATTGAATCCTTTTTTTTTTTTATCATACTGGTAAACTGTGACAGTAGTGACAAAGGAAAGCTCTGCAGTGTGATGGCGTGTGTTACCTGTGATACACACATCATCAGTTAAATACCAGCCTAACCTGTCCTTTAAAAAGATTGTGGGTAACAAAATAGAGTCTGCAGAAATGTGTCGAATCAGTTTTGCAGAAAGCTGATCTTTGCCATATTATGGCTGCTGTTTTAGCAGGCTGGGGCTGCACTGTTGCTGCTGTGTACACGATTGCTCTATTTGATCAGAATCCATAGGGATTGGCCTGTCAGACCATGTTAAGTCAACTAAGGATAGGCTACGCACACTGGTGGATGTGCTGAAGGGTGAACTGGGGAGTCACAGTGAGGGAGAGGAGGGGTGAGGGGCAAGAAGATAAGAAAAGCAAAGGGACAAGGAATAGACACATCCAGTGTAACAGATGCTCACAGTTCATTGTTCTAAATCGCATTCTATTAATTTATGTTTGCTTTATGAGTGCTTTAACAGTCTGTAAATACACCATATGAAATCTGTAAGAGGTGTACAGAGGTGTCTAATCATTACATTCTGACTGTTTTAAATTGAAATCAGTGTAACACAACGTAACTCAACAGCAACACAAGCCTCAAAAGTGGTCCGAGAGGTGAATCAATCACTTTTCTGAAATAGGAGTGCTATTTGTCCACTTTAAAAGCTAACACTATTAAGAGGGGGATAGCGGTCATTGTTTAGCAGGAAAAATTAACTGAACAAGTCTTTGGTGTTGTAATACATGTAAACTATTTTCCTTGGAATTTATTTATTTGGATAAACCCCTTGAGATGTATCATCTCGTTTTCGAGGGGGTCCAGAAACCTGCTTTAGCTTTGCATCACCTGCTTTAGCTTTGTTTATTGGCGCTGAGCACTAAGCACAGTTAAGGCTAAGGGGGATGTCATCAGTTTTGCAGGTGGAGTATCTAGTCATAAACCAAAGTGTGGGAGAAACTTGAAGCCTGAGGAGGCGATGCAATGCTAAGATTTATCCATAGGAAATATGACTGTTACACATTTCACAGCAATCCATCCAATAGTTATTGATACACTAAATACAAAATGCCAACCCCATGGTGGCACTATAGTAAAAAACCAGATGATTACCAAAGTCATTAAGACACATCCCCTGACAAGCATGCAGCAGATGTAATGTGTTTAGTAAACGCTCCCTGAATGAGGAAAGAATGGTTGGCTGTTACAGGCAGGAGCTCTCACAAGCTAACAGGGTTTATCCCAGCAGTATTTCACGCAAGGCAAACATGGTGGACTTGACTGACCCATAGAGCAACGTCACTAACCTGAATGGTGATGAATGCTTGACTGGTTTTGTTTTGCTGGCAAGGAAAGTCTTGAATCTCATAACCGCAGGACTCTTTTTACAACAACATAATTACAGGTTGTTTAAGCTCACTGATGAAATGACCAATGCTGCTGTTTGAAAGAGTGTCTCACATTAGCATGTAGGCTCACAGTATATCATCCTATTTGTAAACAAATTGATACTTCACATGAGCAAACAACATGTAATGTGTGTTTGTATCTTCATCTTATAAGTGATATAAGAATGAGAATGACTAACATCCTTTGCTATGTCCTCTGACATTACGGCCCTGTATGAGTATGAGCATGTGTGTATGCTCTGGTGGGTCCAGATTAGCTGAGCTGTGATGTGTTCCTTACAGGCACAGCACTGGCCCTGCTCCCATCACCACTAATGTGTGTTTCTGTTTGATGGGGGCAAAATTCCCCCTGAAAGCCCCACCCCTGCAAACCAAGCAGCACCATCCACACCAGCCCACAATCATACACTCGCACACAGTCAACAAACATTGCATCAATTATTATAATTGACAGAATTAGTGTGTTGTGTGATACAACAGCTCTGTTTAACCCCAAAAGGCCTTTCTGCATTTATATACAAGAGAAATATTACACGTTCAGGAAGTGATAGATGCAAACACACACATACACACACTTTCTATTTCTGCTCTAACCCTATTTGAGCATATCCCTATTGATAGGAGACAAGGACTGATGAAACATATATAAACGCCATCATATATTTTCACATCATTAAAGTAAATGTCTTTAAGCTACTACCTCATGAAACATCCGCAGTGTGTTGCTTGGTTGTAAAACTGTCATTTAAATATGTGAAAACAGGCTGCTTGCAAAGCTTTTGTATACTTTAGATTAAAATGCAGCACTGACAACAAATCTCTGTTGTCCTGAAAATACACTGTAGAAGTCTATATCTTTTCAGACGGAGGGGTTTAAATGCAGGACAGTGTTTTTGTTCCATCTGAACGAATATAACTAGGAAAAGCCGGGAGGAGACAAAATACTTTGGTATTGCTCCATTGCCAAGGTTTCTTCAACTGTTCCCACCCAGGACACAGAAGAAAAATGTAGTCTCACTCTGGGATCCAGTCTCATTAAAGCATATTGCCTCTTTTGTCAAGTGACGACGCGCCTGAAAGAGGCCTGCGACCAGAATGTCTTACACAAGGACAGTTAATAGCTGCAATCCAGACGCTGTGCCCGGCAAGATGAGTAATGCTGCAAGGGACCCTGGTGTCTACTTTCAGGGAGAAGAAACACTAAACTTTGTAGCTGTAGACCACTTAATGACATTCCACCTCTCTGGAAGTCTGTGTTAATACTGGAGGCTGAAGGGTAGAAAGTGTGTTGTTCCAATGGAGACAGTTTAAAGTCACATGCATACCTACAGTAAAAATCACTATCTGAAAAAACGTTTGTGTTAAGTTTAATTAACACGGACGCACACTTGGAGGTCATCGTGTGGAATGCACAAACCATCGACTTGATGATCTTGGTTCAAAGCTTCATGTCAGCAGGCTTCCACCCCGCTGACTAAGAGCAAGACACTGAATCACTCAATCCTTTCAGCTGCAGGGCTCCTCTGTGAGCAGAGTGTGACCTCCACAGAGATGTGAACTGACCTATAGGCACCATAACAGTTCCATAACAATGCGCCTGTAGTATCAGAAGCAGTGCAATTAGGATAGGTAGTTTCATTGAATCTCATTCCTAATTTTTTGCAGTATGGTGGTCCCCAAGCACATTCTCATCGGCAAATACCGACACTATCACAGCCATCAGCGTGTCAGACACGTACGAGGTACCCTTTTGAACGTGCATGAAACACACCAGGCTTTCAGCTAACTCCTAACCCATCCACTGAGGGTACCTCGTGCACCCATCAGACGCCAAAAGGGTGGCTGAGAACACAGTGGGTAGCTGTGGCCAGACATTGTAACTAACTGATTTTACCATCAACAAATGTAATAAGTTCTGGTGGTAAGATTCCAGTGTATATTTTATCCTCTTTCCTTTCCAACATACAGTATAGTATTTAGTTTCTTTGGTTATTGAGGATTTTGCTTTATTTGATGACTGTTGATTTTATTGGTTACTCTTGTTGTTTTGTTTGAAATGAAATTTAATTTACTTTTTTTTTTCAGCCAAAATGGAACCAACCTCAGAAATATGTAAGAAATTAAAGAGGCAGTTTTGTGCACCTCTGCTTCACACAGAATATTTCCTGCTGTAAACAACAAAAGCAAGAAATGAATCAGACCTGACTTGTGCCTTGCCACATATAATGAGTCTCAATAAAAGGCGCTTTCAGTGTTTCAGGTATTCAATATGCAATTAAACACCAGGCTGAACATATTTCTGCTTCTGCCAAATTGCCATTGAGCAAGTTCTTTCATATGACACAAAAATAAAGAGTCTTTGATCACTTCAGCGTGCGTGACATTAAATATCCTAGATTTTCACAGAAATGTAAGAATTCCTTCATTGTATGACATCACTTTGATCAAAAGTGCTCTTTGAAAATTTGCAACACACAAGTCATAATAGTTTCACATGGCAGGCGGCGTACGAGTGAGCCGAGGTTTCTACATGAAACCAGAGCCTGAGAGCAGCACAGAGCTCTACAGATACAGACATGCATAGCTGCTTTCTTCCACAGCCACACTCAGGTTTTAAAATGAAGTCCAACACATCTAGCACGGTTATTATGGCCACGAACGAGAGTCATATAAGACAATGTCAGCTGCCAGTTCCAAATAAAAACCTTAAAAAATGCTCAATGGCTTATCAATCAATCAATCAACCTTAATTTATACTCGAGAGATCATTGAGGGACAACCCTCATTTACAATGATATCGAGTTTTTTACAGAAACAATGAAAAAAAAACAATAACAAAGCATTAGAAGAACCAGACACCACACTGATAAAAAGGCCATTAAAATCAGATATATTCTGACATGAAAGTTAAGACAATAAAGAGGGCAAATAAAATGCTGTGTATTAAAGAAGCCTAAAATACTTAAATATTTCAGTAAGTCCAGTGATTAAAAAATAAATTATGAAATACACTTATGTAAAACAATTACAAATAGAGGTTGTGACGTTTAAAATCAGGTTTCCAAAATGTCCAAATAGTAAAAGTGCTTTAAATTCAAGACAGTGCTGAATCTTGTTCTAACTTGAGGAACAGTAACAGTAACTGGTTTTAAGAGGGCGTCTGATAAAACCCCTCTGAGCTTTAGAAAGACCATCCAGCCTTAGCATCCAGGACACTGTGATGTGTATCATAGGCATCACCAGTAATACATCTTAATGCAGAGTGAGACAGTCGAGACATTTGGAGTTTGAGGAGGGTACGTGTAAAAATGTTGTGCCACAGTCCAAGACTTAATCTGACAACAAAGTTTAGAGCAATAAACAAAACAACCTCAGCACAAAGTCCACTTACGGTTTGTTTGTCAGTCATCTGTAAAAGAGTGAGTTTCACTAACTTGTACAAAAGATTCTATTGATGTCATACATCAATTAATTGTAATAATGATAATGTTTGTTTGATTGAGTTGTGTGGAGCTTTCCATTATATCGCATGATATTACATGAGTTAATACAGTTGACCCAGCTGCTGGGAACATGAAGATTTTCTGGACAAAAAAATGAAATTTGAACATCTTTATAATTCCACAGAAAAGTTATTAAATGCACATTGTGGTGTGACTTTTCTAAACCAAATGTGGGGATACCCGAGGCGACCAGCAGTAAACTGAATGGACTTTATCAAGCGTGAAGGTCCAGTATGTAATGCGTCATGCAACACCAGGAGGGGCAAAACTCCAGTACACACTGTTCCTTGAAGGTAGTGCTTCTGTGCTGCTGTTTAGAAACTGCTTGTATTTGGTTCGTTTCGTTTGACAGTTTTTCACAGATTTACAGTAAGACACCATAAACTAGACTATATTAAGAATAATCGGTGCAAACAGGCTTAGGTACAATATTTCAAATCTACAGTGTTACAGCTCATAGCTGTTCAACAGCACCCTCCCTCCATATCTCTCCCCCTTTCTCTCTGGTTCATCCTGCTGTCCTTTCAGCCAGTCTCCCCCTCTCGTATATTCCCCGTGCCTCTCTGCACCTCGTCATCCCCGACACAATTTATGGATCTCTCTCTTTCCTCTCTTCTCTCCCATCCTCGTGTCTCTAAATCTATCGTCCCCTCTTAATTCACGATATGTCCTCTTACACCTCTGTAACTTCAACCCTTTTCCTTTTCTCTCTCATCCTCCTTTTTTTTCATTTGCAGCCTTGTTGCTTGCTTTCCCTGTATGTAAGATGGACATCCTCTTTACTCTTTGATCAACCCTTCATCGAGTCAGAGAACGTCAGCTCAAATCCAACACAACCAATCAGAATAACAATCACTGTAACACAGCTCCACAACACCTCCACTGAATGCTTTTTAACTGTGAGCAGCGCGGCTAGAAGCATCTGAAGAAACTGCGATGACTTTCTAAATAAGATTCACTTCATTTCAGTGGCTTCACATGGATCCAGTATACAGGAGCACCAGGTGACAAAATGAATGAGCTTTACTGCAGAGCAATTACAGAGGAGAGAACAGCAGCGACTCTCTCCACACCACGCTCCTCCTTTCACCTCTTCTTTTCTTTTCTTTCCTTTCCTCCACCTGTTTTATCCCCACTGTGATCCGTCTATCTCCTTCTCTCATCCTACCTGCCTGCAGTGACTCTTGTTTCTCATCATTTCTTTCACCTCCTCCTTTATCTTTTCTTTATTGTACTTGTTCTGTCAACGTCTTCTCTGGCGGTGGATAGTTACACAACAACATTTAGTCAAGTGATGCAGCACTTTGAGATTAAATGAACACCCCCTCTAATTAATTGACTGGATAATGCTCCTGTTGTTGTGAACATTTACTTGTAATTGAGTATTTGTACATTAAAATACTGACTTCTTTCACATAAGTCAATGATCTGACTGCATCTTGCAGCACGTCATTTCTTGCAAGCACTGCCCTCCTGGCCTTCGCTCTGGTAATAGATGGCCGGTGTTGGTCAGTGGGCAGAGTCATTCTGCTGCCAGTCCATCTACCTACTGGTCAATTCTGTACAACATCAGATTCACACTATAAATCAACACACACACACACACACACACACCTGCAGTCTCTGGGTGCTCGGTCTGACGATTGATGCTCACCTTGTTGCTAAACGGCCAAGATAATTAAACCCACGCATCTCTCCCCCTGTGTGTGTCGGGGTGTGTGTTTGTGTGTGTTTGTGTGATTGCCCTGCTGTTGCATTGTCCCTAATACACTTACGATTCGATGGCAGACATCCACTATGTCTTCCTATCCCCTCTCTCGCACACGCAACACACCTTTGGTCTTGCATGCACACAAACACACGTACAATCTCCCTTTCTCTAAAAACACCCTGAGAGCAAAAGAGAGGGAGGGAGGGAGAGAAGGCACCTGCTGGGCTGTAAAGCACTCAGACAAACGGCGTCTGTGTTTGGGAAGACTTGAACAAATGGGAAAATTATACAGTGGAACCAAAACGGCACCCTTTCACCCAAAGGTGCTTCACCCCAGTCGGCTGGACAGAATTCTTGGAGCATATTTCCCCTGCTTTTCCTTTTCATTGGAGTAGAGTTTTAGGATTGTACATGTGTGTACACACAAGCAGCTTTGCAGTACTGCCTAAAGGCAAGGATGGATTACTGAACGGCCCTAACAGACGCAAGATACCCAGACTAACAGAGACACACAGTACAAGAGCATGGCGTGTCTTTGTGGTCTGTTTGCCTCTCTTTGTTATTTTGTGTGTCTTTGTGGACATATTCGGCCCTTTGCTGTTGTTTTGTGTGTGTGTGTGTGTGTGTGTGTGTGTGTGTGTGTTCTGCCTTTTTTCTGGGTGTTTCTCATCTGGTCCACTTGCATGCAATTGTAATGGTTTTGAATCTCCTTTGGTCATTTTCTGTCTTAGTTGTTTAGTTCGTTTTTTCATTGATTTTTACAAAATAAATGTGAACAGTCCCTTAGAATAAAGCGCTGTGGTCTCGGGGCTCTGACCCCTTGGCCTGGGGCCCTTTTACATGTCTGTGCTCGGTGATAGGGCCCTGTATACAGGTAAAAGGGGGGAATCATCCCAAGCAAACAGAAACAAATGTAAACTTCTCAAAAACATGTTTGCTACATTTTTTTTGTTGCTGACTTTGTGTGTGTTTATCCTGCGCTGCATCTCCGGCTGAATGCTCCTGCTCCCGTGAGGGACTGTCTTTCACTCCTGATGCCCAGCTTTTAGCGCACTCATGTTACTTCATCCAAACGCACATGCAGTTTGATGAATGAATAATGAAACGTCTTATGGCCTTATGGTGAGTTCAAAGACCAAAATAGTCAAGTCAACGTGTTACAGACTTTATTTGTATCAGTGTGACTTTTGAATCCCTCCTTGTTTATCGGGGCTTCTAGCTAATTCATGAACGCACACACAATCAGACGGCACACACGCGATCTCTCTCTCTGTCTCTGTCTCTGTCTCTCTCTCTCGCTCTCGCTCTTTTTGCCTGCCCGTCGTTCTCTATTTCGCACTCGTGCGTAAAAACGCTCTCTCTGCAACTCGGTCTCTCACCTCTCACATACACCCACGGACCAAGAGCGCACGTACACACAGTGGAGCGAATAACTCTTCCTTTCTCCCTCTCTCACACACAGGCTACATGCACACAAACAGCCCGTGAAGTAAACTCGTCACACACGCGCGCACTAAACTGGAGCTGAGAATCCTCTTACCTGATGTTTCGGAGTAACTGATTCTGAATCCAGCGGTGCTAATGACAGAATCTTGACCTGACGAACTGTTTACTTTTTCCGAAATAATCCGCCCTCTGGATCTCTCCTTGCAGGTCTTCTCCGCCCGGTGCAGCCAATTTTGTCAGCTCTCCGAACTTACGGGACGGAGGACAGATAATTAGAAGGCAGAGGATCGTTTCTGCTTCTCTTATCAGCCAAGCAATGACAGCCTGTGACAGGGCAGCGGTCGCTCTAAAAAACAATACAATCACTTTCGTGTTCTCTCTCTCCGTCTTCAAGATGTTTGGATGACTAAATCTGCCCCAATTAACCGCAGTTACGCATCCTCTTCTTCTCTCTCTCTCTCTCTCTCTCTCTCTCTCTTCTCCCTCCGCCCTCTGTCTGTCCCGCTCCTTTCTTTCAGGACGGGATGTAAGACAGAGACAAGCAGGTAGTCCTCCGTGTTCTGTGTCTCTGTCTCTGTCCGGGCAGCGGTGTGGAAGAGTAGCTCTATTTTGCGCTGCCAAAAATAACTTCCAATCTCCAAACTGGAATCCCGCAAGCACGTGCACTATTACAATCCCTATTAAATTATTTCTATGATTTTACAGTGGGGCTGTGTGAGTTTGTAATTCTTGTAGTACTTTATTGCACTTTCTGTCCTGTCGCCTCCTGTAATATACTTACAGGAGCTTAGAGTTATGGTGTTCAGTTTGAGTAAAAGTTTTTTACGGTGTCATTAACGTCCGTGTAATGTTTCTTAAAAGACTTTAACAGTTGTTAGTTTAAGCTGTATTATACGTTTTAATGCAGGATACTAGTTTCTTTCTTTTGTTTTAAATTGTGGAGAAACAGGAAGGTAAGCTAACCCTAATGATGAGATAATCAATAGTCACACTTTACTAGTAGATGTCATCGATATATTGATACATCAATTGATCAGTCCAGAGGTGCTGTAGAAGAAGCATCATTTTATGCCAAACAGCAGCTGCAGTGCAGGCTTCACTTTTCCTCTTACAGACCCACAAGTCCAAGTTTGCTGGCTGATAACGTCCAACTATCACCCAACCAATCAATCGGCTGATCAATAAAAGCAATCAGTCCATATCCATGCAAAAGTCGATCATGTAAAATGTCCAATTCTCTTCTCTTTTCTGCTCTTTATACCTTAATCCGTCCGAAATGACATTTTTGGAGAGCACTCGTGTTCTCCATTCCTTTCACCCGCTTCCTCCTCTGTTCTCTGTTCTCTGTCCTTCTTTACTTTTCCCTCTGTGTCCACGAATGCGTTCCTTACAGGTCAGAGTGCTTTACCCTCCTTCCCTTGACTGGATGCGATACCGGGCTGCTGCCAAAACCACAAAAGAGTCCACTTGAAATGACTTTTGGAAATCCTTCCTTCAGCGCCTGAGCAGCGAGAAAAAGAAAAGGAAGCCTCGAGCTGCTTCTTTTGGATTCCCCCTCCAAACCGAGAAGGAGAGGGGTACAGGAGGAGGAGAGAGGAGCTGGGTCTCCTCGCGTTTAGCTACAGCAAAAGCACAACGATGGAGAGGGAAGAAGAAGTAGATGTATCGATGGAACCAGAAAAGAAAACCCAGACTTTTGTCTCGGTTGCCGAAATAACTAGAGAGAAGTGGAGTAAAAGATCAGATGCGTCTCTTTCCTCCTAGTTATAAAAGACTTATTCGTTTCCTCAGATATTTCACCACCTGCCCAGGGAGATACAGATAAGAGACATAAAATCTGCCATTTCTTGCGAAGGCTTTTATCCAAAGTGCTTTAAGAGAGTCCACAAGAGAGCGCAGAGAAGCCTGAGCGAGAGAGAGAGAGAGAGAGAGCGAGAGAGAGAGAGGAGGGGTTGCCCACTCTAAACCAAAAAAAAAAAAAAAAATAGGAAAAAGAAAAATTACAGAAATATTCTTCCTGTGTGCGTGTGTTGATATTTAAACCCGCACGTATTTCCAGATGCCAGATAGTTTCCGGTCTGAGAAGAGATGACAGTGTTGCTGCAGATAAGACACGAATACAAGTGAATGGGAAAGGCGGCCGGCTGCCTCATTCAGCTACTTTCATCCTTCACGCGAAGGGCGCTGTTCCTTCAGCACCATGAGACACGTACACGCGCGCGCACTCTCACTCTCACACACACACACACACACACACACACACACACATGCAAGCAAACAGACACGAACACGATCTTACTGCTTCTATTGTTGTTTTATTTAGAAGTTTCTTTTGCCTTTGGCGTGTGTGTGTGTGTGTGTGTGTGTGTGTGTGTGTGTGTGTGTGTGTGTGTGCGTGTGTGTGAGAGAGTGAGAGTGCGCGCGCGTGCGTGAAGGGTCTAAGCAATTAGTGTTATATCTATCACAGGAATTATTTTCATTTTTAAATTAGAGATAAGAGAGGTTGAAAAAGAAAATAACAGTTGTAGACGGGTAACCGTGTGGATGTCTCTGTGTGTTAGAGACACTTAGAGTTTAACTATGCCTGTGTTTCTGTTCAGGTTTTTTGGTGTTTAGGGATTCAAGAAAACGTCGCTTTGATGCCCCCTTTTGGCAGCGGAGAGAAATGATTGGGGGGAGGGGGTGGAAGATAAAAAGAAAACACAAGGAATGAAGAAGGAGGGACGTCAATGAAAAACAGTTGAAACATCAGGGGGAAGTGTTTGGCAAAATGCACCAAAAAGAAATGGTAGAACAAATCTCCCAGAAGATCCCAGCCATGTTTAAACCAAGTATCTCTCCAAATTTAAATACAAACAACCCAACATGTGTAGCTGAGCGTAAGTTCAACCAGGAAGACTGTTCGTACTCATTCATTCATTGGCATCATTCATTCATGTCACGTTCTCTCTCTCTCCCGCTCTGTCCTTCCTGCCTGGTGATCAGCTGATTATGGGCGTAAACTATTTAAGTACTAAACCAACCAGATTCAGTCTCGATGTCTGTTGACCAATCATCCCGCTGCTGTCAAACTTTAAATCTGTTCTCCTCTCTTCTGCAGACAATTTGTCGTTTCAGCCTGATCATTGCGACCCTCCTCTACCCCGTTTACCTCCAATCCATCTCATCAGTGTCTGAGTCCAGCTCCTCAGCTCATCCTGTCTTCACCATCATCACCACCACCAGTGTCTAGACTCCATCGGGGGGTATCCTATCCTGCTCTCGACATCTTCAAGTACATGAAGACATCACAATGGAGTCTAATCGCCAAAGACACATTTCATTCTTTCCAAACTTGTAAATAAATAGTTGTTCAATCTTAGTGAAGTCTCCCCTGATTGAAATGACCGCATAACTAACACAAACACAATACCAGTGTTGTTGGGAGAGCCAATAGAGAGCCTCCTTTTCGTACTACTTGCATTATAAAATATTCTTGACAGGGATGTTTTCTTTGCTGTTAACAAAATGTCATTACTGTTTAATCACATCTTAAAAACAACGGTACTTTTCCCTCTTTTGCCCAACTATGTGCTTTGACAATGTGTTGTTTTAATAAAGAATTCAATTGAGATGATTACAGAATGCCAATCAATTTTCTGCTTTTGATCGGCTTGATCACATTAGCAGCAAGCTGAGCAAGGTGGTGCAGACATCCCCTCCCCTGCAACATTTTTCAGATCCCCAGAGATTAGAGCATGGCTGACTGAAATGTTCACCAAACAAAGTATATTTATGGGATTAAGTACTTGAGATGGTTCCCTTTTTTTTTTTCAAGAGGGATGAACACATCACACTCAAAAAAGAGATGTGTTAGTAAAGCCTGTTGTTATGTTTACCCATCCACCCATCCTCTGTGCATGATGCAATAAATATAAGCAGAATTTGAACAGTCTGACATTTTCATTGACAACTCTGTCATAAAGGATCTGTGTCACTGGCCTTTATGCGGAGAGGCACCACACACAAATGGTATGAGGTCAATTAGACCTGGCAAAAACATGAGACTGCATGTTTGACAAACGGTAGGATATTAAAAAAAACCATTAGATTACAAATATACATAAATCACTCTCATGCACACATGTGTCACTACATCCAGGCCTCATTAAAAATGTGCATTTGAGCAGTCTTGCAAACAGTACAGCTGTAGCTCTAGGAGGAGGTTTAATGAGTATGCATTAGTGCCTGGGCCCAGCATACCATAGAGTAAGTCACACTGAAAAAGAATGAGTTGAATGAAATTAATTATGCACAGTGGAGACTTTAATGTATACTTCTGAGGCTAAACTCTGCTAAAGAATGCAAAGTCTTAGGTTGTTCAGACAGTTACAATGAAATCATGGAAATTTAAACTCATTCAATGTTGACAGACGACAGGTCAGACAGTTCAGCTGTACGGTGAGGAGCTGTGTTTAGTGACTCATGTTAAACGCTGCTTTTCTTGAATGATAAGATATGTGAAGAGGTTGTAGGTGGAGACAGGCGAATTTGGGTATCTCTGACCCTCTCTCAATGGAGCGCCTTGAACAGATGGTTTTTAAGACGTATTGGGGCACTTCAATCCTCGCTGCCCTTTTTCTCACCCTGGTGTCATGCCGTTCCTAGATGGAGGGCAACAGACAGCCAATGAGCCACTCACCAGTGCGGAAAATATGCTGGACCTTGTCCCATGAAGAAGAGACAGTCTATCTAAACTGGATGGAAAGTGTTGGAGTGCTTATTATGAGCATGAGCGATGTCTCAAATACATGAAGTGGCCATAATTGTTTCAAAAACAGCCTTTTTTTTCTCTTTTCTTTAAAGCAATAATTAATTCCAAAATCATCTGAAACTTTTAATAAATGTCTTTTGATGACTTCTGATTAAATATAACATTTTGACAGGTTGTGCTGCGCATGCCTTTAGTATAATATTGAAATTATATTAATGAACAACCATATTACTTTTTATGACAAATAAAACAAGTACAGACGCTGTGCTGTTGCACCTTACTACTACATGAAGATAAGGGTGCTGCAAGCCAGGAAAGCAAGCCGAGATACTGAAAAGGACAGAATTTACACACTTTCACGATGTTTTTTTTTATCAATTTGTTCTATTATCATGACAATGTTCATGAGAATGAAAGAAATGTAGAAAAGGGGAGAAAATACTGCTAGTTATGCACCAGTAACAATAAAGGTGAGGTGAAAACAGCCCTTTCAAATCGATGTAACATCAGATATACAAAATACTCTGAGAGATATGAGCTATACTGACAATAAAATAATTTAATTGAAAAGTTGTGCTGTCATGTTGCCCAAGCTAATCTGAGTCTGAATCTTTTTTTAGGAAATGAGTCTTAAGCTAAGCTAGTGACTCTTACTTTGGCACAAAGGTAGGGGTATATACTAACATCAACATGCCAAATGCTGCTAATGACAATACGATCAATAAGATAGAATATTTGCCAAGTATCAATTTTAACAAATTCACCATGTCTGGTAAGTGTGTAAACATGCTAACATTTGCTGATGAGCTGAGGCCAGATGAAGCTGAAAGGAATGTCAATAGTTCTGTAGCTATGCTGGTCCACATGTCATCCAGTTCATCCAATAGTCGTCGAGATATTTTACTCAAAACCACAAACGTCAACCTCATGTTGAGCTAAAGGGAAAGTCAGGGCATCAGCCAGTGTCATTGGGTTGACCAAAGTCTTTAGGGCTGATTTACAGAATAGACGCCATTTTTAAAATTTCCAGCAACCCAAATAAATAAGTTGTAAAAGAGGACTAATAAACTAAAGTGATCAATATTACATTAAGTTGTTTAACCATTGTCCTGTGTGTTATCCTGGCCATGATAAGTTTGTCAGACCAGACCCGACCAGCAACACTTTATAGGGGACGCAGCCTGCCTGGAAATAAGTTAGCATGTCGACAGAACTGACTGTGGAAAACTTTTAAAATCTTCTAAAGTGACGAACTTATGTTGTTGAAAACTTTCAGACAAAGAGAAGTTCTACTTGTAAGAAGATCGTTGTTATATCTATGCTTTAATCTATGCTTTCTAAGCTGCAGAATAGCTGTTTGGTGCCCTTTCACAATACTATAAAGCATGTTCAATCAACAGTGTGATGAAGTTTAGCTGTATATAGAATGGTTGCACACAGTGATTACTACCTGCAGTACACCATAACCACCAAAACGTATAACGTAACATTTGACCTCAAAAGTAACTTCAGTTATAACATTTCCAAAGCTTGTAAATACTCTGTGTTGTGTGTAATATGGTGTAAGTAATCATTGTATTGCAGTAACTGTGTATCTGTGGATCAGAATGGTTGCAGAGCATCGGCATCACTGCTCAGCAGGCCACTGAATTACAGTTTTATGGTCTGAGCAAGCTAGCTGCTGGATGCTAATCAAAGTAACACAATGTTGCCGAGCAAATGAACTCCTGCAGTTAGGCTTATTCTTTTTCACACATAGCTGGATCGTTATATTCAGGGCATGTCTGTAGAGTGAATTTACTTACAGCAACCCAAGCCACACATTCATGCACACAAACATACCAGCAAGTATCACAGAGTGAAACTGACTTCTGCATAACAACAAATGTATGAAAAATGACGTTTTACAAAAAGTTAAATGACAAACTGCTACCAGGTTCCACCTATCACTCTTTTACCATATACCACACCCTTTTAAATAATTGCTATACTCTAGAAAATACAATATGTAGACTATTAAGTGGCAATACAAAGTTTGAGACAAAGGGATGAATAGGTGTGGTAAAACAGTGCAGGTTTGATATGTTTAAGTTTGATGGTGAAGGTTTTCCTCTGGAATTGGACTGACTCAATTGCCTTGATAATGTCGCTCCTGTTCTCCTGGGGAAGATGAGCAGACCTGTGGCATTGAGAGTTTTGAATACGCAGCAGTTGGGCTCGCTTACAGTTGTTGGCAGGTACCTGAGAGACTCCCATTCTACAGTGATGATGGAGTCATTGCACTCTCCAACTGTGTCTTGGCTCCACTGTTAAATTGAAGTTTAGATATGTCTGTCTGCCTGCAGCATGAGTAATTTGGAGCCATGTAGGGCTCGAATGACTGCCATGAAGAGCATTGGAGAATGAGGGGAATGATGGAGAGGGGGGTGTGATTCAGTCCTGCAGTTGCCCTGAGTGAAGACTGCAGAGTGGGGATGTTTGGTTTTCATTTATATTATCCTTCCTGATAGTAGGCATGGCATGCCATTTGGTTTTGCCTGAGGGGGATGTACACAGCAACAGAAATGATTGAAGCAAACTCCCAATATGAGGTAAATGGCTTGCAGTGAAAAAGCCACGTTTTCAGCATGAAAAAGCCACGTTGTGATTCAACAGGCACGGCTGAGCACCACTTGTGTTTGATATGAACACATACAGCCCCTCCCTTTTGTCCTGCTGCTGATTTGTGTATCACAGTACACCCCAATCAGCATATGCTCCTGCAGCTCCAATGTGCCACCAGCGTCGAGGGAGAACCAATTTTCCTTGAAATAAACTGCTGTGAAGTCATTGTTAGTCCTGGTCAGCAGTTGTAATGTATTCATTTTGTTGCTTGTGAACACTGGAGAGTTAAATAGAGGAAGAGCAAAATGGAAACTTTTGTGTCCTCCAGCAGTGTAGTGCTCCAGTATGTTTCCTCCTTCTCAAGGCTCTAATTATACAGGTCTGGGAGAAGATCTCCACATCTCATCAGCAGCTGTTAGTTAAAATGCCCCATGGAGAGCTTAGAGTTGTGGATTAAAGCCAGAAGGCAGAGTGTCAACTACTGCAAGGCAAATCTACATGTTGAGAAAATACATAATTCACAGGAAACAAATGGGAGCAAAACTGCACAGTGCCAAGGAAACAATTCAGTGTGTATCGTTAAGGGAAGCGATTAGATTTAAGATGAAAGAAAAAGTGTTGCTTTGGTCTCTAAAGTTGAACCCTTTCCAGCACTAGTGAAAAGCCAGCATCCCAAATGAATTACCAAGTCTTTACCAGCATTAACATACAGAGAACAAAGTGTAAAAATGCCAATTCAGTGTGGTGTGGGATTTCAGTGATTTCCAGTAGTCCCGTTGCCACGGTGAGGCGACAGTGCTAACCACTGCACCACTGTGATGCCAACAACTCAAAGAACAAGTTTAAAACTGTTATTCAAATCAACTCTAGAGGTGCTGGGAGGCAAATTCTGTAACCAAATGTTATTTTCCTTTGTTGATGACCTCTATGCTAAGCTAACTGAAGGTCTACGGTATTTTTATCTTCAGCCTACGCAAGGAGTGGTGTCAGTCTTGGAAAGGGAAAAGGCCGAGTCCACACTGCAAGTGCCCTCACCCCGATGTGCAGAGTCATCATCCAGCATTATTATTTTCATTGTACTTTCAGCTAAGTGAATTAGGCACTAAAATATCTACGTATTGCTCCAAGTATGGAAGGAATTTACTCAGCAGTTTGATATAAAATGTGTTTGGTGTTTAATATAAGCTTCATTTTCTTTGTGAGATCTTCTCTGACATCCGAAAGATTAGTTTCTTACAGTTCATGTTTAATGTCGTACTTTAACACTTCTATGCTTCTTTCATTCTTCTTGTTTCACTTTCACTGAAGTCATCTCACTTATTTCACACATTTCACATTCACATATTACTAAACAATCCTAAATTCTGCATCAAAGATATGATATATTTTGCATGCTTCTGTATACGTAAATCATTTTGTTCAGGAATATTTACATAGTTTCAGCTTATGAGAGTCTGTGATGTAGCGCAATACAGTTTTTGGCTTTGGACAGACAGGGATGAAGAAAAGAGCTGACTTACAGAGTATACCTTTTTTTTGACAGGAACCATTTAGAGTATCAAATATAAATCTTACGAATTTGATATATTTGACCAGAGTTAGCTTAAAGCTAACTCAGTGCTTAAAGCATCGAGTAGCTTGGCTTGGTTAGGGCTTTTTAGCTGCTCATAGACCTGCAACACTTTGAATAGAAACAATGCTAGGACCTGAGCAGAGTACATACATCTCTTTTTATTAGTCAAAGCCTCCTGAGTGAGCAGGGAAGCAGAGTTACAACCTTGTTGTTTATGTAGCAGTTGACCATTGTATAAACTGATATGCCCTACGAGTTGTCAATAATCAGGAATTTATGGCCTCCACGTCATCCATAAATGAAAACCCAAAACCACTCACACTAAAGAGAAGCTTGTTAAAACACCTAAATGTAAAGAGCTTGAATTTGATGTTGAATGCAACAACAAACAGACATTGTGATAATATAGAGATAGCACCTAGAAATCAAAGGGGATTGAAAATATCACCTTCAGCAGCAAAATCCATATAGAGGGCATCAGAGGCGACTTGGACCCAAAGTGGGCTGAAAAGCACTGTTGGTCATAAATGTTTAAATGACCTGCACTGTTAATATTATATGTGACATGTCTTCTGTGCCACTAAGTTAAATGCCTCCTTAATCATCCTTCATGCATCACATGAGAATAATTTCAACAAATAAGGTCAGTTTACTGCGACCTTGAGTTAAAGAAATGTCGCCCTACATCATGTTCTAAAGAGAACAAATTATAACATTATCCTCATAGCCCAGAGTACAGTCACTTCAATCCCAGCTGAAATCCAAATGACCTGAAACATTGAGAGAAAGAAAAAACTGTCGTGCTCCCCGCTTCACTTCGCTCACACGCTCTGAGACTGTTATAACATTCATCTTTTGGATAAAAAGCTTTATGGTGAAACACATTAACAGTGGTGAGAAAAACACGTTATAGTTTGCACTATACCAATAAAGGCCTTATAGTTTAAATTTAATGCATTGTCGAAATTAGATATGTCCTCTTCAACATGTAAAGGTATTCTGCAATTTTGGCTTGCTAGTTATTCACTGAACCCCGTCAAAAATCTTTAGCAACCATCCCATATCACTATACCATGTCGTGGTGTCACATGTTACAGTTTTAATTATGAAGGTCCCATTCAGTTCTATGTTGAAACCACGGTGCTACCATATCTGAGTTTCAAGTCAAATTTTAGGATATTTCTCAAGACAGCCTAAAATAATGTGTCCTGCTCCCTGTCTCTTCCTAGCTTTTAAAACATCATAATTGGAGAGATGGTTGTCCAATTAAGGAGCCAAGAAACTGTTAAGGAGGGGCAAAGAGAAAAAAGGGGACATACTGCTGGAGGCACAGAAGCAGATATAGACAGAGAAGGAGAGGGGAGAGAAAGAACGTGAGAAAGAAAAGGAACTGTCAGAGAGAAACAGACGACAAAGACAACGAAAAGCAAACAGAGGTTTGAGTTGAAATAGGACTTTGAAAGATGGATTGATTGCTGCTCACAATCTGTCACTCTGTTTACAAGTACTTCAATCTCTCTCTCTCTCTCTCTCCCTTTGTATTTCTCTCTTACTGACGCATAAGGCGTCTGTCTCTTACACACATGTACAAACACACACTCATGCACACACATTGTTATTTTTAATAACCCCCCCCCCCCCCCCCCCCAAAAAAAGTAGTTCTCCAATTCAGAATGTTTATGTATAGGACTAATCGCACTAATTGATATGAGCACTTTGGTCTTAGCTTTAACCATAGTGATGGACTCAACAGACAAGCACCAGCTCTAACTGCCTTTCACCTGTAACAACTTTGTTGTGTTGCAGGATGTTTCTTATGAAGATCCAGACTTCCTGAAAGCCCTTACTATTTCTGGGAAGGACCTTGAATGCGCTCTGTATAATGACATGCACCACTTGGATGTAATATCCCAGCACTTCTCATCATCCTGCTTTGTGTACCACCTTTTATACAGCCTGTTAAAGGCGGGCCAGTCAGGCTGTTACTCTGCCGTGTCGCTCTGTCCAAAAGGCACAGAGGGAGAATCGTAGGGAGAAGCTGTTCTGCCATTAAGCCAGCAGCCGAGGTAGTAACAGAGGTGCAACAGAGGCGAAACTATGTCTTTCTAAATGTGGGAGCCATCAGGACTGGACAGCTCTGTGAGTTTGTGTGTGACTCCGGTAATGTTGTATAAATGTCACACCTCTTTTGCTCCTACAACACCAGAATGTGAAAAGCACACGCAGACAGCATCTAATGGCATTGTATTGTATGGTCCAGTGTTAAAAACTTGTTTGCCTTCTCTGAGCCCATATCTACCAAACTCTTTGGGACTTTTTTGAACAGGTTGAGGAGCCACTCTGACATACAGCAAGTAGTAGTGTAGCCTGTCTTTACTGGGACGATATACAGTATGTTCCTCAGCTATCAGCCATTCTTGCAACACCCAGCCGTAACCCCAAGCAGCAACCCTTGCCAATGCCCAGCCAACCTCTACGGTGCAGCAGAGACTTCTGGTGCCAAAACTCCTGACCACCAGCCTAGTTGCCGGCCTCTAGAACCATCAGAATGTGTCACTGACCTCCAAAGCTGCCCAGTCTTCACACCTGGGTTCCAGAGCAGTCATGCTGATATTGCCAGTCCTAAGAGTGGTTACATCTCCTGCCTCCATAGTGGTCTCACCTTCACTGAAGGCATCAGAGTGGTCTCTGCTTCACCGCCAGCCTCCAGAGCAGTCTCACCCATGTCGCTAGTGTCCAGGTCATCGTCCAGATTGGTTTCATGTGTTCATCTTCCTACCTGTGCTCCAGGGCTTCTCTGGGGGTGTCTGGTTCCTGCCATTCCTCTGGAGTTGCTCTGCCTCTGAACTAGGGGTGGTCTCCTGGGCTTTTCATGACTTCAGTTCCCTGGCCACTTAACTGCTAGGACTCACCTAGGTCCTTAATTTAAGTTTTAAGTTTAAATCTCATCATAAAACATACAGGGAAGGTACTGTATTTGTGAAACTATATAGAGCCCCAACCCCCTGATCACATTTTAGACATCACTTGTGCTTGTTAAATTATTTAGTTGCTCAGACTTTAGACTAACCAAATCAGAGACTTGATCCTGATGATGTGGGTGTATGATCAGAAAATGCTTCCATGTGTTATGATTGTACTGTGGGGTTTGCAGGACTTGAAACATTATTTTTTAGGATATTAAGGTAAGACACCTCAGTTTGTGCAGAGTTTTGTTTATCTGCCTTCTTAGTCATAGATCTATACTTTGAGTTTATTTTTCTCTGCTGCTGTGTTTGACATTAAACTTCTTGAAATCCATCCTTTGGCTCAGTGCAGTCTCTGCTCCTGCGTTCTGGTATCAGAATACACACATACACAGAAATACACAGGCTCCTGATCAAAGCAGAGCCATATGTCCACAGCATGATGATGAAAATGAGAACTGACAGACAATTAGACAGCTGATTAGCTCTACGCTGAACGCTGTGTTTTTCTCTGTGTGCAGGTCATGTGTGTATCTGCTTGTGTGCATGTGTTGGAAGGTGTGCTCCAACCGTAGTCAACAGCTGACAGAGCAATTTCAGTCATTTCAGACAAATACTAAAAATGTTCTTTATTACACCAGTGGCATGCAGCTGCACCTGGGGACTACATGGAAGAAATGATGTTCATATTGTTGTCGTCACTGAATCTTCCTTTTACAAAATGCAGAGGTTACCACATGAATCCAGTAAAACAATACACCACAAAACATCAGCATATGTGAGGTTTGATCGTAGAGAGTGAACACTTTGACAGTGTGATTGTATAGCAGCTATCTCCCGCCTATGCAATGATCTGTTTGGAAATGTTCTCGCTGCAGTCACTGAAACCTTCCTTTGCTTCTGTGTTATTTAGCAAAGGATTCAGAGCTGCCTCTCAGAATTGCATCAGTCACTGCATATTAGAGAGCGTTTTCCTTTACCATTTGTTAAACACCCAGTGACTTTACTCTCTACACTAAATCACTGGCAATATATCAGTGTCCGTATGCTAAAATCAACCATGTGAAAATGGTTAAGACTGAAAGAAATCTTATATAAATCTATAAGCTATATTATACATATATATATACACATAAACGGTAATTGTTGTAGCACACTTACCAGATATCCAGACAGTGCTGCATGTGTGACGTCCACGGTTGGCTCCGGTTGTAACTCTTGATTTTCCTTGCTGACGGTCGCTTTCCTTTTCAGACTGCT
Source organism: Semicossyphus pulcher (assembly GCF_022749685.1). Taxonomy (NCBI): domain Eukaryota; kingdom Metazoa; phylum Chordata; class Actinopteri; order Labriformes; family Labridae; genus Semicossyphus; species Semicossyphus pulcher. The sequence continues at coordinate 34,868,837 of NW_027211693.1, read as the reverse complement.
TGCTTCATCTGAGCGTCCAGTTTGTTTCTTTTTCTTTGGATTTTCACTTCTTGTTGAAGTTGTATCTGTAGTCATCCATCTTTTCTTTGTTTGTTCAGCCATAGCAGATTACTGTTTACTCGCAACACTTGCAGAGAGCGGAGAAGCAGCCGCTTAGCTCCGCCTACCCTCTCTGGCAGACCAAACACTGCAAATGCAAAGGCTTTCAACAGTGGGCCATATCAGGAGCTCAATCACCAATGTGTTACCTCTTTCAGAGATAAATAGCGACTTAACAGACATTTATTTAAATGAAAATCTTCAAGTTTATTGCTTTAAGTTGCCAATTTTGCAACAAATAGTTTTTCATGAATATAACAAAAGCGTTGGTTTTATTAAAGGTTTGACCTGCAGTGAGAGGTTGTTGTGATTTTGATTTCTTTTGAGAATAAAATAAAATACTACTCTTATCTATGTACAAAAATCAGCAGATCAGCATATGGTAATAATAAATGGTTTGCACTTATATTGCACTTTTTAGTTTTCCCACCACTCAAAGCACTTAAGACTATACATCAGCATTCACCCTATCACACACATATTCATACACTGATAGCAGAGGCTGCTTTTCGAAGTGCCAGGCGGCTCATCGAGATCTAAATGTCTTAAGCTATAGTGCAGGTCACCAGATACGCCCAGGAAGTAACGGTTTCGTATAGATTTCTGTGACTCACAAGGCAACAAGACTCCAGGTAGTCATTGTGCCTGGCTGTTGTTTGCCATCAAAATATCTATCCATAGCAAATAACAAGCCCTTAAACCACAACTGGCTTTTTTTGCTTGTGTACTGTTTGATTGTGATACAACATGTTAATGATTAAGCGTTACACTGTAAGTGTAGGAGGTAATATTCTTTTTAGTATAAAGAGAGCCAGGCAGCTGCAACTGCAGTCGTGCAAAAGGGCAGTAAAAATGCACAGAGAACATACTGCAAAGCACACATTAAGAAAACAACAAAGCTTACAATGCTTTTTCACAATGTATTATATGAAGGACCGACACGTCAAATGCAGGGTGCATTATTTTAAAAACGTAACATAAACAGTTATTATACTAGGTGCTCTAGGAGTCTGACACACAACATCCAAAGACCAAAAGGTTGCTGACTCTAAGAGGACCATTTGGATTATAATGGCTTCCTTTCCTCGAAAGCTTCTGTCACGGTACCTCTGAGTAAACCACTTAACCACTAATCATTAACAATAAACTGCTCCTGTGAGGGCAGCAAAAGGAGACTTTAGCTGAGCAGCTCCCAGGTGTAAATATCGGGGCCGAGAAGATGTGTGCCGCTGGAAAGAACACAGAGTGCAGTCAACTTACACTCTACCTGCACAAGGTTATATATGGACGTCTACAGAGACACAATGTATTTCCCAGCACTTGAAGTGTATGAATATAAAACGGGGTTTGAGTGGCTGAGATGCTCATAATACAGTGGTAGATTTACAAGAGACTTGAGACTGCCTTTTTTATGGAGCTTCTTGCAAAACATTTTCTGTGTGATGAAAAACAGTTGCCTTTTATGATGTGAAAATTGTAATATATTGTGCAATTTAGTTTATGACTAAGTCTGGATTCACAAAATGGAATCTGCAAGCTTACTTTAAGGGTAACAAAAATATACGTCTACCATAAAGCCTTTTAAATGCAGTGTCAGTATGTTTGCCAAAGCAGCAGATTACTGTTTACAGACATATGATTGGCTCACAGAGCATATTGTTAGAGTTTTGGAAACTCAAGTGATTGCTTGAAGTAACTTCACTCACTCAAGGTGCACTTTAGAGTTCCTACTGTTACAACTGAGCAGCTAAGGAAAGCTCTAAGTTCCAGGCAGTATCATTTAAGGCTGGAGGCTCCTTTTTCTGACAAACTCTGATATAATTATGTTACTAATATTATTCTTTCCATTTTACACTGTTTACAATCCCTCATTTTGGTTGCTTAATATTTTCTCAAACAATGCATGAGAATCTATTATTATGGCCTGAGAGCAAGCAGAAGTAAACAAATGCGCACATATTGTCCCATCACAACCACTGAGCATGTACATATAAAGACAGCTACATGTTCATTTATTTCATTTCTCTCTAATGGATGAGGAAATTGTGGTAGACTTGTCAGTGACATTTACATCAGCACTCTCTTAAGAACTCGTTCCTCCTTCAGTTCCTCTCTTTTAGAATTGATTAGATAGTGTAATGATTTCTCTCCTGTAAAATAAATGTGTTTTGCCCTTAAGATGACTTGTCAGCTTGCTTTATGTACATTAACACGCTGTGAACTTAGTGTTTCTCGGTGCAAATACACAAAGAAAGGGAATAATTATATCTCACTTCAGTATCCCTCTCACTTAGGCTTCCTTCTGCTTGATTCCCATTTATCTTGTATATGTGCTTTTACACTTGGCATGGGTACTACACAATCTTGGCATGCACTGGAGGGCATGTCACACCCCGTACATGCATACTGTCTCTCTCTCAGTACTTCCGCCTCTCTCTCCAGCGTGCTCTCTGCATGTTCCTGGCATGCACAGGCGGAGGCGTCACTTCTGATTTGCTTAGGAAGCATGATTGTGTGTGTGCACACGTGCCACTTTTCTATGTGTGTTTGTGTATCTGTGCATGAATCCTGTCTTATGTTAGGTATTTTAGGCATTTAGCGTTTCTGTGGGAACATTGTTTTTTTTCTTCTAGCCCAGTTTGTGCTGCTGGCAAAAACGTGTATGAGAACATTGAGACATTTGGCTCCAGCACAGTAGAAAGGACATTCATACTGCACTGAGCTGAGCTGTAGCTCTGTCAAAAGTATTTTGTATCATGTTTACTAGCATGGAACACACCACAACAATAAGTGACTTAAAGGTTTAGTTCAGGAGGTTTTGGATGTTGGTGGCAGATGAATGGATGTTGGGGGAAGATCTAGATGTACTGAAAGCTGGGTGGAAGGAGACAAGAGTGGGGTTTCCAGCTCAGGCATGGATCAACCGAGCAGATTAAGACCACCAAAACAGTTGGGTTTAAACTGGCTGAGTTGAGTATGGGCCTCAGAGCTAAGAATTTAGCAGGTGTAGGAAAGATTTGCCTTAGATGACCAGCAGCCAAGGAACTTTATTGTTTGGATGAATGAACTAAGATGTCCATCAGACTGCCCTGGAGGCCGCATCATTGCAGAAGAAATGGCTCAAACCGTGTTCTGAAAATATGCTTAAAATGCAAAGGACTTTTTATAAATGCTTCAGGAAACAAAATCTAGTGGCAATGTTTTTCTGTCATAGAGTGGGTGTTGTAGTGAAGCCCTGGCAGCATACCTGGAGCTGATTTATTTGGTCATTGGCTCAGATGGACTACGACAGGAGATGAGCCCAGAATTGTAGATAGAGAAACAGACTCCCGACTGTTACTTTTTCAGAGGGTGAATATGAAAGTCAGATATGCGACTGATGATGTCGGAGGTAAAGGGAAGACGGGAAGGATTGTGGGAAATCATGGCAAATTCAGGCCACGTCAAGTAGGGCTCATGAAGATAAAACAAGAACATTGATTCTAGGGTCAAGTCAACCACAGGGAATAAGTAGCCTGAACATAGAGATGTGTCCTTAAAAGCCTCACTGAATCAGATCACCTAACTGGACAATTCATGTGCCCAAATGATGGCAGCTACAGCGATGGTGGGAGGGTGGGACAGAAGAAGTTCACCATCAATCTGTGAAATCTGTGAAAGGAGCAGCATCTGTGTAAAGTTCTCAGGTTGTGTGATGATTGTCGTAGAAGAAAGAAATACTGAAAATATTTCCATTGATCTTTTTCCACTTTGCATTCTTCATCTGGAACTGAACTGAAGTCTATCGAGGGGAAAGCTGTAGCTTTAATTAACAGTTGGACAGGAAGGATTTTGCTCATGTGATTAGGTAAATGGCCTAATTGAGGTGGCTAAGGAGCACTGGTAACTGGGGTTTGGTGCAACTGTCTGCCAGGAGAGGGTTTTACTGCAGCAGCATAATGTGTGGGATTTTCTTTGAGCAGATACTCAGAAGGAAATTGAGTCCAGGGTGATCCACATTATTACTATTATCATTATTATACATTATTCCATTATAATGTGCATTAAATAAAACAAAACTGAGTTTAAGTTTGTGGAAAGTAAACTCCTCTCACTCTGCAGGAACATTTTGAGCTAATTCAGGCTGGGAGCAGGTACCATACCCAGCATCTCTGTGCAGAGCCATGTGGTCAAAAGAGGTGGGCTTCTACCCCACTGTGCATGTAAATACAGAGCCAAAGCTGGTTATCACAACTATACTGTTTCATGTGACATGGTTATACAAAGAATGATCTCTAAATTATTACAATAATATTTCTATTGTGAAATGAAACTAAAGTTGCTATCTTGTCCAGATCAAATATAGGAACAATGCAGTCCTCACCGCTCCTGATCTATAACATAATTGGTCCTCACCCTGCAGCACTCCTGACATGCAGTTTGATACTTAAAACATTTTTATAGGCCTTTTTCATATGTAGTATGGTTACTTACCAATTTTTCCATATAAGTTGTTGTATAATGTATAATACACCTATAGCAAGATTTTAGATTTGTGGCTCATTCGAAGCATAGCTTGTTATGTTTTCAATCTCGTCACGGTTCAGTCAGCACTCCTGCCTGAAGCGTCACTGATGCTCCTCCACACAGCACCGAGTGCTCCCACAGTAGGTTACTTATATGCACAAACAAATCTACTTATATATTATTATATATATTTGTGCCATTTTTAACAGGGAATTTGAACTTCACCATGGACGGTTACTGGTATTGAGTTATGGCTCGATGTCTGAAAAAACTCAGCTGTGGAGCTCGTAGACACAAACGAAGGAATCATTGATTGCTTCATAAAAGTATTGTTAATGACAGAAGCCCTGGCAGCACATCACCCCCACCCTCATCCTCCTCCACTGGCTCCCTGTCAAGTCCCGCATCACTTATAAAATCCTCCTCCTCACCTACAAGTCTCTCCATTCCCTCGCCCCCCAGTACCTAAAGGACCTCCTCCATACCTACACCCCATCCCGGAGACTGCGGTCCTCAGATGCAGGCCTGCTCTCCATCCATCACTCTCGCCTCCGAACTGATGGGGACCGAGCCTTCAGTGTTGTTGCCCCGACCTCTGGTACTCTCTGCCTGCAGAGAACCGCAGCGCCGCCTCCCTGGACCATAAGTTACCTAGCTCAGTGTTCTACTGGGGTAATAGTCAACAGCAATCTGTTTAGAAACAATGGTCCCTGACCATAAGGGTGCTTTGTAGGTGAGTAGAAGAATTTGAAATTCTATTCTGGACAGAAAAGCGATTATGGGACAAATATTACCTCTTTTCTTGTCCGTACACGTTTGCAGCATTCTCGAGCAGCAGGAGATTCTTAAGAGACTTATTTGGAGGGGCCTGATAGTAAACAATAGAAGAAATCTCGCGCTGAAAGGAGTGAGAGAAGACGAAGACGAAGAGGGAGAGAGGAGTGAAGAAGAAATCAGATAAATCTTCAGCCATGACAATCTTTTAGATAGCACTGAGCAACGCTTTCTGTACTCCAACACAACAAACGACACTTCTCCCTCTTCGTGTTCGTTCACTCCTCTCTCCTTCTTCCTGCAACAACTACAGTCTCGCGCAAGATTTCTCCGTGAGAGAGACTTGAATACAGAGAGCATAAGGTAAAGTAGCATGGCTGCCACAGTGTTGTCAGACACTTATAACGATCTGAGCCTGTCAGTAGCAAAACAAAGCGCTTCTAGTGGCTGTATATTGGCGTATGCCCGCTGCCCTGTTTAGTTACATTGTATCTAATTTCACGACTGCCGGCCGGTGCTCCCTCCCTGAATACTGGATCGATTTCAATAATTGTAGTCCCTACAAGTCACTTACACACAAACACGTGGGAAAATAGGGTCTAGGTTGAAAAATACCGAAGTTATCCTTTAACGTTAGCTAGCTTGACATGCCAACATTGGATAGCATGTTAGAAAATGTGCGTGCTAGAAAACAAACTTAGTGACTTCTGTCTGTGATGGATGCTGTTGCAGTGCTTATTTGCTAATTGAGTTCATCATTACTAAATCCTCACTTCACACGAGTTCCCAGTCACAGTGACTTCATCATTTCTTAAAGGTGAGCAACAGGAATTCATGATACCTCTGCATTAATTCATGCATTAACTCATCATGAGTCATGCATTAGTTAAGCATTACTTCAGCATTACTTAAATTGTACCCTTAATGTAAAGTGTTACCCAAACAAGTAATGCAAATACTCTAATAGATTACTCTGTAACGCGGTGCCCCCAACACTTGTTATGTTGCCTTAAAAATGCATCAGATCTTTTTTCTTGACATAGGTTGATGTAAAAAAAGAGTAAATATATTTGAGGTTGAACAGCTTAACAGGTTAATCTGTGTCAGTGAGGACAGGAGGTAATGAATGTTGTCCGTAACATTGTCAGCTAATGAAGTTGTTACTATTGAGGGTTATTGGAATGCATGGCTCACTGAAGCTATGGCTCTCTGTCCACCTGGCTATAGTACTGAGAGGAATCCTGAAGCTGTGCCTATTACACCATTATGTAAGGACTCCCTATATGTTTTAAGACAATGTTGCCACCAAAGCAAGTTTCTTGCAGTTTGGATTAATGCCATTTGTACTGGTGTAGGGGTTATATCATGGAGCTTAACTCTCTTGTTTTATTATCTTTACCTTGACGTCTATTGCACAGTACCATCTGTTAAATGCTTGCTGATATACCTTTGCAGTGATTTGCAGTGGTAGAGATTTCTTTATGCTGTCGAAAGGGTTCTGTGTGGTTACCTATTGCTTTTTGAACTATATAGCTGGTGGATTTCCAAGTCATTTCCTTACGTTAGCCTTTTTGAATGACTGTCAGGTGGAACAACAATTAATCTGGCCCACTGCTTTCTGGAGGGACACCAAACTGCTAATGTGACTGGATCTGTCCCAAAGGCACTGAAGGGCAGGTGGCCAATCACTGACCTTTAAGTTAACATGGATCCACCCCGTTTGGCGACGTGTACTTATTTTGCATGCACAGATAGGCACAGGCACATGCAGAATTCTTCTCTCTCCATTACTATAATACCACACATACACACGCACACACACACACACACACACACACACACACTTGGCTGGGTCTCTGAGATCTATTTAACACCTTTTAAGTGGGCAAGACTTGGCACAGTTTTAGAGAGAGCAGATAGAGACTGGAGGAGAGCCGTTTGAGCCAAAATGATCCCAGGATGCACAGAACATCTGGGGTACAGCTATCAGATTAGCTTGTGTGGTTCCCAGTAAAAAGCTGAACGTCTATGATGGCGTACACAGAGGAGAGTGCTGACTTGTTACATGATTTCTTTCAGACACCAGCAGCACATTACTAGGCTAGGCATTCTAAGGCTACTGTTGCTACTATTATAATTGTTTGATGGAACTCACCGGAAAGACATTTGCAGGTGCTTGTCATAGGGGTGTTAGATAGGATATAATTAAAGGATAATTTTGATACCTATAAAGCTTCCTTGCCAATAAAAAATATTCATCCAACAGTAAGAGAAACAATTATATTGCATTATTTGTCATCAAAAGTTACACAATGCGACTTTTTCTGTGTGAGGCTCAGTGTGTCAGTTCCCCAGCCTGTTTGACCTGTCGCAGGTGGCAGGACATTACTAAGGCCAATTTACAATTGTCATTTCAAATGTCTAAACTGTCTCATGGATATTATATAGATACAAGAGTGGTTTAATGTACTAAACAGTAAAAGTGAGCCCTGAGTGATCGACAGTCCCAAGTTGCTCCAGGCAAGCAGGCCCTCCCTGTCCTCCTTGAAGTCTCTAAGAAGGAAGTAATTGACCGATTCAAAAATATGCACAGATAAACTCGGGATTCACAGTGTTACATGACAAGGAAATATACATGTCATCAGATTTCTGGCAACAAATATGTAAATGGCCAAACACAATATTAATAGCAAAAAGCAAAAAATGGGAAAAACTTCATATTTATACCAAACAAGTACAAAACAATATGTTCAGGCAGTGAAAGAAAAACGACAATTCCAGGCAGGTTTTACTTGAGTTTTGTTAGTTAGTTAGTTTTAACCTTGTTCCGACTTAGAGGCAAGCCCAACCCCTATAATGCTTCCTCTTGTCTTGAAGTTCTGAAGTAGGAAGTACGTCCAAATATTTTAATAAATAATTTGGATGAAGCGAAAAAATATTCTGAACTAAATATTGTAGAAGCTCACGGGCTTATCCTTCACAAATGACTGTTCCCACTTCACTAGTTAGTGAGCTTAACAGGATGTTTTATTATCTCGGACTGAGCAGATATTTTGTAATTGATGTATAGTAATGATTCAGTACACTCAAAAGCTCTTCCCATTACTCGTCCATTGCATTATGCATATCCAGTGCATAAAGTAATAAGTAGTAGTTGTAAGATATTCTGAATAAGCTTCATCGGAATTAAAAGTTTTGACCTCAAGTAGTGCTATGACACAATTTTTTCACACAAGGGAGAACATGTGCCAGATGATGCGATACACAGTCCTTCCAGTGGTTTCACTCTATTTCACTACGTTATGTAAATGGTAAATGGACTGTACTTATATATAGCGCTTTTCTAGTCTTTGCGACCACTCAAAGCTGCTTTTACACTACATGTCACGTTCACCCATTCACACACTGATGCAAGAGGCTGCTACGTAAAGTGCCCAACTGTCAATCATATTTATATCACATTCATACCCGTTGGACCGGGAGCAATTTGGGGTTCAGTGTCTTGCCCAAGGACACTTGGACATGTAGCCTGAGGGAGCTGGGGATCGAACCTCCGACCTTCAGATTGAAAGACGACCAACTCCACCACTGAGCCACAGCCGCCCCGGATGTGGCAAGTTATGCTGCAACAAGCCAGTAATGACAGAGGAGAAGAAGACTAAAGTCCACACCACCACAGTAAAAGGTGTGTGTTAATGAGCTAGAGGTATGTCTAAGTCTTCATTTTACTTACCATCAGGTCAGGACCATCAAGTGAAAGTACCAGAGTGTTACATTCATTGAACCAAAGTTTAATGTAGAGAGTGTGCAACTGACCAAGGTGAGTCACAAGTAAAATGCAAGCTATTTCACCGCTGGTGTACACAGCAGCATTCATGAAAAGTGTGAGATGGGCAGCAGAAAACCCATCTGGTGAAGACTGTGTAAAGATACAAGAAAGCGGTTGTAATGTTCAGTCAGACCTTTGAGGTGGGTAGCAGTGTCATTAGTTGTGGTGTAATAGTGCATGGGGGGAGGTCTGTATGCATGTTCATAGCTCAAATTGCATGTAAATGTGCTCTATATTTGGGCAAACACATTCAATTTCAGATAAAAAGGATAGGATTCCCTATTCCTGATATGATTTTGCAGCCTCTCCATCCAGAAAAAAAATGCACTGAAACTTGAGAACAAAACTCTTTAAAATCACCCACCAATGGGTAAACCTTTGAACGTCACTTCAAGTATTCACAGCTGCAGCCGTCTTAGCAAGTCTTTACTTCTTTAAATGTAACTTGCTGAAACCTGCAGAAGCCCCAAAATACACTTAAGTTCAAAAGTTGAGATCAGCATCATGATGGGCTGCAGCATTCCACATATAAGACATTTGACCTTCCACCCATGCAATGAAACACGAAAGTGGAGAGGAGTAGTGTTTGGGAGACGAAGAGGAAGAGGTAGCAAAATGAGTTCAGAACACATTTCAAGGGGAGAGGGGCATAAGTTGTTCTCTTTTGAATAGCACAGCGGGAGTCAGAGCGACAATCTTGAACAGTGACATGTCTCCTGGCAGATATAGAGACGGAAAAGCCGATAGAAGATTAAGTGGGAAAAAAGAGCAAATGAAAAATGGAGAGGATGGGAAAGGTAGGAAGGAGAGAAAAGTTCAGAGGGTAAAGTGGAAGAAAGGTGGACAGAGGAGATAGAGAGAGAGAGAGGCATGAAGTCATGAGAGGAGATGGGCAGAGTACAATGGCAGAGGGGTAGAGAGGGCAAGTTCAGTGTGCAGCACAGAAGGTTGCATAGGGACAGATGGTTCCAGGAGAGGGCAAACTCTCCAACTGTGTTTTTCCCTGCAAAAGATTTTCTGTGTTATGCCGCTTTGTCCTTTCATTGTTTTGTTTAAATCAGTGGCCAGGGACAAAGAGAGAAGGGAGTGTGCATTGCAGTGTTACTGCACTCAAATCTGGCACTTACAAGTCAGTCGCCCAGTCCCTCTGTCACTTGGATTTTGGTCAGTCAGTATTACAGTTGGTCAGCCAGCAGGAAATTCAGTTGGGCATTGGTCAGTCAGTGAACTTTCATATTAAAAGCAGCTTTTGGAATTAATTAATTAAGTCCACTAATGATACATGGGAATTGGTTTGGCAGAGATACTCTGATGCTCCAAGTGCACTCAAAGTTTAAGGCACTGAAACATTTGTAAAATTTGAGGCCTAAAGCTAGTTAGCTTTGTGAGCATTCTAATTTAATTTAGAAACAACCATTATGAAACAATCGTCTCATTAATGTTAAAGTTTAATACTGTTCCTGTCCACTGCTTTCACTTGTCATTTCAACATCTCGACCCTCCTCTTCCCCTTTCAGCTCAAATCCTCATCCTATTCAGCACCCAGGGGTCCATCCAGATCAATTCAAACATTTCACCATCATCAGGTTCTGGGCTCCATTTGGGGGCAGGGGGGGGTCTGTACTCATACGGCATCAGTAACTGTAAATAGATAGTAACAGATAGTAACACTGTATTTTTACTCTTTGACTTAGTTAACAGATTATTATTGAGTAAAAACAACCTGGGTTTTGTTCCTGTGCCGTGGTTCCTGCAACATAACGTCGACGCTTTGGCATGTAGACAGGAGCTTTGGGATTGAACCATCGATCTTCCGATTGGAGGGTGACCCACTCTGCTTCTGATCCACAGCTGCTTAATTTGCAATTCACTTTCATTACTTCACCATACCCCTATATTCTGCTTTGTGTCCACCCAAGTAACAGCATAATTTCTCTTAACTAAATATAGTTATTGTAAATACTAAGAAACCAGCTAGCAGAGCTATTTTTGGCTGACCGCCGGGGTCAGCCCTACACATGGGTCTGTATGTGACTGAGTGAGTGAGTGAGTGAGTGAGTAATGGTACACAGCCATAGAGAGAGAGAGTTGCAACATCGCAATGGTGGATCATGGAGCATATTGGACCTCCACTGACGCAACTCTCTCTCTCTACATGGCTTTGGATACTTTGTTCGGGGAGTAGGCGGGGCTGCTCCTGCGCTCCTCCGCTGTACTCTGCAGCATGCATATCCAGGGGTAGTTTCTGGTCTTTGTTTTAAAGGTTTCTGTGGGTTGGTCTGAACAGAAAAGGATCTTATTTACATTAGAAACAGGACCTTAATTAACACACAGCGAAAACAACCGTATGAGCCGAGACGGAGAGCAACGAGGGGGAGAGAGGGACAGATGTCTGTAATATGATGTTATTGATTTATTTTTTACTAACACATATGATTATGGCCTGCAGGAGACTTCTGAATGCATTTTTAATTCAAAGAATATTAAGAAGGAACCCCAATAAGGAGCCTGTGAGTGACTTTATCCATCAAATAACTTCCTAGAAAAACAACAACAACAACAACAACAACGGCCCGGGAAACACTTCAAAATAAAAGCATTGTGTACAAACGAGGGCAGTCAGAATTCCAGATTCGGCTTTTACTTTGAGAAAGCCTACTGGAAGTGTTGAGCAACTTTACTCTCCATGCCTGTGACTTTTAGTACAGGAAGAGATGTTGCTGTCAGAGATAAATAGGACTCATCACAATTCATTTTCACCGTGTATTTTCGCAGAGAACCTCCTATTGTCTACATTTTCAGCGTCAGTCGCACGAGATATGTGTGCGTCATGGCAGCAGCATGAAGACTCATCTGTTTTCATGCATTTAAAATGAAAATGAACAAGTCCCGCAGCCGTCACACACATGCCACGCTTCCAGTGTTGCCCACAAAAGCGCACATTGACCTGATGCGGTCCGCCACATACTAGGTTTTGACCTAGTCTTGTTCAGACTAGCACCAGTTCTTTCAGTTGAACTTAATTCCTTTAGATTTCTGCGTATCTGCTAAGAATTCAATTTGAAACAAATCAGTTATGAACGAACTGTATAATTAACTGACCTACACATGACTTAGCATTGAACATATGAACTTATGGCTCTTCTTTGGTTGTAGTAAAGGCAAAAAAAGAAGGGCACAGACAGTGCAAAGCTTTTTTTATCCTGATTTAGTTCATGAGCTTTGTGGCTTTCTAGTTCCTAAAACTATTTGGTTTAAAAGGGCCACCAGCTATCGGTCAGTAAAACATCCCCATCAGTATTCAGGAAACCAGGCAGTCAGATCGGCAGTTGGTCACTCAGTGAGCCTGTCAGTGGGTGTTCAGCTTCTTCCTGACGCTGATGTGATTTGAGCATCCAGAGTTCAGTCTTATCTTTGGCATCAGCAGGCTCTCCTGTGGGTGTAGTCCTGTGCTGTTACAACCCCCCGCCTACCCTCCTCTACCTCTAAACAGAATTTATCTCATCTCTCTGTGTTGACATCAGCAGTCTGTCCTGTCCTCCCTGCTTCTCTCTGACTCCATTTAAAAACCCTCTTCAGCGCTAAAACCCATTACTGCACTATCAACACACACATTGGCATGCAGATACAGCAGCACACAGAGAGACACACACACACACACACACACACACGCATAGACACACATTCACACGTGCACAAATTAAGGACACATTTGGTATCAAACAAAAGTTTTAGTGTACTTGAAATTAATATGTGGGTCCAGAGTGTGATGAAAGTCTTCCTCCATCCCCTTACCTTTCTCTCCTTCCCTCCCTCCATCTTCTTTACTTCCTGTCTCTTTGTCCTTGTCATCACACTGGCGGTGAGTCCTGTGCAGATGACTGTTGTTTGTGGGTGTGTGTGTGGGTGGGTGGATGTGTGTGTGTGTGTGTTTGTCCGGACAGAAGGTTATTCTAAGATGCCAGAGAAGCGAGAGATAGTGATCTCAGTCAATCTAATGGAGCTGAAGGGGCCACCACACACATCGTCAAGCATACACACACTTTCTCCATACCACTGTAATCCGTTTAGAGAGCATGCTCTGTTTTAGAGGGACAGAGGAGTACAATAGGATAGGGTAGGATTTGGGAAATACCCTTATCCCATTTTCGGTGTGTCTGTGTGTGGTGGTGTTGGTGCTGGGGGGGTCTTTGTGTCTTTATAGTTGCGCTCTCTGTTCTAACTAGCCTGCCCTGCATGGTTGATTTCATCACAGACCCATAGCCCTCATAGATCAACAGCTCTAACTCTTGTATTCACCAGAATGCGTCCATCTCAGCTGGCCTGTGCTTGGTCTGGATTTCTCTGTAAGATGCACAATACCTCTTCTTTGGAGGAGGGCCAGTATTAAAGTATTACTTTTTAGCTTTTCTTCTTTAAGGAAGAAGCTTAAAGTAATAACCTCCAACTTCTACTCTTTTTCCCCATGGCTGATTGATATCATACAATAGTAATTTAACCTTTATCCACTTCATGAAAGCTGTGTTTGTTGTTCTAGACACCCATGAGATGGTTCATCTTCACTGGAAAACCCTTGGCTGAGCAGTAAGTGATTTTTTTTTAACCTTTTACAGGATCAACAACAGTGGTTTGGACTTGGCAGAAAAAATAAAACAGCCTGAGAATGTTCTACATTACTTTAATGGTACATTACAATAATTATAGGCTATCACAGATGACACATCAATCAAGAAAAATAACTGATGCATGTTATCGCAGTAATTAAAGGTAAGATTTAACAGATTAATTAGCAGCTAGATGATTTACTTGTAGACTCAAACGAAGATTCAAGACTCTCGGGCTGTGCAGAAAGGTGCTTTAATGATAACCTTGAGAGAAGATCAGTTGCTCAGCAGGCAGCAGAGGCAGGTGGACTGTTTGGTTGGAGCTGCTGGCTAACAAAGGGGATCTCTTGAAAAACTGGCTAATGGTGAAGCCTATAGGGTATAGGTGAGGACTCAATAAAGAGTGAAATACATTTGTCCAGCTGGGGGGAAAACTGCTATGAAGAAATGCATTCCCTTTAAAAAAATAAGCCTTGCATACTGGACACACGTTTTACTGGTACAATTTGGTAGGTATAGATATATGGCATATTTCTCTGATACAGACATATCCAAAAATAAAGAAATACTTTTCAGTGAACTTGACTTCATGAGGCAGGGAGGTAGAGGGGATTCAAGCAGAACACTGAAGACTGTCCACAACAGAATATTATGTAGTTACCCAGAAGCAGTCCAGAGTAGGTCAAGGCAACACAAATGTTTGAAAACAGGTGATAGGCAGGTAACAAAAACTGAATGTGGTCTGTTAATTGAGCAATGCTGGAGGGAAAAAAATGAATGCAAAAAAACATCATTATCCCAGGAGTTTCCATGGCAATGGGGAGCTTTGGCTCAGCAATAAAGTGAACGGTGTTTGAGAACCAATTGTCAACAGTCAGAAAAGTGGATAGCCAATAGATAAAGAAAGACAATGACAGAATCAATTGACATACGGGAACAGGGGAACTAGAGGAAGCTTGATGAGGTGATTTGGAGGTAAAATGAGCAGACCATGATCAATGATTGGATGGAAGGCAGGAGTGAGAGGGTTCCTAGTGGGGGGTTAGGGCAGATGATGCCCAACAGAAGAGTGTGACATTAACCAGAGTCAGGAGTGAATGGTCAAGTACTAAGGCCGTTCTCTGGAGATGAATATTGGTTGTGAGTTCTGACAATTCCAGAGTTTTAACAGCAACCAAACTAGAAATAAGAGAGAATGGGTGAGGGTCTTGAATCTGTTTGGTTGGCCTGAAAGTTCTGAAAAGGTTTAAGGCCCAGTATTCTCGAAACCTGGAAGGTGAAGAAGAGTGAAGGAAAACCAGGTCAGAGAGAATATCCATCTGTATGATTTTAAGGCTGGTATGGAAGGGCTCTTTGATTTTCTCCAGCTAATGTCTCTACCCCTAAGGGCCAACTTTACAGCCAGTGTCTTCATGTTTTCTAAGCTTATTTCTGCATGGAAGAGTTTGCATAAGAGATTTGGCCAATAGGAGAACACTGAGACAGCTCCCACCACAATATCAATATCAGTCAAATCTAGCTCCACAATTAATTTGCCTCAAAGGTCCAAAAGAAGTGAAGTGAGCTGGAGGTGATTGGGTTGCCAACCCACCTTTTAGCGCCATCAACCCAGGACATCATGAAGCTGCTTACGGTGTCTGATTCAATGTGTGACACAGACTACAAGTGCCACAAATACAATGCCAATTAAATATTCAACAGAACTGATGTTTGTGAATTTATTCTAAGAACTTTAGACACTGTGTAGTATGTTCCCATAGTTCATATGTTTCCTTGGCTGTGTTCACCCTTGGAGCAATCAGTGTGCAGCCGTTGAGATGACACTGCCATTAGGTCTGTCAAAGTGCTCTTTGAAAGATAATTTCTTTCTTTATAGTCATAGCTCAGTCTTCTGCACCAGAGCTTTTTAAAGACTCCATCAGGACCTGTAGGTAGGTCACAAGAAGGTTAAACTGGGTCATGGAATTATTCTGGATTCAGTAAAATAATGGCATATGGAGAGAGAGTAGGGTCAAACTAAACTCAACTTAGTTTGAGTCCCTACTGTGAACTGTACATTGAGGAAGCGTACAGACACCACTTTTGTTACAGAAATGAGGGATTTGTGTGATCATGTTTGAATCTTTCACATAGTGTAATTGTCACATAAGACTGTATTTTTCAAAGTTGACACAAAGTCTAGATGATCAGGCTGAATTTGGGGAAATGTCTTTGGAAACAAAATTCAGAATGAACAGTGTCTGGTGGCACAGCATGAGTTTGTATTTGCACACAAACAGGCCTCTGCTTTTTCAGAGTTACACTTACACATATGGTTTGTGAGTATACAACTGTAGGGACTCATATTGTTGCCCTAAAAACATCTGGCAACAAACAAATGCAGTCACCTGAATAAATCATACAGCCCAAAAATTCCATATGAAACCGAAACCCTATTTTTGACACAAGTCATCTTCTCATCTTGCAACGTGTGATCTGTTGGCTCTTCACTCTATTTTAGTGTCAAAATATATCAAGCACTCGTGGACTCACTTGCAATTTTGTACCCATATTTAGATTTATTTCTGCTCATGTCGGCATTAGCTCTTCTAGCCCTCTCATGTAGTAAAGTTGATGATTCGGTGATAGTTCCCCCTGCACCACAGCTAAAAGCATACACTAGAAAAAATGAGCAGACTTTGAAAGTGTTTTTAACCTGCAGCATGATCCACCATTACCTAGCCTTGTTAGTTAGAGGATCACACAATCTGGTCTTTACACTGGATGGAAATGTTACATTGGACAACCAATAAATAAAACTTTAAGTATGTTTTGGATGAAAAGCTAAAAGTTTTCCATTTGTACTTTGGACTACACCTATAGCTTGGCTTCTTTCTGTCATAAACTCATGAAGCTTAACTTCTTTAAAAAGGTCTAATTGGTGAGTTACTCTGAAAACATTAAGAAAATGAATACAAAGATCACAGAGTATAATCATCGGGTGGTGTCTCAAAGTCCTCCCAACTCCATCAAGTCTACCTGATGGTAAAAGAGACAAATCAGGAAGATAGGCAGTTTGATGCAGAATGAAAACATCCTTTATAATACACGAGACAGCTTTAAGTTCAGGGTAAAATAACCTGCTGTGGTTTGTTTCCTTTTGCAGTGTATGAACCTACAGTACTGAATAGTCAAGTACAGAAATCCACTTACCCATCAACTGGAGTTTTAATATGTAGTCAGCATCTTCAGGTACACCTCTTTCTCTTACACACACACACACACACACACACACACACTTCCTTTCCCACCCTATCTCTCTCCGAAATTATCTCTCTCTCTTCCCACCTCAGCTCACTTAAAACCTCTCCAACTCTATCACTCTCTCTCTCTCACATCCCTCTCTCCCTCTTCCTCACTCTCTCTCTCTCACATCCCTCTCTCCCTCTTCCTCACTCTCTTTCTGTCTCACATCCCTCTCTCCCTCCTCCTCGCTCTCTCTCTCTCTCACCATCCCTCTCTCCCTCTCCCTCACTCTATCAAGCCATGTTTTTTTTCATTGCTAGCTCAGCTGTCCAGCAGGGTGACTTGCTGTTTTAGCTACTGGCTCACTTTGCCCCGTCATCCATTTTCTAGTTTTCTTCCTTTTCATATTTATTAAGCCTCCCGACTGACCTCAAATGTGCCTTTAAAAGCACCGTCGACAAGTGAGGTGAGAGTACGCTCTGTGTGTCGCACAACAGCAAACTGCAGGGAGACAGAAATAAATGGAGGGGAGAAGCATTTTAATGGAGATTGTCACATTTCATCCCAACAGAGCAGTAAATATAGCAATTTGTACATTTTGTACATTTAACCAAGAAAGAAGAACTTACTGATCACTGTGTATAGTGATTATTAGCAACTTTAGAATTTGATATTAAGCTTTCATTTCAAAAGTCTGCTTTAGGTCCAGCTGGTCCTCTGGTGCGGTCAGTTCCACCTGGAGCTCAGCCCGCTCAAGACTGTGGAGACAACAGTGGACTCCAGGAGAAGCCCCCCTACACTACCCCCTCCTTACCATACTCAACAGCACGGTGTCTACTGTGGACACCTTCAAGTTCCTGGGATCCACTATCTCCAAGGACCTGAAGTGGACCTCCCACGAGGACACTGTCAGGAAAAAGAGCCAGCAGAGGATGTGCTTCCTGAGATAGCTCAGTTCAACCTGCCTCAGGAGCTGCTGCTGATGTGCTACACCGCCATCGTCCAGTCTGTTCTGTGCACGTCCATCACTGTTTGATTTGGAACACTTTTTATTCATGTAAATATCATCCATCATCTGCCACGAATCTATGCACACTGTTTTTTACTGTAAATACTGGAAACTATCTACCTCATGTAAATCAACCCATCTGTTACATAATTACACATTGTTTCTAAATCATATATATTTCTGCGTCGTTGCACTCCTCATATTTGCACTATTGTCTTCCGCAGGCTTATAGATACTAGTTTAATATTTAATGTTGAATGTAGGCTTGTACATATTAGTTTATTTTTTAATATTTAGTGTTTAAGTGTACAGTACATGGAGAGCAAAGTTAAACCGGAGTCAAATGCCTGGTATGTGTACATACCTGGCCAAGAAAGCTGATTGTGATTCTGATGTAAACTCTAAAGCAGAAGATTATCCTTAAAGCCAGAGGCCTATCAGCCGGCTTTTCTCAAACCTACATTTGAGTGGATGAAAATGGAAATTTTGCAGCAGTTAAGATCAGACTTCATCAGACAAGTCTATAAAGACATGTTTAGTGTTCGGTAAGGGCTTATAGTTGACCTCAATTACAGTTTGATGATAGCTACAGTTGGTGACATGAGCAGAGCAACTTTGATGTCACTTTACACCAGTGATTCTCAAACTGTGGGGCGCGCCCCCCCTGTGGGGCGCGGTGGAATGACAGGGGGGGCGTGCCAACGTTTGGAAAATGTAGCAGGCGGAACTATGTTTTGACGTCGGACAACCCGGACTCATTTTCAGGTGGCACAGTACACAAACGCGTTGTCCTCGCATATGTCAATGATTTCTGAGAGAAGCACATCACATGTAGACTTCCACACTCTAATTGTACTCTTCACTGTATTAAGTTTTAATTCACAATCTACTTTAATCTGATCACTTTGCTTTGCTTCAGTCCCCCAACACACCTGTACCTCTGCTCTCTGCACAGCTGCTGGCCCCGCCCCCCTCTATCTGTCTGTCTCTCTGTCTGCTTTGTTGACTACCCTCATCAGCCGTCTGTTTAATTAAGTTACAAAAGTTAAATATTTTCTCTCGCAATTCAAAACAGCACGTGAGCCGCGTGTGCACGAGGGACGTTATTAATAACGTAGCGATCAAAACGAGCGATCGATTGTTACCAAATGACATCTGCACCTTTTAGCTTTCAAGCTTTATAAACAGCGACAATCAATGCATTTACAGTAGGGACATACGGAGATACACAATATGATTGTTTAGATTA
Organism: Semicossyphus pulcher; assembly: GCF_022749685.1. Classification (NCBI taxonomy): domain Eukaryota; kingdom Metazoa; phylum Chordata; class Actinopteri; order Labriformes; family Labridae; genus Semicossyphus; species Semicossyphus pulcher. The sequence goes on along the minus strand of NW_027211693.1, from coordinate 34,849,542 downwards.
GATTGCGTAACAGAACTGCATATGATTGTGTGCGGACAGAGAGCGTCCGATGTCGGACCCTCTTTTACCCGTTAGAACACTGTGAGGAGTAAACTGGCCCCGCTGTTGTTTATTTGGTTGCCATGAGTTCACGTGTGATTGATGTCCTGTGACTCCTGTCACTGTTTCAGGGCCGCCACAGCAAAATGTATGTAGCGGAAACACTGTTTTTTTTTAAGCACTGATTGAACTTTATTGTTATTGTTCTGAAAAAGTCATTGCACATTTTATTATATTTCTATTTGGAAAAAGTCTGATGGAGCAATTGAAATAGTTGGGTTTTTTTGCACAGCAAATAACTCAGAGAAAAGTGAAAAGAACGGTCACGATCTTGACTGTCTGTCAATAAAAGTTTAACTTCACCCATTTGTGACATTTTTGGGGGGGGGGGGGGGGGGGGGTCAAGGGGGGGCCTGGACATTTTTTTTTCTCCAAGGGGGGGCTTGACAGAAAAAGTTTGAGAACCACTGCTTTACACCAAGAACGAAGGAGGTAAGAATCTTTAAAGAAAAACACATGACATGCAATCCAGTGTATAAGCCCACATGTGATAACCCTGCCATGCTTCAGCCCACTCCAACAGAATGCATTCATTTCTGCAGCATTTCTCTCTAATCCTGCATCGTTTGCATGCAGTGTGCTCTAATTCATTTTTAAAATGTGAGCATGTGCCTTCATTTCACACGTATGTTTGCTGAATTGAAAGATTTTAAAAAATCATTCTCTCACATGCTCACTGACCCTGATGGCTGCAAGGAGAAGGCAGCATGAATTCGACACACACACACACACACACACACACTCTGACACAACACAGTGTTTCTCATTCCTATAGTCCTGGTTTTGCATTTATAATGAATGGCCTGAGGACGTACATGGGCAGATTAACAGCCCTTCTTTTGAAACAGCTAAAAGTATGCACAGTTTATGCATTCAGACTTGATTTTAATATGAAATGTGTCTTACAGGGACCACACTATCTCCACTTGTTTTATGACAGTGAGCTGGTTTTGGTGTGTTACTGTGGATGTGTTTCGAAGGAATGAATGGGCTTTGGCAAGAGATGCATTATTGTAATTGCAATTGTAACACTTTTATGGTATGGATTAAAAAAAAAAAATGTCCTTAAAAATCGAACTTACCAACATCGTACAGAACTGCATCAGAGACAACATCGGGCAATAGTGAGAAAGGATTCATTGTTATTACAGATGTTATGCTAAAACACTATCTCCTCTCTTTGCTGAGATCTGTCTTCAGCCCCCTGTGGTCACTAATTAATCAATAAGCTGCAATGTCACAACTAGATCAGAAAAAGAGACAGCTGAATTCAATATACAAATATCTAATGTTTAGTACCTCTAAACTGAAACTCTCTAAATAAAAAAACTAAACTCAGCAAGACAAAATTGTAAATTCAGTAATATATGTTGTTGTACACATGTTGTGGATTTCATTTTAACTGCTTGTTTTTCTTAAATATTGTTCCCCATGCAAATACAAATCAATGGCTACCATGTAAAACACAACACTGAAACCACTGATTTCCTGTGTCATACTGTAAAAATTTCCAACTGGTGCTCACTCCCAACACACAAAATACGCTGCTTCATCAAAAGTCCTGCGCTTCTTTCATTATCTTTTGCCCATGCAGGGCTTCAGACTTTTAAAATAAAGTAGGCCGAGAAACTTTTTACGAGTCAAAGCAGAGGTTAACATTATTAACTGGTTGCTGTTATTACTTTTAGGCACCACCTCTGTTAGGTTTTTCTAAAAAGCAGTTAACTATTGGTTTCACATCAAAGTAAAGCCCTGAAATAATACTAGGTCAAAGTCCTGTGTTTGACGCATTCAATCATGCAGCCTTATCCCAGCACAGTCTTTCTGGTAATATACACTACTCACAAAAAGTTAGGGATATTTGGCTTTTGGGTGAAATTTATGGAAAATGTAAAAAGTTCACGCTACAGTGGAATTATATCATGAAAGTAGGGCATTTAAGTCGAAGCATGCAATGGTGATTTCCTCATCCCAAACAATTTATTGAAACAAAAGCAACAACAGTGGTGGGATTACCACAACAAAAAATGTCAATGTCTCAATAACTTGTCATGTGCCCTTGAGCATCAATTACACCTTGACAACGATGTCCCATGCTGTTCACAAGTCGACTTATTGTCTGCTGAGGCATGGCATCCCACTATTCTTGAAGGGCGGCCCTCAGGTCATTGAGGTTCTAGGGTACAGAGTTACGAGCCTCTACACGGCGACTCAGCTGATCCCATAGGTTGTCTATGGGATTCAGGTCTTGAGAAAGTGCAGGCCACTCCATTTGAGGTACCCCAGTCTCCAGCAGCCGTTCCCTGATGATGCGACCTCAATGAGCTGGAGCATTGTCGTCCATGAAGATAAAATTAGGCCTGTGTTTTTCATGCAGGGGCACAATGACTGGATTAATGATGTTATTCAGGTAGTATAGGCTTGTCACTGTACCATTCACAAAGTGTAGGGCAGTTCTGTATTGACTAGACACACCTGCCCACACTGTAACACCACCACCACCACCAAAGGCTCGTCTTGTGACAACAGTGGCTGATGCATACCACTCTCCTTGACGTCTCCAACATCGTTGGCGGCCATCATTTCTGCTCAACGTGAATCGACTTTCACAGCACTGAGGCCCACTGGTCCCTCGTCCAGCGTAAATGCTCCCTGGCCCACGTAAGACAATGACGCCTGTGCCTGGTGGTGTGGTCAGGTACCCTTGCAGGTCGTCTAGCACGCAGACCACGCTGATGTAAACGTTTTCGAATGGTCTTAGGTGACACTTGGGTGCCTCTCACCTCCCTTAAATGTGAGTTGAGTGGAATTCATCATCCGGTTCTGCAGGGCACTGTTCACAATGAAGCGGTCATCAGTGTGGGATGTGGCCAAAGGACTTCCACTTCTATGCCTTTCTGTGACTCTTCCAGTCTCTCTGTATCTCTGTTGCAACCTGCTGATGACACTCTGTGACAGTCTAAGCTCAGTGGCCCCTTCCGTCTGAGAACATCCTGTTTGAAGTCTCACAATGGCGAGGTACTGTTGTTCAATTGTTAGGTGTCGTCTTGGTCTCATGATGTCAAAATGTGAACCGCATGATGAGGAGGACTGTTTAAATACCAATTCTAATTGAACCAGGAAATGTATTGGTCGATTCATGGATAAAACACCTGTTGTGAATTTTGCCGTTAAGCTCCTTGTTAGAGAACAGCAAGTTGTGCAGAAACTACTGAAACATTGAACTGTTGGACATGTGCATTCTAAAGTTTAGAGAAGGTCACATTATGTTCACCTGTAAAGGTTATAGTGCATTTAAGGTTCATCCTGAAATTTCACCCGAAAGCCGAATATCCCTAACTTTTTGTGAGTGATGTATACGACTTCACCAGCCTGAAACACAAGTAAGATAGAAAATGTCAGTAATAGAGAATGTTATTAAAATTGTGTGATCAATCTGTCAGAAACGCTGCTGTGTCAGTCACCTTGCAAGCCAGGGGAAGTTCTGAAACATCAGAATAATGTCTGATCAATAGTTAAGCTCTGAACTGCTCAGTGAGAATCAGCAGTAAACTTTAAAGCATAGACTGGCTCAGGAAACTGCATGTGTCTGTAGTCAGGTGCACAGAACACACACACACATGGTTCTATTCATATTTAAATAATAAAGAATATAATCTTTACACACAGAAACAACACTTTTATATGTTTGACACAGAGCTATATAATCCCTTATGTGCACCCAGCCTTTGTAAGGAAACAAACACGGATAGTTCGTACATCATCATCATCACATGTCCAGTAGTTACACCATTACATTCCCATACTTCCCATGAGTTGGGAAATACATTTCTAGCATTTGCACTACATTATTGGATGAACACTCTTTCGCACACAGACATGCACGCTTTTCTCCTACTCAGTCAACACACACACTCACACACACACAGACACACATATATTTCACTTACAATAGAGAACCGGGGCTCTTATTAAAGCCCTCTTCTTAACTCACACAGATAAGAAGCTGCTTTATTAAATGTCTTTCTATTCAAGCTGCTATTGATTCGTTTAGGAGGGATTTCAAAAAGGCTATTTCCTTACCTCACAGGAAGCCTCAGCTCCTGCAGCTCAGGAAGACTTCGACTTCTGATCTGTTCTTCTCTTCGCTTCTTCATTTTTAATTGATTGCACAGAACTTTCCTCATTTCCTCTGCCACGACCGTCCATGCAAAGCTTTTTGTGAAACGGCAAAGAGAAGACAAGCGCTATATGTGCTATAAGATATTTAATATAACTTGGTAATTATGAAGGCATAATGGGCTTGCCCCCAGAAAAGTTATCATTATGTTTTAATGGGGGGTGCTGGTCCATAAGGCCCTACATTAAGTCAGTGCTGGATATTTTAATTTATGATTAATAATGTACTTTAACAAATAAACTTGAAACTGGAATGCGTAGTTTTTAACTGCAGAAAAATTACAGGTAAGGGGTAAAAAAAGGATATCGGTCGGGCTGGCAGAGTATAGGGACAGAATCCTTCATTCAGTAAGAATAAAACATGTAACAACATTCACTTTGCTTCACAGATGAGATTATAAAACAAAGACAAGTAAAAAGGCACATCAGCAGGCAATCTTTAAGGTGGACAGGTTATGTTTAACAGTAACGGTGGATAAAATTACTATGCAGTAACTCTTCCGTCCCTATTAGCTCTACTGTGCCAGCTCACTTTCTTTCTTCGGATTTACAACCTCCAACCCTTTCTGCTCACTTTTACATCGAGATGATGAACTTTTGGAATCATTTAGCAGTCCAACATTCTCTCAGGGTTGATCCCAAAACTGTTACAAACACAGCTGGGACACAAGTGCAGGACAGAATTACTTAACTCTGGGATCTGAGTGACGAATGATGATGCGAGCGAGTAGTAGATGCACTTATATTTACTTATATAGCGCTTTCCCAGTCTAGCGACCACTCAAAGCTGCTTTTACACTACATGTCACATTTGCCCATTCACACACACATTCATACACTGATGGCAGAGGCTGCTACATAAAGGGCCCGCTACCTAAACTGTCAATCAGTTATCACTTTCACACACCAATTGCTATTTGGGGTTCAGTGTCTTGCCCAAGGACACTTTGACATGTAGACTGAGGGAGTTGGGGATCGAACCACCAACCTTTCGATTGAAATCCGGCTGACTCTACCACTGAGCCACAGCAGTTTTTCTCTGCACCGCTAATTAAGCCAATGCTTTTTTTCTTTTTCACAATGTATAATGGTATATAGTGCTGCATTTGTGACCACTGGTTTGTTTGAGTCCAATTTATAGGGTATAGTAGTATGTCTCACTAAACATTAGAACACTACTACAAAATAGCAAACACACTATACTGAGTATAGTGAGTAGTGAGTTGTTTTGGACACAGGCAAAGTGATACAGCAGTCTGGGAGGTGATAAGATGATTACTGGCAGGTGTGTTGGATGAGCAGAGCTGGGGATCAGGGGAACCAGGAAGTATGACCATGCCCATGCAAACACACGGGTAGACGAAAGCTCAGTCTATAGGGACTTGGCTTGGGAATCGGAGGGTGGCCAGTTCAAGTTCCGGTACAGACCAAGCATGGAAATTGGGACTGGCAGCTGAAGAGGTGCCATTGGGCAAGGCACCAAATCCCCCAAATGCTTGGGGTGCATGTCTATGTGCAGCCCACTCAGTCTGACATCTCAATGCATGTCCATAGGGCTCAGTTTGTGCATGTGTGTATTTAAGGCCTCAGTATGTGTAGCATGTTGTGTAATAACAGAGTTTAATTTGAAAGTATGTCTTCTTGTTCTTTAACCCTTGTGTCTTGGTTGATCCAATCACAAGTACGTCACTTCGCACCTGGCATAAGAATGCGTCTTCTTGTAACCGGATCTCACTTCTGCATTTGCAAATAAATATGAATATTATTTTCTTTAGAAAAAAAACAGTAATTGTTGAAAAATAAAACGTGTGATGCAAACGCACAGAAGAGAGGGCTCATTTGAACACTGACATAGTTGTCAGCATAGTATGAATACTCTCTTTGATCATGAAGCCTTATCTTACCCTGCATTTCTGTGGCTTATCAGTGAAGAGTGTGAACTATACTGCTATGGAGTCTCTGTTAACAGTCACAGACAAACAAATTAATCTGCATTTAATATGCTCATCTCCTCTTTGAAGCGTCTGTATGCTCAGTGTGCTGCATTGTTATAAACTATGATGAACAGCTCATATCACATCTTTCGCCCATATCCAGGTGTTATCTCTTCCTGTGTTCTTGGATGGGATCGTCCTTATGAAAACATAAATCTTATTGAATCAACACAGGACACACAGCCCACTCTAGTCCATACGCTTCACAAGTTTTATGAGGCACAGTGGAAATGCAAGAAAACAGGCAAAAATGACAATGCAAAAATTAACTTCATTGTTGCCCTGGTTACAGAGACTAGGTGGTCCTTCAATGTGGCCCACTACATATTTGCATACACACTGTTGTGTGAACAGTGAACAATGAACAATGAACAGTGCACAGAAAAGTCTTGGCCTGATTTCCTTTATTGCAAACTGCTGGCTACACAGGAAGTTCATAGATCGCCCAAAACACATATCAGTGGCTGGTATAAACTTTGCCACAGACAGACGGACAGGGGCGCCCAGAACACAGGGATGGGGAAACAAAGGGTTAATCTTCGGGAGGTATGGCCACAGTCATTACATAGAAAGAGGTCAAAGTAAATATTGGACTTACACTGACCTGGTGGCTAAATGGTTGATGATGTTCCTCTGTTACTGCAGGATGAGTAAAAAGGCAAGTGTTTTCAACATCTTATCAATATAAGCGCTACAATTTGATACTGTGTCATTGTTGTGATTACAGCTTAGTTTTTCCTTGTGGCCCTAAAGCAAATAAATGATGTTGAAGAACGCTTTGATTGCTGGATGTGGTATACGTATACTTCTCATCTGTTCTATTCCATTTCTTTATCCTTGCTGTATCCAATCTGCTGCTGCGGTGAACATTTATTCCCTCCAACAATCATCATGGCTTTATCTACACGTACTGTTATCTCAGCATCTCAGCTTGCTGATTTTCCCTACTTAGATTAACATAAGTAAACTAATCATGCAACCTAACAGGATCTAACCAGATCAAAACTTGTTCAGTTTGCAGTGTGTCAACTTGTGTTACTCTCTGCCTGCAGTGCTGAACCCACGTGGGCTCTCCTTGACTTTGATCACAAGTGAAGAACAAGAAAGGAGGAAGAACTCGCACTGTGTGGGCCACTGATAGACTAAATGAAAGAAGCTCAGTGGAGAGCCAAGAGACTTGGAAACTCTAAATGCAATCCAATCCAGAGAGTATTATGAAGCCATCAACACATGGTGGTTCACATTTCAGCAGAAACTTACCTTCAATTTTACCTTCTTTAAGATATTCTTTTAACTTGTTTGTTGGTCTCTTTTTGGCCAGTCTGAAGACTTTAAGGTCCTGGTTAAACAAAGGTATCATTTGAGATATTATCTACCCTCCTGCTTTCTTATTCTTAGTAACAGGAGCATTTGGCAGGACACTAATTGCATCTCGTTGGAATATGTGGGAGGATTGAGAGAGAAACAGAATGACAGATAAGAGAGACAGAGAGAGAAGGAAACAGGAGGAAATGGTGTCTCACTATATCGTGCACAAAGAGACAAAGTACTTTATGAACTTTGACATGAATATTAAGTGACATTTACTACTTTAACCTTTTCTAATGGTATCTTTAAATAACCTCCTTAAAGTAAATGCCTTCCCTACACTGCACACAAAAAACACAAATGTCACTGTGGTTATTTAGACATTTCAGTTGCTTGTATTTTTCCTAATGTGTCATTCTAACAGTGACCTGTTTAAAAGCCAAGCCTTATCCCGGAAAAAGACCAGGTAAACTGAACACTTTTTCTGTGCTTTTACTCGTTTGTGTGCAAAAAGAAATGGGCTCCATTGCTGCAGAAGTAACATTTGACTGACCATCTGTGTCACAGCACAAGTTAATCACACTCCTAAGGGAACTTGAGATACTTGAACTCTTCCGTCTGTATGAGATAAAAGCTGTATTCTTTCCAACATGTAACACTCTCAAATGTGCACATTTGGGACACACTAGTATAGTTGAAACACTTCTAACCTCCCACCTCAAACCACATAAGTTATTTTAAAGAAGACAACAACCTCAGTACTTTTATGTAAAACAAACGCATGTGGGTGTGGTAGAAACCAGTTAATGGCTGATATGGAAACCACACCCCAAAGACAAATATAAGGTTACAATGTGGGTAAATGCATTAAAGTTTGATTTCAGTCCTCTTCTTCACCCCTGAATAGGCAGTAACTAATACCCAGGTAACGTAGCCAACTATGCCTACCTGATAACTTAGCCAATTTTCGAGAGACTGGTTTATATTTTTGAATGTGATTTTCTTGCTAAACCATTCACATAATGTATTTTAAATGTAGCCACTAATACCTGAGCAATTTAGTGGCACTTCACATTTTTGTGACAACTTTCATAATATTCTTGCAAGCTAGTAAATGTCATCTTTAAAGCACCATCTGATAATATATCGTAGAAATATAGGCCGTTTGGAAAAAGAAATGTACCCTAATCAACAGTATAACTGCACTGACAACACGGAACATGTCACTGATGACAAAACAGCTTTTCTGTTTTTGGATGAAAGCTGGATTTAGCATTTTCTACTAGAGAGGTCTGAATCTAAACCTGGTCCAAGCTGTCCTGCCACAACAGATCAAACACATTTATACATTGTCCTTTACAAAATATGGGAAACTATCTGCACTGCTTTCAATAATTAATACATCACATATCACTTTGACAGGCATTGGGAAATACTCTCAACAGCAGCTGCACCTCACAGGTATGGCACAGGAAAGTCTAGTGACAAGACTGGAGGTGTGGGCAGCCAGAGAACCTTCATCGAAATAGGAAGAATACACCTTCACATATTTCCAGTCGTTTACAAATCATCTTTATAATATATCATATCCTTTCATCTAGGGAAAACACTAGAACACCTTCTTTCAGGAATTGGTACTAATACTAATACATCTACCTGTACTAATACAGAAGATAAAGAGGGGTATGAGGGCTTTTGTTTAGGCTGAGTAACTAAAATGTTAAAGGGATAGTTTGGTTTGTGTGAAGTGGGGTTGTTTGAGATACTTATCAATAGTAAGTGTACTACATACAGTCGCTGCCGGTCAGCATGGCCCTGGTGTTTTGAATATTACCTTACTGATTATGTTTTAAAAAACAACTTCCTATTTTACTCAGTTGCTCTTTCTTTTAGTAGTTTATTATTGAGATCCACAGGAACCTGTCTGCAGTTCATATGTCAGATATTTTTGAAGGATGAGGGTTAAATGAGGAACTTTAACTTTTAACAGCCACCTTTCAAAGTCTACAGGGATGACTGTTTCATACTAGCAAAGTATCGCTTTAAGACTGAAAGGCATGGTAGACACACACACACACACACACACACACACACACACACTCACACACACACACTCACACACAAACCTCCCAGATGAGTCCATACTTTGATGTACTGTATGCTTCTCCCACTTATACATCCTCCGCTGCAAAGAAGGATCTCTCTGTGGCTCCCCTAACAACTCTTTAGCTCTTCCTAGAATACCTTTTCTTTTCCAACAATCCCTCCATCTAACTTCAAATCCACAGCTCTGATGCTCACCTTAATCCAACCTGTTTTTGCATCCCCTTTTGTCCTCCACTTGCACTCCTTTCTTCTGCTTTTTCTTGTCATAATCATCCTTTTTCTTGTACCTGCATTTGTTTTGTCAACACTTTCATACACTTTCTCACTTACTCTTCCCATCTCTCATTTTTATTTCTTTATAATGTGCCTCATTTTCTCTGTTTCTAGTTTCCCAATGCTTCCCTCCACGACTACAATTCTACCTCCACTCCTCTTCCCAGCCTCTAACCGCCCCCCTTGTTCTGTCTAAGTGTTTCTCTGCTGTTTCACCTTCTATCTTTCCTTAAATTGATTTGTCTTTTTAAGACATCTCTCACGTTTATCACAAGCTGCAGCTCTTTAAAGAGCTCTCAAAAACTTTCCATGCTGATTTGACAAGTGTTTAATACATCAACAGGAACATCTCTTGTTAGCATTCATTCGCAGTGTAAGAACAAGTCAATAGGGACCAAAACCAACTTTCATCTCAACCAAATTAGCTTGCTTGTAATTTCATCATACTGTTTTCACTTTCAGTCATCCCGGTGCAGGTTCAACCTTGCAGTACCAAACATTTACCACACTCTGGTTTGCATACAGATTGGATAACCAGGGTTTCGTATATTTCATGTTGCACATTTAAAGTGTTACCACACTCAGAGAATCACAGAGTCAGGTATTAGAGCAAACAATGTAACTCTGAAAGAAGAAATAACCAATGAACACAAATTAAATGAATTCATCAGCATTAAAACACTAAAACACACCCTTACTCACACTAATACACTCTGGGGGTTTTGTTGCATCTGCATAGAGGCCTGTGTCCACTAACAGGTTTTTTTTGCGCTGGCAGGGGCCTATTTTCTGTACAAAACTAATGCTGTTCAGCATTTTCAGCGCCACAGCGTTAGCAGTTTTTTGTTGCTCTGCTCACAGCACTTTTGGAACACCGGCGTGCTCATCAACGTCACTTTTCCCTCACCGACCAATCAAAATCAAGACGGGGTCAAGATATTCAGATATCAACTTTGGCAACAGCAATGGCGGAGGTGAAGCTCATGCTCTCGCATATCGAGGGTACAATTTCCTTGTCTTGCTGCTAAGGCCAGCACACGATTCCTTTCCATCATTTTATGTTTTCTTTTCTTTCCCATGAATAAAAGCAAATATTAAGCCAAAAGAGCAATATAAAACAGACTTAACGATCACTACCAGGGGAAGCGGAAGTGCAGCCAGACAACTTTTGTGATCTAGCAACCACTCTGAAATTGAGTGCGTAGACACTACCAGCCCTAAAAACGTCCCTAACTTGGTCTAGTATGACCAATAGCTTACGTTGGCTAATGTAAGCTTATTTTAGCATGCTTTACATCATGTGTAGCTAACATTAGTTAACCACAAGTTACTGTTACTGTTATCCCTTCTAGTCCCTTCTATAATTTTTAGTCTTGCTCACACTCAGCCTCTTCAGAATTGAATTAAATGAAGTCAAGGATGAGATCAGCTTGACTCAGCTGTTTACAGTGTGCTGTGTTCGAGTCAAACTTGATTTACAAAGAAATGTATCAACATTTTTTTTTTACATTTACATTTTACATTTCAAGGGATATTCCAATTAAAGAAATTCACCATATAACACTTTTTCACTCCCGACTAATCAAGTACGCCTGCTTGAGGAGTACCTTTAATATTTGACAACCTAAGTATAATAATAATAAATACATCACAGTTTTTAAAATAAAGCTTGTGGGCAAACATTTCACATTTTATTATCAGCTTGGTTACTGTTGCTAAATGGTGGCGGTTTGGTCATGTTTAGGAACAAAACGACATGGTTTGTGTCAGTAAAGAAATCATGGTTTTGGTCGATATGTACTAACGTAAATACTTTAATAAAGGTACTAACATATGAAACATTGTTTTAGAAGCAACTATCATAGGTATGTTATGTAATGTAACTTAAAAGTACTTAACAGAAGTTCACATTGACTTTATGTTTCACACTGAATTGGATCCCTCTTACTCTCCTAGATGAAAGTCTAATGTTTGACGCATCCATTGAGCCAGACCTCCACTGAAAGCAAACTTTCTCTACCTGAATTTAATGCCACATCAAAACAATAATAGGGAACAGCTGCCACAAATTATGCTAGAGGGGCACTTCATATTTGCATTGAGCCTCTGTTCAAGACTATTTAAAGACTTGAGAAGAAGAAGAAAGTGAAATCATTTAAGACAGTGGTTCTCAACTGGTCTCGCCTCAGGACACACCACCACTTCCTTAATGACAACTGCAACCCAAATTTAAGATCTTCTCAACCACTCAAAATGATTTAATGAAATGGTGCAGTTTGGACCTGAGACAGAACAAAACATCACAGCATGTCATCATCTCAAAAGACAACAGTATAATAGTCAACCATAATGGTGGCAGTGCATCAGGGGAAAGTATTCTGTCCTTTACTTTGAGCTGTTGTAACAAGTGAATTTCCCCACATGGGGCTCAATCATGTCTATCTTATCTTACTCCTTTACAGACAACTGTTATAGGAAACAGATGTCCTTCAAAATAAAAGCGCCGCATTGACTTTTCCCAAGCCGATATCCGCGACCCACTGAAAACAGCTTCGTGACCCAGGTTTGGGTCCCGACCCACCAGTTGAGAAGCACGGATTTAAGATTTTTTAATACATCATTTTGATCTTCAACCTCTGTAGTAGGCAATTTAATTGTGGCAACTAAAACTTTTTTTTTTAACCAAAATTTCTCCCTATAACAACTTCCCCTACTTAATTTCTTTTGGTAATGAAAGAGGACCAAAATGACTCACTAGAACTACAGGCCACTTGTCAGCGAAGCCTACACATGTAACAAAAGACTTGTGCTGTCATGATGCTTTTATTTTTGTGATGATAGTGTCTTTACACCTTTTTCACACAGACACATTGTCAGTGCTGGCTTGTGTTCTAACTCAGTGTTGTTTTTATAACAGGCACTAGGTGGAATTTAAGCTTTTACTGAAAAGAAATCAATGGTTACAATCCTTACGTTTCAGTGGTTTGGTCTCTTTGCATGTTTAATTGTATAATGTTTTATTTTTAGCCATGTGTTGTGGATCTAGTGATGGCAGTTAGTCACTTGATTCACAGCTCCATAAAACTGCAACTCCCATCTCCCAGTCTGCCAAATTTGTGGTTTCTAATTGCAACTTTTGAAGTACAAACAACTATCACTGGATTACTGCGATACTGAAGAAAAATTAAGAAGAAAATTAAAGATGATGATTCCAGGGCAAGTCCTGGTGCTCGAAGATCTTGGCTGTAAATTTGTCATGAACATCTAATACAGTTTTGTGAAGCTGTTTTTTCTTAGTGCCTCTAGAAGTTGCATAAAAACTACTTTCTTTTGTGTTTTATGAATAAAAGACAACTTCGAATGACTTAAAGTTGTCATTAGTCAGCCAGATCCAATTCTGGCCCTTTCAGAAGAGGCTAAACATATGCCATCTTAAAAGAGGTCAGGCACACTTCCAGAGGAAAGGGAACTGCTTGTACTATTGCCAAAATCTCTTCTGTGAATTGTGTGTCACAGCAAATGATCCAGCTCCAACTGCTGACCGTGTAGATGAGCGGGCCAAATCATTGGGCCAAACTACACAAACTAACCTTCCTTTGCTTTCAGAACACAAGGATCAACTTTCAATCGCCTCATTCATGTTTTGATTTATGCTGAATTTTGACTTAAAATGTGTCACATGCACAATCGTTCACAGGACAACCCATAAAGAAATTCTGGGGTACCTTGTATATATACAGTATATACAGTATAAAGTAAAGTTACTTGTTCGGGACCAGAATGGCCTCACCCTCTTTGCTCCTGCTTTTACCTCACTTGTGGCATGCTCGGAAGAAATGCCTTACTGTTGGAAAAACTTTGCCACCATCATCATATCCAACTTTGTCTCCAGTTTTTGAGACCAAATACCAAGCAAATGATCAACATTCCCATCAGCGTCAGCTGGGCTTTTTAACTAGCATTTTAAACTTCCTAATTAGCATTTAGGTGTGCCCAGGTATAGCCTCATAGAGGCTGCGGGTGGCTGTGGCTAACTGGTAGTCGGTCGTCTTGGTGTCCTTGGGCAAGACACTGAAGCCATAATTACTACCGAAAGCATATCCATCAGTCAGTGTTTGCATGTGAATGATTAGAATCTGATTGAAGATTGGCACTTTGCATAGTAAACACTGCCATCAGTGAATGAATGTGTGAGCATAAGGGTGAATATGACCTGTAGTTTAAAAGCACTTTGACTGGTCTGAAGCTTTAAGATAAAAACATTTACCATGTTTTACTATAAGCCACGATAAGAGCCAATGATTCCCAAACAAAGGGGTGTATACTGAAGCTTTTGTAAGTATCCTTTAAGGACAGTAATTCAGGTTCAACCCTTGCTGGCTACAGTTCCGCCTGCTGAAATGTTGTGCAAGATACTGAATCCCCCCAGGCCTGCTGTTCTCTCACTACAACAGCAGCTGTTGTAGCCCAAGCTAAAATAAGTTACATACTGTGACGTGCGACAGGAAGATAGTAAATCTGACATGAACACAAATAAAGGATTAAATATACAGAGATTTCATACTGATTGAAAATCAGATTATGTCACATGAACCTTTGAAACACCGCCAATTTCTGCCACTGTGACACACTGTTAGCACAGTGAATCATGTTCTGGCACAATACACAATACTGTGCTGACCTGTATAATTCAAGATTGGCATGTTAAAGAGCATTAGCTGAAGTGTTTTGATCATTTATTAAAGCCTAAATATTCAGTATATAAACCTCAAATCAGATTACTTGTGTAATAAGGCAGAAAGCACAAGTCTCTGTAGCATAATCTACATGTACTAATAGAGAGCTAGAAAGAGAGGAAGGAAGAATTAGAGAGGAAACACAGAGAAAAAGGAATGAGAAGAAAGGAAGAATAGAAGTCAGGGAAATACTGGATATTGGAGGCACAGGAGATCTCTGTCTGTGACTAATTCTCTCCTGATCTCTCATTCTCCCCCTCATTTAGAAAAGACCTGTTCGCTCCCCTTCTCTCTGACACACACCCACACCACGGCCACAACAAACACACGCTCTCACACATACACGTGTACACATACACACTCACAAAATGCTGCGTACACCCACATACACAATCCCTCTCTTTCTCTCTTACACACACATATTCTGTCAGACACACACATGCATACTCACACAAGCAAAAAAGGCGGAATCGCCCGGAGTGTTTGCAGCCCACACGGTTTCCTATGTGTGGATAAACCTACACACTTACACACACTCACACACACAGTGATCTGCCACAGAGGAAAAATTATATTTTGTCTTTTGATCCAAAGCCGTTTGATTTTCTCCGCCTCGCTTGCACAGCCACTTAGCAGTTGTACGCTTGTGTAACCAGTCTGTGCCATTTTGTATTTACAGCTTTGGATTTCTTTTAGCCTGATTTATGTTGTTAAAGCATTTTTGTTTCATACATGTTTTAGTGTCACAGATCCCAAATATTCCCAACATTACGCAGTAAAACCCTACTTGAGAAGATTATGAGCCAGAGACGCACACAGGAAGTCTTTTGAGTCAACTAAATAAACTGCTGACACTGTTCAAAGCGATCATAGTGAGAGTTACTCTCTGATTACATGAACATAGGGAACATGGCTCTAGGCCATACCCTGGTTAGGGTCTTATTTATTTTAAGATGTTTACATGAACCATTAATACCCTGCAACTGGAGTTTTACTGCTGACAGAAAGAAACCTGTTAAAGGAACTTTTCCTCCATGACTGAGCAAAAGTTGGTTGCTTGTAATGCAAAAGGAGTAATCTGCTTGATCCCACATGGCCCTTTTACAAATGACTTGTGATAAAAGTAGCAGAACACAATGTGAAACAGATTTAATGCCAACAATGAAAACCAAAAGTTAAACTACACAATGTTTGCGTACTTCTTTTATGCCCACAAAAACATGGTTTAATATCCTCAGTTATTCTAATCAACATAAAATATTCATGACCACCACTTAAGAAGTGTGCTAGAGAATGATGTCAGAATCTAAAGCTTCTGCTGCCCAAGGGTAAGTAGCTCTGCTCCTCATGTGAGAGGACATGGAGATGGAGAGCGGCTAGCAGAGGCAAAGGTTGGAGTTCATTGCATCAGTGCTACCTGTAGCTGTTTGGCTAAGTCAATAGTGATGTGCCGGTCGCGAATGTTACGGCTCTTAGAGCCGGCTCGTTGGAGTGAACGACCGGAGCCGGCTCCTGCCTGCGAGCCGCTTTGTTTTCTTTTTTCTTTTTTTTTCTGTTCAAGCTGCACGTCATTGGTCAACTACACGATGTGTGGCGTGTGTGTCCGCACTGAGCAGGAGGGGGAGGGGCGGGGGTTACAGACACAGCACAGAGAGACGAAGAAACAGGAGGGAGAGAGACGAGAGAGAGATAGACAGAGAGAGAACAGGCGCTACACAACACGCTGGAAAGGACGGTGAGAAAATGAGTGAGAGCAGGAAACGCAGTAAAATTTGGACACAATTTCAATTACATTGATAATACAAAGGCCGAGTGTAGAGTGTGCAAGGTTAAAATCTCATATCGAGCAGGCTCCACAAACAACCTACACAGGCACATGAGAACTGTACATCCATCAGTGCAGTTGCAAGAAAAAAGACAAGCAAGTGAACCTGCTACTAATGAAAGTGCCAGTGTGTCTACCGCATTTGTTGCTGCTGCTGCAGTGTCATCCAGTACACCACCTCAACAAGCTAGACCTACAACCCAGAGCTCTATGAGCTTTGTGCAAAAGGCTATGACCCCAGTAAGACAGAACAAGGTGGATGAAGAATTGGCTAAAATGATTGCACGTGATTTCCAACCATTTTCAGTCGTGGATGACAAAGGATTCAGAAGCTATACTCATGCTCTCAATCCAATGTATGTAATTGCAAGCAGGAAAACACTCTCCCAAAAAATCATCCCAAGCCTATATGACAGAGAACGTGCTTCACTGCAAGAAAGGGTCAAAAAAGCCACTGCAGTTTGCCTCACAACTGACTGCTGGACATCCCGAACCACATCCTACATGTCAGTTACATGCCACTTTGTTGAAACTACAAAACGGTGTCCTGTCTTCTGGATTGTTTTGAGTTCAGTGACAGACACACTTCTGAGAACTTAGCAGAGGAGCTGCTCAGAGTGGCAAAAGAGGGGGACGTGGAAAACAAAGTGGTTTGCTGTGTTAGTGACAACGCAGCTAACATAACCAAAGCAATTAAAATCCTGAAATGGACCCACCACCCATGTCTTGCACACACAATCAACCTGATTGTAAGAGATGCGCTGAAGGTGATGAAGCCCACTGTGGACAAAGTGAAGGCGATAGTGGAATTCTTCCATAGGAGCACAACAGCCACAGAGAAGTTCAAATCTACCCAACGACAGATGGGCATGCCTGAGCTGAGGCTCAAACAAGAGTGCATTACAAGGTGGAACTCAACCTTTCATATGCTAAAACAGATTCTGGAGTCCAAGGATGCAGTCATCTCTACCCTGGCTGTAATCAATGCATCTGTTGATCCTCTGAGCCAAGAGGAATGGGAGATACTGCATGAGGCATGCACTGTTCTGAAGCCATTTGAGCAGGTCACAGTGGAGATTAGTGCAGACAGGTACAGTGTACAAATGTTGTCACATTATTATTATTATGATTTGTATTAGTTGTTGTTGCATTATTAGTATGAAAAGCAGATTAGACATGAACAGAAATAATAATATGTACTGCACAATAAAACAAAGCATAATTTTAACAGTTATTGTTAACTCTTTTTCAGCTATGTTACAGCCTCCAAAATGCTAATCCTGTGCAAGGGTCTGCAGAGAGTGACAGATGAGCATCAGACCAGAGTAACCACAGGGAAAGTGACAGAGTTAGTGGCTGCTCTCTGTGCATCCATGGACAGAAAGTTCCACAGAATAGAATACAACACTGTTCTCTCAGAAACCACCATGCTTGACCCAAGATTTAAAAAGCTGGCCTTTAATGACAACAGAGCTATGGATGAAGCTCTTCAGAGAATAACTGCAGCAGCAGCAAGATGCAGCCAGCCAACTCCACTGCCAGGGGGCCAAGAGGGAGAAGAGGCAGCAGAGGCCGAACAAGAGGAGCCACAAGCATCTGCTGTTTGGAGGTTCTTTGAAGAACGAGCAACTGGAGACACTACAAGAAGGAATCCCTCAGCAGATGCAATACTGGAAGTGAGATCCTATCTGGAGGAGCCCCTTTTCCAGAGAAGTGCAGACCCACTGAGCTGGTGGGAGACCAAGGCATCAGTTTACCCACGTCTTACACACGTGATGGCACGGAGACTGTGCATTGTAGCAACATCAGTCCCCTCAGAGAGAATCTTCTCCAAAACAGGGCAGATAATAACAGAGATAAGAAACAGGATCAACCCCTCAAAGCTGAGGCACTTGGCCTTTCTCAATGCTAATCTTCACTAAAGACTAGCTAAAACTGTTACCTGGATGCTGCTTTTTCTTTTTGTTTTACACATTTTCATTTATATTTTGTTATAATGTTGGAGACTGCCTTTATACACTTTTTCATTATACTCTTTTTTGTGTTTTTTCCTGGTTTTAAAGGCTGCATTACCGTTAATTTATGTTAATTTATTTACATGTTCTACTTGTTTAAGTGCTTGCCTTTACTGAGTGTTAAAAAATAAATATATTATTTTCTCAAAAACCTTATTGTGTTATTATTTTGTAATATATATATAATAAGCCATATAAATAATAAACATTTGATATAATGTATGTTTCTTACATTAGTAATTCATTTTACATATTATTTTACATTATTTTTGGTAATAAATGAATTTAAGCAACAAAAAATCTGAGGAGCCACTTGGGAGCCGAAAGAGCCGGCCCTTTTTAGTGAGCCGAGCCAAAAGAACCGGCTCTCTAAAAAGAGCCGGAATTCCCATCACTATAAGTCAAGTTGTGTCACTGAAGCCACTTTGTTGCCCAGTTACAGAATCAGCGCTGTGTGCAAACAGACGGAGTGGACAAATATCAGATAGTGAGGAGATACGCTTAAGAGACCAGTCTGCAGATTTTCAACCTCAGTCCTATCATGCTGTTATGGGCAGCTAATGCCATTATTCCTCAGTCTAGGACGCCGCCTCCGATGTCTGCAGTGTGTAGTTAAAATCATGTAATCATTTGTTCCATGAGCTGCCTTGAAACGCTGTCTGCTCTCCTGTTTTCCCTCCCATACATTCCACATTTATTACTGAGTCATGTCTCATTCAAAATCGTCAGGTTTGAAATGCAGACTGAAGTCCTGAAGATTTTTTAGACCATCCACCGGTATATTCTCGTCGTATCTCAGATTCTGTACCGCTCTGAGCCGTCGTCTGCAGTGAAACGGTAGTATTTCACTCCAGCGTCTCTAGCTGGGCCGTTCCTTTCAGAGGGAGGGGTGCAATGCACCCTGGGTGTTGTAGGAATGTAGAATGGGCGAAACCACGAGCTGTTCAACTTTCTCCACAGCTATGGCGCCAATGTCAAATATTATTGCTTCTATCGATTACAGAGAACACCAGCTTTGACTGACAGTGGCTTTTTCCAGTAGACAAAAGTCTACTCGCATACCTCACCTTAAAGCAAGTTAATAAGTGGATTTATAAATGAACTAATGGAATACATTCTCTCTTACAACTTCTTTCATGTGCTAAGGACCTAAAAGCCTGTCTGCATCTCTGCCTTTTCTGTGAATAATATACATCTGTTTCCGCTACTGGCTCTCCCTCTTCCCACTCTCATTTCACTCTCTGTCTCAGCCTGCTCTTCTAAGTGATGCTGTTTATGTAACAGTAGAATTGTAACACGACAAGCAGAGGCTTTACCAAATTTACATAACATGATCAAACATGCTCTGTTTTGATGCGTTTGTGAGTGCGTCACACCGGTTCGCTCATCCAGCACCAGAAAGGGGACACGTGTTTCCAAAGCAGCCTTTACAAGATGAATAAGCAGGTTTTTAATCAACAATAAAAAGACAACAAGAGGAGGTTGTCATCGGGAAAGGAAGTGGAACAGATTAAAGTTTGAACTGCTTAAGGGTCACAGATATTCAAGCAGAGAGCACTGACAGCTGGGCGGCTTGGTGGGCAGGTGTGATCTGGTCAGGTGACGAGCTGAGGCTGGTGGGCAGGTGAGGGATACAAGATAGGTTGGTTTGAACACACAGCAGCTGTCCTCTCTCTCTCTCTCTTTCTATCTCTCTTTCTCTCCCTCTTTCTGTGTGTGTGTGTGTGTGTGTGTGTAAATCTTATGTGTAAAACACATTTTCCTCTAGTATCCATCCTCTATCCTCAGGCACAAATTTTCTGGAACATACTATACCAGCTGTCTAGGTTTGTGTGTGTGTGTGTGTGTGTGCGTGCGTGCGTGCGTGCGTGCGTGTGCGTGTGTGTGTGTGTGTGTGTGTGTGTGTGTGCGCGCACTTCTTTTTCTGCTTACAAGCACGTTCATCACACTGTCCCAATTCTGAAGAATAATTTTATCTTGAGTTCTATTGTACAATTATAGACTTAACTCGGTAGTGTAGTACAAACAAAGCCTCAAGCAACAGCCTTTTACAAGCTGAACTTTCAACTGAAACATTAGAATGATGAAGGTAAGAAACACCAAGACAAAGCTTCTGCTTCCAGGTGTCCTTTCTTACATTTGAAATGTTAATGCAATGATGCATGATTTGATCAATAACAAAGTTGTGTTTTGGAAGCTACTCAACACAATTTTCTCTTTGCATTCAGAAATGCACCAATGATGAAACAACGCCAGAGAGAGAGAAAGAGATGATGATTATAATAATCCTTATGTTAGTGGATTGTTATTTTGTAGTTTGTACCTCTTTTTGAGGATCCTATAGACAAAGAAGTGATGAGCAATGAAAACACAGCCTCACAGACCCTTCATCATAACCATACAATGGTTTCCAGCACACAATACTCAGGAGAGTCCATAATGGGGAACATTTATGGTCCTATGCAGTCCAATTTGCCCAGGAATGATGAATGTAGAGTAGTTTTATCTTGCAGCTAAAGTTGCCGTTAAAGTGGTCAGTGATTAACCACTTTTGTAAACTTACCTTGCTTTACCATAATGACCAATATGAAGATATTTCTTATTTAAATAAAGTTGAACCAAAATGTGATCAGAGATTTGAGGGATGTCACTTGTGCAGATGGACATAGATACATTATTAAATAAGACAGAAGTTTTAATCTCAGCTCCAACATGACAGTACAAAAGAAGAGTAATACAAAGGTAACAAATGAAATATAAGTGAAATGCAAAGAGGGTTCTTATACTAGTAACAAAACCCTGTGAAATGTCATCAGTGATACTAAAAGAGACTGAAATCAAATGAATTCATGGAGAAAGATGAACAGTGAAACAAGAAACAAGTAGAGCGGCACTGGTACTAAGACGTATGTGTGAGCTCACCATTAAATTATTACTTATTGTTACATTAGTGGCTTGATTGCTGCTTTCCTGTCTGAGATGTAATTTACCCAAATCATGAAGCAAATGCAAGGACAATACTGCAATCTGCAATAATTTTACATAGACTGTCCAAGAAGCAGAACAGAAGAATAAACAGAATGCAATAAGAAAAGTGCAATGATCATGTAGCATTACATGCATTGCAAGTTTTTAACATACCCATATTTCCTGTACTTAGTAAAAATTGTATAAATGTTACTGAAACATCTGAATGAATCACTGACCAGCATTAAAGAGTTATTCAGAGGTCCTCATAAAGGCATGTAGTAATTGGTAAAATACAATAAATATGAAGAAATTGCATATATTTTGTTCTATTCTTAATTGTATATTCTGTATACAAGTATTTACTTTTGGTACTTTTATCAAATTTGAATGTTAATACTTTTATAATTTCACTCAAGTAAAAATGTGAATGCAGGAAGTTCCTCTAGCAGAGTTTTCTGCAGTTGGGTATAAGATTGGATTCCTTCCACCACTGCTTAAACCATTTTAGCTGGTAAATCACGACCCCGCTGTTATACACTGTTTTAAAATGTACTGATTGTATCTCTCAGTTGAGTTCAATCCCATGTCTCTTGCCCAATACCTGTGTTAGAGTACAACACACACGGGAGGTGTGACATTAACAGACAGTGTCACAATACCCTGAGATGAGATGCATGCTGTTTAACCACTTTCTGGATATTGTAGGGACAAACATCTTCCATGCATCTTTCACAAATAACTTGCCAGAAAGAGAAAGAGCAGCCCATTACCCCCCTGGCCTTTATAGAGGAACTCGTATTTCCAGAGAGTCCTCTCTGGCGATCTGACAGAAATGAGACGACCAACCCAATAACTGATGTCCATATAATAAGTTTAAAAATGTTGCTTTGACAGAAAATATGTTTTTCTGTGTACTAGAGATTTTACAAATAATTGTATGTTTATTATGTTGTTTATTGTAACAAACAATAAGGAGGATTAAATACAGTTTTCATAGTTCTGTGTGTCTACATAATAAAGTACCTATAAATGTGAAAAATAATACATTTGGTTCATTACATTTTCAAGAAATGAAATGAAAAACAAACAAACATATATATTAAAGGAATAGTTAGGTTTGTTTGAAGTGGGGTTGTATGAGATACTGATCAATAGTAAGTGTACTACATACAGTGGATGACGGTCAGCACGGCCCCGGTGTTTAGAAACCGGCCGCAGTGCTGGCATGGATGCTAGGCTACACTTCAAACACTTCACACATGAAATAAAACAATGTCCTCATGTCCCCACCGTGAACAGCACTTATTATATTGTATTTCTTTAGTTTGTTCTCTCTTCTACGAACCGCTGACACAAACAGCTGATCTGACTACGTGCGCAGGCGTAGTAACACTTATGCGTTGCGGTCCTCAAAAAGTAGTGCCAAATAAAGAGGCTTTCTTACTGAAAAGTGAAACGCGGTGAATTATTAAAATATAGCGTACAATCGATACCACTATTGATTTTTAGACCTTATAAGTGGATAAATCACGTGTGAGATTGATCCTATCTGCAGCCGCATCCGTGCCGGCTCTCCAGCCGGTTTCTAAACACCGGGGCCGTGCTGACCGGCATCCACTGTATGTAGTACACTTACTATTGATCAGTATCTCATACAACCCCACTCCAAATGAACCAAACTATCCCTTTAAGAAGCATGGCCAAAATAATAAGACAAATATAGCAAAAATTTTAACTGTCTTCAATTCCAGTAAGGCATCAGTTTTTTTTCTCTCAACAGTCAAGAGGTAAAATCATACAGTGTATAAAT
This sequence comes from Semicossyphus pulcher, assembly GCF_022749685.1. Lineage (NCBI taxonomy): Eukaryota > Metazoa > Chordata > Actinopteri > Labriformes > Labridae > Semicossyphus > Semicossyphus pulcher. The sequence continues at coordinate 34,826,227 of NW_027211693.1, read as the reverse complement.
GAAGATATGCAGTACTTTATTCATCCCCAAAGGGAAATTACATTTTTTCACAAACATGCTACACACACATGGGCCTGAAATACACACATGCACAAACAGGACGCTGTGGACGTGCATTAACCGAGAGGCGTCAAAGTCAGGGGGCTGCATGCACCCTGAGCAGTGGGGGGTTCATTGCCTTGCTCAAGAGCACCTTGACAGAGCACAGGAATTGACACGGCACCTCTCCAGCTATCAGGTCCATGTTCCATGTTTGGTCTGTACTAGGACGTGAACAGGCCCTCCTGTTCCCAAGCCAAGTCCCTACAGACTGAGCTAACTGTCTACCCCAGGTTTAGCGTTAAATAGTGAAATCCAGCCAGTTAAAATCAAGGGTAATGTCACAAAGAAATCACATCTAAAAAAGAACATTCTGAAGTTTGCCAAAAGTGAGAAATAGTTATTTTATAATCATTTGTATCCAGGTTTCAGTGTGAAACCACAGCTCAGCTGGAGTTCACTCACCTCAATCTTCAGTTCTTGCTGGAGAATTCTCATCACAAACCTTTTCAACCAAATTTGGCTGTTGTGTTTTTCAATTGAAGCAAAAATGAAAAAGGTATTTAGAATATTTCTATGACTTTTTCATTTGCAAGAAATGATTCCCATTTTTCCTCTGATGTGTGAGAGTAAGTACATGTATGTGGGTGTGAGAAAGAAACACAAGGTCTGGATGAGGGGGAGAAGAGGAGGACCTGTAGTAACAGAGTGAAACTGTGTGTGTGGACCTATTTGGTCTTTAGGAGTTTTAAATAAAAGTCCTCCTCTTCGTAATCTTTGTTCCTCCAATCTAGGTTGCAAAAGTATTTATTGATATACAGAACTCCCTCTCCTTCCATCTCTTTTTTTAATCTCACTTTGTTCCTTTCTTAATTTACCATTTCCCTCAGTCAATTTCTCTCCTACCTGCCTCCGCCTCTCTACCCCCTCCATCACCCTCTTTCCTGAGTCCCTCCGCGCTCTCCCTCTCTCCCCAAATCTCCCTACATCCATCCATCCCTGCCTCTCATCTCTCTCTTTATCCCTCTCAAAGGGAAATATCATAGAGAATTTGGCAGGTACTCCAAAGATAGAGAGTGGGCTGAGAGAGAGAGAGACAGAGCAGAAGAGAGGAAGAGCATTAGAGGGAAAAAGAGAGGTAAAGAAGAGAAGAGAGCCAGGACAAAATCGCTCTCACATCTAATTTGGAATGGTTGTTTCTGTTTGCTGTGAATAATTCATATTCTCCTCTCTTCTGCATGTTGTGCATCCAATAGATATGTTTATTTCATGGAATATGTCAAAATAAAACGAGATGTAGATGATCCTGTTTGAATAACAAACCTCTCCTGTAGCATCTGTAAAACATCTGAAAATCAGTGTCACACTTTACTGGCATACAGGAGTCTTTTTGCAGGGACTCTCCACAGGGAGGTCGAGGCCAGCCACACAACAGCATTAATGGAGCATGAGGGGCATCTATGACTTGCTGAAGGAAACAAGCAGCAGGGAAACTTTTGCAAAGATGGGGTCCATTGATTAAAAGTACTATATTAGTCTGAGGCTACACCCAACGCTAGCTTTTATCAAAGTAATTATGTCTTTGAACCAGTTACAGCTGCAGTCAGCAACTGTCAAAACACTTTCACTCCAATGTGGTGGTAAAATAAAGAGTCATTAATCCTACTTTACCCCAGCTACATCAGAAAGACCAATCAACCTATATTCAAGGATATTGTATAGTATACATATATCTAGAATCAAACATAGTGTAGTTTTTATAGAGATGAATGTTTGGAATAAAACAGGTGGTATAAATTGATCGATTGATCATAAATTAAAGTCATTATAAATTTCACATAGACTGAAAAAAAAGTTACAATTTTATTTTTTACAAAAGTTTCAGATTTCAGATTCTTTATCACTGCAACACCTGCATACACAATCGTGACTGTAAGCATGATGATTAAAGAATAATAACTGTATCTTGAGCGTGATGTTCTCAGGCCTTTGTACATGCCGGGGAATTGTTATGGTAAGGCTAAAAAAGTGTCAATAATCAAAGAAAAAAGAAAAAATGAACTGTCCCTCATGCAGTCAGCATGTAGCCAGTCAGAAAATTGGCTCCAAGTAAATACACAGCTAATGAGTGGATGATGATCATTTCATCAGTGCTGTGCTCTTATTTTTTCTGTAATGATGGTTTTCTGCAGGTTTCATAATGACATCACAATGTTACGTTGTTTTGGGTTCTTTTGTTTGTTGTCCTTGTTGTTTGTGTATATGGCTTTTTGTAAGCTGCACATTCAGTACAGTGGATCAGAGAAAATTCATCTCAAAATCATCTCACTCACACACACAGGCACACACACACACACTAACACACACACAAAATATGTACAATGTAGGCACATACACCTGCACCACTGTCTCAAAGTACACAGATAAAAGTATGAAGAAATGGGCTGCAACCACATGCTCATGGTACATATGATCATGAAGAAACAGCATGACCACATGGTGGAACAATGTCATCATCGGTTTGTTACCTTTCTGCTGTGTTATACATGTAAATCAGTTTGGTTTTCATGCCCAGTTTACGGACTCAGACAGAAGTGATCCAGAGAGTGTGTGTGAAAGGAGGCATGTGCCTGTGTGTGTATGCTTGGCATAAAGCACTGACTGCTGCAAACGCTTCTGTTCATGCTTACGTGTGTGCATGTGAGCATGTGTGCATGTGCACGCCTGTCTACTTGGCAAGGCATGTCAAGCACTGTAAACCCATCTCCCAGTGCAGGATTTGATATACAAAGCACCATCCAAACACTTCCTGGAGCACATCCAATGAAATGGACTGAAATCGAAGCACTGTCCCCTATTGGCTGTAAAGCAGGAAGAGCTTGTTTATCAGACGAGATTGACTCATGACAGCTTTATTGTTCAGAGCATCCCTCAATGGTTGGATTATAGCAGGCAAGAGAGCGCAGAGGAATTAGAAACAGACAGAAAAGAGAAAAAAAAAGAGAATAAAAGAGACGAACAGAGAGAAAGAAAAGTGGTAATAAGTGACAATATGTCTGTGGAAGTGATGTCATAAAAATAATTTGACACCTGCATGTGCCAGCCCTCTTCGGTACTACCCTGTCAAGCTCTCTTTTCTGGCATAGCACATGTGCAGTCTATCAACAGTGGCATATGCAACACTCAAAATTCAAACAGAGACAAAAGCGTGCCAGCTACAACCCCCGTTGCTAGCAGATTCTATCAAGAGCTAGCTGTTGTTTGCATTGTTGAATGAATTGAATATAAACTACTGTTTGCAAATGCAAAACAAAATACATTAATAAATAAAATTAAACAGATGAAAATAAAACTGTCAAAATACTTTCCTTTATTTAATGTGAATAAAAGATTAATGTCCCAAAGTATTTGCACTAAACCAACATATTTGGACCATTTTGAACTCTTGACGTGCGTAGAGTGCTAAATGATACTCATGAGGCCTATATCAATCCAACATGTCTTACAGGTTTTTATAGGAGTATAGATGCTCTCTTTATGGCAGAGGCTTTGCTTTTACACTTGTGCTATTGGGGATTTTATGTTCAATTTAATCTTCCTCCCTGATAATGTGGTTCACTTGTGTTTCCTGGCTCTGTTGTTGTGCTGTGTTTCCCCCTCTTGTCTGTGCACAACAAGGCACTGTGAAGACTGAGGTCATTTTTGGTGTGTGCACCCTCGAGCCAGGGACACTGCATCTAACATAAACCTTGCAGTATCATCAGTTTGTTGCATGAGACTGTGGGAATAGTGTCAGTAGCATAAGTCTCGAGCAAAATATATGAGAGTTGGAAGTTCTGTGCCATCATGCTTGTTCATGATAAACTTTTTAGTCTTGGAAGTAACATTACAATACTACTGTGGATAGTGAGGTAGTTTGCTACTGATGCTAATCGCTAGCTTACATTCACTGTTATTGTGTTTTCAGGTTTGGAAAGTTAAAAAAAGAATGTCACACCCTGCAGTTTAGACACTTGACAACAGTTTAGATGTCAAGTGTTGCTTGGTAGTCAAATAGACCACACAATGTAAACTGCTCAAAAAAATTAAGAGAACACTTAATCGTCACAGTATAACACCAAGTCAGTTAAACCTCAGGGATATTAATCTGTCCATTTAGGAAGCACAAGTGATTGTGAATCCATATCACCTGCTATGGTGCAAATTAAATAGACAACAGGTGCAATGCAGAGGCAAAAGCAAGACAACCCCCAACAAGGGAATGGTTTTGCATGTGGTGGCCACAGACAGTTGCTCTCTCCTGATACCTCCTGACTGATTCTTCTTTAGTTTTGTGTTCTGCTCGTGTCCTTGTCACTACTGGTCGCATGAGGCGGTACCTGCAGCCCAATCAGGTTGCACAGGTAGTCCAGCTCCTCCAGGATGGCGCATCCATACGTGCGGTCGCAAGAAGGTTTGCTGTTTCTCCCAGCACAGTCTCAAGAGCATGGAGGAGGTACCAGGAGACCGGTTGTTACACGAGGAGAGCTGGACAGGGCCATAGAAGGGCATCAACCCAGCAGCAGGACCGATATTTGCTACTTTGTGTGAGGAGGAACAGGAGGAGCACTGCCAGAGCCCGACAAAATGACCTTCCGCAGGCTACTAGCTTGCATGTTTCTGACCAAACTGTCAGAAACAGACTCCATGAGGGTGGCATGAGGGCCCGACGTCCTCTAATGGGACCTGTGCTCACAGCCCAGCACCATGCAGCTCCATTAGCATTTGCCAGAGAACACCAGTATTGGCGGGTCCACCATTGGCGCCCCATTCTCTTCACAGATGAGAGCAGGTTCACACTGAGCACATGTGGCAGACGTGAAAGAGTCTGGAGATGCCGTGGTGAACGATATGCTGCCTGTAACTTCATCCAGCATGACCGGTTTGGCGGTGGGTCAGTGATGGTCTGGGGAGGCATTTCCTTGGAGGGCCGCACAGACCTCCATGTCATAGCCAATGGTACCCTGACTGCTGTTAGGTACCGGGATGACATCCTCCAAGCACTTGTTAGACCTTATGGTGGTGCAGTGGGCCCTGGCTTCCTCCTGGTGCAGCACAATGCCTGGCCTCATGTGGCCAGAGTGTGTAGGCAGTTCCAGGATGATGAAGGCATGCCATTGACTGGCCCTCTCATTCCCCTGACCTAAATCCAACTGAGCACCTATGGGACATTATGTATCGGTGCATCAGACGCCACCAAGTACCGCCACAGACTGTCCAGGAGCTCACTGATGCCCTGATCCAGGTCTGGGAGGACATCCCCCAGGACACCATCCGCCGACTCATCAGGAGCATGCCCAGACGTTATCGGGAGTGCATACGGGCACGCGGGGGCCATACACACTACTGAGTCACATCATGAGTTGTGTTGGATCAGCCTGTGATTTCAATATTTTATTCTGATTTTGGGTGTGATTTTGAATCCAACCCTTAACGGGCTGATGATTTTGGTTTCCATAGACCGTTGTTACATCATTTTGTTCTCAACAAATTATACAATGTACATCAGTAAAGATTTTCAACTTGAATTATATGTTCATCAAGATCTGATGTTTGATTTAAGTGTTCCCTTAATTTTTTTGAGCAGTGTATATGACGACTGTTGTTTTTAGTTCAACCCTATGCAAACTGTTTCACCATGTGGCCTAGTAACATGCTGTGTTTAGACCTCTCACTGAAGTATTAAATGTAGCAGATAACTCAAATTCAGGCTTGTATTTAGGGCTACTTTCAGGACAGAAGCCCAAACTGAAAGGCCTGTCGGTGCCAATTAAACATTTTGACGTTAACTTAAGACAACATTCCTTGATTTTGGGCATCCTTTTCTTTCCCATCTTTTCTACATTTTATCTTTTCTTCCTCCTGAAGATTTGGACGTTTTCATTTTGAAATCAAATATGAAAATGAACATCTGTCCCTTGTCATCTGTCCATCAGTCAGTCAGTCTGTCTAGCAATTACAAATGGGGCTGTCTGTGATGTGCTTTAAAGGGAAACCAATCCCCCACTTTCAGGGCCCGCAGAAATGTATGATAAAAAAAGATATATACTGTGCATTGTTCCTTGAAGGGTGACAAGTGCCCAATAAGGTGGCGCTCTCAAAGACCACAATATGCGTTTGGTTTACACTTGTCACTCTTAGTGAAACCACATGCAACCTGTTTCACCATGTGGCCTACTTAGATACTTTATGTAGACCTACAGCTGTATTTTGACTTTATTTGAGGTCTAAAGGAGACTAGAGTTTCTTGTGATAATTATAATGATAATCAGGCACCTCCATTGCAAATTAAATGTAGTTTACTCAACAGTAAAAAACAAACAAAAAAAAAAAGCTTTAGAGAATAGTTTCAATTTCTTTACCTACCATGTTGTCTTACTCACCAATATTAATATTGATGCCTGTATTAGCTCCAGCTTGGAGCCAGTTTCGTACAGACATTTCCCTGCCAAACAGTGACTGGTCCAACAAAATGAGATGCAGCACATGGAAAAAATTCAAGTTACAACACGACATGCAATAAGATGTGGGAGACATCCACAGTGGAAAAATCAAAGCTGCAATATTCCATCCTTTGTGTTTTATTTCAGCTGTTTGAAGAGGACATGGATCACGGACATCACATTGATATAAAAAAAGAACCAAAGGTCTTAACTCTCGTAAGTGCACCATCCAGAAATATTGTTAGAAACAGGTTGAGCACATTCTCATTAGGTAGTTATTCTAGCTTGTTTCGGATGAATAGTTGACAGTGGATAGCCAACAAGAAATTGCAGTAGAGACGTTTCACAAAATGTTTAAAAAAAATGTTTGTACTGTAAACTGTTTAAACTGTAAAATATCAATTGGCCTGAAACATCCAGATGAGGAATATAGATTTAGATAGATGATTGACATTCCTTTTATCATGACCAAATTCTTTGTCTAACCTTTGAGTGCCTTTGCCTACTGATTAACTCCCTTTGTTAGACATAAGTACATTCTATGCAATTGTTGACTAGTGGGTGGACAACAAAACAAAAACACTATGAATTATCATCCCATAATCAATCAGGCTTAGTGTATTTCACAGGCATTATGAAGCCTCTCTCTATCCCTCTGCTGAAACCCAACGAGTATGTGAAATGGATTTGAAAAGGGCACGCAATCAGCAAAATAAGTAAGCAAGTTTTACCCAGCTGAAAGGATCTATAATTTGGATGGTGACTAACATTATCCTGAGCTCTTCATACAGTAATTGATCCAACAGCGTGTTGTCTGCTGACGCTTGTTTGTCTGCTTCTCAGTCCAGAGGACAGCTGGGAGTTTGCATCTGTCAGTGGAACCGCTCCAATTATGGCTGCAGTGCACTCATCCTTGTCTTATGTTTGCATCCTGTCCATGTCTCCTTTGATCCCAAACCATAACTACCCTTTTATACATAAAATTTATGTTAAGGAGTGTAGCTTTGTTGTCCATATAAATACAGCCGATGCAACGGAACTGTTATTTCCTCAAATCCTTTAACAGTGCTGTTCATTTCTGACTTTCTGTCACAGGGAGGTTACAAAAGACTATTACATGGCCATGTTAAATACTCAATTTTAATCTTTAAAGCAGGTATTTTGTCTGTGGCCTTCCATCTATGCTCGAAGCAGATCTGATCACAGACTCTGGACAGTGACAAGACCAGTCCTCTATGTGTCCTGCATCATCCTGTCAGGGTTCTGCTAGACCAAACTGCTCTGTACAATATTCATTTCTTATTACACAGCTATGCTAAGTACTTCACTCTAACCACAGACACTGGAGGAGTAACTCTTAACATATCAATACACAGAAAGTCCGGTAAATTTGGTTTGTTTAATGTGGGGAAAAAAGAAAAAGTGAGAGAGGTGACACAAACAGCTGTAGATCTAAAAAACTGAAGACAGCACATGACCCTCATCCGGTGCACAAAGTGCGGTCCTGAATACCTTGTCTCACTTCTTCATCAGTGGAAATGTGAATGAATGCTGACTACTTTAAATTTCTTTTTTAAAGATGAATTTTTGGCTTTTTATGCCTTTATTAGAGAGAGGACAGTGGGTAGTGCCGGAAATGGGGGAAGACAGAGTGGGGATGACACGTGGCAAAGGGCCGAGGGCAGGAGTTGACTACAGCCTCTGTACACGGTCACCAATTCCAACCCCTGAGCCAAAGCAGCGCCCACATAAAGTCTTTTTATATGAATGCATGCCCCTGAAAGTTTTGGAAGAAGAAGACAAGATTTAGCTGTTTTTTTTAGAACGTAATTGACCACTAACCAAAACAGCACAAGTAATAGACATGAAATATACCATATTTACCTCATATTAAGTAAGAGATTACTTTTTTAAATTAAAATAATCCCAAAGACTTTAAATATATTCTTCAAATTTTACAAGATTGAATCATTATTTTCCTTTTTTATTTCTGGGAGAAAGGGGTCAGGGGCATGACACTAGAAACCCAACATATGTTGTAAAGGCTTAAAACAATTTAAAGTCTGTTCAAAAGATCGTTTGATGATTTCGCAGAGAAAGACAGTCCAACACACGAAATGCAACTGAGGACGTTTGAGAGCTGGGGATTCTCTGAAAGCTGCACAGCATGAAGCACAGACCACCCAGTGTGCCACTGATGCCTACAATCACAATGCATTATAAAAAAAAGACACTGTGTTGCAGACAGGAGTGTTCAAAAAGGAGCACACAGGACCAAAGATCCTCAGAGAATTTTGCAAGGTTCACAGGTGTGAAGAAGGAGAAGAAACGAGACACAGGGCCCTATTTAGACGGCGGAAGGCGCACAGTCTAAAGCGCACGGTGCTAAGTGATTTTGGGCGTGTCTGACGCACTTCTGCTAGTTACACAGCGCACAATCTCGGTGCAAACTGAGGCGCAGGGTGCAAAGAGGTTGGTTTAAGTCCCTGGATTATTCATAGGCGTGTTTTCGGCATAACATGAATCAAACCAATCAGAGTGTCAGTCGTCATTCCCTTTAAGAGTCCGGTGTGACTGCAGACAGGCATGTTGCTATTTACAGCAAAGAGAGCATGCATCAGAATGAGCGCGCGTTATGGTAGAGCTTTGTGTCGGTCTAGGTAGTTTTTGGCCCATGCGTGGCTCAAGCAGGAATCTCCCTGAGGTGAAGCAGGTGTGTGTGGAGGCAGCGGTGAGCTTGTCCACATCTTCCTGCACTTCTCAGCAGATCGGTAACAAACCAAAAGCAGTATCATGATTTAAGGAGACGAGGGAAACCGAATGTTTTTTCACTGTATTAGCAAACACACTGCTTTTTCCTTATTAGTCAAAGCGCTGCTGTGCGTCCCTGTGTGAGTGACAAGCAGAGACTCGTGTCTAAATATCAAACACAGATTGCGCCACATACTTTAGACTGTAGACCAGGTTTTTGTTGGTCTAAGGCACAGTCCCTTTCTGCATCCTCAAAACAGCAATGTGCCACCCGTTTGCCTGACCACACCTCATTTCAAAACCAACACGTCCATGAGCGCTAACAGTGGCGCAAGATCACTTGATATTTAAATTTTTAATTTCATTGCCCACAACCTACAAAAAACCTCTCCAGGTGGAAATTCAAAAACGTTGGCAAGAGACATGAAGTGCAGTAAAACCTTTTTACATTTGAATGAATGCTGCTGAATTTAATGCTTTGAATGTTCTGATTGTGATTTTTACATTTGGGTGTTGTTAGGTTCTGAAACAATTTTCATTCAAATACATTTTCATTGGATTAAACACAAATAGGGTTAAAATTGTTAAACTTTCGTTTATTAAATAGCTTACTACATATCATGAGAGACACGGGGAAGGCTTATGCACATGCATTCACACACACAAGAGTAACACTTGTGTACAAGTTCAAACATACACGTAAAGTCGGAACACAAACTGGTTAAAAAGTTAGCAGAGGCCGTATTCCAACAAGGTTTTTTTTGCATTCCAGACGTTCTCCTTGACTGTAAACTCTGTCTTTAAATAAAATTTTTGAGGAGAAAGAAAAAAAAATCATATCTCTTATTTAAACTATCTGTTTATCCTGTATATCCTTTATTCATCCGAGGACAATTGACTCAGTCTTCTACTTTTAACCACTGAGCAGCTAAACTGGAACATTTGGCAGTTAAATACAAGGGCCCTTCAGCAGTACCAGTTATAAGAGGAAACTCCATTAACGTTCCCTCTGCCCTCCCACATTTTCCTATCAAGTCCAACAGTGCAACACTTCAGGTCACATGCCCGCATTCCTCATGCCGTGGCTCCTGCTGCCTCAGTCTGCTCTTCATACATTAAAAAGCAGCTGTCAGAAGATTTATTTTATTCTCAGATATCTGTGATGTGCAAATGCAGCGCTAGCCCCCGAGATAATCAGTGGTTTCTGCTCCGGATCACACCTACACAAACTGTTGCATCATGTTCTATTATTACTCGTATTTTTCTTATTATTTTAGTTTTGCATTTTATACATGAAAAGGAGACAGCACACAACAGGGGTACACCAGCTTATATGTCAGAAATGAGACACACGTCAAAAGGTTAAATGGCTGCATCTACTTATTGATTTAGAGCAGTAAACTATCAGCCACTGTTGTACAACAAGTTAGAAAGAAAAGGAATTAATAGTCACTTCCTGCTGTGAACGCTTGCTCAACGATATTAGACCCAGGGAATTGTGCGTGTGTGTGTCAGTGTGTGTGTGTGTTTGTGTTTGTGTGTGTGTTGACCCTTGCCAGAGATAGTCAGTATGTGTACACTAATCCTATTTCCCTACAGGAGGAAATGAGAGGTCTTGCTGGAGACATGGTTGTAGTTGGGACAAGATAAGGATGTAATCACCCACAAACACATACACACACGCACGCACAGACACACGCACGCACACACACACACACACACACACACACACACACACACACACACACACACACACACACACACACACACACATACACAAACACACAAACTGCGATATAAAAACATTCATTAAGAGAAGTCTTAGGTAGCTCTTGCCTTATTAATCCCCTCAATACTTAAGTTCACTTTTAGCTGAGCAACTTGGCACAACAAGCCTGTCATGATCTGGATTTAGTCGCAGGTGAAAATGATGTGTACGTATGAAGAGCAATGTTCCATTCAGAGTTTGGATAGAAGTTTGTCTGATGTAAGGGGCAAACTAGCATACACGGGTTAGGTTACAAGCCTAACCTGAAATTTTTAGATGTGAGAGGGTGTCAGACTTTAATCTTTCAACCGATTTTTCAGTCTTCTCAAAGCGGTGTACAGCAGGCATAAGGGGCAGAGCTTAGTTAATGGTCTATTGAAAAAACAAGACAAAATCTTATTAAACCTGAATTATCCAAAGGTCTTCCCAGCCCCATGCCTTTATTAGTTTTTCACAAGTTCACTCTGAGTGAATGTTACCGGATATAAATATGATAAATACACTGTCCGAGACTAAAAGAAAATCGATGCCACTGCTACTTGGTAAAACTATGCAAGGACATATTCAGTCAAATTAGAGAATGAGGACAGGGGGGAAACAAATGTTATGTTATCCAAAAAGAAACAGAGCTGTTTCATAGCAGCTGGTGACCCTTGACTGCAAGCTCAAATAGTTCCTGAAACACACTGACACAGAAAAGGAAAGGGCAGAGAGAGAGGGAGAGGGAGAGGGAGTGATGAGGCCTGGAACATCCAACTAGGCTGAACATTACTGCAAGCTTGCCATTCCTTTATTAACTTGTATACACCATCAACCCAACACAGTTGAGTTTAACCCAAAATTACTATTCAAAATCCTTATGCTGATTATTTAGTGATCTTACCACCTCTTGCCTGATTGACATCACTTCCCACTGATCTACTGGTGCAGACATGTCTGGGATTAAAATCCTACACATTTTGTCGACACAGTTTATAAGGAGAACGTCCATGGGAAAAAAAGCATTAATCATTTGTTCGAATACAGTTTTTGAAGGCACTGTCAAACGATTTTATTCCGGCAGACGGTTAGTCAGATCATAGAATGCTTTGTGTTGTGCTGGAAGGCAACAACAAACCTTTATCTAGTGTTGCATTAGAGAGGTGAGGCTCTGTGTGATTTTTTATGAAGTATGTCAGTATGTTTAAGAAGTGGCTGAATCTGGTTTCACTTATGCCTCTGCCTTCTGCACGAAAGGGTCACCTTCCAGTCACCTTCACAGTGGATTACCAGCAAGCTGCAATAAGGCAGCAGGGGACTAGAACTATAGGATGTAAATGTGCAACATTTAGTTCCTACTGTGTGTGCATGTGTGTGTGTGTGTGTGTGTGTGTGTGTGTGTATGAGCGTGTGTGCGTGTGTGTGTGTGTGCGTGTGCGTGTGCGTGTTTGAACTTGCGTAGGTGTTGCTCTTGTGTGTGTGCGCTTGCACATATGAAGCCTTCCTGGTGTGAAAGTGTTTATGCTGTTGTGGTCTCCACTTCTCTAATAGCCAAAGAAAATGCTGTGTCTGCATTTCACATTGTTTTAATCATAGACTGTATAAATCATGGACGTAGTCTCAGTGATGTCACTCAGTGGTTTCTGAAGAAACGTTTTGAAGCCCGAATTGTGCCGACGCTGGGGGTCACCATATTGGAAATGCTAATCCAGAGGCAGGCAAAGAGGCGGAGCAAGAGTGAGCTGAAGCCTATGGCTGAGGACTATGGGCGGGCCGCATGAATCAGCCAGATACGTCTATGAAGGTAGGCTATATGCTCCTCAGCGTAGCTAGCGGTTATTAGCCATAGACTGTATAAATAATGAAAGAGCTAGTTTAACTTTCCCAGGAGGAGATTCTGTCGGTGACTGACTGCAGGTGTTTAGATATCAGACTAAAGAAGTAGTGGACTTGCTGCTCGCTCGCCCGGTCAGAGAGCGGAAAGCCGACGTGTAACGGGAAACGTAAAATAACCGGTCTCTCTACGGTCCGCTGTAATCTCTCCGGGGAAAAGCCAACAACTCCTGACTCCTATTTACTGGCCGACAATTAAATAAATGTTTGATAAACACTGAACAGGCTAACAAGCAGCTAAAGCGAGCACAGTATACCTGCTACGAGTGCTAAAATATATCAATACAATAACACTAACATTTAACTCACCCAAAAGCTGGAGGTCAGACTTCCTGCACAGCCATAAAGTTCCATAAATCCCACAGAGAGAGAGGGACAGATTATTTGTCCAAACTTTGAATGAAAAGTCTCCAACAACACAAACAGGTGAAGTTAAGCTCAGTGTCTGTGTGTCTGTGTTAAATGGTAAATGGTAAATGGACTGTACTTAAATAGCGCTTTTCTAGTCTTTGCGACCACTCAAAGCTGCTTTTACACTACATGTCACATTCACCCATTCACACACACATTTACACAATGATGGCAGAGGCTGCTACGTAAAGTGCCCAACTGCCAATCAGATATCACATTCATACCCGTTGGCTATGCCACCGGGAGCAATTTGGGGTTCAGTGTCTTACCCAAGGACACTTCGACACTGACCCCAATTGAAGAACCTTAGGTGTCTTAAAGAAAGCTATGGGACTGACGCACAAATAACCAACTTGTGGATATGCATCATGCTTACCACTGACAGACAAGAGGCCGCTCAGTTGTGCTGTTTTTTAACTGCTGCTTCCAGATTTCAAGGAACTTGTACTCAGAGACTTTTCTAAACAATCTGACCCCTGGGTGGATTCTACCATGACTCAGGGTTAACTCCGGCAGTTTTAGTGCTTACCCCTACTGACAAGGTCAGCCACCCTTTCAGTGGTAGCAGACTCCTAAAGAAGACCATCAGGCAGAGGAAGCAGAAAAAACAGTGGGCTGCATTGTATTTAAGTTTCTCAGAGACTCAGGCTATTTTAAATTTAATCGGTTCAACAAGTTTACCCCTGCAACATCAATGTTGACTGTGCTGACTGTTTGACAGGCAGTCATCCAAGGCAACTGGTTTGCTTCAGTCAACCCAAAGAATACAAACTGGAAGGAACAGAGATAAAACCTTTATTAACCTAAAGCTTTATCTTCGACTGAAGGACCTTCAAGAAAGATGTACTCTCTCTGGCTTAATGATAGCCCACCCAAACATCCATGGGGTGCATGGACGCATTCCTAACGTCAGGAAGGTCTTTGCAGCTTCATTTGCCTGGACGGCTGGCTGTTGTTATCTCATATGAAGGAGCAGTGTTGCCACAATGTGAAACAGCTCCTAAAGCACTTGGAGCCCTGAGCACCTTTGTCTTTATATCTGTATATTTCATAGTAGCTGTATGTAGTTTTTATTTAAACATCTAAGAATGGTTATCTTTAGTGTCCCTTAGCAAAGATAAAGCCATTGGATTTCTTTGGATTCACTGATCCATGCCATCTTTGGATTCAGCTGAAGAAACTCCAAATTTGGCAAGCTCAGTCTGCCACCAGATTTAGAGAGCTTTACATCAACTCCGATGTGTGGTCTCTTTCCTGGCAAGATGATAATGAAGGTCAAATATATTACATTGAGATCTTTTGACAGGTAGCACATGTTAACGTCAACGAAATGGCAAGAATAAGGTAGGTAATGGTATGTGTATTGACCTGAGTCTATTGTGTCCCTGCCTTATCATTATCTATGGCAAACAAAGCAAAGAACGGTGAAGACAATAAAGTTAAGGAAAAGAGGTTTGAGCTACATTGACAAATGATATCATTAAACAGTTAACGTATTTATGCAGAAAAATATCAGCAAACAGCCCTTATGTCAAAACCTTTTCCCATGAAACCCTGGTCTTATGTTTCGTGTTGGGATTACAAAGCAGCCCTCGCAAACAGATATTTGACACAAAGCGCTGGTTATAAATCCCCTAATAAAAAGAGGAGGAATCCAGCAGTGATGAGTGTCTTCAGCTCCCAGCTGACAAACAAGAGATGTTTTATTGTGTCAGTCAGTCAATAAACAGAACATCACAGATGCATCCAACTACTACAACACACACACCATCAGACACTTACACAGGCACCACAAGGCCAAGCTCTATTACAGCAGTGTCAGTACAGCATGTGTTCAAGTGTTTAAGACTACTTAGCCATGTTTGTGTATGTGCATGAGTCCATAGGGGCATGTGTGTAACATTGGGGCTTTGTTTAATGTCACTGTCTGTGCTGTAAATTGACAAACATTCAGTGCCGCCCCTCCAGTTCCTCTCTGGGCTTTCCCAACTAATTAAAAATACTGTGCATTGGAGAATGGATTACTGCAAAGGGCACAATGCACAATGAGGCCCTTTATTCACTTGTGGCATTCATGTACACTGTGTCTCTGCGTCTACCATGGAAAATGTTGCTGGTGACATTAAAGTAAATTGCTGTTGTGTTTGGACATAGATTAGAATGTTGGTGCAAGCACCTTTAACTCCCTGAAATACAGAACGAGTTTGTGTGTGTGGGTGTGTGTCGGTGTTGGTGTGTGTTCACATGCTAGTGATAAGCATTGAGTGGGAGAGAATGGTTTTGTTTGTGAGAGAAACAATGAGAAGGAGATAAAATGTGTGTTTGAGGATAAAGATGATGGAATGATCTGTGTGTGTATGTGCGCTCCTGTCAATTGGGTTTCCCCCTCAACCTCAACCTCCCGCCATCAGTCGGCCGTGTGGACCAATAAATCTCTACATATCCTCAGAGTGAGTGTTTTATTGAATACCTGATGCTCCACTGAAGGAAAACATCAGTAGCAGACGGGGGAGAGCCAAAATAAGTTCAGAAAGGCAGCAGCTAACTGAAGGCGAAGGTACAGGTGAGCTTTTTGTCAAAACACTGGTCAATATCTGGAATGGTCTGCAGGGTTATCCGATGGCGAGGCTCAACATGACACGAGCACTGCCGCTGTGATTTAATGAGTCAGTGAGAGGCTTCATTTAGTCATTTCCCTTTATTCAGCTATTGTGCTTCTGTCAAGCCTCTGCCAAGAATTAAACACTTGGCTTTAAACTGAATCCAAAGGCGCTATGAGTAGCACTTTAACACCAATAAATTACATAAATTTTAGGACATTAGAATAATGACTGTAAACAAACAGCACCAATCACAGAGACCATTGGCAGCTTTCCACACAGCACTGTCACTGAGCTGTCCGATTAGTGGATAGTTTGAGTGGCTTTAAATGTTATCACTATTGCAAACATTTGTTGACACACAGCAATGCAATGCTATCAGTAAAAGGTGGCAGTTAGTGACTAATGAGCTACGTGGGATGTCCGTGCACCAGCATACTGCTGATATGAGAATGTATCGGCTCGATGACATTATTTTGGATCAGTAAAGTTTCATTTGCATTTGACACCCAGCTGCCTTCACGCAAACAAATATCATTAAGCTGAGGATACAGCTCTCACAAAGGAGTTATTTTTGTTGTTATTTATTGTGGGTATTTTTATGTCCTATAATGCAACAGGAGAAAGTTGACAGGAAATGATGGGACTCAAACCAGGGGCATTACTGTTCATGATCTCTTCCGAAGACAATCGGGCCAAAACTCATGTTCAAATATTTAGGAGAAGTGCTTGATCCACCACCTTACTCACCTTCACCACTGACACATCATTGAGGTTGTGAGCATTTAAGCATGTAGTTAGTAATTCTGTTTTCAATGATTTTATTAAAGAGCAGCTCCAGTCGTGTTTTAAGACATATAAAATTCTCTGCTTGAAATAATTAATGGGGGTGATGTTTAATTATCTTGTAAAAATCCTCCCAAGGCATCGCCTCCTTCTCCTCCATTAAATATTCCTGAATCTGCATAGGCCCCGCCCACTATGCACATTTCCAACCAGCCCCTCTGTCACAAAAACAAAACACGTCTCTGCCATTGTTTAGTGGCAGCTTGTTGAAACTTAGCTAGCTTGAAATGTAGTAATTAAATCGTTGCTGAAGTGGTTGCCATAGGTTACACATAATGATAGCGTCACCCCATCCATTAACAGGATTGGCTCCTTAGGTTTGTGATGTCTCAAACCTGCCAATCTGAAAACGTGTTGTTCAGCCTGTCTTTGTTACACTGCAGTTTACAGCAGACAGGCCCAGCCAGGGAGATGACTGCTCATGTTGTCCCTTGTGTCTTGTAGCACATGAAGAACACCACATGGAGATGTTTACAAGGTTAAACACTGGATGTTCACTGGTCTTTAAGCATGCTCTGAAGATCTATTGCAGAGCGAATTTGATTTGTCAAAGTAAAAGTTAATCACATTTAAGTAGTTAAAAGGGGTTTTGTTGTTGATGATGAATAGACACACCTAGTTACCCTCACCTCCATGGTGACATGCATCATTTGCCAAAACATATTCTTTAAATGAATAAACCAACCAAACAGACTGAAATCACAAGAGCACAAAAAAACCAAGAGGAAATAAAACAAGTCTAATAAAAAAACTTGTGTCTGTTCCTCATCAAAGTAATTACGTTGGTATTTCTTACTACAGGTATTTTAACAACACTGTCCACAGAGCTCTTGGTCTGAATGCAAAGACTTTGAGTGAACTCTCATTACTTCCTTACTGTTGGTGTGAAATCACAGAAAGAGACAACCTCTGGATCTACTGAATCATTTCCTAAGTGTTTCAAACAACATGTGAAAACATAAAGAGTACTGGATGTTGGCTGATTTAAAGCAGTCACAGAAGAGAAAACGTGGCCTCCTACAACTCCTGCTCGTCTTCTGGCTGCCAGGACTTTTCTGGTTTTCAAGTAATGCTATGTTGCTGTAGGGGACAATCGGACAATGATTCTCTTATCTCAGTGAAAAAGATGTTTTAGCAAAGCATTCAGCATTTAGATATACACATTGAGCAAATAAGGTGATGCAACTTTTCCAATAAGCCTTTGCAATTCTTTTTTTCAGACTCTTGGTTGTTACCAAGATTCTGTCCTGGTGTCTGCATCAATGCTGCAAACAGAAAAGATGCAACAATGATTTGTCATTGCTGTGTGGTTTTCTACAGAAATTTCACATTAACAAAATTATAAAACCAAACTGGAGCATATTTAGTTAATATGTTTACAACATATTTTATATATTACTTTTTTTATTTTTAGACTTCAACTTTCTTTTTTGCCCAGTGTGATGCTAAAACCTGGTAAAAAGCACACAAACTTGGGAAGTGCCATACAGTTGAAGCCTCTATTTCACATTACTAGGGACAATCTTCATTTTAGCTCACAGATGGGTCTGAAGTAGACGGACACTGCTGGGCTCTCACAGCCCATCCTGGGGCTTTAATGCTGCTCATTGATCCCCTGCAGTTTAGCCAGGAACTGTAAAGAGGCCAGCTGTGGTCTAGGACTGCAGGGGAACTCTGCAACTGCTTTGGTGCTGTGGTTGCTTTGGACAAGCTTAAGAAGCCTAAACTATTCCTTTTCTCTCCTGCAGGGGATGGACCAACAGCACGCAGTGCAGAGCAGAGAGTGACAGGTCAGCAGGCAGAAAGACAGCGAGCGGTGTGCAGGCTAATTTCTACTCCTGAGCTACTACTGTATATTACTGCGAAGCCACAGACCTCACTGTGTGAGTGTGCTGTCTGTGAACCTGCCTTGGGGTGGAGGCATGAGGTCACCAATCATTTGACACCTTTCAACTTGTGCAGTGTGAAATGAGGTCAACCCACCTGACACACTCAGTGCCTCTCTCTTTCTTTCTCTCATACTGTTTTACATTACAAAAAGAAAATTCATCTACTGTATGTGTTGCTGCAGTTCAAAAAATCTATTTGCACAGTATAGTATTCTGTCAGCTTTGTTTATTAATCAATTTATGTATTAATTCATATTTTTATTTAATATAATTGTATCCAGACAGCTGGGATAGGTAGGTAAAGATATGGTATCCAAATCTATTTGTTTGGTCATATAGGGACCAGATGGCTCATGGCAATAGACCAATATCAACTGTTTTGCTCCCAAAGTGAAAGCTGAGTCCGTATTCTTGGCACAAAGTCAAATATGTTTGCAATTGGTGTTGGTCTCTGCCAGGGTTTTCCCTCGTCACAATTCTGTTTGTAATATTCATGGACAGGGTCTCAGGGTGCAACCAGGGAGAAGAAGTGGGTTGTTTCGGGGACCTCAGAATAGCAACCCTGCTTTTTGCAGAAGGAGTGGTTCTGCTGGCTTCATTAAATTGTGACCTCCAGCATGCACTGGGGCACTTTGTAGCCAAGTGAGAAGCAGTCAGGAGGAGTCACCCCCTCCAAGTCTGGGGCCATGGTTCTGTGGTGTGGTGGATTCTTCACTTTGGGATGCAGGCGTTGTACCAAACCACTACAAAAAGGCAAAGCTCATTATTTATCATCTAATCTATGTTTGAACCATCAATGTTGTTTTGAGCCTTGCTTAGTGACCAAAAGAAGGAGAATGTGGATTCAAGCAGCTGAAGGTTACCTGTGACGGGTGGCTGAGCTCAGCTTTGAAAAGGCTGAGAGCTAAAACATGTGGAGGATGCCTGGAGCAGGGCTGTACTGGGAAGCAAGTTCAACGTAGCCAGGCTTCTTTTGAGAAGACAGACTCTATAGCACATTTAAGGGTACTGGGTATCATGAAGGTGGTTATTACCTTTCTCTTTAGCCTGCTTATTTGTGCTTCAGGCTCTGTTTGCGCTTACATTAAAGGGGGCACTCGGGGCATCATGTGATGCTTCTTCTGCACAAAAAAAGAATGATAGTGGGCTGGCTTCATCTCTCAGGCTGCCATAATGAACAGCAATGAAGGATACAAGAAAGTTATCAAGACAAAAATCTGACATGTTAATTTGTACATTCATATAATTAACTAACCATTCAGTGAATGATACACATGATTTTAGAAACGTTATCCGCAGTGTCCTTTGCTGCTGTGCCGTCACCTTTTTTTTTTGCTTTTTTGTGATAAAATGTTATTTTTAATAATGGAGGTTAAATTTAATAGGACAGCAAATCATTGGCCTTCACATACATTTCATTTTGACCCTCCAGTTTTCAGGCAGAGAACAGAATTAAGAATATTTATAACCTCACTAATAAACACATTGATATCAAATACAAGAGAAAGAGCAAAAAAAACAAACAAAAAGTATACAAAGCATATCACATCTCTTATGAACACCTGTATGTAGTCAAAGATGTTATAGTATTGCACAATTTGAACCATATAACTTAATCTAATTTTCAACAGAGCCGTGGACAAAGGGTCTGATGAACTATCCTTCGCAACATTGCTTCGAGCTATGGAGAATGCCAAAGGGATGATGTCCAATTGTAAAAGAATCCATTGAGATATCTTAAACTCATGCAGGCGCCTCCACCGTAACCAGTCACAGTTCTGCTCCACTTCCCACCTGCTGTCTCCCAGTAATTGTTCGATCACTCCACCTCTGTTCCACTCTGCCTGCCAGCCACCCCCACCTCATCAGCTAACCCTGCTCACCTGTGTGTAATCAAGCCATCATGCCTCTCCTGCTCTCACACTCATTGCCAAACTGCCAAATTCAACCTCATGCAGGACTCTCCAGCATTCATTTTTGGACTGATTCCCTGTTGCTGACCCTGCCTGCCTCTGACCTGCCTGCCTTGTTGTTACCTTAGAAATCACCTCAGCCTTGTGTCCCTGACCACACGTTCTGCCTCAGCGTTCCTGGGTTCTGTCTGCCTCTCCCCTAGGCTGTTTGGCATTTCCCTTCGACAACATGACAATTTTTGGTTGGATTGCAACATTTTATAATTAAAGTGATAGATTTTATCGATAGAAAATATCAATATCAATTTCCGCATGAATAGTATTTAAATGTAGAAACTTTTGGGATTTCTGTTTATAATGCAGAATAATCTGACAAATTAATAAAGCTTAAAGTGCAGATTTTTTTCAATTTAATTTTGTAGCCACAAAAGGTGTGAAGGATGTCAATATCCTAACCCTAACCCCCCGCCTTCATCATTCTTTCAGTGTATGGATGATCTGCCGTGTGCAGTCTTAAGGGCTAATGTAACCTGTACACAACAGGTGTGCATGTACGAATGACCTCAGCTGAGAATGTATATCGTCAAAGAGAATACCGCCAGGAGAAGTTTTGAATGGAAGGTGCTTTACAGCCGAATTTGAGCCACCTAAACCTCTTCCCGACCAGGTGAGGAGAGGCCTAAGTTACCATGGCTATCTAGCCAGGGTAAAAGAGAGCAAGCTTTAAGACACTGAAAAGTCTGGCTTCAGGGTTTAGCATACCTTGCATATCTTGCCAACGTAGAACACCTCTCTGTTGTTTAACAGACAATTCAACAAGAACCATTTAAACTTGAGCAAAATCATTCTTCAGGTGAGTAGAAGCGGATCAAATTAACTTTTGTGTTAGTGTCACTGACATAGTGAATTACCGTTCTATTCCTTAATTGATTGATTGATTGATTAATATGCAGCTCTTCATTGTGTGTTTGAATTGAGAAGAGAAAGAATACATTTTATGCTCATTATCAAGCAGTTTTTGCTACTACTTTTTGTTTGTATCATATTTTGCTTACCAAAGCTACAATGAATGACGGAAACAAATGTGTCTGTAAGGTTTATTTATCCCTCTGCCACCTCTTTTAGGAGGATTACACTTACACCTTTTAACCCTCATGACTGAAGGTGGCTTCAAACATTACTCAGAGAATGAAGCGCTGATTTCCATCCCCTGCTTTTCTCATTTTACTGTATTCTGAAAAGAACAGTTGTAAGATTGAGTTGATGCCTTCTGATTGTAAGTTGATAGTGGATACATACAAAAACCCGAGTCGGCCTAATACAAATAAACCTGGACACTTAGTGTGGGGCAGCCATTCCCAACCAGTGAGCTGAAAACTGTGACTAGCTGTGAGGCAACAGCGCTAACCACTGCACAGTGTGTGTAAAAAAGTTTTTAAATGTTTTAAAACAAAATGATTTTTAAAACTATCTTTAATATGAGAAACTTATTAGGCCTCATTACGTATGAGAATGCATTTCTCCATTGTTGAATGATACTGTTATTTCATTTGTAATTAATTATTTGTTAATTAGCCTATTGCTGCGTTCCAGATAACTGGGAAGTCGAGTTTTTCCGACCTCTGACATTATTGTATATATAAGTGGGCCATGATCCGGAAAAGGATGAGAAGTGCTGGTGTAGGGGTTAATGAAGCTTCAAGGTCCAGACAGGACTTTGGGAAAGCAAATAAGTCCAGACAAGAATCTATAGACAAAACAATCATTCTTTTGGGATTACACAAAATTTCTGACCCTGCCTGTCTTTTCTGGACTTTGAAATAAGCTACTGGTTTTTGTAAACCTTTGTAATTGATATTTGTATTTCGAGTGCCTGTTGCAGTGACTGACGTGTCACAATCAGCCATGTCAAGGGTACACCTAGTTGGGCAGAGTGTGAGTCACACCATAGGCCCTACGGTGCAGCTCCATGTTTAGGCCTTTGGAGCTCTGGGGTGAGTCACTGAGTGAATCATTTGAAATAGGCTTGGCAAGCGTGGGTATTATGCAGGAAGCTTATATTCTCTTGTTTTATTATTTGACTGCAACAGAGCTGAAAAATGTGTCCCCACATGTTTCATACCCCGTCGCAAGACCAGGGCAATAAAATTTCAAGAATTTAAGGTTGTCTGTGGTGAAAGCACTTTTTTTTTTCTTTTCCATCTACTTCAATTGGCAGTACATGACAGTGACTTTGATCTTACGGCATGTGATGCCTTTTTTTCTCCAATCTCCTGGCAAAACAGAAGTGCAAGGAACTCCACAGAACAAAGCATAGATGAGATGAAACGATCTATTGAGAGCTTGTTTATATCTGTAATATAAATGCACTATTGTAGCTGCATTAATAAATATTTTAGTTCAACACATCTCAACACAATCTAGCAGCCTGGTCCGGATATATTGCAGACTTGCCCTTTCACGTATGATGCACACAGCTGGAGATGTGTGAAAGGAGTTCTCAACTATATTTAGGTGAAGGGTGTCACCCGGCTAGAGTGTGCAGGAGGCATGGATGCATGGATCATCATCGGCCAGTGATTTTTGCAGCCCTCCAGGATGCCGTTTACTTTGGATGATTGCATCACAATGGACTCCGGTAAAAAGGCTTGCAATTTTAGAAATGTCACTCGTAAACTGAGACAAGCAGCATAAAGGGGCGCTGGTATAGCTCAGGTGGTAGAGCAGGCGCCTCATGTTTAGAGGCTGCAGTCCTCGACGCACTGATGGAAGGTTCAACTCCCAGCCTGCCGATCCATTTGGTGCATGTCTTCCCCCGCTCTCTGCTCCTTATATTTCCTGTCTCTCTTCAGCTTTCCTATATAATAAAGGCAAAATGCCAAAAAAAGACAAGCAACATAAATGCTTAACCCTGAAAAACAAAATTAGAAATATCTAGTTCTATTCATTTAAAAATGATTGTTTTTCACCAAGCATCCCATGACCTGCAAAAGGATATTCTGGTATAAAAAAACACTTCATGAGGCGCGCTGGCCTAATGCACCTTTGTTTATTTCTACAATAAATACGCTAACTCTGAGGATTTTAAACAAACATTAACATGTATGTTTTCATTTTGTTTTGTACTTCTGTCTTTACCGCTTCTTTAAACTGCTAATCCATTTACTTGTTTATCACTGAATGTTGAAACTGGCTTTGAAGCAAACATAAACAATGTTACAAACAAAATATCCTCTTGTAGATCTTGAATCCACTGCTGTCTCTTACCTTCACTATTGTCTTTATGGTCATTGACCAACATACTGAATAACTTGGTAACCCGAACCTTGCTTAAGCAGTTTTTTGTGCAACATTCTTCTAATTTGGACAAAGACGGTTGTAGAACAGAATTATTTGAGCTCGCCAAAATAAAACTCCTAAGTTGTAAATGCTTAAAAAAGTGTTTCTGGCAGTATTTTTTCTTAATTTCTTAAACGGAGCAGATTATAAAAATACCGGGTAAATTTACCGGGTTTCTCACCCTGATCATAAAATGTTTATTTGAGCCTGATTAGACTGTTTTCAGCTTTCATAGTTGACAGTTCTTCATATTCAGCTTTAAGTGCAAAGAGGTCTTGAGTTATTTCTGTTGAATTATTAATACCTGCCTCCCTCTCTAAATTTCTAATTTTACCGTCCAATTCGTTCATTTTCTGCTTAAATTTATTGGATCTGGAACAAGTGAAACTGATCATTTGCCCTCTAATGTATGCTTTGAACGCCTCGCACCTGGTAGCTGCAGAAGTTTGATCAGTATTCAATTCAAAGTAGACATCAATATGCTCACCTATACATCTGATGAAGTCAGGGTCTTGCAGCCATTTAGGGTGAAGGCGCAATTTAAAAGATCCTTTAGTTAATTCTGAATCTCAGTAAAGTATTGAGGTGGGGGAGTGATCTGACAAAACAATGCTATCATAATTACAGCTAGCAATATTAGGAAGTAAAGCTGTGGAAATCAAAAAGTAGTCAATCCGAGAGTAGGATTTAAATGATGATGAGTAACAAGAGTATTCTTTTTTAGTTGGATTCTGAATCCTCCAAGGGTCACAGAGGTTTAGGTCCTTAATGAACTGTTGGATTTTCTTTCTACTATGAGAATGTGACGTATCTGTCCCTGATGAACGGTCTAGTAGAGGGTCTAATGTACAGTTAAAATCACCTGCAACTTTACCCGGTAGAGAGGCAATCAGTTAAAATAAGTTTTCAAAAAATGAGGGACTGTCATCATTTGGGCCATATATGTTAACCAAAATGATACTCTAAAAATAAATACTCTGACACCGCAAACAACTCTCAACTCTCTTCTTCAAATTCCGTTTGAGAGGAGAAGTTTAGTGAAAAATCACGGATTAAAGAAACTGGACCGGATCAGCCAGATATTAAAATCAACCAACCAGTGAGTGGAAAAGATAACAACCTACACCAGAGGATTTTCTCGCAACTGGTACACCAGAAAGGCTTGGCTAGCTGGATGTAGCCATGTAAATGCACTATTTTGCTTCCCGTGTTTACTTTTTAAAACTGTCGTAGTGGGATGGTTGTTAAAAACTGAGTATGGTACAGCACCTAAAATATTTTTCACCAGCCGCCACTGGAATTTGCATTAAAATAAATGAATAATAAAAAATAAAGTACTAATATAGCATATCACGGAGGTGTTCTGAAGAATTCGAAATGGCAAAACAACAGTGAGGTAAATAAGCAGCTGGCACCACGAAGTACCCAGACCTGATCTTGTAAGTTTAAAAACTTCATGATGATGACTCTTGGCGTGGAGGTTCGGTTGGTTTTTGCAGGGCCAGGTAGCCTGTGTGCTCTTTCAATGATCGGAAGTGAGGGAAAAATCCCTGGGCCGAGTGCTTCAGGTAGCCAATTCTCAAGAAAAACAATAATATTTTCTCTATTTCTCTATTTTTTCGGGCATGTTAATGAGTCGGAGGTTAGATCTACATGAGTGATTTTCTAGCTCTACAATCTTTTTCGTAACCAGCGATTCGGTCTTGCTTTTCTCTGAGCTAACGGTGTCCTCCACATTACTGATGCGCTCTTCAGCTTCATCCATACGACCAGATAATCGCGCACGTCCTGTTTAACGTCCTGGATTGCATCCAAGACTCCTTCAATTTTAGTGGCAAAGTCACTTCTTATCAACTCCAGTATTTGTATGACATCCAAGTTTTGATCGACTTCCATACCTGGCTTTTCTGAGTGTTGGGCAGGGCTAACACCTGGCGAGCTAGCAATATTGCTAGCGCTGCTAGCCCCCACCTCGTCGTCGTTTTCACCCATGGGCAAGTCCTTTTAAGTTGTGTTCTTTGACTTTTTAGGCGGCATGATGCAAATGGTGGTTTCTGTGAAGTTTACACCAACTGTTGTTTAAATATAAACGCTGTCGAAGGATAATTTACAGGAATTTGGTCGAAAATCGCCAGGAGCTCACAAAACTACGTGTGCGTAGTTCAGCGCTATAGCCCGTATGTTGCTTTCTAATTTCAAACAGGAAAATAAAGCAAATGACCAATGTTCTTGTGTCACAGTTTCAAACTATTCAGTGGCATTATAATGACTTCATTCTGTTTTTTTCCATCACCACGTTGTGATGTGTTGATGGCAGTAGTATAATCTGACCCATGGCTCAGCTGAGGTAAAGACTCTCATCTTCCTTTATGGAAGGCTGGCTCATGAGCCATCATCCATTGTAGTGTGCCTACCATTGCTGTCCCAAAGACGTGCGTCTTCCATGCTGTCATGAAGTTAGCACAGAAGAGGAAGCACTGCATCGAACCCTCTGTGGGCTGGAAGTGGTTGGACAGGGCTTGAACACGTGCAGCAAATGTGCCTTTAAAACTCTTACGTATATAATTGATAGGTGCCCCATTAGGGCATCTCGACTCCAAAGACTATGAAGTAGTTCTGTTCCATCCAGCTTCGGGCAGTCTAAGCAGAGACCTGCTTGATTCAGGAACTTGACATGTTTATTTTCCAGGAAACCGATCACAGTAAGCTGGAATATTGTATTTTCTTACGTACCTCTTAAATGTGTCACACACATGTTTTTGTTTAAATTCTACATTATAAATGAGTATTTTTCTGTAGGGTATAAATGGTGTTGCTGGTTAGAAGGCGTACTGTTATGTTTTCAAATAGCAGTTTCTATATATTGGGATAATGAAATGTCTTCATTCAATATGAAATATATATTAATTCAGCTTAGTGCAGCTCCTGTAGTACCTCCCTGTGCGTTTAAACATATCAGGAGCTGACTTTTAATTTGCAGCTACTGGCAACCAGTCCTGATTTAGCCCTCAGTCCAACAGTCGCCCTGAAGTAACTTCATTGTTTGTCTGGTCAACCCAAGTCCTGCAGCCTGACAAATCCCACCCCTGTGTCCAGCTGCCACTGCTTTAATAGCTAAAAATGGAAGCTTGTCGTGAGAGTGGTCCAAGAGGAAAGGGCATGTTGTTATTTAAATCAAGGCATTTACTGCTTTAGTTGCTCAACCAATCCAAACCCACTGAGGTATTTCACCTTGGAGGTAAGTGTTGGAGCAGAAGATCAATGAAACAGTGAAACCAACAATTTAAAAGTTCTGCTGCTAATACCTTAAAATGATTCATGTCTTCACTATATCAAAAGAAAAAGCTGTGAGTAAATAATAGTTACATAGGTAAATACAAGTGAAACTCCCCATTATGTAGCTCATTCATTATGAATGTGATAACAGTGCCAGTGACTAAAGCACAACAGTCACCCTGAGATGTTCAACACAGAACACACATTAAACAGAATGGATTTCCTTATCCAGTCTGTGTGGAGAAAGAGAGAAAATAATTTCTTCATTTGATTCCCTGTGACCCATTAACACCACTAGGCTGTGAACTGTGTGTGTGTGTGTGTGTGTGTGTGTGTGTGTGTGCGTGTGTGTGTGTATGCGTTTGTGTGTGTGTGTGTGTGTGTAGCCCACAGCAGTGTGTGCAGCATCTGGAACTCTCCTTCTAATTATGCTGTGTCTTTGAACTTTAACATCCTAGAATATCAGTACTGCATTTAAGGTTCACATGAGTGATTCGATTATTTTAGATCACATGCTGAATCAAACAACAGATTCAAACACACTGAGCAAGACACCAAGGTCAACAACTGACACAAGTAAAGCCCATATTTCATATCTTTAAAAGGATGTGTCTTTATTGCTGTTGAACAAAATGCTGACGTGCTAAAGTTAGCATCATTCATACGTAGTGCAAAAATAGAACAAGTAAGCACATATGGACTGGAAACATCATTATTAGATGGGATGAAATGATGTGTGTAGCCTAACTAGTAGACACACACACAAACACACTTAGAATGTGTGATTGCATGTTCATTTTGGACACCAATGCTAAAACTGCCACTTCATTAACGTGACTTTTCATTTCAACTTGAAAATCACTATCCTTCAGCTCTGTTTGGGGCCATGGGCTTAAAGACACTGAAACAGTCTGAACTGAAGGGAAATTCTGGTCTGGTAACAATTCTATGTGGGATTGTCTCTAACCAGTCATGTTACACACTAATTTGACCCAATGTTTAATTAAAGTACATGCTAGTGCGGCTTTAAAACTTAGTATTCATTTACTAGTTTAGTATTTAATTAATTTTCACCAATGCAATTCACTCAGATGCACACACAGAACAGCTGAAAAATACACTCAGTAGCCACTTCATTAGATTCACCTGCTTGTTGTGGTCAAGAGGTTCTGTTGTTGTCAGACTCGAGGGCTGTGGTGGGATAGGAAATCAGCACTATTGGCAGTTAAAGGTTTGCTGCTGATGATAGCAGTAAAATACTAAAATACTAGTGTATTTTCAAGAAATTGAATTTATACAAATTAGTTCTTAACACATCATTAACAGAAAATTAATAAAGTCCTCTTAAATAACCCAACCACATTAATTGGTGTTGTCATGCATTACCTGCAAAGCATGTGCAGCACATGCAGTATATCATTATTATTAAGACAAAAAAGGACAATGGTTTGGCCAAATGATCTACAAATAACTAATCACAGTACCAAGTGGTCATACAGGGAACCAACAAAAATCTTCCACTTCAAACTTTGTGTTTCAGACTTCACGTTTCAGCATACAACACACACATAATGCAGGAGAGGAATTTTAAAAAAGTCTACAGCAAGGCACTGGTTCAAAATCAATAGAGCTTACAGGCCCCTTTATAACAGCAAAGCATATTGTATATGCCCAATCTGTCCTATAATTGCTGCTGACCTTTGCATGCCTTTAAGTCTACCCATCTCCTAATGGCGACTTCCTACAGGTAAACATGCCATGCAACAAAGCAGATGTCAAACTGCTTCCCCTAACATAACAATAAATACATGGAACCCCAATTGTCTCCACACACAAGATCATAGTCCAACAGAACACCTCTTGCATGTGGAACCGTTTCCAGCTTCTTAAATATGCAGATATGGCTTTTGGCAATTATGAGAAACTTTATTAGTATTTTAAAAAAATATATGGACAAAATTAATTGATAAAAAACAGAGATTAGTATATTGTTAAAATTATCCTTAGTTGACATTTGAACAGACTACACCCTCTCTCTTGCAGCTCCTGGTGTTCTCCATCCTGAACAACAGGTGGTTCTCTAGAAGGCCAGCAGAAGGGACAGACCCTTCATCCGGTCCAGGACCGAGGTCAGGAACTCATGAGCGTCCTAAACACACACAAACACACAGAGTTTATACACTGAGGAGAAACTATAAGAAAGAGGTGAAATATTAAAAAGATAAAACCAGTTAATTCGCTTTTTGTTGTCTGTCACTGAACTCAGGCACCGAGACCAACACTGCTCTCTTAAATGAGTGCCAGTGTTGTGACGTTGGCAAACGTCTGGTTCTTTTGAACATCTCTTTGGTGCAAACAACGGGAACCGAGTCGAGGTCACGTGCAGCGGAATAATGTCATCACAACATAGTGCGGTGAGCAACATTATAACCCTCCGCCAAGTTTGTTATTTGATTTATCGTTCCTTCATAATTGTCTTGTTTCTTTTTAAATTCTAAAAGCGCAGAATTTTAAATCTGCGTGTTGGCATGGTGGAAAATAGAGTACAGGCACATTCGTGAGTCTGACCACTCTCTACCTCATAGTGTTGTGACGTTCGTGAATGATAGAAAGGAAAGGAACGGAGCCGTAAGATCCGGCTCCCTTCAAAGAGTAATTATTTTCCAACACTAATGAGCGAAAGAAGCAGCTTTTATTTTGTTGCTCTGTGGATGTGTGGGCATCTCTGAGCACCATGAATTGTCTGCAGAGGTTGACAGAAAAGAGTTAATTTGATGTTTCATTTTGCTCTATAGGTTTGTGGAGAATATTGAGGGTGTGATAAAACCTCTCAGCATTTAAAATAATTGATAATTCTGTTAAAGTACAGCGATCACTGGCTCAGTGAAACCAGTCAGTTCGAAAACCAGCAGGGACCCAACACTGTTCCACAGTTTACCTACATCCTCTCTGTCCTTTTCCCTTTGTAGAAGTAAATAAAATAGTAAAATGGAACTTTTTAATTGTTTCAGGTATGAAATGAGAAGCAGCAGCCTTTCAGCACGGGGCTACTAGTGTTTTCTAATATACACCTGGCACTTTCTCAGCGCTTGTTTTCACCCAAATGGAGGTGTGGTCGTTTTGGCGACAGGGAAGTGGCGTTTGGCTGCTCTCATGTATGCCGACTGTCTGATGCTTTATGACTGGCCTAACTTCCAGCTTAACCCGAAGTACAACACCAGTCGCTAACATAAAAATGCTGCTACTGACACCTACTTGCAAAAAGAAGATCACCCTGCAGCTACCTTTTATAAAGCAGGCGAGTTTCTCCTGGTTGAAATGATACAAAGCCTGAAATAAATTCTTAACCATTAAAATGACGGCTGACACACAGACAATCACACTGGTGGGACAGGAAGTAAAGGATCTGCAACAAGAGGAGATGTGAGCAACATAAAATAAAACAGTTGGTGTCGAGCCGGACATGAAACTACTGCCATTTATACAGGTACATTTTAACTGTGTGAGGCATGAGGTACAATGAAAATGCATTCGTGTTTAAGTGATTTACTTTGTATCTATTCATACAATTTTGATTCCATTTGTGTAATGGTTAAAAGAAAGGAAGCTAACAGTCTTCATTTGAACTGATCAGATCAGATATGCATTAGTTTTAACATAGTGAGACTATCATTTAAGGAGTACTGACATTAGGCTTTATAGCAAACAGATGTCTTGAAACCAAGGGCGATGTCTGCTCGTATGCTTTCTGGATGGTCTCATGTCAGTAAAACAACAACACTGAGACGACATCATGCACTAATGCTGACCGTCAGCAACGTCTAAAACTGTTGCACATCACTGCCTTCAAAAAGAAGCAACACGGTGCCCGTAGCACGACCTGGCCCAAAGCTTTTCATCACCAACTCACGTTAGCTGAAGGGACACTGCTTTGTGTTTCTGTGTGTGTGTTGTCTGCTGTCTTTTTGTCAAGAGGGCTGTGTGAGCTGGGACCCTCATCTAATCTCATCTGGTTTTGCTCTCTTTCTGTGTCTTCACACCCCCCCCAAAACCCAGGTGTGATTAATTATTCAACGGTCACAACAGTCGGTAGATGAACATCACTGTATTTGTATGTGTGTGTGTGTGTGTGTGTGTGTGTGAGTGTGTGTGAGAGTGAGAGTGAGAGAGAGAGAGAGAGAGAGAGAGAGAGAGAGACGGAGAGTAAGGGGATATGACAGCTCTGTGTCAGGAGCCTTTGCCTCCAAGGCCAGATTTATTTTATTCAGAAGCATGTTAGCTGACTGGTTTGTAGCCTGCAGTCTGAATCAATATGAGACAAGATGTGCACGCAGGACACACACACAAACACACACACACAAACAAAATGTAAAAGCCCAATGTGTAATATAGATGACTCCCATTTCCTTACAGTGAATGGATTTTGCAATACAGCTCACAGTGGGCTACTGCTTGTAAAGTAATCTATTTACAGTTATGTACTGCATGTGGGTTTATGCATCCAAATTTTTATGCCTGCGTGTGTGTGTGTGTCTGTAGGGGTGTGTGTGTGTGCGTGCGTGAGTGTGTGTGTCTTTTTTTCTTTTCTGTACAGGACACCTGTGCCAGAGAGGAGGTTTGTTTACCTTTGTTTTTCTGCTTGTGTCTCAGCTGAAAAAAGACCTGTTATATGTTTTGTGTGTCACGTGTTTCGGAGGCCTGAAATTCACATTTTGGATATTTTGTACCACTTCTTAGGATTTGCCCATGAAAGATAAATAAGCTCTAACTCTTGAAAAATATTTGATAATTTAATGTGGCAAATGTCTTTCCTTCTCATACAGGATGCTGAGGTTTGATTCCCTGATGGATACAGGTCGTTTTTCATTAAGTTTTCCCACAGGGATCATTAAAGTTAAATCAAATCTCTCCTTGTATAACAAACCTAGACTGAAATTCAGATGGTAAAACACATTCAAGACTGCAGCCTTACTCTGACAGTTCCAGGCTCTCCTGTGGGCGGGTCTTGACAGGGGGAGACGTCAAAGGTGTATTTATGGGTTGACTGCCAGCTGGTTAGGTTTGAGCTTGTTCTTCCATGTCTGCTCATCGTCTAAGAAATGTGAAACTATGGACTAGTTACAGTGCATTTCCCTTAATGTCACAGCTAGGACACTCGGGACTAATTTTAAGCTTGTGTGTCTAGTAGCACAAAGGGTCACACATAGAGGTTACTGCCTGTGTGCAGTTGACCAATTAAACTTTATTTTTGCACGGCTGCCGCCTACAGTAACAACAGCTGAAGTTTGTGTGAGCCCTTGGTTTCTAGATACTTATAAACTGAACTTCTTGGTAAAAGTGCACTCATTCAAGGCAACAAAAACACAAAGAGAAGAGATACAACTAATAGTCTACATCCACAATCAAAGATTATTATAAATACCATGATATACAATTAAATGTGAATGTTATTCTTAGGGATCGGGTTTTTTTGCTGTCAGCACCTTTGGATATATTCTCAATCAGGATGTTTGTTATTTGTTATTAACCTGATGACGGGGCGGCGGTGGTTCAGTGGTAGAGTCAGTCGTCTCTCAATCGGAAGGTTGGTGGTTCAATCCCTGACTGCTACAGTCACATGTCGAAGTTTCCTTGGGCAAGACACTGACTACCAAATTGCTCCTGAAGGAAAAGCTTCGGCACAGAATTGGAGATTGGCACTAAGGCCTCTGCCATCAGTGTGTGAATGTGAGTGTGAATGGGTGAATTGACATGAAGTGTAAAAGCACTTTGAGTGGTCAGAAGACTAGAAACAGCGCTACAGATAGTGGTTACAATGTTACAATTTAATTTAGCAGACGCTTGTGTCCAAAGCGACGTACACATCTGAGCGTTAGTACTTCATACCCGATGGCTTTGCCACCGGCACCAATTTGGGGTTCAGTGTCTTGCCCAAGGACACTTCGACATGTGACTGTAGCAGTCAGGGATCGAACCCCCAAACTTCTGATTGAGAGACAATGACTGTTGTGTCCGTGGTGTTAGCAGTTTAGGTACATTTCTTGGTAGCTTGGTAGAAGGGTTGTTTTTTCTTGAATCAAACATCTTTTCAGTAGCTTCGCTCTTTAATTTATTCCCCTACTGCAAAGTTGCAACGCACGGAGCACTCTGCTGCAGTCGGAAATATAACTGTGGAGGATCAGTTAATGACTTCACCACATATGCGGATGTGTATGTGTAGGGGACAGCGGTACTTCCGGATGATGACGACATCACTGTCTATTCTTTCAGCCGATGCCTGCGACGTCTCTGCTGCTGGCGACAGCTCGCAATTTTTACCTGAATGGAGGAACGCTCACTCAGAACATAGACGAGAAGAGGTGGGAGAATGGCTTAGTATTATTTAGGCCTACACACTTTTTTGTTGGGCAAAGAAACATTTTATTATATCAGTTAAATGACTAATATGTGAAAACAAATGTTGATGGTGATTTGCCAACGTTTAAAACCATATAAGTCATTTAGCCAAAGGCTGACCTGAATTGCAAAGTTTTTTTCCTATTATGAGGCAACGTGAGACAAATGCTGTCGGGTAAATACATTGAGCCTTCACTATCATAAGGCAACAAAGTTAAGTTTCTTTCTTTGGTAAAAAAAAACAATATTTGCTTGTATGTAGCTATAGCTATTCATTTTAGAACAGTATTAGACATAGTAATAGCATTGTAAATGAAAACAGCTTAAAGTAGCAGACTACTTTTGCCGTGTTGCTGTAGCTTAGCTTGCTACGTTACCCTGAGGGGTAGCTTCAGTGTAGTGAAGCCTCATTTAATGTAGAGTAACTGGCTTAGCTCACTATGTTTCATAAGTAGCTTCCCCAACACTGGTTTTATATGAATATAGGATAAGCCAGGGCACACTGTTAGACTTTAAGTATGTGTTTAGGAACAAGCTGAGTTCTTACCCCCACATGTCCTGTCTCTCCCACCTGTCACAATCTAGAATACAGGCAAATGACCCCAAAAATTGCTTTTAAACAGGATGTAATAAAAGCCTGAGCTGGCACTGCTGTCTCTCACTGTAGAAAGTCAGTCAACAAACGTGATGTACTGGATTTATTGTCTAGGTTGAATTTAATCTCCAAAAGTGGCAAATGGTCTTTTCCAGTGACATATAAATTGTCATACCAGGCTTCGGCTGAGCTTAAGCGCTCCGGCTGTCTCAATGCTGACTGATGCATTACAAGAAAAATCACTTAAACACAATACAAGGTGCCCCTGAAAGACGTATGGATTTTGTCCATAAAACAGCTGACCTACCAAACCACTTGTGCTTGTATGGGTGCCGTGATTTTAAGTCCATGCTAAAAACTTTGTTAATGAGTCACCTGTAACTGGAAAGCTCCTGCAGAATTAAATCAACATCTGAACTTTTGTGGAGCCACCTGTTGAATGGAGTCACACATAGGTCAGACAAGAACCTTGCAGGTAGGACAACTTTTACAAATAGCAAACTTGTAATTGAATTGTAAATAAAACACAATATCTGTGTGACCCCAACATTCAAAGACTACAATGGAGCCATTTCAAGGTGTTTGTGTAAAAACTGGTGGGACTTCCTGTTCACAGAGCCTCACTTTCACCAATACGATGATCACTCGTAAGCGACAATAACACAGAAGGAGCAAAATCCTCAAGTTCAAAGTTGGACAAGGCAGATTTGTTCTGCTGTCCAGCGACTGTGGCAAGGAAACACTCCCTCTGAGAGGATGAGAGGGAGAAACCTTGCTCTAAATGGTGTTTCTCCTCATTTAGCTACAGGTGTCTTTTGGTTCCTTTTCTGTGGCTTTAGGTCTTCAGTTATTCAGGAACGACCCACCTTCTACCCCCTGGTCTACTTTTACACCCTCCCTTTTCTTCGGAATGTCAGTGCAAGATGTTAACAGTGTTGTGTACTTAGTAGGGGCTGCATGACTTCTGTTTTTTTCAGGTCGACTTTTCTATCAATAAAGTCGACGTAACGTGGCTGTAAAAATAGTCATTCGCAGGCAGCTACAGTTCACATGGCTACATGCCAGTTAGAAGCATCCTTTTCATTGTAAAATGAATGTAACTGAAAATTCAAGGCTTTAACTGAACACATATAATAAAAGGTAAACTTAAGCGTAATTCACAACTCACCGAGGTAGCTTTAGACTCTTAAAGTAAAGGAGCAGTCTAGCCTACTGGCTGTCAAAATCTTCTTGCGCAGTCTCTGCCTTGCGTTCCTGGTTTGCATGTAAAAAGACGAGGGCATGAACGTGTGCGGGATGAAGGCTTGACCTCTGTTGGGTGATGGTATCCCTGGCCAGAGAGAACTCGCTTTCGCTGGGGGTACTGCTAGCTGGAACATCCAAGTGATGTTGAGCCAGCTTCACTAATCGAGCGAGCTGATCCTGGCCCACCACATCAGTAATAATCATGGACCTCCTCGGCTGCAGTGAAGCGACCCTCTTTCCTCCCGCTTTCATAGCGGGGTCTGAAAAGTGGCTCAAAATCACTCTTCACCACCGGCCCATCTTCATCGTCAACAGCGTCACCAGCTTGGGAATCATCATTTTCACCTGCACTGATAATTATTAACGCTCAGTTTCCCGTACAGGGGCATATATAAGTAATTAAATAGTTTAATGTGCAGACCTGTACCTGCAGGCGGTTCCCTCTTGTCTCGCAGCAGCCACTGCAGGGGGTCACGTGCATTGTCTCTCGTGCCCTCTGGGAGAGATTTTAGATGCTTAAAGCGGGGGTCCAGCATGCAGCGCATACGCTTCAGATGGTTGTACTTTTGTTGTACTTTAGGACTGATTTGCATATTTTGTTACTGTTATTTGCTTCATCTTTTCTGAAGTGTTTCCACACACTTGATCTGTATTTCCATGTTTGCTCCAGCAACTAATCCCCACCTGCTGTATTTTCTGCAGCGGCCTTTATTGTCTTGTAGTGCGTTCTTCTTCTTCTTCTGCGTGTGCGCTTTATTTGGCAGAAATGGGTGGGGCAAAAAATAAACTTGTGTGAAATCACGTGATCAACGACTCGTCGACGTTACCCAATAGACGTCGACTTGTGGTAGTGATGTCGACACGTCGATAAGTCGACTTTTCTGTGCAAGCTCTGGTACTTACATGTCTCTTGTAGAACTGGATGTAGGCTGATTCCTGCCCCTGCACAATCACAGACTTGCCAGTTGTCTTTATGACCTCTGAGCTGTTGAAGGTATATATAACATTATATATAATGTTGTTACATCTGTTTCATTTCACTAGCATGAATTTTACGGATCTCTTCAGGATAGTGGAGTCCAGTTGAACTGGTCAGCTGTGTCAGCTCATTTATAATGGATGTTAGGTCACTCACCTCGGGTCTCGAAAGCCATCCTCATGTCCGATTTGTAGTCTCCACACTCACATCTATACTCCAACTGTGGCTCCTGCAGGACACAACACAGACACAACAGACATATTGTCAACGAGGAACAAGGGGGGGGGGGGGGTCCCTCTCGCAGCTCCTAGTGTTCTCCATCCTGAACAACAGGTGGTTCTCTAGAAGGCCAGCAGAAGGGACAGACCCTTCATCCGGTCCAGGACCGAGGTCAGGAACTCATGAGTGATAATAAAAAATGATATTATAATCATTCACTTTTTGTTGTCTGTCACTGAACACGTAGACCAACACTGCCTTCTGAATGAGTGCAGGAACAGCTTTTATTTTGTTGCTCTGTGGATGTGTTTGATTATTCTGTTAAAGCAGACTTTTAGTACAGACATAATACTACATTTAGAGACGGTGAACACAGAGGTTATAGTTTGTGTGTGTGCTAGGGATTGATTTTGTTTCTGTTGTGTCATTACCTTGTCTGAGGTTTAATTAATATCTTTCTGTCTGCAGCATTTAAACAGCTAAAACCACCAACAAGTCTTTGCTGTTTGACTTCATAGGTTTGGTTATGGTGGTGTCATCAGTGCTGAAGAGAAACATGAGCCCTTTAAACTATAACTTAACCCAGTAGAAGGTGGACACTACCGCAAATATGACACAATACATAGGCCATCAAAGCTTATAGTGGGTTAACATTAGCTAGCTTTACATGCTACCATTGGATAGCATGTTAGAAAACATGCGAGTTAGAAAACAGACTTAGCGACTTCTGTCTGTGGTGGATGCTCTTGCATTGATCACGTCTTAATACTCATTTGTAAATGATTACTTCATGAACATCACTAAAAGGGAGTGTTTGCTAATTGAGTTCATCATTACTAAATCATCACTTCACATGAGTTCCCTACTACTTCCTTATCTTGTGTCCCCCCCAAGTAAAGTGACGTTGTAATACTCATTTGTAAATGGCCGCAAATCAATCAATGTATGAAGTAACTGTGAATGAACATCCCTTAATTGATGATCTATTAAGTGTAAACTAATGAAATAAAGTCACAGTGACTTCATCATTTCTTAAAGGTGAGCAACAGGAATTCATGATACATCCTGCATTAATTCATGCATTAAATCATGAGTCATTCATTAGTTAAGCATTACTTCAGCATTACTTCAGCATTACTTACATTGAACCCTTAATGTAAAGTGTTGCCCTGTAAACATTTAGTTTTAATAATCAAAGTCAGGAAAACAAATGTAAGCAGAAGAGCAATGTTTTGTTATTTTAGCCGTCACATGTATTCTGCTGCCCATTAGAGGGGTCATGAACCCTCAGTTAGAGACCAGTGCTTTAAGGTTCTGCTGGATAATATTAAAAATGTTAATAAATAAAACAGTGATGTCAATGAGCACAGTGTTCAAATATTAAACTTTCTGCTGTGAACTAATTGTCATCACAAGTACAAGAGTTGATTCAAAAGAGCAAAATGTAACTCCTCTACAAAAAAGGATCTCAGAGCTGAAGATGCAGAAAATTCCTCTATGGACCATTAACTTATGTTGTTGCCTGTGTTGTTCCCTCTAAATTTTGCACAGTGCACAGGAGGTCACACACCATTGTTCAACATTTTTTGCAGCTAATACTGCTTTGGCAATATTGTGACGAGAATGGCCCCTCAATGAACTCCAAAACAAAATGAGAGTGTAGTCATTCTTTGTGCTCGTGTCCCTGCAACTGCACGGCAGCCGTACTCGTACAGGGCCACTGCGATTCAGTAAATTTGCAATATCTACAATTGCAGTACCTCAGCTTTTCTTTGAAATGTGTGAATGCTCCTTTGGAATTGCTACTTAATTGTGTTGTATTCTGCCTTATTACAGAATGAGAATTGAGTTGTATTCTTGTCTGTCCTCTACTCCACGTGGCTACTCAGGATATTGTATCCTTTATCATAGTAATTATTGCCATTTACTTGTTTTCTAAATCTATTATCAGCAATGCCCTGCTCCTTCATATCATGTGCCATACACAATTTTAAAACTGCAATCTACCCATTGCTCTTTTTCTGTTTTTACAGGATAGCCATTAAGCACCTCCAACTTACACTGCGAAGATTTTGCAAGGAAAGCCAAGAAAAAGCCTCCTCCTCCAGCCATGAAGAACCTGCCACTGCTACTGTTTGTTACATGGGCGAGGATATTTCTGCAGACTTTGAGGTCATGGAGGGCTGAACTTTGAACCTTCCAGTTACAGGGCCGACACTCTAATCACTGCAGGCCACCATGCTGCCCCTGTACTTTCAGATTTACAGTACTGAGGCCACCCGTGACTATCCGAGAACTTGGTGTCCCAAAAACATTTAACAAACATTTGAATTGCAAGCAAGAACTCTTGACTCTGAATCTGCATGTGTGAGGATAAACGATTGCTATATAAAACCTAATTTTCTATCTGCTCTTTGTTGAAGATGTGGTACAGAGAAGGAACGCAGCAGGAGTAATAACTTGTTTGTTTCTGCCACAGTGGGACTCTGAATAGAAAACAACATGCATACTCGTAAATATAAATAACATTGTACAAAGCCCCATGCTATGAACAAACAAACACTTTATGCTTTCATTCCATATGGTAATAGCATTATGATAGATGCTTAAAACACGGTTGTAAACTGAAATATTACTTTGGTTTATAGCATCATTGCATCATCTTTTTAAAAATGTATATACAGTGTTGGGGAAAGTACTTTGCAAGCCGCCAGTTGCTTCACAATGAGAAAACTAAAGTGAGGCAACATAAGGGGAAGTCTAGTTTGCTTTACTTAATTACAAAATGTCGTTACTTAAACAAGTAAGAAAGGATAAAACAAAAAAGATACAGGCCAGCAAAATAAAACATGCCCTTTAAATGAGTGCCTACTGATTCACAGGTCATGCATAATCCCAAATATATTGAATACCCCACTATTCAGACGTAATGAATGTTAGCTTCAGTTTTGTATACAGTGTTCATCAGACAGACACCAGGCTTTCAGAAACTGGTCAGGCACACAGACTGTATAAAAAGATGGCTGAAATGACAGCTCATTAAAAGTGAAGCCAAACCCTCTTTAGCGCCCCCTGCTGACTGGCTGCAGTATAGGTCATAAAGCCCGCCTCCTCCATGTTAACAGATGGGACATGAGTCCAACTATAAAATCAAAATCCACATCAAATACATTTTTCTCAAACATGGTTTCTGTCATTATAGCTAGTTATTATCATGCTGGTCTACGTCCAAGTGTTTATTTTTCTGACACGTTTTATAATTCGTTATTTGTAGCTGTCAAAATGATGATTGACAGCTCTGTCGACAAATACGGCTCCTGCAGCCGATCTGTACCAGATTAGAAGAGTAGAGGACGATCCGCGAGAGGAGACGTAACTAAAACAATCACTACAGTCATTAAAGTTTCCATACCTGTGAATGTTAACCTAAGACCAACACAGAGAAGCTGTTCTGCTGTTAAACACGCCTGTAAGTTAAATGTGTGTTTGGGTCAGGGGAAGTGGCTACGGCGGCGCCACACGCCGATCTCTACTGCGCAGACTCTGGCTCCATGTGACATCACCATTGCATTATCACAGGGGCTGTTTTGGCATCACTGTCGTACAATGGGAGCAGATGGAGACGCGTCGTCCATCTATATATACATGTCATTGGTCAGGCACCATCATACCTTAACTAAAGAGCTCATAGTATGCTATTACCCCACGAGAACAAAGTGCTCAAAAGATGCAGGCAGACTTGGTTCCTACAGTTTTGGGAGGCAGAGCCTGATCAGGCTTGTCTCCCGTGAGATCAAAGACCCAGTTTGGTATGAGAGGCAGACACTCTCTTCCTTTAAGAATAAGAAAACCTTTATTGATCCCAGGTGTTACATAGCAGCAAGGAAACACACAAAGCTCTTAGATATTAAATATATTATTGTTATTGTTGTCTGTGAAGGTTCTCAATCATCCAGCTCATGGTAATTCTAAGCTTAAACCAAAAGGCAACTGGACTTGGTTGAAGTTCTTGAAGACGTTTCAGCTCTGTTCAGTTGTCCTATTGTGATCATTCCTTTCCCTGTCCCCAAGTATTTGCTCATACTGGAGTGAGTCTATGAAGAGTACGGTCTAGAACTGCTGCTATCTACCATCTCATCACACTGTGCTAACCAACAGAGTACGCTACAATCGGGGCGGCTGTGGCTCAGCGGTGGTGACGGTCGTCTCTCAGTTAGAAGGTTGCTGGTTCGATCCCAGCTCCCTCAGCCTACATGGCACAGCCATCAATTAAGAATGTGATGACTGATTGACAGTTGGGCACTTTACGTAGCAGCCTCTGCCATCAGTGTGTGAAAGGTTAATGTCACATGGAGTGTGAAAGTTCTTCGAGTGGTCAGGACAGTCCATTCAACATTTACTATCTGCGACAGACCATCCCTCTAAATAGAGTGAAACACCTGAACAACGTTTTGCTACCAAATATTTTAACACCAGTATACACAAGCAGTAATAACTGATAAATGCATGAAATATTTAATTGAAAATAATTGATAAATGAAAATAATATTGCTAATGAATATTTCTATTTGTATAGCATTTATCAAATCAGCAATTACACAGTGCCCTCCAAAGTGTAAGCACAGGACGATACAGTGACTGCAAACTGTGAAGAATGCTTGAAATGTCTAGCTTATGCTGCCCCAAATGGTAGAAGTGAGAATAACTGCAAAAAGACACCAAGCCTAAACCCATGGCAACTCCTGAATAACACTGAGGAAAAGAAATATGTGAACATGTGATGCTGATCAAGGTCTGTCTGACACAAAAGGTTTCCAACAACTGCTCCAGACCAAAATCCAACCCTTGTATCCACTCCGGTTGGATGACATTTGCACTTGAGCCAGATCAGCAGAGACGGAGCCATTTCTGTTTTGATGTACTTTTTAAAAGTAGTGTACCTACATCACCCGCTCCTCTGTGAATCATTCTCCCTTTTCTGCTCCCAGCCTGATTGCCATAATCATACAGTCACAGGAGGTCCAGACTATTGCACCCATTACTTTTTGGTTTCTTGTAATTTTGGTGATGTTGAACTCTAAGCTCACTCTGTGAATTACTCCTGGGAAAAAAATGTCTTTTTCTTCTCACATTATTGTGCAAGTTCACTGAACTCTCCTGTTCTCCCTCTTTTTTACCCTCCTCTCTCTCTTTACTTTTTCCCTTGTCCTCATCTTTCCATCCACTCTCAGTGATTAATTATTGCTGCTTGGTGTCAGTTCCTTTTTACAATATTAGCATGATCTTTTCCCCCTCTCATTGCTCCCTTTCCCTAACCTCTTGCCCTTCCCTCTCTTTCTTCCTCTCCTGTCATTCTCATCTTTTCCTCACCTCTCATTTCCTCTCCTCTCTTGCCTTTTTCTTCTCGCCCTCTCTATCTGCTCTGCATCTCTTTTTCTCCCTCCCTCCATTCAAGGTGATTAATTATTTCTGCCCTATGTGCTGTCCCCTCTGTCTTCTTTAAAAATCATTATCCAATCTTTTATTAACACCGTTTGGGCTTATCTGTGCTAAGCCATTAAAGGCTTGGCTTTTTCTTCGCTGGCAAAATTAGGGCAATTGCTCTCTTGGCTTTGCTCGAGAATCACTTAACTTGAATTTAAAAGTTGGAGAGTTGAATTTGTATGTCTTATGACCATCTAATCCCAAATGTTCTTGGAGAGTTTAAGCTGTAAATGTACTTGGATATAGATCAAAGTACTTATACACAGAGGGAAATAGCAGTAGGTGTGAGGCCACAGGGGCCACACCTTCCTTATTAAAGATAAATTAAGCCAGCAAGAGCATCTATCTATCGTACAGGCTCATTTTGTCTGCACTAAATCATTTTCATCTGTTACTGTAGGCACAGATCTGCAAAGGGTTGAGACTGTTTTACTTGTTTCGACTCAAAATCAGTGTCATTTTCAAGCAGCTGCGAGTGGATGTCATGCATGAAGAATGTGTCAGTCACCATGATGATGAAACACGGAGAAATGATGCGTTCCTACTGGATATTTTCACTGTTGCACTGACACTCCCATTACAGTTCACTTGGTGTTGTGACCCTGAGGAAAATGCCATTATAGGAAACAACATTTTTATTTCTCCCTTGTTTTAAGGGCCCTGGGTGCAGACCTGTCCTAAAGCATCTGAAAACTGGTCAAGATTCACTTCCAAGAGAAAACATTTTAAGAGAAGCATTGGCCTCTAGTTCAATGGAAGTTTTGCTAAATGTTATGGACTGTTGCAAACAACCATGATGTCATGGGCAAGCTAGTAGTAACCGTAACAGCGAATGTGAAGCTACATGGAAATAAAAAATTGCATGTGTCATTCATGTGGGAGCCATATCAAGTATAATATATGGCAGATCATTTCTTAGTACTGTACCAGTTACACATAACCCTCAAATGCAGCATGAAAAAAGCCAGGATGTGCAGCAACAAAACCTTTTCTGATCTGATTATCGGCAGAGCTGCACACAGGCCTTTTAAAGGACCATTGTGGTTACAGCAAAACATTCAGATAAGAAACTTAATGAGATTTAAGTGTTACTTCATCCCAAGTCTGAGCCTACCTGCTGCCAAGTAATAAATTGATGACCTGGGAAACTGCAGCTCGCAATGTGCTCTATCAGCACCCTGCTCATACAGCAAAGACACAAGTAGAGCTTCACCGAATACAGCCTATTTGCTTAACTCATGGTCCTTCAGAATGAACATGTCTGATTACTGAACATCAGACATATGCTGAACATTCAGTTATAATAGTCCAAAAATAGTCAAATTGTCTAAAAACCAAAAATGTCAACTTTCATAGCTGGAGGTCAGGAGTAGTCAGGGGACAATCACAGTCAGGAGACATCTATCCATGAGGCACTATGAACGTGTTTAAAACATCAAGCATTTTATCCAGTAGTTGAGCACGATTTTTAATAAATTGGGCAAACTGAGTAAAAACGTGTT
This sequence comes from Semicossyphus pulcher, assembly GCF_022749685.1. Taxonomy (NCBI): domain Eukaryota; kingdom Metazoa; phylum Chordata; class Actinopteri; order Labriformes; family Labridae; genus Semicossyphus; species Semicossyphus pulcher. The sequence goes on along the minus strand of NW_027211693.1, from coordinate 34,782,621 downwards.
GCATTTGCTCGGGGAATCAAAAGAGATGCAGACAGAAAAAAAATCTCACTTTAGTCATCTTTGATTTTAAGCAGCAACAAATTTGCAATAAGGCACTATCGGACGTCGACAGGCTCATTACTTTCCGCTTATGGTTGATTCATCATTTAACTTGGACTCCCGATGACTCTCAGCTGTACAACAACATCTAGTCCATTTCATAGAGCTGGAGGCTGCTGAACAGATGGTTTACTGTAGCTTAACAGAGTATTCCCATATAAAGTAGATGCAGCCTGCTTCACTTAGATCTACAGCCTAGATATTCACACTGCAGTGCTTAATGCCTTTAAGAAAAGCTTTATGTTTATGGGCAGAAGCATCCAATCTGTATCTGTTTCATGTTAACATGTGCATTGACTCTTGGGCACAAAAGATATTGATCGTGCTTTTTAAAATGTTCAATAAAAAATCACAGTGCAGACAGCTTTTAATAAGAAACAAATGGACACAGTTAGACATGTATACATTTGTAGCAATAATGCTGAAGGATGAGTCAATAGGAGTAAAGAGAAGTGTGTGTCTATGTGTGTGTATGTGTATGTATGTGTGCACTAACCTTGATATGTGTGCATCACACTGATATATCCAACTACTGCAGACTGTTTAAGAAAAAGTGAATTTAACAAACCACCTAGAGCACAGTCACGCTCCCATCCTCTCTTACTGCGTGGGTGTATGTGTGTGTGTGGGTGTGTGTGCGCGTCCTAAGTGCCCTCTGTGCAGGACTTCCTCTAGTGTCCACAGCATAATTAGATGGAGCTGAGACCATCTGCAATACATCCATCACTGACACACACACACACACACACACACACACACACACCTCTGCACCTGCAATGAAGACAGAGCGAGTGAGAGAGGCCACAGTCCACCTCTAATCAAGTTAACTCAGACATATCCAGGTTAAAGGAAATTAATATTTGCTGTATTCTGCTCTCGCACATTCTAACTCAGCAGCTCTCACCTGCCTGGAGACTTTACTAAAATGTCAAGACAATCAATCAATCTATAACAAATACATTGCATTAACATCATAAAAGTCGATGGTTTTTCATAGGTCAGTGGGAAGGGCAAGACCCAAACACTGCCAGGGTCAGTGCTTCATATCCCTCAGGGGCCTCCTGTGCTGAAAATAAATGTTGTCACGGTATTGCAGCGAAGCTAAATATTCACATTAACTGGCAAATACTTCCTGAAAAGCAACCAAAACAAGTCTGAACTGTTATGAAGGGAACCTCTGAGCAAGCTGTACCCACCCCACAGTCTATTGCAAGGAGTAAGAATCAAAATGAAGGCTTCTTCATTAGCGGCATAATAAGACAACACAGTGAAATGTTTTGCAAGAGCCTGTAAGTCAGCTGTCCTGTGGGGTCCTCTTCAAGAAATTAGTTCCTAGTTGTCATCTTCTACTTGTCATAAAGAATAACTATGCAACTAGTAACACTTGTTTCTCTCTGCTGGGGCAGGAAAGCATGCAGTGTGAAAAAATGACCAGTTTTTGATTATTTTTGTAACGGATCAGCTCATCAAGGAGTGCAATTTCATCACAGTGACAGGCAAACTGAAAGAGGAAGACAAGGAGAGACAGGGGGCCCGATATAACAACCTGTGCAGAGCATCGCTTTTCTGGTACACACTGTTGACATTTCCATGTGCCCACGTTGAGTATGTAGCAAATGTTCTTGAACCCATCTGCCCATGGCCGTGTTGGTCCAAAAATGAAGTGTGGTCAGGTGCATTGTTTGAACTTTGCTTTCCTTAGGCAGCAGAAAATGACAGCATTGTACAGAGCCCAGTGAGGTCAACAGACCAACCAGATTTTTTTCGGAGCACACATATACCCCCTTTCCCACCGAAATTAGCGTGTTGACTCGGGTTTTTCAGACCTGGGAAGACCCGCTTATAGATGCCCATCAAACCTTTTCTACTGCATCACCGTCTGACGTTACCAACACACCCGAGAAAGGAGATTAGCACGTCGACCCGGTTTTGTGTTCCCATCAATGCCGATCAGAGCCGAGGCGATAATTACCTGGGTCTACTGCAGAGTCATTTGACCCGGGTCTGAATGCCGATCGAAACCTGAGTGTTAGTGAGTGTGAGCAGGTTTTTTGACCAGTGGGAAAGAGGCTTTAGGGGACAGCTAAGGGACAACGAGCAGATTTTCCCTGACTTAAAAATATTGTAAATATATAAATATTATATATATAATAATATATAAAATAAAAATATTGGATTAGAATGATCAAAACCCATTTTTAAGTAGCTTACATTTTTTCTGCCATTTGGCGATAAGCAATTAACATACAGCACTTTAATGCAGATACATTGATACTCCAGTATCGTATCAGCATTAGCGTCAAAATAATGTGAGGATACCAGTCTTGTAATAGTGTAAGCTGTTGATCATAAGCTAAAAAAGGCTAAAAATCTACATTGTACAAACAGATACGGGTTCATTCAGGTGAGAATCAACATATTTGTAACTGTTTTAATCTTTATGAAAAGCACGTTGACGTAAACTGACAAATATATTTTGCTTCACTTTGAAGAATCACTTAGGCTATGTTGTTTATTATAAGATACCATCATGTTGATGAAGACACAAGTTCTCAATATATTTAAGACCTTCCTTATTGCAGTTTGCTCTGGATTAGCTAAAATGTGTTATGAGCATAGCATTAAAATAAGCAGCTGCAAATGTATCTCATACATATTTTTGCAATGTGTTAAAAGCTTCTTTGAATAACACAGTTTACCATTGGACGTATGCAGAAGACAGTAGACTAATTTAAAGAGCAAGAGCAACAGAGACATTATAGGCCAGGGACATATTTAACGATGCGAGACAGACATGTCTACAAGGCGAGAGGTTGAGAGACACTGTTAATGTGACTCGCCTGCAGATGCTGGTTAGGAAGTTACTTTGCAGCCTTCACTGACTTGCACATGATCTACAACTGACAGGATAGCTGACACAACTGGACACAGAAATATACCCTCAAACACACACGCTCAAGTGCAGCTGGACAAACTATGTCTCTTAAATCACACACATGTACGCACATGCCGTGACAGTAAGGCAAGCTGACACATTTTGCAGGCTGAAGGGAGGTTAAGGATAGTATAGTGACAGGTGTCTAATGAAAGAGGAGAGAATTAAATGGAGGAAAGTGGACTCTAAATAGGACAGAAGAGAACCAGACAACTAAAGCAAGGAGGAAGGACTGAATGAAAGAAAGAAAAAAAGAGGGAAACTGACAGGTGCCAAAGCAGTCTGGGAATCACAGCTGATCTACATGCCACGACACATTTCCATCCTAACATTTCTACATTGAGTGCCTGTGTGTCACCTTACATCCCTTTCTCTGTGAATGACTGTGACAAAACACAAAGAAGACAGTTTGTATTTTCTCGGACAGAGAAAGCTCTCCTGAAACAGAACCTTCACTGTTCCACGAGGAAGACTTCTTAGAAAACTTAAAACAAACAGTTCAATTTCCTAAATGGCCTTTGAACTTGAGAGAGTTTACAATAAATCATCACTGGACATTTCTTCTTTTACTTATTGGGAAAGTATTTACATGAGAAAAACTGCAGATGGTGAGTCTTTTTAACCTTGAGCAAACCTGAAAAACACGGTTCCTGTGGAATTTGAGAGTGAGTGAAAAATTCATAATTAGTTGTCATTATATGCATTTTAGTCATAAAAGAAATAGAATGTTCACACTAATCTGTTGTATAACTCCTTGTTAACACCTGTCTGTGTAAAAGCCAAGCAGACATGGTGGCTCTGAAAGCCAACAGGCCAGGTGCACTGTCAGACACATGCAGCTCTGAGAAAGCTTGTATATTGTAAAGTTTAAACTGTGGTGGGATAATGTGGCCTAGCTTAACATCACAAATGTATCTACTGTCATGTATTATCTATGGTGCAGTAGATCAGTAAGTCTTGTTAGATTATTCACAATACACATAATAGAGACAAAGCGATGCTGCAGTGAGACAACACTTACAGATCACCAAGAGACTTAAATAGAAACATATATTCAAAATGACTTGATCAGCAGAAGATCCTTGCCACAGATGATACTTGTTTTTGATTGGCTGGCAGGCATTAGATTTGTGCCGTGGGACAAAACAAAGAAGCTCACTCAACCAAATAACCGCAGCTGTAAATGAAAATATAAAGATACGCAGGTATCCATGGAAACAATATTCGCTAGTGTTTCAGCCTCCCCTTTAGTACGTTCGTTTTGGTAAGTGGTTATTAGCACAATAATGTATTCTGCGGCTCAACGGAGGTCCATTTTTGACAGTTGCATTCATTGTTTGTCAAAACCTAACCAATCATTGTATTAAGGACAAAAAAACACAATGAAAAAATGCATCTGCAGTTGGTGCTTTGTGGCTTTTTGCAAGCAAAAAGCATAATGTAAGAGTGGAGGGCTTCATCATAATGTGTTCAGCTGTGTAACACATTTATTTTGAGGCTGACTTTTATTACAGTTAGTCTAATAAAACTGCAGCCTGTGCATTTCAGAATGTGTCCCCCGGTAGAGTACATTATAGTATGTTCCAGTATTTTATCCTCTAATCACCCTGGGGGATCATTTGAGCCTGTTTCCAAACCACTGAGTTGTCAACTCCTCACAGCTAGCAGAAATACTGGGGCAGGGGAAGGAAACATGACAATTTTTTATAAATACCCCAAAGACGTGAATGTGTAAGGTAGCATCTGGAAGAGAGACAGAGGTCGTATTGTCACACATTCTTCTGTGCCGTTCATGTAAGCATGTTTAGAAGGATTTCTGTCCTGTGTCAGGAAACATTTACATTTATTTTAGGGTACCAGCTAATCAGCAAATGACTCTCCAGGAAGTCAAATAAGACCAACATATTATGACACATTCTTTCATGTAAATAAATGTCTGTTAAGTCTCTATCTATCACCAAATTAGGGAACACAATGGTGACTGAGCATATGGCCCACTAATGAAAGTGCCTTTGCATTTGCAATATATAGTATTATTACAGACTGGATGTCTGTAGCGCCCAGTTAGTGACACGTTCTCCATCAGCCAGCAGTGGTTGGTCTGCCAGAGAGGGTAGGCGGAGCTAAGCAGCTGCTTTTCCGCTCTCTGCAAGTGTTGCGAGTAAACAGTAATCTACTATGGCTGAACAAACAAAGGAAAGATGGATGACTACAGATACAACTTCAGAAATAAGTGAAAATCCAAAGAAAACAAAACAAAATGGACTCTCAGATGAAGGCAAGCGACTGTCAGGAGCCAACCGTGGACGTCAAACATGCAACACTGTCTGGATATCTGGGAAGTGTGCTGCCGCAATCACCGTTTATTGTCATAGATGACTTTCAAAGAGAATTAATCTGAGATCTTCGAGATTATTGGTGACAATATTGCTGTAGGTGTGAGTGTGAATGGTTGTCTCTCTCTCTTATAAGCCCTGTTAATGACTGCCGATCAGTCCAGGGTGTACCCCCCCTCTCGCCCAATGATAGCTAGGATCGGCTCCAGCCCCCCTCACAACAAAACAACAACAACAAAACATCCACATTATAATCACTTCGGCTGACTGCAAAACTGTTCTTTCTAAAAAGAACAACAGCCCTGTAAGAAAATGTTTTAATTCAAGTGACATTTCCCTAAAGTGGCTGAAATTATACGCAGAAGAAAACCACAAAGTCAAGGTGCACTGATTGTTGTAGCATTGGTGTCTGCCTAGGAAGAACTTCCTGTTTATACACTGTTGATTTTGTTTTTATTTACCTGCTGTTTTTTAAGCATGACCACAATTATTACATGACCTTTACTAAGAGGTTAATATTAATAGAAGTACTTATTTTAACCCAAACCATGACATGTTGTTACATTACATATTTCCAATGAGACTGTATCACAGACAGAGGTATTAATGAGGCAGACAAGAATACATCAGTACATCATAACAAAGAGTCGGTCTAGACCTGCTCTTTTTGTAAAGTGTCTCGAGATAACTCTGGTTATGATTTGGCGTTATACAAATAAAATTTGACTTGATTTGATTTGATTTGATCGTTAAAGCATGTTGTGAATGTCACATCACTGCAGAGCTCCTCTGCAGACCTCATGGTATCAGTTGCACTGCTGCTAACTTGACAAATTTTTCGCTAGAGTTGTCACTAGCAACCTCTCAGATTCCCCAAGTGTCCAAGTGTTTCCTGCCCAAAGCATTTTTGTGACAAATCTGGGCTGATGCAAATCTACACACGACTGGCAAGTCCTCTGATATCTAGTCGAAAGGAAGGCAGGAGGCAAGTGTATTTATTCAGTATTAACAGCATTAAAAGAATTAAAAGAAACAAACACATTGGCATAAAAACGTGAGTTTTTAAACCGCCTTTATCCCAGCCAGTGTTGCTAACAGATATACCAGAAAAAGTGTTTCTCAAGCAGGCTAAAAGTAATGATTCTGAACTCTAACTCCTGAATCCTTTGACCATCAGTCTGCTACATCCCTCTGAAACATTTTTGGAAAAACTGCTTTGAGTTTTGAGATGTATGAATCTATTAAATAGATTAAAGTCAGTTCAGTATGGTTCTGGGGTAAAAGACATTGCAGTTAAATCAAACATCAGTCCACACTGTAGGAAACCTCTCAGGTTCTGTGTACCCACATCAATGAAGAGCATAATGACTTTTCTAATGGCTTTAGGTGCACTTGATTGTTTGCCCCGCTGTGCCTGGTGGGATGCTGTTTTTTATTGGCCCAATGTAAATTTAAAGGGAATTATTCCGTGTTAACACCTCTACACACCTGGGGTTCCATATATCCAAATTACTAAATATAATAACAATAAAATACAAGTGCTAGTTTGTTGTTTAAAAAACATCTCATGGAAGTTTGCATTAAACCACATGAAAAGAAAAAAGAACAGACGCAGCCCTCATGAGGGATGTGGAAGCTAAAAGTTGCTGTGCTGCAGTTTATGAATTCAAATAAAAGCAATGTGAAATAAAGGAGATGCTCAGTTACTGTGCAAGAATATCAAAGGGATCAATAAATAACGATAAGATCAGTAAATAGAAAAGATAAAATAGAGTACAATAAAATAAGATAAAATTACTAATGCAACATGAAACTACAGATGGGTGACAAATTAGGAAACATGTGCCTCAGTATGAAGTCAGGCCACCACAAGCCAGAACAGCTTCAGTGCCTCTTGCCAAATCTGTTTATATACTGTACATACATACACACAATCTTTATTTTATCATAAATAAAGATTTAATAAGTTGACTTAACTTACATGTTTGCTTGATTTTTGTAATAGCCCCCCCCCCCCCCCCCGGACAAAAATGCACCAGCCGCCAGTGATGGACACTGCTTCAGTAGGCTGAAGTTATGTTTGTGAAAGAGTGTATTGACTGTATATAAGGATGGACAACACGTCTCCAACTCCTGGAACACTCATCTTCAATATGTTTTAGACGTGGGTTCTTGTAATTCAAAGTTTTGCATAGGTTACATCTATCTGCGAGTAAGGATGGCCATATTCTGCCCTGGTTTAGGCCCAGCCTGCATCAGGTGCAGGACCCATCTAGCCTCAGCCACATGTTTTAGCTATGTACCAAAGTGACCCCATGGTGGAGGGGTATATTTAACACCTTTTTGTACATGTGTAATGCAGTTATTGACCCTAACCCACTGGCTGCATTGTTAGGTGTAGTCCCACTGGAGACACTACTAACAGCTTACTAGGCAGGGGCAATAGGGAAGAAGGTTGCACCACCATCCAAGTGCAGGGTGTAGGAGGGATACATACATTGCCCGAGGCTCCATCCAGTAGTTTTACAAGATCTGGCAACTGTTTCTGTCCTACTTCGAAACTGAGATTCCTGTCATCAATATAACGTACAACAATAATGTTGGAACCCTTTTTATAGCATAAAAAAAAACATTAAAAATTCTCAGAAAACAAAAACAAAAAGACACTTGGACATAGGTAGGCATGCTAAGAACTAACTATCATGGTAGAAACCATTACTGAGAAAAATGTATCTGACATGTATTTTGATTTTATAGTTTGACTCATGTCCCATCTGTTAACATGGAGGAGGCGGGCTTTATGACCTATACTGCAGCCAGTCAGCAGGGGGCGATAGAGAGGGTTTGGCTTCACTGGTCAGAGGCCTTTACTAAGATGCAAATATTTTAAGACATGATGTTAAGATATAACATTCATGAAGTATGTGACTCTTTTGAGCAGGGATGTTAAGATATTTAAAATTTTGAAATTTGATTTAAAAAAATACAACAAATAAAACACGGGGAATTGAAATTACAATACAGTGCATTGGAAGTATAATGTAGTGTAAATAATATATACTTAAGTAAAGTACAACTACCTAAAAATTGTTCCCAAGGACAGTACTTTAGTAGAATGAGACTTGAGAGAGGAGTTTTCTGAGGGTACCCAAATCGCTAAACCCACAAAATACATGAATTGTTACTTATGGTGCTCGTCGTCCCCGTCTTTCCAGATGTGTCCTTTGGACTCTCCATCCTGTTCATGTCTGAAGAAGAAACTCCAAATGCCTAAGGTCCTAAAACAAGAAGAGTTCACATCATTGAAAGGCCTGAAAACTTTGACTGCTGTTGCGTGCAGACGGGGTGCCCACATGATGAACGTGTAACTTGAACCGGGGTAACCTTTTGCACCAATTAGCGTCACATCACTTCTGAAACCTAAGGTGTCCCCCGCGCACAACACACACATACATAAGTAAAGATACAGACACACAAACACACACTTTCATTTCTCAACCCCCGTCCCCATCTGTTGCATGGCCCCTGTCAACTAAATGTCAGCTGATGACATCATAGGCCTGCCAACCTTTCCCCTCATCACACACACACACACACACACACACACACACACACACACACACACACACACATGCTTGGCCAGACACAAACCAAAACGCTGCATGTGACACCTCCTGCCTTGTCCTTTTTATTTTGTCACTCACCTTTACTCATCTTTCTTCCTTCCACTTGTCCTCACTTCCTCTTCTCTTCCCCCTCTTCCTCACCCGTCTTTACACTCCTCCGTTCTGATGAATCCCCTTCCTCCCTTTTCCTTTCCTCTTCTCTATTGTCTCCTAACTTCTATAGTCCTCTAAGCAGATTTATCCTTCCTGTCCTCCCCCTCATTTTCAAGCCCCTCTTCTTTCTCCCCATTGCCTCTTTTTTTTTTATTGCTTTACTCCCATTCTTTCCTCCTCTCCTCTCGTCTCTCTTCTCATCTCGTATCCAAGTTAACTTTGTTAGTCTGCACAGAGGTTTTTTTACTGTTTAGTTGAAGTGACACAGAGGGCTTATTCACACTGCTGCCTGCCTTCTCCTTCTCTCGTCACCTCACCGGCACTCATGCACATACACAGACAACAAGCAAAAAACAAACACACACTCAATGCTTTATACATGTTGACACTTGTATGTCAGACGTGCAAGTACAATTTACAGGGAGTTTACATGGGGCTCTACGTATGGGCACGTCGTGCATGTACGCACAAGTGCAAAAACTTTACACTCACATCTACTGTCAGCCAGTATGGGTATAAGTCATATAGTAATATTTCCATAAAAAAAGGACTTGAAATATGTTAAACTGTGCATGTGAATGAATGTGCATGTTTCTGAAGATAGTTGGTTATTAGTCAGTCATAAAGATTGCAAATTTCAATTGGAAACATATAAAAGTTTTCAGATTGCTCCAGAAACCCTTCAGGACAGGACACGTATGCGTCATGATGTCTGCCAACATCTCAAAGGACATGCAGAGAGGCTGGTGTGGAAAGTTGACTATTGTGTGAAATGTATTTGTTGTAGAAGCTGTTTTTGTCATTTTGTCATTTGTTCATTAATGTATGCATGAGACGGTATTTTACCTTGTTTTCTGTCTGTCATTTGCAAACACCAAGATTACCCTGGACCTGGGCTAATAGGATTAATTGTCTGTGTCTGTTTGTTTGTATGTTTTATTCATTTAAGGGTCAAAAGTTCAGGTTGGAAGAAGTCTGCAAAAGTCCACAATCTGATTTAAGCAGATTGAAGTCTTGTACACATGCACTGGTCTCAGTCACAGTTAGTGCCACCTTATATACATTAAGTACAGGGATTAAAGATTTTCATATTTTTGCTCCTAAGTGATATATCATTTGGTTGAACAAATAAGCTGATTAATGGTTCAGCTGATGTTTTCAGGGACTACTCTGTTCTGAAAAAGTCCATTGTTGAATATTTGATGGGAAGCCTGTACACAATTTGTCCTGCAGTTTGTTCCCAGCTTCTCCAAAGCTCGAGACCAGAAAGCCAATACTGCAGTGAATTCATACAGAGACTAATCCAGAAGCAGGCTCATGGATATTCAACAAAATACTGATTGACAGACACTTTGACAGTGATATGAGCACATATTAGTGAGGCATGTTTTTAGGAGCACAATAAAACAAATCTTGTCTTTTATTGTCAGTGAAGCAGTTCTGCACAGATCACAGAGGCTGTTAGTAAAATATTTATCCAACAAAAGCCCACAAGAAACTATTTTGCGTTATGTAATAATATTATACTGTATTTTTATTTCCTTTTTTTCTCAGAGTTGTAATCTATGTTTCCTTTTCCCTGAAAAATATCTAAAATCATTAAAAACAAACAGCTAACAGAGAGTATGCCACCAGCTGGTGAGATTATTAAGCAGGAGTCAAATCTTTTTCTTAGGAGCTGGTGGAGACCAAAACAAGGCTAAAAGGAGTGTGATTATAGGATGGGTAGACAGACTCCCACCAGAAATGCTAATGTTTCTCTGTATCTGCTGGGGACTGTTTACTTCTTCGATCACCATGAAATCAGGATAATATGTTGATACTGTGTTCAAAGCCAAGTGTTCAGAGTGGCCACCAAAATCTATAAACACTGCTTCAAAGTCTTTACACACTTTCAAAGAATGTGTTAACTCAACACAGATTGCAAAATCTTTTTAAATGTATACCACTAGATTTGTTCATTCCTTATTTATGCCTTAACAACTGTTACTTAATAGGTAGCATCTAAGCTGTTCTTTAAGGCGTTAAATCAAAGTGGACGCAGCGCTAATCTGTTGTATCCGCCCAGAGCTCAACCACAGTGATAGTTTCTGACCTTGTTTAATGTTTGAACTGTGAAATAAACGTTTAAAATTTAAAATCAAATCGATAATTCATTGTGGCATTATGCAACATAAATAATGTAATATACCCGGACTCTTAGAACAGAATCAACTTAAAAAACTCATTTCAAACACAAAGTTTAAATTTCTTTCCTTTTTATCTCTGCTGCCATAGCAACTACTTTCTTCCCTTCACTTTTATTATGTTCTGATAAAATATTAGAATGTTGATAGAAATGCAATCTTCAAATCAAAAACCAACCGCAACGAGTTGTGACAGGAGATTAAATCTAAAAGGAAAAATTCAAGGTAATAGTATCATTCCACTCCCAGCAGCCTGCAGGGGAAGTTTTCAGTCAAAACAGAATCGACAGTCAGACTTAAAAAGCTTTCGTCCTCAGAGGAGGCATCTGCTGAGTTTACACTACAATATTTTAGCTCTGATTATCTGCTCACTGACAGGTTTAGGAGATTGTACACAAAAGCCCCAGATCAAGGCAAACCATTGTGTGAAGTTTCAAAGATGCCATCTAAGAGACAAGCCAATCCGTCACAGATGCCCAAGAGATATTTAGCAGGTTGAATATGTGGACCTGTCTTTGAGTCCAAATCCTATTATGTGAAATTTGTTTTGACTGGCAATGACAGCAGTAATGACCTAAAGCCAAAGAGAGCGCAAGATGCGGGTGAGGGAGATAGTCGTGGGAGGGTGTAATGCAACAAAGCATCATAATCGTTTCTTAGTCTCCTTTGTTTGTTTTTTCCTACCAATCGGCACATAAACTACTAAATCAAGTTACATAGTTTTTCCCGTGCCACCTCTCGTGTTTATGCCTTTTGGAGACCAGACAGACTTGTGATCTGTAGCAATCTCACCACTTTAAAACTGAGCACACAGCTTTCTTGCTTTGCACTCACATAATTACACACAGTCACAGCTGGAGCTGCCTGCTGCAGTCACAGTCAGCTGATGGACCATAAACAACTTTACAGTCACAAACCATCAACACACAAGTGCATTTCAAAGTGAACACTCTGCCTTTAAAAAGCATAGTACATTATTGTTCAGACACTTGTGACATGATGGGCTCATCAGATTCCATAAAGAGTCTTGTACTCATATTTAAACTTCAAACTGCATGGTTTGCAGCAAATATTGTAGAAGGAAAAATATACTGCAGCTAAACATCAGAATGTGAGGACTTTTTAACTGTTTTAAAACACTCAGTTTACAACTGCCACCTCTACATGATTTACACAGACCACAAGCTGAATGTTTGATGTTTAATTCCTGTCACTGCTGTAAGTAGGCCACATTTTGATCAAGCAAATTACAGCATGCAGCATGTTTAATTACGCCTAATAGTTGTGTTAAGAATAACCAAACCTGCAATTTCTACAGTACTCTGCCTGTTCTCTTCACAGACTCACATTGGCTACAGTTCAGCACATCACAGCTCTCAGACCTTTTGCTTTATTTCCCTTCACTACAAAACTTTTGTGCTGGGAAAATCAAACATGGCTGAAAGAAATTGGATTGCTAAGGCTGCAAATGTTTTCATGGAACAAAAGGTTGTTGTCTTTTACCAGCTTGTGTGGGATTGCTACATCCCAACTTTTGTCGATGCGGTGCTCCCAGTTAGCATCCGGGAGAAGAGAATACATTTTGAGGAGATCCTTCTTACGCCTAAAACTGTACAAACACAGCTGATACAAGTTTCATTCTCACTACCAAGGTGAGACAAAGGGCACAGAGTGAGTTTTTCTCTCCATCGCTTACAGTTGGCAGGAAGTAGTAAACCCAAGCTTGAAACAGACAAAACAGGAAAGATGGATAAAGTGATAGATAACACTGTATACATGTTTGATGGAAGACAGGGGGGGCAGCTGATTCAGAGGTCCAAAGGCATAATGACCACACTGGAGACAGTATGTTTTATTTTATTTTCCTTATTTTAGATTGTCTTTTCTTACCCTCTCTCACCATGGTAGACACCAATACATGAGTGTCTGATAGATAGAGTTAATTAGTTTGGAGAAGAGGAAAAGTAAAAAGAAAGAATGGGAAGGAAAGACAGGGCAGGGAGGAGAAATAAAGTTAGGACATGAGAGGCAGAAGGAACAGAAATAATAGTGAGGAGAGGTAATAAGGATGACAGAAAGCGAGGGGTATCACATTTTCTCTGATTTTAATTGGAGGGAAAATCATCACTCTGTGACTAAAGGTTTGGCTGGAAGTTGGAGAACCAACATGGCAACAGAACACTTTCAGCAGATTCCACTTTATTTTCCATTTTTGTTCTTTTTGTCTTCATTTCTGGTTTCAAGCAATGATTGCTGTGGTGATAGTGAGCAGCATCATCATCAATCAAACAGCATGGCCAGTGCCATGTTGTCTCTTTAGCTGGCTTTTCTGGTGGAGTTTGAATTTGTAAATCCAAAAACACTCCTGTTTGCTGCTGATATAAACTTTAAAACCCATCACTTCCTGTTTAGCAGTGGGCTATCCCTGCAGGGACACTGAGCCTGTAGAGCAGCTGTAATGACCCGGGTAAACGTTTAATCACAAATTGACATTGATTTATATAAAAATATAACTTGATGCAGTTTATTTCTTTATAGTAAGACCAGCAGAACCAATACATATTTTACAGATACAGGTCAGTACGGTTTGACATGATGATGATTATATTTTAAAGTAGTGGGTTAAAGGCTCAGGCCCACCCACCAACCTCATCACAATTTTTCTGTGAAGTATAAAGCCAGAACTTGAAAGTTGCACAGAGAAATTGATCTTGACAACCATTACAACCATAATGACCATTACAATTACATGAATTACGATTAGATTATACATCATGGTTCCAGCAGTTCCTCTTCCCCATCCTGGTGTTTTTACTGTTGTCTTTTTGCTCCTCCAAATGCACTTCCTGTCTGTTTGTGTGAGTGTGTGTGTGTGTGTGTGTGTGTGTGTGTGTGTCCATCTGGGCTTGGCTCTTCTGCTGCCAATCACCTGCCTCCTGCCGCCAGTCGATGTAAACCTGCAACTCGAAGAAGGACAGCCAAACATAAGTTGGCACTAAAATAGAGCGACAGTTTTGGTGACAGCAGGGTGGCATCCAGCAGCCAGAACCTCAGTGAAGAAGAAGCAGCTGGATCTACTTTCTCATCACAGAGAGTGGAAGGTTTGAGGGAGAGGTTGGCATTTCTGCTGAGAAACTGTAAACTGTTCTGTCTAAACCTGAGGTTGTGTTACTTATACCATCTCAGGTTAAAGGTGATCAAATGGAGAACATTATTATATAGGTAGAAGAAAGTAACAGTTTACAAAAATAACATTGAATCCACCAATCCCTCATTTTTATTTGGCGTGGAGAGAAGAGGCTTCAGAGAGAAGAGGCTTATGACAGCGAACAGCAAGCAGTCCTTCCTCAATCGATTAATCACACATGAAGCTGCTTCCTGGGGGCTCTGGTCAGGCTGCCCCAATGCTCTGATTCGCAATTAATGTCATGAGATTAAATGCCTGTTTCATTATTTTTGTACTTGATCTTTTATTGTCATGCCTCATTCCTGCATGTAAGTGGTTTCCAGCTGTGTGCACCCAGGAACCTCAAGAGACTTATGATCTACATGTTCCTGTGTTGCTGTGATGATTTGTTTTTGTGTGGCCATACAGACAACAATTTCCTTCAGATTACCTGAATAATCTACCTGTTCTGAAAAGCAGTTTGATGGATGACAAAGATAACATAGTGCTCCTTGCATAAAAAGGGCTAGGCAGTCATTTGAAACTTAATTCATTCAGTGTTTATCCAATTCTCTCTCTCGCTCGGCTGCCCTCCGTCACTCACTCTCCTTTTTGCACTCCAGGCCACCAGTGTTCAGACGCCACTGCGTCTAAAGCGAAATCATTTTTTAATTTTAAATTTAAATTGAGATTTTTTAAGCCGTTATGTCCGCTGAGATACATCACATAGTGGTATTCAGTGTACAACAGTACTGCAAGGCTTCTTCTCATAATGAAGCCAAAATGTCCTTGTTTCAATTTTTAATTAACAAAATAGTTCCTAATTAGTTTCCGCCACTCAAACCAAACATGAACTGAAGATCTGAAGTTCACTGTGATCTCCCCATGAAGGCTTATGGAGTATAACTTGTTTCTATTTCACACAAATGTCAAATTGAATAAAAATAATGCAGTAATGACATAACTTACCCTAAAAGTCAAAGGTCAACTTCACTGTAATGTAGAAATGTACCCAAAAACAGTGTTCTGGCTATATTGGGAAGTATTTGGTAAAACCATGAAATAAACTGAACATTTTTGTAGTCGAGCTTCAGGGTCACTAAGACCTTTCGTCTGGCCCATTCTCCCCAAACGATGTCTAAGCGATGCGTGGAGGGATTACTTTTCTAACCATTATTCTGCCAGGAGGGAATATCCTCAATGGACTAACGGATGAAATTGTTTTGGTGGTCAAAGGTTACAGAGACCTTCTTAGCAACACCTTGAGGTGATGAAATTATCCATTATCCATCCTGTTAATGATTGTCGTGCAACATCTCCATATAAATGTAGGAAACACTGATGAATGTAACCTGCTACTCAATTGTCAAAGTCAAAATTGGGATTAGAATAAAGCACCTGTCTCATTTTTCTTCCTTAATTTTCCACTCTGTGTGTGTGTGTGTGTGTGTGTGTGTGTGTGTGTGTGTGTGTGTGTGTGTGTGTGTGTGTGTGTGTGTGTTTGTGTGTGTGTTTGTGTGTTTGACCTGCTTTGTTTTAAAAAGATTACATCACAGCATCGCAGGTCAAGCTCCATCTGTGGGAGAGTGTGCAAGTTTGTGTGTCCTGACCTGTTTTTGTTGCTCTGAATTAGACACATGATGACCAGAAAGATGACAACTTCAGCTTCAGATCTCTGTGTTTGTGTTTGTGTGGGAGGATGTGTTAGGGCTGTAATGATTGAAAATCATGTTGTTTTCAACCACAACTGTTTCCCTCAGTCCTCCCCTATATATATATATATATATATATATATCTTGTTACTCTCCATTAACCTTTTTACCTTATTTCACTTTCTTATTTTTCTCTCCCGACACGGACGGTTGAACATCATGGCATCACTTTAAAATGAGCATCCCACCAGGTCACGCTGCACACAGACACCTTTCCTCCTCTCCTCTTCATGCCTGGCTGAGAATATTTGAAATCTTGGTGCGTAGAACTCCCGAATTTTCGTCCCTGCTCCCCCTGTCTCCCTTTAGGTGTCAAGCACTTTGTTAATCCACTGTTCTACTAATCGGGATGATTGCTACCCTCGTTTTCCCTCCCTTATGCCCAGCACGCCGCCATGAATTAAACACATCCGGAATGCTGATGATTCAGGTTGATGTCAGTTTGGAGCTGAGAGAAGTGGCTTAGTCTCTGTAGCTGTTGTTGGTTTGTGTGTGTCATGTATGCATGTGTGCTTTTATCCACACTTGGGTGAATGCTAGTGTGCAATATTTATGTGTGTTTGTGTGTGGGTGTGTGTGTCCTGAATCCAAGCGTTTATGTGCCAGTACCTGTATCATGCGTGCACTTAGAGGTGACATTGCTCTGACTATTGCAGGTGTATTAACAATAAAATAAAGATTTTTAGACCAGTACCAGAAGTAACAGGATGCAGTTGGACTGAAATCAGAATTTGTCAGTTTTTAGCTCCAACAAACCCGGCTAAGTCTGCGTTTGTGAATGTGTGTTTGACATCTTGTGTGTGAGACAGGATCAGTCTGTCATGTTTTCTCAGCGGTTCATCAAACTATTTTTTGAAGTTTGACTTTTTCATTTTCATTTCCTTCTGCGACAAAAGCTTTTAATTCATCAACTGAAATGTGCCATGTGTAACCAACATTAAATATCTGTGACATAGCACATATCTCATTAATATTTGGAATTAAATATTACAGGCCCAAAAACTGATGTATTGTGGTCTATTACTTCAATAGCTATCTTACCAGTTTAGAACTACTTCATTCCACCCATATGAATTTTATTTAGAATCAATGCTGTATCTGTGATGTTCTATAGTAAATAGAGCTTTTTTAAAACCAATACATATACCATTACCTCTTTTGTGTATTTCTAACTTTCAGTTGCTGTTGTAATTTCAAACATTCTTTTCAATAATGCTTACACTGTACGTCATTTTGTCTAAAAGTGACAAAACATCTTATTTTACTAGCTACAGATTTTAAAGTGAAATATTATGAAGGCACGGACCCTTGTCTCAGGTTTCTACAGCTGTGTTTATCTGGGCCCATCACTAGTGTCTTATTTTTGGATTTTACTATGTCTTGATTAGATCTCAATTTCTAATAAGATATAAGACAATGCTCAATAGATCAACTATTAAGTACCTATTTATGGATGTATTCACCAATTCCCTGCCAGTAATACAATGTGTGTTTTCTCAACACCACAGTGTGTCCCAAAATTGATGCTCTGAAACTGTGTCCTCTTTTTCTTTTGCAAGGTGTGATATCTGCTTGTGATTTTTTTCAACAAATGTAGCAAAAAACACCATCTGGTCAGAAAACACTTAACAATAAAATTAATTAAAATTAACATACGAGTGTGATTCACATGGTTCTACATTCAGACTTGAAGCTACAGTTCACAGACCTTAAAGGTCCCATACAGGTGGTTAATGTTACCTCTGCTCAGGACAGGTTGAAGCTGAGTCACAGTGAGAGTTACATTTACTTACTACAATTTTAAAGGTGCATATTGTGCTACCTTACATTGAACACAGTTTAAGTTGTTTGGTAAACAACATATATAAACTATAACATCTAGAATAATCTCATATTAAGCTTTGAATTCCTTTTATTCTACGTGATTAAAAACACCACCAGGAGAGAGCCGATATGTTACCATTTTCACACCCAGCAAATATGAATGAACACTAGTATTTATATCCATAGGCATTTTCTTGTGAGCTAGTTGAGTTTCTCTCCCCTTTAAACTCTGTGTTTGGTCTCCACCAACTCCTGAGGGAACTATCTGGCTCTTTAACTGCTAAATGTTCCACTATGTTCACTAACTACACGCTAACTTTGTCTGCCTATTATGTTGTGCTGGACAGGTAGTGTAGAGAAAGTTTCCTCTTTAATCACTGCTGTTACTAAAAGCTAAAAGAAGCTGAAACTTATCAAATGCAGAAACTGGTTTCTTTGGGTTCTTCTGTATAACTAACACTGATATGACTTTAGTCATTTGATCCATGTTGGATACAAAATCAATATTTTTCACAGATTTAAAACGGCTAACAACCTAAAATGCAACACTATCTTTAAAGTGATAATCTCAAAGTTTTCAGTTTCATTCTCTTTGGCGGCACCTGTGGCGATAAACGGTAATTGCGGGAGCACACTTCCCAGATATCCAGACAGTGCTGCATGTGTGACGTCCACAGTTGGCTCCGGTTGTAACTCTTGATTTTCCTTTTCAGACTGTTTGCTTCATCTGAGCGTCGAGTTTGTTTCTTTTTCTTTGGATTTTCACTTATTTTTGAAGTTGTATCTGTAGTCATCCATCTTTTCTTTGTTTGTTCAGCCATAGTAGATTACTGTTTACTCACAACACTTGCAGAGAGCGGAAAAGCAGCCGCTTAGCTCCGCCTACCCTCTCTGGCAGACCAACCACTGCTGGCTGATGGAAAACGCGTCACTAACTGGGCACCGCTTGGGATTTTTTCAGAGAAAGTCGCCACAGACACCCAATCCATAATAATAGTTGCAAATGCAAAGGCTTTCCTCAGTGGGCCATAGGCTCAATCACCATTGTGTTACCTCATTCAGGGATAGATAGAGACTTAACAGACATTTATGTACAGGAAAATCTTCAAGATTTGTGACAGGCTCATTCCAAAACCCACTCAATTCATTGATAACCAGTTCAATAACAACCAACTACGACTGTGAATACAAAAACATTAAGTCCTGGAAATAGATTTAAGCAAACAATTACTTTTTCAATCAAATTTCAGTAGTATATTATTTCAGAGCACACCGGTCTGTCAGTCTAATGGTAGATGTGTAACTAACTAGGACTAAAAAAAAACAGTCCTTAAAAAAACAACATTAACTACATATGTCAGGGACATGCAGGTAGCCTTCCCTGACTGTCCAGCAGCAGCAGAGACAGGCGTTGCTATAATGAAGTTGAAATGCTGAGCAAATGTCAAAAAGCTGAAATATCACAGGCAGAGTTGAATTGGAGTTAATTATGAAAACAAACAGCCTTGTGATCAAAGATGGAGTGTGATCTATTAGGTGTTGGTCCCAGGAGTGCGCTGCGAGACCTGCAGTTCATTAATATGGATGAGGCTTGTTCTCCCTCTGAGGTTCTAATTCAGCCTCATTTACACACTTAAACACACACACACACACACACACACACACACACACACACACAACCAGGCTCTCTCATCTCTGTGTCAGTTCAGTTCTTTTCAAAGATTATTTTCCTCCCTCTTCCTCTTTCTGTGTTTTCCCATGAGGAGCCTTAGCACAGCTGTACAAGAGTTTATTATATCAGCGATGAAGACATTAATTTGCTCAAAGAGACAGAGAGACAGAGAGAGAGAGAGAGAGAGAGCAGGAGGAGGGGCGACAGATTTTATTAATGATCATGTCATTCATCATCCTTTCATCACCTCATCCTTTCATTTGTCAAGAAAGGATGGGGTGATCTCTCTTTGTTTTCTAGTTACAAACATTAAATAAAAAATATAAAGTTTGTTATTAATTTCAAGGAGTTTCAAATATTTCTGAACTAATTTAGAAGATTCATATAACATAACAACAACAACATAACATTTCTAAATTCCAAACAAATAAATGAAAAGAAAAAATAATTGAACTCAAGGTCCCCGTACTAGCTCGTGCATACCACATCTCAATCTTCATTGGCACATGGAATTTGCTCATTTTTTTACAGAAGGTTCACTGTAAAAAGGATAGATTGTAATTTATAAAAAATAATGATGATGATTTAATAAAACATTAATAGATGCACAAGAGGAGTTTCCGGCAGTGAACTAGTGAAGTAGTACATTAAACATTCATTAGTAGGTGTTTTCCAAAGCAGATATTTGGCTTTGCAAATATGTTTGTGATAGAAACATGTAAAATGGGTCATTTCTGTTCAAGTGTCCCAGTAAGTCATGGCACAGTGACAGTGAGCCAGCATGCATACTGCTGACTCTTTCCTACCGTGACATGACCAAATTAGTGGCATATTTTGAAATGTTCAGGGATAACCAAAGTTATAAAGATAGTTTCTGAGGGGTACATGAAAGTCTGTACCAAATAGCCTGGCCAAAAAAAAGTCACCACCTGGATTTAACTAAGCAAACAGGTAAGAGCCTTTTATTGGAAAATGACTGCAGTGATTGATATATTTCAGCTGGCAACAAGTTATTTAACCCTAACTGATGCAGTGAGTAGCTTCTCATTTCTTAAACAACCATGTTGGAAGACACACCTTTTTGATCGTGGAAAAGATGTGACTCTGTTTCAGAGTTAAGAACTTCCAACGTATTATTAAAACCTGGAAGGTTAGAGGTGAGCCATCATCTTTAAGGAAGAAATGTGGTCGGAAAAAAATCTTGAATGATCATGATCAGAGATCACTTAAACGTTTGGTGAAATCAAATGGTAAAAAATCAACAGAACTCATGGCTATGTTTCATAGTGAAAGTCAGAGCATTTCCACAAGCACAATGTGAAGAGAACTGAAGGGATTGGGACTAAACAGCTATGTAGCCTTGAGAAAACCACTCATCAGTGACGCTGATCAGAAGAAAAGGCTTCAATTTGCTCAGGAGCATAAAGATTGGACTCTGGAGCGATGGAAAAAGGTCATGTGGTCTGATGAGTCCAGATTGACCCTGTTCCAGAGTGATGGGTGCATCAGGGTAGAGAGAGAGAGAGGCGGATGAAGTGACGCACCCATCATGCCTAGTGCCATACTGTACACGCCTGTGGGGGCAGTGTTATGATCTGGGGTTGCTTCAGGTCTATGTTCTGCAACGTTATGTGGCCAAAAAATGAGGTCAGCTGACGACCTGAATGACCAGGTTTATCCATCAATAGATTTTTCTTCAGATGGCACAGACATATTCCAAAGGCATATTCCAAGATGACAGTGCCACGATTCATCGGGCTCAAATTGTGTTAGAGTGGTTTAGGGAGCGTGAAACATCATTTTCACATATTGTTTTTATTTTTGTCATTATAGAGCTTTGACTTTGAAAGGCATACTGTAAGTTGTGTATTGTACTACTTCCTGTAAAAGTGTGATTACCTCACTTGTGTTTTTATCAGTGATATGCAAATGTGTGTATGCAAATGTCAATAAAGTAAAAATTTGATCGCAAAAAAATGTTTTCACCACTTAAACAATAGCTAACATCAGTACTTGCTCTATCCGCTTTATCAAGTGTTGTTTAACCATGACACACGGCTCGATGTCCCTCTGGGTTTCATTGTCTTTTCAGTAAAATTACAACTATTCGTTAGACCCCTATGCTTATACAGCTTGCTACCGAGAACAGCACTAAATAATTTTTAGTATTTTTGTATTCTAGAAGAAAATTAAAGAGAGTTTGTCTTACACTACATGGATATACAGTCTAAATATACACACACACACCCACACACTTTGTCCCACAGAGCAGAGTTGAGGGAGACAAATCACCTCTACAGCACCTCACAGCAGGAGACAGGTCTTTGACAGAGGTACAGAAATTGTCACACAACAGTGCTCCGACACACACACACACACACACACACACACACACACACACATACACATATATACATCCACAGGTCTCTCACGAGACTCTTGAGTAGGGAGACAAGCGACAAGCTGTCATTGTGCTGGGGTGTGAGTGTGTCACTTTGAGAGAAACCGTTCTTAATTAGCAAGCTACCCTGATGACAACAGACTAGGGTCAAACTGTGCTGGGCTGCGCCGAGTGTGTGTGGGTGTTAAGAAGCGTCATTTGACTTCTCTCCTTCATGACATGTCTGAGAGCTGAAAACACTCCCTAATCACTTCTGAAGCACACAACCCCTCCACCATCACCGGGAAATACACGCACATACACACACAGTTCATGATGCGTGTTGATGGATCGCACCCAGGCCAGGCAGAGTGTAGCTGCTCTTCCCTTTGTTTCTTGTTTGTTGAACAGATGCTTCACAATGACAAACAGACAACACCTGGAGCTGCTCCATTTAAAATCAACAGGAAACAGCCTGGGTGGGTTCATTGCATGTGCATTACATAATGACTTGTTTGAGAAGTGTTTTAATTGTGTGAATGATTGGATAGTTTTTACACCAAAAATAACCTTCTAACCTTGAACACAGTAGCCGTGTCCTGTCAGCTGTCGAGCATTCTTTCCATCCCATCAGCTGAGGCTGCTACACATGCAAAGAAAAAGGCGGACGTTGAAATTAGCCCCAAGGTAAATCTTTCAATGAATCACCATGAGGCTGTAGGCTGCACACTGTGGCTGTTTTCCAGCTGTGTATCACTTTTAAGTGGTTAAGCACACATGTTTTTATGACACATGATTTCATTTACTGCTTTTGGTGGTGGTGACTGCAGAGGAGATCAGTTCCCTGAGGCGATCATATTGATAAGTGACTGTAGCTGAAAGTGATGAAATACTTAAATGGATATCATTTCTGAAAGAGTAACATGTGATTAGTCTGGGTGTTGTGAGAACGTATAGTGTGTTGCACCAGTAACCATTCGACATGATGTCCCTCTATCCTGCAGTACATGATCGCAGCAAGCTGATAAGTTGAACCAGGACAGTTGCCCAAACAGCCCAGAGTTGACCACAATCAACCCAGCACTTTCTTGAGTGTGGGATCATGGGAGTTGTTGTCTTCATTGTAAAACAACTAAAAGTGGCAATAAAAATCTATGACTCTGACTTAGGTGAAAATCATTAATCAGTAATGAGGTCATTTTTTTTAGCCTTTATTTAGGTAGTCTCACTGCGACACATGGTCTCATTCTCGAGAGAGAACTGAAGCAACAACACAGAGTTACAGACAGACAGGACATCCAATACAATAAATAGTGTTAGCTTAGGATGAGAAATAAAGCCAACGTGGAAGTGCCAAAAACTGCAGTTCTGTCTCCAGCAGTGAGTCCGTCCCTAGAGCCCCATGTTAAACTAAACAGCAGAAATAAACATGTTTACAGCCTGGTACAAAAAACAGTTTGGGTCTCTATAGCTTATTTCTCTCTTCATGATAACTGTACGGGGAGAAGGTTAATTTAGCTCACCTGTTTAAAGTATTGAAGGCTTATACCTTATACCTCATATCATACTGCTAAATGCTGCTGCTATTAACCATACATGTCACCATATCCCATAACTGTCACTTTAGATTGTCTCTTTTTATATTGTGTATCAGTTGTATAGACCTCTTATTTTATTTTATATTTTTTTGTATCTATTGTTATTTCTATTTGTATTTACCTTTACCTTTACCTGACTAAAAGGAACAATGACAACTTGCTTGTTCTCTCTCTCTCTCTCTCTCTCTCTCTCTCTCTGTGTGTGTGGGTATTTATCTATATACAGAGATGATGACAGGGATGATGATGACAGTGATGATGACAGGGCTGCAACAATTAATCGATTAAAATCGATGATTAAAATAGTTGGCAACAAATTTCATCATCGATTAGTTGGGTCTCTGTTATGATGCACGGCATGTGCTATGAAAACGTCACTGGGGGCAGCCAGCCAATGCCGCGGCTTGTGTAGTAGTTTACGTGATAAATTACAGGAAGTTAGATTAGTGTAGATTAGTGTCCGTTTACACGGACAAACGCACAATTATGGTTTCGCTCATTTAAAAACAAACATAACGCACTGAAACTCTGTCTATTTTCTCTCCTCTCCGTTTTGTGATGGGCCCATAGCCGGGCTGCTGATAAAGCAGCGGAGGACAGTATACCCTGGTAGTAAAGCTGTTGATAAGCTAACAGCACTGGTGAAGCCAATTTAACGCTAACTTTTGATAAAGCTTCATTAAACGGCTTCATTAATTTGTCACAACATGTAGAGAAATGACGGAAAGTATTTCTCTCCGTAACATTGTGTTTAAATTCACTTGTAATCGTGTGTTTAGTTGAAATTCGGTCGGACAGACACTGGAAAATTTTCGAATATTTTATACCATTAGTCAGAGACAGCCTAAAGTTAATCTTTTATTTATTCACAACAGAAACATCAGCAATATCGGATTAAATATATTTTGGTTAGTTACATTTCCGTGTTATACTCAGTTCATGGCTGCATCCCCAATGTCCTGTTTTATTGTGGTGGCCTTGTCTGTACTTTCCTTTTTCATGTGAAATTATTAAGTAAATCAAGGAGATATTAACTGAGTTACATAATTGACAGGGATGATGACATAAATGATGACGTAGATGATGACATAAATGATGACAGGGATGATGACAGGGATGATGACAGTGATGATAACAGTGATGACGACAGGGATGATGACATAAATGATGACAGGGATGATGACAGTGATGATGACAGGGATGATGACAGTGATGATGACAGTGAGGACGACAGGGATGATGATAGGGATGAGGACATAAATGACGACAGGGATGATGACAGTGATGACGACAGGGATGGTGACAGTGATGATGACAGTGATGACGACATAAATGATGACAGGGATGATGACAGGGATGATGACAGGGATGATGACAGTGATTATGACAGTGATGATGACAGTGATGATGACATAAATGAGGACAGGGATGATGACAGGGATGATGGCAAGCATGATGACAGTGATGATGACAGTGATGATGACATAGATGATGACAGGGATGATGACAGTGATGATGACATAGTTGATGACAGAGATGATGACTGAGATGATGACTGAGATGATGACAGAGATGATGACAGGGATGATGACAGGGATGATGACAGTGATGATGACTGAGATGATGACAGATGATGACTGAGATGATGACTGAGATGATGACAGAGATGATGACAGAGATGATGACAGGGATAATGACATAGGAAGTCCCTTTCACATCACATAAAGATGCAAAAGTAACACTAGTGAGAGCAGAGCAGAGAGACAGCCATGATTTGTATTTAGTCCTGACCTGCGGACTGTCGGCTGAGCTCCAGACCGCTGACCGGCGATGAAACGTCCCAAACAGCAGAATAATAAGAAGAATAGAAACACAGACACCAGCTCACACTTCTTCTGGATTGTGAATGATAATGACGAGGGAATATTTTAAATCCTGCTCATTAAGCCTTTCATTACTATAAACAGTAGGTATGTCAAATGAGCTGGTTTGCTCAGTGATTTTTTTCTGCCCCAGCACTGTGTGAAGAAAATGTCCTCAATTTTTGTTCCTATAAGGATTTTATTTTTGTTGTAATTGTTTTGCAACAGAAACATTATTTTATTTGAATGTTGTATGTCATGCAAATTTGACAGTTGTTTTTCTTTTAATTTCAGATATATTTTCAACATACATGAATATATCTGGAGGTTCACTACATTAAAAACCTATCAACATCACTGCACGACTGATTTCCAGCTACCACTGAATTGTTCCTTCCAATAG
Source organism: Semicossyphus pulcher (assembly GCF_022749685.1). Classification (NCBI taxonomy): domain Eukaryota; kingdom Metazoa; phylum Chordata; class Actinopteri; order Labriformes; family Labridae; genus Semicossyphus; species Semicossyphus pulcher. The sequence goes on along the minus strand of NW_027211693.1, from coordinate 34,756,669 downwards.
TTATGTCAAAAAATGAAATATTATACTGTAATCTATGAATGCAGTTCAACCTGCGGAGGACTCGTTTATATGAGACAGCTGTCGGTCTGTCCCTCTGAACAGAGACACTTCACTGATAAACCTGAGAGTTATGCAGAGCTATGTCTGCTTCATCATCAAATGACCAGTTCTCCTCTTCAACAGTTTTTCTCTCTCTCTCTCTCTCCTTTTCGCTCCCTCTCCCAGCAAGCCCGTGTACAGTGTAAAAATATGTGATACGTATATGTTGTATGTTATATGTAGTGTAAATATTCAAGTGAATATCACTGCTCCATCATTAGAGCACCATATACTGACTTTAATGACCCACGTGTATTACATTAAATTAACACATTGCACAGATGTATTTATGAGGGTTTTTTTCAGCCTTAGCCGTATCAAACGGGCCTATAGAGCAAATAAAAATAAATATACCATGTATATTTACCATGATGATCTACCCCGTTTACCTCAATAACAGCAATTCTTGCTTCATAGTTTACCCCCAGGAGCCAGAGACAGCACTTTTCTAATCCTAGGTGAAAGGGGAACCAGCTGCAACCATGGATGATGACTGCAGTGCACAATCCTACAAATAATAAGGCAGCTGTTCACAACAGGGCACACAAAAAGTCACACAATGTGGGTAAGCGCGTATTTGGCATTCTTAGAAGCAGATTTAGATGCCTGGATTGTAACGGTGAAGCAACACTGCATAGTAACCCAAAGTACGTTAGATTAAAGTCAGGTGCTGCATCATTCACAACATAGCCATGAGAGCCAGTCTGCATTTTAAGGAGCATGAAATTGACTCTGAACCAGAGAAGGGGAGCCTCCTGCCTCACTTCAAGCAGACTAGGGCGGGCATGTCTGACAAGCCAATAAGATGCTGTATTTCCAGTTAGCCCGTGTTGACCTTAAAGTGTCTCAGCAACACTTCAACTTTTGTGTGACCTAAAAAATAAACTTATCTGTAAAAGCAGTCTGTATATGACTTTGACATTATCATTAGAATTATTACTATAAACCTTTCAACACAGTGCTTCACAAGAAAAGAAAATATAAGCTTAATTTCTCTCATGAAAATAGAAGATCACTAACTCTATCGCACTAGTAAGCACAGAACAGAATCAGGTTTACAGCCAATTTCACTTTCAGGTTTCCTTGGTATATTGGTGTATAACAATAAAAGTGCTAAAACTGCCCCGCCCTCTGCAGCTTGGCACTCCTCCTCTAGAGCTGAGCCGACAACAGCTGAAAGACCTGTGTTCTAGCATTTTTCGACACGGGTGCATAAAGTCTCCTTCTAGGAAGAGGAGATCGGCATCATAGGACAAGTGAGGACGAGAGCAGCAGCAGGTAGGAGAGACGGCGAGAACTGAAGAGGTTCCTGTGTTTAACGGGGAATGCCTCTGTCTATCTGACTTTTTGGGGCGATGATTCGATGTTTATTAATGCAAGAGTACCTGTACCACTGATGCTGGCACGTTTTCTTGGTCAGGGCCTGGAGTAAAAAGAATAAAGTCCAGGACTCCCCTTATTCACATTCTTGCATGTGTGTCAGCTGGTGTTAACAAATCATGCAGTATTACATTGTGAAGTCCTACAGTGCACAAAAGATACGGGAGATAATGCTGATGTTTACAACATAAATTGCAACTGTGTAGATCCTCTCGTTTCTGCGTCTGCTCCACCAGGACCAGAGTAACCCTCTTTCATTTTACTCTGTGCTGGACCTGGACTTTTTCTCACACACCAGAACTTCTCCCAAGCTGTCGGCCCTCTTCACCGCCCACTCTTTATCAGACATTCTGGGAATTCTATGATGGACCGAGATAAACTGCACAAGTGACGTGTGACGCGTTCCTGTTGTCGCCTTCCTGCTTTGCTAAAATAGATTATGAGGCACCAACCTGGTGCAATGCGTTACTGCTGCAGCAGAGACCTTCCATATAATGAACTAAAAGGCTCTTATTGTGACCAGGGATGTGTAGTTCCTACACTTTACTGATAATGAATCATGCAGATTTACATCATTATTAAAATAATTTTATAATATAATATATAAGTCTCCTGAGGTTTTTGCTTACAGTGACACACTTCAACAGAAAAGCATGAACTCAAATATTGATGATACCTAAGGCTCATATAAACAGCAAAAACAGCCTTTTTTATCTTGTATCTCTTTTCTTAAAAATGTCCTCTCTCTGTTATTTGCTTTCAGGGAGTTTGGATTGAAGTGGCACTCTCATGACAACACCTGTGGCTTGAGTTGACTCTTAACCCTCACAGCCGAGACATTGTCCTAAAGCGTAGCAGCGATTTGACCCATCACCCCCATGATTTCCCCGTGGCTGACCTGCTTTTGGGATCTCCAGCCTGAGGGTTTTCTGTTCAAGCCTGACTGAGCACTGACTAGCTGACAGGAGCTACTGGCTATTGGCCTAAGTTCTTGATGCATGCCCCTCAGTTCTGTTGTTAAACCCTTTAACTGGAAGCATATTTTTTCTGTGTAGACATTTGTTTTTCCTCTTTGACATAGATGAGTTGGTCATCTCTTCATAATACACAGCCACGGGCTCTGAGGGGGAGTGATGTCCAATTTTTGGCCTGGCACCGAGGCGGGTGGAATAGCAGGGTGTACTTTAGATTTTGGGTGACCTCAGTCTGTGAAGAGCCGGGCACTGGTTGATTTTAAAGGTTGTCACATTAAATATGTTTTATTTTAAGACAAACTCACCCCAGCTTACAAAATGAAACAAGTGAACACAGAAGACAGGATTTTTTGGAACATTAAGGCCTAAAGCGTAATTATAGGTCTGATTAGTAATGATAAAAAAAAAACATTAAAATAAAAAGATAACAATGATAATTATTCAAAGATGGCCTCCAGGCAAAGAACAGTTCTGGAAGGTGTGTGTTTGAACACACACACAGCACTGACAGACGGTGATATTAAATCCCAGGTGAATTCCTCCATGTTTTGATTCCTTGGTGTAAGTTTAGTGGAATACCGCTACACCTCGTGGGTACAGACTTTGAGCTTTTCCCTTTCTCTCTGACATTGAACTGCCACTGTGATCTTGGCGCATAGCCACCTTTGTCACAAGGATAATTGCTTGCAGACGCACATCAAGGGCAGATTGCGCTCATCTGAATAAATTTAAGGTGTGTTTAGGTTTGAACATCATTAATGCAATATACTCGGACCTTGAGACCGGGCAGATAGCAATGGCAATTTAACATTGTCTCAGCTGCACCTGAAACAACACGTCCCGTCAACGTATGTCATATATATATATATATATATGTAAACAAAGCACAGGTTTCCTGTCCAACACCTTGAGACCTGCGATTCTAACAGCCACATCCTACCTGTCTAACAGGTCTATTTTACATGAGCATCTATGAAACAGGATTTGCACTTTGCGATATCAGAGAAAACTGCAATATGTGATAATGTAGTTCAGTACTGTGTTGAAAATATGAAGTGCGGTAGATAAACATACATTTAGGAAGCAACATTAGCAACAGCATTACAGCTCCTTTGTCTCGCTGCTGTTCTGCATATTTTATTCAGCACCTGTTTGTGTACAAGTCATCTCTCCTGAGAAAACAAGTCCAAATAGCAGAAATGCTTTTCTTTAGAAGAATAGAATAAAATAGAAAAGGCTTTATTGTATTCTCTTTTTTTTTTGCATGCAAAAGGCAGAAACTGTCTTTGACTTGTGTGTGCAAATATACAACAAACAAACACAAGGTAACACATCTACACAAGGTGGCACATTTAAAAGCACTCAAAACGCTTTAAACACAAAATAATAATTAAAAAAACATAATCAAAACAGATTCAATAGAGCTACATAACAGGAGGCACCAGGTTCTTAATGGTAAATATTAAAGGGCTGTTCAATAATAGTAAAGTGCTATGTGCAGTGTGAGGTAGCAGACTGGCTTTAAAGTGTCCTCACTGATTAACATGTTTTATATCATCTGGGACAACGATTATTTATACATATTTCTCTCGCACAGGGGATTCTGCACATTCTGCACCTTTTGCCTGAAGGCAGAAGCTGAAGTGGTGCTGATGACTGTGGTCCTCTAGAATCTTTGACTACACGGTTTTAATCACCCTCATCTCCTCGCTCTTTTCTCCTTTCTCAGCCGTCATGCTAACTAACCTCACAGTCACCACCAAATGAATCTGTTGGTAGCTGATGGCTAGCTGGGGCTTCATCCGTGTGCAGTTTTTTTTTCTTGTTATTGCTTGATACAATCTCGTCATTATTGCATTGATAAAATTATCCCGACATGCACAGGTTCTTCCCGGCCTTCCAGTCAAGTTTCAGGAATGCCTCAGTAGTCTGGACTGAGACTGAAAGCAGCAAATGTTTTGAGTTTGGAAACGAAAACGGTGTAGTGTACTAGGCCTGAGAACTTCCGACATAGATCAGTTCTGAATGAGACGATACGTTTTCCGGTGTGTGCCTGCCAGTGAAAGAGGCCAAGGCTGGAGTGTCAATGAAGAGGGAACACTGACACAGTGACATTACAAGGCTGAAAGCCAACCTATCACGTGAATGTTTCCTCATGGAGATTCAATTACTCTGGCCTTTCTTTTCTTCCATATTTACATATTTCTCTGCAGGTGGAAAATGGTCCAGGTTGTGGTTCTCCATGTTTAGTTTCCATCTTAGATGCAAAGCCAATACAGTGTGCAACAAAGTGTCCAACAAATGGTGCATTAAAAGTGTTCTTCTCATCTTTTGACAGCATGAAATATGAGCAACACAAGCTGTCAAAGGGAATAAAAACAACTTGACCAATACTAAGCAAATTCTTACAGGACTTTTCTGTTTTCAGTCAGCTGTACCTTATTTCAGACAGCTTATTTATCTGCATCTAGCAAATGGGTGGAAACAAACCTAATTCAGACATTTCAAAAGTTTGAGGTTGGACAGCTTGACAGTTGGGTGGGAACGAAACTCAAGTGCTGGCTGTCTCCCTTGCCTAAAACTGCCGGCCTGTGTCTTTGAGTGTGCTGCAGCACTGCTAATACTGATGCCCCTTCTGCTGTCATTATTTAGCTACTTAACGCCATAAAGAGATACAGAATAAACAGAAGAGAATGGGCCATAAGGCTGCAGTAATGTGCTTGTAATGGACTATAAAATAGCAGTAAAATCCACACACTTACCCTCGCAGGCCAAGTAAGACACACACACACACACACACACACACACACACACACACGCCTCAGTCCTTCTTACACTGTGTATAGATGAAATGATAGTGATAAATAAATTATTACATACATACAGCTGGCAATTGCACTTAAATAAATTACATAGCGAACCATTCATGTTTGTTTTCTATAACATCCACCGTGGTGTGTAAAGTGTTTCCGAATGGATTTTTACTCTGCTGGGAAACGTCAATAACAATAAAACAGAAAAATAGCATCGAAGAATACAGATAGGAGAAAATGCTCAAGCTGACATCACAGAGAGAGGGACACAGAGAGAGAGAGATACAGAAAGAGACAGACAGAGAGAGAGACAGAGAGAGAGAGACAGAAAGAGACAGACAGAGAGAGGGACAGAGATAGAGAGAGACAGACAGAGAGAGGGACAGAGAGAGAGAGAGACAGAAAGAGACAGACAGAGAGAGGGACAGAGAGACAGACAGAGAGAGAGACAGACAGAGAGACAGAGAGGTTCCTGGGGATCGTTGCTGCAGACCACCTGCTGCTGTGGACCTGCTCGACTGCTACAACTACTAACATCAGCCTTCCCCATAGTATCATTATTGTTGCTGCTAATGCTAATAGTAGACCTGTTGACTTCAACTGTTACAATTACGATTACTACAGCCTTTATCATTACTCTGCTGTTTTTGCTAATTCATCATTATACAGTGAGTGAATTATCCCAGTGATTCTCCCCTTAAACACAAAGTTCATCATTGTTACTGAAATGTATCCACATTCTCAGCAGCTAAGAATAAGAATAGTTAATTCTTTAATAAAAATATTTTGCTTCCTGCTTAGAATGATTTGTAGCTCAAAAAGATGTTGCTGCTCTGAGGAGGACCTCCCACGTGCTTTGTCTGTATCGAATAGTCAGAACTGTTGTCATCCCGAAGAGCCCTCACCACAGCAACTTTTTTTGTCAGCAATTTATTGGGAAAAAAATGCAACAAAACTTTGCAACTTTCATCTCAACTATTTAAAACAACAGGCATCTTAGGTTGCAATAATCTAAAGAAGAAAATGTGTATTCATGGAGCGGCTGCAATGACTACTAAAAATGGCAAGCATTTGAACGCTTGTAATGATATTTTTAACTCCCAACATAAACATGCTAGCTGACTGACATTGCCATGCCCATTAACTGTCTATGAGAAATAGCCATTGGCACGGTGACGCCCATTGGTTTATGGATTACATTTGGAAACTTTAAGTTTGGAATTGTGGCTGTCGTCATTTAGCTGTTTTGGAGCTAGATGTGACCACATTTGAACCAGGACGGGTATGCATTGCTACGTCTCTGTCCTGGTTGAGACCTCACCCAAGCGGCAACCTCCAGTGTTGAAAAATGAAGCCAAAACTGCATTTCCTCAAGTGTCCACTTGAGGCTCCAGAAAACAAGAAATAACATTACAGCAGATGGGAAAATGCCATTTTTTTTAACAGCAAAAATAAACATGTTTACAGTCTGGCACTAAAAACGGGTTTGTTATAAATAACTTGAATTTTTTTATATAAATTATATTATTATAATTATTATAATTTTTTAAATTATATTAAGCCTTAAATTATAGGGGCCGGATCACAGGTGGATCCTGCTGGCTGTCTGCTAGACGTCAACACAGACACACAGACACTGAGCTTAACTTCACCTGTTTGTGTTGTTGGAGACTTTTGGGGATTTTTTCATGCAAAGTTTGGACAAATAATCTGTCCCTCTCTCTCTGTGGGATTTATGGAACTTTATGGCTGTGCAAGAAGTCTGAGCTCCAGCTTTTGGGTGAGTTAAATGTTAGTGTTATTGTATTGATATATTTTAGCACTAAGTAGCAGGTATACTGTGCTCGCTTTAGCTGCTTGTTAGCCTGTTCAGTGTGCCTGCCAGGAGTTATTGGCTTTTCGATTGGTTATTTTACATTACCCGGTATCTTTCACCTGTCGCTATCTCACCAAGCGAGCAAGTGGCGAGTCCACTACTTCTTTAGTACAACTAAATACCTGCAGTATTCACCACCACAAACAGAATCTCCTCAAAGTTAAACTTTCTAATTCACCAGCTGATGGATCAGCCAGCGACACAGACTGTTTATCTTTGATAACTTGGCGTTTCCCAACCACTCGCTTTTCTGCTGCAGCACCCTCTCATCCAAATTTGGTCACTTCAGGCTCCGGTAGACCAACATGTCGACGGCCATATTTTGGCTTCATTTTCGCAGTCATGATACAAATGGGTGACGTCACGGTGGTTTCGTCCATTATTTATACAGTCTATGACCTCACCATGGTAGTGACTTGCTAATTATAAGTAGCAGATTGTACTTTTTCATCTATTTTACTCTTGTTAGGACCCTAATTGACCTTATAGTCAGCAGGCAGTATTGCCTACGACTTGAAAACCTCGGCTGAGACAACACACACATTGGGCAGCTGTTTACTGAGATAATAAATCAACTGAAAAATAGGGTTATTTTCTCATCTGCTCCCATACTATTGGTCATCATTTTTAGCAAACCGTGGAGTCGACCCCTGCTGAGCATTAGAATGCAGCGGAAGGAAGTTCTGCATTAGTTTTACTCTGAAGCAAAGAGGCTACGTCCACTTCTCACAGTCTACAGCCGTGCCTAGAGCCATATTGATAGCATTGGTAAAGCCTTCTGTTATCAAGACTGAATATGATATTAAACCTGAATTCCACCATCTTTTTCACTTGAATGATTTTTTTTTCACACTGAGCTGCAGACGTTGAGAGGGAAATGGCATAAAGTGTGAGAAAAAAGAAATTAGACATAATCGCAAATTGCTTTTCTTTTTACCCACAGGAAGGGAAGCCAAATTATGAGTGATTGAATGAAACCACCAATCAGGAGGGACAGTTGGGTGTGATGTCACAGTGTAATGACTCACATCTACCAGGAACCACAAACACACACAAGTCTCTGACTTCCTATCACCTCGTCTCTTGTCTCTGGGCAACAGGCTCCGCAGACGAAAATGTTTCGCACATCCTCCTGTCTCATAATTGACCCATCAGTCTCATTTTTATCCCCGCCTTAATCTTAAATCAACCCTCGCAGTGAAGTAGAAAGAGAAAAAAAAACTCTTTGGTAATTCAGGCCGCAGGCAAGACATCAGAAACTAGACACTCAATTTCAGTTTGACAGTAATCTCTGTGCTTCTACCTGTAATCTGTACAGTGAGACGGGCTTGAAACTAAAGCTCTCTATTGTTTCTGGAGGGCAGAATGCAGTTTGTATGTGTGTTCGAAGAGATACAAATTCAAATTCAATACCTGTATGTGTGTGTAGTGTTTGGAGCTAATAAGGCTGATTGCACTTTAAGCTACTGGTGTGATTAAAGGGAGTTACTCTGTCTTGTGCGGCTCTTCTCCCTCAACCTTATTTCAGCTTTCTCTCCGCTGTGAACTCTGACGAAGGAAGGATCAGAGAGTAAAGAAGGGGAGGCGGGGAGAAGGTGGCTGGTTGTTAACCTTTATAGAGATGCCACTTTGTTGATTTTCCTCTGTGTTTCATCTTACTCTTCAACTAATTAAAGCCTTCAAACACACACACACACACACACACGCACAGAGCTATGGGCATTTCTCTGCCTGCTAATTAAAGCATCTGTTTCTACCTGATCTCTGCAGCATTAGCCTTGACTTCTTTCCTCTTTCACTCCATCTCTCCATCGCTGCAGCCTTCATTTGGACGTCTTGATCATTTACGGGTCCACACTGCTCGATGCTTGTCATTCTCTATGAAAATACACATTTATTCAGGTTTGGTAGAGGCATTGATTTACTCCTTCACCTCTCCCTCTCAATTTGTCATCCTTCGTCTGCTTCCCCTCTTCTTTTCCCACCGTCACCTCACCTCACTTCTCACCCTCAGCCCCCCTCCCGTTTCTGAAAAGGGTTGGCCATCTTTTGTGACCCCGGCACTGCCTCGACACAATTTAGCAGACCCTTTAGGGAGTTTTGACTCCTCATTTTTGCAAGCGAGGTGAGTTTCAGTTCAGCGGAAAAGGAAACTCTTCTGATGAATGGAGCATTAAGTGGCATTCCAGCAATGTTTATAATGAGACATTTACAGGAGACAAGTGCCAAGCTCACCAGAGCTGATAAATACACTTATGGGTAAATATTGTTAAATAACAAACAATAATAAGCGGTTTCCCAGCAATCTGCAAAAATGACTCGACAGCTAGCTGCTGAGAGGCATCCACCAGGGTTTAGTTTTGTTGTCATGGCTAATCAAAGGAGCAATATGATGAGACAGGGTGTCAAATTTAATGCTGACGTCCATAAAAAATACTACACGTCTTTCTTTCTTCCTACATGGACAGGAGTTTCATGTTCCTAGCATAGCTTTTTCAGCCTTTAGAAAGGGATCACATTCCACCTTCTTTTCATTTTTAAACCTATATATATAACTATACAGAGTTTTTAACTAGTTCTGAAAAAGTCTCAATTTAACACTGATGCTTCTGTGTAACCAAATAAAGCAAGCAGACCACCAGAAAGATTTCTTATTCTTAAGTCCACAGAAGTGATGCCCAAATGCCAAACGCAGACTTCAACCCAGTAAAAGAAACGCGGACGCGAAACAGCTCTTACAGCCTGTTCTGTGTGAGGATACTTGAATGAATGAACATGTGATTGCAGTTGGAGGTGTGCAGGCGAGGAGCATGGGACTGTGGAAAATGAGCCAATTGTACCACAGTCTATAGCGATAGTGATTTGACATCTACAATATAGTTATTCTGAATCTCACATATTTACAGGACAGGATCAGCAAAGAGATAAGAAGCAGATAATTGACAGAAGTACATAAGAAGCTCAAATACAATGACAGTGATAGAGCAATGATAAATATGAGTATGTCTGTATTATTCATAAAATACATGGCTAGACTTGGCTTTGTCACAGTGAATTTGAGTGAAACACAAGATACTTGTGGCCTAATGATAAGGTTAAGTGCTCAGTGAAGAAACCCCTCCCCTTGTTCCCTCATCCCAATACTCAAAATTAACCTACCACATGACCCCTAGTCGTCAACCCAAGCAGCATTGCCAACTTCAGCAGACCCAGGCTCCGTTCATAAGAGCTACAGGTTTTGACAACACTGATACTACAATAATATTTTACTAACTCCAAGCAGATGCTACCTACCACCTGGATTTTAACGGCCCCGACAACTCAAACTTGTATTTAGATGGGCAGCAAGAGCCAGCACATCAACTGGGTTATCAAGTGGGCGCCTCCCTTCACCGGTGTTTCATCAAGTTAGGCCCCAGACACCTCGGGGAGGCTCAACAGTTAGCTCTGGGGTCCGAGAGCCACGCCCCTCGATGCTAGCTCTCACCACCGGTATGTATGTGGACAGAACTGTAAAACAAATGGCTTGAATTCAACATTCAATGTGGGCCCTAAGATGTAGCTATATCCAGCTGTCGGCTTATTATTTTGAAGACCTAGCATTACTTGGGAATGTTAATAACGTCATCACAAATCTGTGTTACCGAGCAATCTGTTAAAAAAAACTGGGAGTATAAACAGTACTAACACAAAGTGCACTTTGTTTTACCATTGTCATATTATTACAGTAATTAATATCACATTGCTACAAATATACGGATACATTACATCATCGCTATGTGTTGCTTCAGACAGCTGCTGAATAAGAAAAGTCATATTTGATACATATGTTTCATCATTCTTTCACTCACTTACATGAAGCCAGATCAGGATCTGTATGTGACGTCATGTCACTGACAAAATGACTCAAAATAAAGTTCCTCATCGCTGCTATAAACAGCAGTTGTGTATATGTGATAGAGTTTAGGGGGAAGGTTGACACTCTTTTAGTCTGTTAACTAAGGCTGAAATTATACTCCTGATGATGATAGTGACTGCAAACTTTGCAATCTCCTGTCAGGGGGACAGGAATTGGAAACTTTATTTGCTTGCAATGTAAAACTAGATCTAGATCTATAGAGCAGTAGCTCATAAGGTAAGGCTGCTCAACTAACTAGTAGATCAACTGTTTGATTCCCAGCTCCTTCAGTCCACATTTCGAGGTCTCCTTTGGCAAGTTACTTAATCCTAAATGTCCCCCAAAATCATCATCAGCTTTGGAGTGTGTGTGTTCATGAGAATAAGAATACATCCTGATAAGCAGCCTGACAACCTGTATGGAAGCCTTTGCCATCAGCGTATGAATGAGAGTGGATGGGTTAAATGGGGTGATTGGGGTCGTATTCAAGACTAAGGGAAAGAACACAAGGTCCACAGCAGATTGGTGCCACATCAGCAGCCAGGATTTGTGAATGTGTCCCGGATTTTCATGCTGAAGAGGGAATTGAGGTTGAAGGAGAAGATTGCAATTTACCAGTTGCTCAACTTCCTCCTCCTCTCCTCCGTTTGTGCTGTTGTTTTCCTCTGCTCCTGGAGCCCACTGAGAAAGATCCATAAATGGCCAAATCACAGAAGTTAGCAGCACAAATACTTGGTTTGTACTTGGACAGAAGGAAAATATGTTGTTTTTCATAGTCTGCTGAGCAACATGGTCGAAGCAAACTCTCTTTTCTGACAAAAATCCATAACTCTGCAGGATGTTCACGTCAACCAATCAGAGAGCAAGAATCGTGCCAATGCTCCCCTCCATCTCCCCGTGTCCCTCAATGATTTTTTTTTCTCCAACAACACACACACATACGCACACACACACACACACACACACACGCACACACACACACACACGCACACACGCACACACACACACACACACATATCCTGCCGAGCAAAGAGTCGGGGTTGGCAGACGAGCAGCGCTGTCATTTGTCAGCTACATCCCAAAGGTAACATAAGGGATAGGCAGCACAAGTGTGTATCAGTGTGTGTTTGTGTGTCAGCTAAATTGGGCGTAGCAGTGATGTTGTACAGAATGATGAAACAATTGATCTAAAATTTAGTTTGGTGCTTCCTGGCTTGAACTTGAGCAGGAGTGGAGGAAGGAGGGTAGGGTGAAGAATGAGAGGGGGAGGGATGAGACTGGGGGGCAAGGAAACAAAGAAGTGAGTTTTGAAAAATTCTAAAGGAGACACCGAGTGTGATACACTGCTCGCAGAGTTCATCGCCTCGTTCTGAATGCATTTAAATAAATTATTTCTCCTCTTTTTAATCATACTCACTGTGGCTACTGAAACGAGCCCAGTCTGCCTCATGTGTCTGAATATGTTATCTCACAGTATGAAGTCTATTGTTTAGAGAGGGACTAACTGCACTTTAGGTACGTGCTGCACTACAGCCATCCAGTGGTGAGACAAAGGAATTACCTATTTCCAGTGGCCTCCTTACAAACAGGATCTTAAAATAAAAATCTCTTTGACATAGAACATAATTAAAAAGAAATAATATTTTTCAGTTTGTATGAACTTTGGACACTCTTATGCTTCATTAGCACCACTAGTCCTGCAGACACCCACAGATAGCTGCACAAACACACTTCACACAGTTTAAAAAGTCATATAAACAAACTCATTCATATACACACTCACACACAAGCTGTAGTGGGCAGTGCAGCTCTCCTGCCATCCATTACAGCGTGATCTCCCCTAATAGGCGACTGCAGTGGTAGGCTAATTCAAGAGACTGATTAGCATAAGTGAGCTATGGCGTTCATTAGCCTTATCAAGGATTCATAACTCTGATCAAAATGAATGGGATTCTCCACACGCTGTCCCAAACAAGTGCTGAAGTCATTTAAACAGGGTGTGTTTTCTCTCTGCTTATACTGTCTGACACATAAACATTCAGATATAGTACAGCGGTTAGATTTATTCCGTGGTAATTCTTTATGCAATTGAGGGCATGCTGCCTTCAGTCAGAGAGGAACAGAATGAGTGTAATGTTGACTAATCTGTCAGCTGAAGAATAAAACACAGCCAGCATAGTGGGCTGTAAAGAACTAATGAATGTCACTTTCTGCAAACATGGTGGTTTATTAGGCAGTGAAAAACCATAAAGCATGCCGCGCTAAAAGAAACTTAATTAAAATTGCACCGCATATAGTAGGAGAAAATAAAGAAGATGGCAGTGTATATCTCTAGAAATTACCGTATCATATATATTTTTGTTGGCTACATATTTAGCTTGTGGGCATAAAAACTAATTTGATCACTATGCCGAAGTAGCACTAATTAATATTTGTATATTAACAATGGGAATGACTATGTGTAATGTGAAAGCATCACTGGAAGGGATGAGCAAACAGAGAATTATCACACAGCTCTGCAGTTTCCCTTCAGCTCCACTCAGCATTTTAGCATCTTTAAGTTCATTGCTTTGGATTCACAGCTCGCAACTTTACTTTGTTGCGTTCCAGTCTTACCTGATCTTTAAGTGGAAAACCTCTGATAAGCTACCTGCCCAACACCAAACAGCAGACCGAAGTCTGAAACTAGTTGATGAACATAGAGGAGCATTCAGCAGCTACAGAGACAGTTTTTTCCTCTGCAGTTGGTGGAGACCAAAAATATGTCAAAAGTAGAATTTTGGACTTAAAATTATTTTGTTGGCCATTAACACAACTGTGTGATAATGTTGCTGTGTTTGCTAACACGTTAGCCAAAAAAGGTTGAAGTTGAAGATAACCTGTATTTAAGGTTGTCCCACAGATCCTGAGTGGCTGAAAAATAGGATCTACAGTCCATGCCACCTGTTTGTGGCATGGCATGTACCTCAACAAAAAAGTGTATTGTTCTTCCATGAGGAACTAGGACTGGTAGGGAATGATTGTTTCCATAATTTCATGATCATAGCAGCAGACATTACAACTGTGTTCATAGACTGAGTAATACAGAGGTAACTGGTCTTGATTCTTTAAACTGGCTAAACTGGTCCTTTTTCACATCCGTCAAGCTACAAGCATGAAAGCTGGGCACTTAACATTGTCGACCCCAGACGCTGATAAGGATGGTTTGCAGCAAAAGGCTTCCTGATCCCCTCTTGTACTTTAGGCTGGACTGCTAGAAAGTTAAAGACCTTAAAATGAGTTTGGAGCAATAATTTACCCAGCTGAGGTGTTTTTGCCAGGACAATCAATTTTTGGATGAAGTTGCTAGCCATGCTACGCTGCTGTGGCCTTCCTGAGTCAGTGTAATGCTGACAGTAATGCTGTGTGTGTGTGTGTGTAGGCATATTGACACTGGGGTGTCTGGTTGAGTAATGGGGGCGTAGCACAGTTTAGATGGCTTCTATCCTCCTTCCTATCCAATGCTGGAGAAGGTCATCACTCATACAGGCAGAGGGAGACAGAGCCAGAGAGAGAGAAGGCAGCGAGCGACAGTGCTCATCCAGGCAGGAAAGAGAGTGTGAACAGTGTGTGTGTGTGTGTGTGTGTGTGTGTGTGTGTGTGTGTGTGTGTGTGTGTGTGTGTGTGTGTGTTGTGTGTACACACAAGCAAAAGAGCATTAATGAGACGGAGAACAGAGCCACGGTACTGAGAGGGACAAAGCAATGGAAGGAGAGTGAGAGAACGATTGGTTAACCATAAGAGGTGAAAAACGTGTGTGTGTGTGTGTGTGAACTAGAGCAAGCAAGACTGATACTACAACCACGGCCCTCAACGTAACAGGTTTCTTTTTCATTTTATAATGACATTCATATGCAGACCTGCTCCCCAGCACTGTGAAAATCTTTTATATTTAGAGGATGCTGTCAGACCCGAGCTCATACACTACTCAGCTCTAAAACCTCATGAAACACAGCAAATCTGTGTCATCACTACATCAAATCCAGACTTGTATCGGACAAGTGGGACTGTCCATCAACTCCAACGCAAATTATTGACATTTTGATAGATCATCTGACTCTTTGATTTTTTGCAAATACTCTGGTTATGCTTGTAGCCCTACTTGCTGCTTTTATGTTCTAGTGAGAGAACAAAATTATAAACTGGATAGTAAACCAGACACTGGCGGGTAAACAGCTCGGCTTTTATGTAATGTTTTCAGAAAATCAAACCCAGAGGAAAAAGATAAGCAAAGACTACAGGCTCTGCAGCTTTCAATGTCTTATTTTGAGTTTGTTCAGGTTTAGTGGAGGATACAGACGGGCTCTCGTGGGCTGACAAGAGACGAAACATCAATCCTTAAGTGTTTCACACATCTTGTTTCTTTGTCTTCTGTGATTAGCGATGCCTTTTATTTCTGTATTTCATACAATTTGAAACAGCCTTGTTATTTGGTAACCTTGCTTAATTTTTTTTGTCAAAAGAGAATGAAACAAATCAAGAATGAACAATATGATTCAAATACAGATGTTTAACTAGAGCCAGATCTTAAAGGAATAGCTCCACAGGAAAGAGACAAAGATTTCTATTCCTGTTGGACACTTCTGTGGTCACTATTCACACCCTATCAATGGTTCTGCATGTTTTCCCCTTTGAAACCACAACTTGTCATTTTTACACTCAAGTATGTAAACTTACTTTTTTTCCAAATCGTTATGCTACACTAAGCTAACTGGCTGCTAACTACAGAGTAACAGACATGAAAGTGGTATCCCAGCAAAGGCAGTGAATAAATGCATATTCCAAAATGCCCAGTTAATATTATAAATCAATATAAAATAAATGCAATTATAAATGTTAAAAGTTTACATATAAGTTAGTTAAACGCTTTAATGTATTGTCAGAGTTTGCAAACAAACCATATAAGACAAGAGAAGACTTTATTGATCCCCCATTGGGGGAAATTCACTGTTGTTAACAGCTCAAAGTAAAAGGACAGGGTAAAACAAGTGATGGATAAAAAAGGCAAGACAAAAAGACAATAAAATACAATAATGTTATTAATAATACATATATATACACTATGTACAAATGTTACTTATTGTGGATGGATAAGTTACATGGTACATACACGGTTTATATAGTTAAAACATAATTTATTGAAGACATAATTTAAATCATATTAAAATAGAAAATGCCCATAAACAAGAATGTGTTCCGATCTCACAGTGACATCCGTCATACTGAGGTCCTGACATTAACAATTGTAAACAGAAACTACATTCTCACGTAGACAGATTCAGATTGACAAACACAAAGCCGTGAGATAAAACAAACCATCATCTCAATATTCAAAGACAGAGGTGGCATCTGTGTTAACACGGCTGTCAAAAGAAGAGGGTACCTCCCAGTCTGAGGGGACATGTGTCTATGTCATCAACCGCTCTGTGTCCGATGTTCCTGGCCGAATCCAGCGATCCGTGGTGACAGTTTCTACAGCGCTTTGATGGTTCAGTTTGTGAAGGGAAAACTGGGGAGGGGAGGAGTTGTCATCAGACAGATCCACTTGTTCTAAAGAAGAACAGGGAGAGAGAGAGAGACTTACGACCAAAAATATCCAACTGAGATATCCACCTTGTTCTAAAAATCAGCCTCCATGGACTGTTACAGAACTCAGTGTCTAACATGTAAACAAATATTTGCTGCAGAAAACTGATTACAACCGTTTCCATAGTTATTTGAATACTGGCTAAATTTAATGACCCCAGGGTTTTGGAAAGCCATTAAAGCCCTAATGTAGCATTTTAGATATCTGATGAAAAACACTCTACAAAATGCTTTGCTTATATTTGAATTCATCAAACTAAACTGAAATAATTTTAGAAAATATGTAACAATCAGTAGAAATAAATCATGTAGGTCATACCTGCTGTGTTACCACGACGACTGAGAGCCCTCAGACGACCTGTCCGGTTCCAACTCCTCCCCTCAGCGCTCGGCTCTGCTTCCTGTTTCAGTCTGTTGCCTGTGAACTCGTCTTGTTGTCCAAAGGGCTGGCTGGAAGCTGCACGGTCCTGAACCAATTAAAGAAACAATAAAACAATACAAACAACAATTTGGAGCAAACAGGCCAGTTGGTTGTTTCAGTTACACCACAATGATATAAACCTGAAAAGTACATGTGCTGTGAGGTGTGTAAAGCACCTGGGGGCGCTGTGACTCTCTGGCCACCCTCCTCCTCTCCCTGGCTGACAGCAAAGGGGTCTTCTCAAGCTCTGGTGTGCATGGTACTGGAAATGCATCACCTAGGGGGTCTACGCAACCCACACACAAACAAAAAGATTAGCCAGAATAAGACCTGAGCATCTGCACAAACTCAGAGAAGATACAGTAGACTGTGTTGTAGTAGTTTCAAAAGTTTTGGGTGGTTTGGGTCTGTCTGCACCTGTATGATGTATGATGTTGTTGCCTTCATTAAAATACCTGCATCATGGTGGTCTTACCAATGAAAGCACTCTCTGAGTCCAGCAGAGACCCTCTTGCGCTTCTCTGCAACAGAAACACAATTTTCACAATTTCACTCCAATTGTTACAATTTACTTTCTACAATGTATATATACCAGTTAGAGAAGTTTTGTAGCTGAAGAGAAGCAAACCAAACCAGTGGTCATTTTAAACTCACCAGATAATCATTTTGCTGTGGTGGGGACAGATCACAATAATCTAAAACACAAGGAGGACAATATTTAATTAATTACACCAGATAAAAAGCCAGAGACACAGTTTTAAACTCACAATCTCAGTATCATATCTGAATAAGTAAGACAAGCATGAGGAATGCTGCCTTTGCATGGCATTGCTTCTTTTGACTTGTGACTCCCAACATTTGTTGACAAGCCCACCTAACTAGTTTGCATATTGAGATCCAATCACAATGTTGGAAGAGGTGTTTATGCAAAGCTCTTTGGTGGAAAGTATGAGAGGCTGTGAGCCAAATGTGACATTATCTCAGTTCCAGGTAGGATTCCTTCAGTGTTCCTTTAATGGGGTCACTATGCGATGAAATATCTGCAGATGTCTCCTACTCTCAAAAACAAAGCTGAGGTTGTTTCTCTTAAAACTGTCAGACCTCTGATTACAAAAAATCTTCATCTGGTTAATTATTTAGTTTAAAATGCCCCAAATCTAAAAAGTGATGTTGACTTGACTTGACACAGCAAGAAAGTAGTCAGTTAAAAATGTTTTAATGTCGGCGTGCAAGCAAAAACCTGCAGACTTACTGGCAGAAAAATAATCTGTTGGTTTTGTTCATATTGAGCAAATATGTCTGAAGTGAATCACTGTTATCAACATTTAATTTATCTTGATCCTTCATCAAGATAGTTTTATTGCACAGCCCTACTGCGGATCAGATTTCATTATCTAGATAAGGATCACAAGTCAATATAAGGGGTAAATGGGGGCTTGTGGAGGGCATATTCATCCTCACCATCCACATTAAAACCTCTTTTAAACTACAGCAGGGGAACAAATGGGTGTCAAACAATGCAATGAGCTCTAACCGCCTTGGACAGTTGACCTCTGGCTGAACTGGTGATAGGGATCCCTGTAGTCCCGCCTCCTCCTGCTAGCCACGCCCACTCCCTCCAGTTTAGGAACGTCAGTGAACCCCAGCCTTGATTCGCCGTCTGACTCACAAAAACACAAACAAACCAGTCGCAGCTAATGTTGTTCTGCAGTGAAGAACAATAGAGACTGTAACACTACCTATTACCTGTGTATTTGAGCTGAAGGGAGTCATGGATTCTCAGTAGGTTTCTGGGCTCTGCGTTTCTGGAACTTGGCCTTCGGACCGGAGCTTGGAGCCTCAGCCTGGCCATATCAAACACGTCAACAAGGGGACGCTCCCGATGTCTGAACAATTATTGACCATAGTACACACCAATGCTTACAAAAATAACCGTTGCAGCACTGAAAATCCAAACACTCATAAAAGATGAGACAAAAAAGGCAAATCATGGTTTACCAAAGGTTTTGATCCAACAGCATTCATTTGAGCAGAAATATATGAGATGAGTACCCTTTCAGTGTGTATGAAGGGGTTAAGTTATTATTTATCTTTCAATTAAATCCTCCTATTTGACCGTTACTTTTAGCAAACTATCTGAACCTTTTCTCAATTACCTTTAATAATGATAATAATAATAATAATAACACATCCACAGCTTCCTGCAGAAAACACACAAACTGTGTTCAACTCTGGATAAAAGTGGAAGAGCAACACATGGGAGAAACCCATATGTTGGGTTGATCTATTTTTCAAATTAGATGAGCCACTCCACAATCTTTAAATGAAACCCAAAGCAGCTACAGAAGGACCCCTGGGAGTACATGTAACTGTTTGGGAATTGAAAATAGGACATTGCAGAAGTGTCATGCTCAGGAATGGATCCATAAGGAGGAGTATATGAAATTTGTACTTTGATTTATGTATGCTAATGAACCTATGTGTCTAAACAGTACCACCAAATGCTGCACTTTATATTAGAAATTTTATAAGTAACATTTGAAGGCTACAAAGATGCATCTGCCGGGGTCTGACCTGTCACTCAGAGGAGAATCCAAGTCTTCCCAGTCACCCTGCTGCAGACGACCCTCCAGTCGCTTTTGTTCACTGCGGAGCTGCCGACGCAACGCTGACAGCTCACTGAACACATTGTGCTGGTCCCCTAAAAACACACATCATGATTTAGTGTTTTCACTAGCAAAACATTTCTCAGTACTAAGCTGTCCAGTAACTATGTAACAACTAGCACTGCCTATAGGAACATTTAAACACAACCGCATAGCTTTTACAGCACCTGCAGCTCGAAGCTGATTTCTACAAGCAGGAACAGGAGGGGACTGGAGACCAGACAAAGAGCGCTCCTAAGAGAAACAAAGAAAGAAAGTAAAAAGTGTTTTAAAAAAGGGCGACCAAGAAGGTGAGAGATTACATAATTAACCTTTACTTACCCAGGAAAGAAGTTGCTGAGAAAACATCCTCTTTTAAGGTAAGATTTTTTTGTCAAATTTGCATGTGCATATGTGTGCATGTGTGTGCAGAGACTCACAGACAGCGGGGCAGTAGAATGCAGGCTGTCCACAGTGGGGGGCCTTGGGGTATACTGGTGAAGCCCATGTTTCCTCTGCAGAGTTGGGATTGGAGGCGAGGGCTCCCTGCAGATCTAAGAACACAGCCATTAACGAGACAAAGGTTTGAAAAGCTGTGATTAAATTAAACTTGATGGTCGTCTGTGTTTTGGTGTAAATACAGGCTGCATTTCCTATTTCAAACAAGCTTCTGGTTAACACTTTGAGTCGCCTTGTTAAGCATTTGTAAGCAGTTTACGATGCTGTGAATGCTGAAGGCAAAAAATTCTTTATTATTCCGCCGCATTTTTTGATTCGCTGCTCCTTCCACATTTTTCAACGTATTCCAACCATTCAAACATTAAAACGTTCAGCTCATTCAGGATTGGTGTGCTATGACTTTTCACATTCATATCATTCAGATATTCCCATTAGCAAAAAAAAAATCCCATCTGAATGAATAGGGAAAATGTTCACAACACGTCACAGCTCATTCATACATTCACTAAGAAACTCCATTCCATTCATAAAATAAGTATATATATGTATTTATATATGTATATATATATACACATATAAACACATTTTTCAGCTTTGTTCAGGTCCATTCAAGCTCTTAAAGTTTGCATAAAATGAGTGACAAATGTTCAACATCAGAGTGCGTGATGGCATTGTCTGAGGGGAGAGGCTGTGAAAAAAAATCATTGTTTCTCAGACACTTTTCAGAGGACAGGACATGAGAGTTCTGAGAGCTTAGCTGTTGCTAGCTTATTTGTAGTGTCTCAGCTGGTTTTTAGGTAAGAATTCCTTCAATGTTTATCATTAAAAAATGATTTACCAGTGACTACAGGATGTGCAGTGGTCCCTACTCTCCAAAAAAGACAGAGAAAGTTAAAAAAAAACCTGGTGAAAATACTGAAAACAAAAGTTTCACATACAGTTTTTGTGTCTAACATGACTTACGTTTAAAAAGAAGTGAGCATGTTTTAATGTCTAGCTGACAGCTAGCCTTTATGAAAAACTAAACAGGAATCTTAGAGATGAAATAGAGACTCTTGTGGGCTAATATAGGAGTTTATAAATGAATAGGAGAAATAGGAACAAATAGTCAAATATTTATTAAACAGCCAAATCCCATTTGACTCGAGACATTTTGTGTCAACCCTACTATGAAGGCACATTTCAAACGGTTAAACTGTGTCTACTATGATCGCCCTCAGGAGTTATGGCTGTTGTTGAGATACAGTACTAGATTTTTTACAATTATTTACATACTGCTTATAAATGCTTTAGGGGGAAAGTGTCTACAGTGCAAAAGGTGATCTCAACCAATTAACTTCAACAATTCTTCAGAGATTGAATAACTACACCTAAATTATCCTAAAATACTGTATATTATCATTTTTGTCCTGCTCAATAGAGCAATTTTGCTGCCGCTGGCTGATCCTGCATCTTAAACAGAGGCTAAAGATAGGCTCACCTTTGAAGGATCGATTACAGAATGTCAAAGCAGAAGAAGTTACTTCTCTACGAACCTCCTCCACTCGAGCCTGCCTCTCCCTCTCGTACTGCCTCCTTAGTTCTGCATTTTCCTTCTCTTCTGCTTCATTCTTCTGCCTCTCCGCTTCCTTCTTCCTCTGTTCAGCTAGCTGAATCAGCTCTTCATTCTTGGCCTTTTGCTGAAAGACAGAGAGCAAGACAGCGATAGATGGAGAGAGGTACAAGAGCAGAAAATGGAGGGAAACAGTTGAATAGTCAATTTTAACATATTGCAATACCTTATGAAATGCAAATTAAATCCCCTTTCCCTGTAGTCCAATGTTTTAAAATATTTCAAAAGTACAATAATTAAACCCAAGTATAACCCATGCCCATATCTAAGCTACTTAGTAGACCCTCACCTCCTTTTCCTTCCGTTTCTTTCTCTCTTGTTCCTCATCGTACTCCCTCTGAATGCGAGCCCTCTGCTCTGCCAGCCTCCTTTCCTCTCTCTCCTCCTCCAGTCTTGTCCTTTCCCTCTCCTCTGCCTTTTTACGCATTTTTTCATCAATCTGTTCAAAAAGGTTAATGAGACAAGACAACATAACCCTATAACCCAAATCTATGTTTATTTTTTATTGCAACATTCCAAAACAATGACAAATACTGTCCAGAATATTCTACAGAATAACCTCAAAGGTGCTGCATGCTCAAAACATGTGCTGAAAGCATAACATGGCAAACTGGAGCCCAACAAGCAACAACAGACGGCATATTGACCTGAATGTAACATTCCTAAGTAATAAGTCATTGAGTCTGCAGCAGGAGATAAAAATAACATCATTTCAGTCCACACCTAAATTATCCTGAAATACAGCAGAGGTGATAATTAACAAAAAACACAGCAAGCAAAAGTACCACCAGCTGTTTAAAGCTGTACCTGCTGTTTGAGGTAAGCTTTGTACTTGTCCTGCTCGTGGAGCTGTTGTTGGGTGGGCTGGTTGGCAAAAATGTTGCCCCTTGCAAACTGGGGGGTTTGGACATGGGTGAAACCTAGAAAAGAAGAAAACATAAGGGATATGTGGCGCGAGTTAACCAAACAACCTCTTTTGCTAAACACATTTTAGTTAGTCCCACTGTTCATTTAATAACCAAATTTTAATTTCTAAGCTCCAAAGTCGGCAAATAGCCGTGTGAACTCTGCCAGGTCTGCTCAGTTTATCAACAAAATGCGCAGTTGGGAACACAGCGGTGGAGACCTGGTTTGTCATTGTCTGGCAACAGGAAAAGTGACCTAAGTTTCCTTGCTGCACCTGAGTCTCCCACAGGCGCAGCTTGTCTGGGAAAGCTCTCACTGCGTCTGATCACACGGTCCCTACCCTGAAGCTCAAGGTTCACACAGCCGGTGCTCGCAAGTCTTGACTGGTGCGCCCGCTGTTGCAGTGCATTCTGGGATTTGTAGTATCAGCGGTGTGCTCGCTGTTTACCGGCAGGCCAGTTATGATACAAATATGATATTATCTCGCAAGCCAGATATATTTGGGCCTTGAGTTTGAGACCCCTGGACTAGAGGGAGAGACGGTGCAGGTCAGAGACAGATGATCCAGAGTGTGATCTACAAGCTGTTTAGCAGAATTTATAACAATGTGATCCAGCAGTGAGCAGTCTATAATCATGCAGCGCAGTGAGGACACCAATCTGTGAGTGTTTCTCAGGCTCTGCCCCTGACGATTGCGATTGCTCCTGTATTTTCGTGAACATCCTTTATGAAGAATAAAATACTTCTTCACCATAAGCTGTGAAGAGTTATCATGAGCACAAGGACGAGACAGACGTTAGGAGAGCAGATATGACACAAATCTGTGTATGCTCTGTACCTGGCTCAATAACATCGCGATCTGTCCGTATTTCCGCGCACAGTTAAAGTGTAAACTCCGTCTCCACATACTGTCATATGTACATATGCTGTGTAGTTCATATATTTCACTGATAACACAGAGCTGTAGAGGAGCATCAGGCTTCATGATCAAAACAAGTTTCACATCACATCAAGTGATGCGAAGCCAGGGTTGCCAGGCGTGCAGTTTCCTAGCACATTTGGGCTACTTTTGAAGGTCCTGTGCGGTTGCACACTTCGCACAGCCTATGCAACGGTTCTGACTTTGCGTATATTGGAATGTCACAGACACCTATTGGGTTTTGCGGCCCGGTACTAAATGACCCAAGGCCCGTAATGGGTCTGCGCCCGGGGGTCGGTAACCCCTGCATTGGACAACATGTCTTTCGCATAAAACTGTACATAATTTCCTCTGTGACTTTCACTGAAATAATTTCAGCTGGCCTGTGTTCAATGTTCCCAATTTTGTTGTAGTGCAAGCTGTGATGCCCTTTAGTTTATACAGTACACTTTTGCACATTGCCTTCACAACAAACTTCTGTACAAACTTTACAGCTCTTTTTATACACCAAAGACATATATTATACATATTATCATCATTATTTAAGTTTCTTGATAGTACGAGTTCTGCTGCTCACTTTGTGTCCTATTTTTCATTATATTTAATGTTTACAGTGCATCAGTAACACCAAGTCAAATTCCCTGTATGTGTAAACCTACTTGGCAAATGTTCTGTTGACAAAACACTGATGCAATATATTGAGAAGAAAGTTGCTGAGCCTGTTACTAGTGTCATGGGCTCTACACCCTGATACAGTACCAGAGACCCTCTCGTTGGGGTCAGGGAGCTCTGCCTGGTGGGCTGTTGTGGCTGCCGTGGCTCTCCTCTGCCATTGCTCCGGGTTGCTGTAAGCCTCTTCATTGAGCTTGTGCATCTGGTTTAGGTCAGCTGGACAAAAAAGCTAAGTTAGTATCATAGCAAGTCCTATAATAGCCACTGTGTATTATATTAAAAAGAGGCCACTACACTCTGGGACCTACCAATGAGATTTCCTGTGCTGTCTCTGAGTGGGGCACCTCCTCCCCCTCGACCCCAGGGCTGGTGGTTCTTCATGTCCACCTCCAGCTGGGCCTCATAACGCTCTGACTGCTCCCTCTCCTGGCGCCTCCGTTCCTGTTGCTCCTGGATCTGAGGTACAGTATTTATTTATTTTAAACACTAATAAATACTCTCCCACTTCTGCAATCCTTTGTATACATACAATTATCTCATACTGGCTGAGTGTTGCATTAGGTAAGACCTTGTGATCATAATGTATTACATGAATTTTACTCTCTACACTACAACTTATCAAGAAACCTATTGTGTAAATTCAAGAATATGATAACAGCCAACAGTCATGTTTTTGCAACATGAAGATACATCTCATTAATACAGGATAACCATGAAGCAAAGACAATAAGACATTTGTGAATTTTCATTTTAACAGTTAAGTTTAAACATATCACATGTTGGCAAATGTAGGTTGCAAATGCAATTCATGAACCATCTGTTCTATAAAGGGGTAAAACGGAGTGTTGAGGCACCACAACACAATACCTGAATATGGAACAGAACTTGGTATTGTATAAGGTCAGCTAAGGGGAGCTGTAAAGCAGAATTGTGTAGCCACAGAGTCAAAGAGCAGCTAGAGGAGAGAGGTGAAGGACTTGGACGGGATGCAGATAAAACTGGGAGGTAAGGGTTTAACTTAAACTATATCTTTTCCTCTTAACTAGATCAATTTTACCTTGTTGTAAAGCTCGCTGCTCCCTCTCCTGGAAGCTTCCTGCCAACATATCACAGACTAGGATGCAGTGAAAAGTTACCTGCAACCACCTTATCTCGTATGGCTGACTAATGCTGTCTCAACCAAATAGGACCTGAACTAAGCACTGCTCATACACAGCGGTTTTATATGCGTTTACCTCATGTGTTAAATGTATCCAACACTATAAATGTACAAACCCTTTCCTCATCCTCTTTAACTATCAATGAATGTGTTGTCTTTGTTAAAATTACCTTTTAATACAGAAAACACTCTTAATTTACTTAATATATCCTTACATCATTACCCTTTAAAGTTGTTTAAAAATAAAAGATGATTGTATTTTAAAAAATGTTTCATCCCCTAAGGCCTGTGTCCACTGACAGCGTATTTTGCGCTGGCAGCGCCTATTTTCTAAACAAAACCAATGCGGCTCAGCGTTTTCAGCGCTCAAAAATGCCAAGTTTGTTGAACTATTTTCAGCTGAGAGCGCTGACAGTGCAGCATCAAAACACAGCTGACGCTGAGCGCTGAAAACGCTGAACTCCATTGGTTTTGTTTAGAAAATAGGCACTGCCAGCACAAGAAGCGTCATTAGTGGACACAGGCCCTTAAAAACATAGTTTAACTTTTGAACACTGCTGCGCTCGTCAATGTCACTTCTCCAATGAATGGCAGAGGAGAAGCTAACCCTTTTGATTTTTCGAGGGTACAATTTCCAGGTCCATTAGCATTTTGGCTGCTTGCGCATTGTGATACTTAGTCCAGTAAAAGCACCAATTGTTAATTTCATCTATATACGTGTTGGATAAAATATTATAGACTTAGATCTAAATATCAGGAATAAAAGTGCTTATGTTTTAGAAGTAAACTATCATTTTAATTGATGATGAAGCAAGAAAGAAGGCTGATCTCGAGAAGACTTTGTTTCACCTACTTGTTGCTTTAAAGCGTCTCTGTAGCTCAAAATTCTGTCCGTGGTTGGTCTGGATTTCTCTGAATGGAAAACCCTGACTTGCGAGTCCACGGTAGTTGCCTCACTGCAAGGCCTGAGTTACAGAATATCACATTGCACTAAAATGATAATTTACACAAGCAATTCAATCATGGTTACTGGTCAATTCTTCCATTTAATGGGACATTTAAAGGCCTACTTGTCAAGCAGAACCAGATGCTGTTAGGTTAGAAACTTTGAGGCAGTGAACAACAGGTTACATGAAGGGTTATTGGTCTTTTTATCATTGTATATGCACAAAGAAATGTGTTTCATTGAAATGAGTTGACAGGACTGCAAAAGAACAATTGAGATGCGTGTGTGCTGGTTAAGCAGATACATGCATTGCCACTTGGATATTTTCTGACATTCCTTTTAAGCCAAATTACCACAAGTGTAGATGAGATATTTACTGAATTGGAGGCTCCGGGAGGCTGCTTCCACTGTGCTGGCTGCGCGGGCTGTGGTTACCATACAGGCTGGACACAGCTCCCCCTGGTGGAACGTTCCAGTAGGACACCGGTAGGCCAGCACCAGGAACAGATAAGTGACCATCTGGACAGAGAATGCAGCTTAGAATTATTAGGATAAATATGAATTAATGTTTTGCCTACTTCAGACATGTTCACTCTATCTTTGACAGGAACGTTTTTCTACTCTCTTTGAATAAAGTAGAGGCTTGCTTACAGTAGGCCATGTTTGGGTCAGGTAGGTTTCTGGTGCCATAGTAGTGATAGGGTTCTCCGTACGGGCTCCTGTGGGCTTCACCGTGAGTTGAGGGAGGATGAGGAGCAAACAAAGGGAGTCTGGAAATAAAATGCATCATAAATCAGGATAGTAAAACATTAACAATGTTATAAAACAGAGACTCACTTCAAAATCAAAACTTTCATCTTTCTTACGTTATTTTCCTGTCTTAAGATTGAGGCGTTCTTTAGTAAACCAAGAACACCAAAATAACCTTTAAGTTTACTTCTAAAAATAAAATTACAACATGCTGAATGACTTCCCCCATCTTGGTAAATATCTGCTATTGGTCAGAGTTTAAAAAATAAAGATTGTTCCTATTCGTTGGTGGTTGATTTAGCTGGATTCAAATTGCCTTCACGCACACCTATTAGATCCACGGGAAATAATGCATCCAATCAATGCAGCATTACAATTTTAACAAAGTGTAATCACCCTCACCGCTCCCAGAACTAAATCAGAGTTGCAATTATTGACTGCTAATGCAAATATTTCTATTGCTAGGCTGGCGCTATCTGCTATCACTCATGAGCAATGCATCTAAAAATCAAGAAAGCAGTCATTTAAAAAACATTTGACAGTGGAGAATAAACAAGAAAGAGTAGCCACACTGAGCTGTCAGGTAAAGAGCTGCAGGAGACAGGCTGCACACCACCACCTCTCGACTGGTATTTGAAAAGTTACTTGCACTGTTTGCATTAAAAACATCAGTTTGCCGCTGCCTTATTAAACTCTTTATCAAAACAATGTACGCTTTTGTGGCTGCACTGTACACAGCTCTTCTGTTGTATATCTGTGCTACTAAATGACTGTTTACGTGGTATTAAACTGCACTTGTTGATACTATGTTGTGTTGCCAAATCAACCAGCACAAACATCTTAAAGGATTGTAACTTATGTGAAGTTTAAGTTCAAGGCATACCGGGGAGTGTCCATGGCTCTGGGGAATGAGGAGGCTGTAGGTTGACTGTTGGGAGAAAGACCTTCACCCCCCAGGCCCAGGGCAGAGCTGTACTTCAGCAGAGGCGACTGGAAGGCCACATGGGGCTGCTCAGGAGGAGTCGTCTCTCGGTCTCTTACACATGTCCTTTCATGATAAGATAGACCTGTGGATGATAATTTGTTCTCTCCTTTTGCTGAAGGCTCCAAAACCTGAGGATGTTTTCTCCTGCTCACTCCAAACTGTCTGATTCGGTCCGGCTGTTAGAGAAAAAATGTAAAAAACAATGTTAAGACAAAGAAATATTCTGTACCAGCATTTTAGTGGGACATTTAGCATAAAAACAAAGGATTAACCTTACTTTATGTTATCAGGAAAAGTCTGAATTATTAAATAGCAGAATGTAATTTGTGTTAATTGTTTAGTCTAACATTATGTTTTTGTTGCAGGTCCAGGCCTTAAGATTTCTAAACAGGCTCTACAAAATATCACTACAAGTAACATCAGTGTAAAAAAAAAAGTTATACATTCAAAGGCGCCGAACTCCACGCTGGAAATACTATCTTGTTCACAAAGAGCCTGATGGTCACCAAAAATAATTCCCAAGAAACACGAGCCAGGATAGTGTTATTCACTTAACACCTCATTTCAACAAAAAACATGCAGTCACATTGTTTGTCCAGCATGTTGTCTGTGTTGTTGAAGTTTTCAAGAAATCACAGCCTCAGTATTCAACATGAACAAGAAAACTAGTAAGCATTTGCAAGGAAATTAGCTTTTGTTAGCTCAACGTAAGTGAGCAGGTGAAAGAGAAAAGTTTGAGGGGAAGCGGTGTTCTCTCCAGCTCAGAATAAAAGACCAAGGATTAGTGCAAAGATGAGACATTTATAAGTTTCCTTTCTTTGGTGTTGACCTAAAGAGCTTCATATGTGTTTTTTTAAAGGAATAAAACGTGAATGAAACGTGAATGTGTGCTCAAGTTTGACTTTGCCCCCTATTTACAAAAATCCGGCTCAAATTGATAAAAAAAATAAGATAAATGTTAGAAGAGAGAGAGAGAGAGCGAGCTGGTGAAGAGTCTAGCCTCAAGTCGCTCCTTCTGATGTGGCAGCTCCATCTAGTCTGTCCTGTGCACAGCCAATGCTAACATTGTCTGTCACATAAGAGAACATTACTCGACACTGTCAAGAGCGCCAAAATATTATAAAATACATATTCAGAGTGTGCAGTGAATGGTGTTAGATCACCTGAATAGCCAACAGCTTGCATTGAGTATAATTAAAGAGTCAACTTTCTGCCAATTTATTTTTTCTTTTGAAGACTTAATCTTCCAATATGGATAACTTAGTAGAAATGAAGTTTAGAAATTTAGTTTAGAAATGACACCCACTGTGGCCTTAAAAATAATCAACAATCTTATTTTACTGAGATGAATTGAGTTTGTTTCATGAGGCCAGCTGACCTGTTTCTCAGGATCATTTGCCCCAGTCGCAGCAACTTTCAGCTCCAAATCTTTCTCCCTGCAACAAGGACACACATAGCTGGTTAACAGAGTTACATACTAAGCATTTAATGAATCCAAAAGGGAAGTTCAACAAGTGAGCAAACAGAGGTTCAGGGTTTTGCTCAGTTACACTTGAGAAGAAACAAAGCACCCATTAGGTGTTGCTTGCTGTACTGCAGCAGAAGTTGCTTGTCTATCTGAATACATGTCATCTGCCTGCCTAAAGAGATCACTGACAACATACCTCTTCTTGTTCCGGTGTTGTTCAGCTATCTGCTCCTGCAGATCCTGTCTGTAGCGCTCCTTTCTCCTCTGTAAGGCATCTTTTGTATCGGCTACTCCTGAAATGAGGGATAATTATTACAAGATTCCATCATTTATTTGAAGTAGTTTAGTTTGAGTCTTTTTAATATGTCAAATGATCATTTGGGAAAATGTATTTAGTTTGTGAAATGTTTTACCAAACAAAGAAGTTTATTAACAGACATTTCTTATTATGAATGTTATTCATAGGCTGGACCTTTGATTTTAAAAATACATGCTCAGTTTCAAAATGAGAAATGTGTTTCAACCTATTATAAGGCCAGTGGCAAACTCAGCATCCTCTTTTGTGGTCAGTGCTCTCAATCTCCAGCCCTCACTTTCAACACCTACTGGAAACTCCCCCTTCCCTCTGGGAAAAGACAAATGAAGACATAAAGAAGTCAACTATTTTATAACATGCTTTTAACACAAACACATGTGAAACAAAAGGAAAAACTCCCTCATGTACCTGCCATCAGTCTTTTTGAATCGTCTCCTCTCATAAGTGTCCTCAACCCCTGTATGTCTGTGCCTCCTGCCTCCCATAAGCTCCAGCTCCTCCTCGAAGTATTCCTCCTCCTCTGACTCCTGATCCACCGGCTTCCCCAGCCTGTTGTGATGCCTTGGAGGTATTAAAGAATGCTCTACATTCTCCTCAGTGCAGAGGGGCTGGACCTCGGAAAGCCGCAAAGGCCTTTGTAAGGGGGGTCGCTGGCTTGTAAGAACACTGGCTTTGTCACCAATCAAATGTTGCTAAAGGAAACAGAAACATAAGAGGCAACGTTTGTTTTGAAACAGAGTCCGAGGCTAATCACCACGTCCACATCCAACATTTAAGCATAAAACCAAGTTGGCTGCAATCAAACTACATTTTACAGTTTCTAGAGTTGTATGTTATCATTGGTTTCCACATATATCATTAATACATACCCCACCCACACACATATGGGCGCCAAGGTGCCGCCAAAGAGAATGAAACTGAAATCTTCGAGATTAGACCTTTAAGCACATTGTATTTTCTACAATTTGTGATACCCCATAATCTTTCCATTAATTCATGTGAAACTGCAAAAGCACCCCCTGGGGCCCAAGTACACCTGGTTTAGAATAAGTGATGAATGTTGTGTATATTTTGGGAAAGAAAAAATGGGTCTCTGGGGCTTTCATTGAATCGACAAGTAATGAATGAAAAAGTCGTCAGTAGGTGTTTGTAACTTTTCCTTTCAAGTTAGTCTGCACTTCACAGATTTTGGCAGCCATACAGTAATAATGAGAATGTTATGCTGTTTCATTCATTAAAATGTGGCAGGTAAAGACACTTTGCTCTTGGTTACACTTATAAGTAGGTACAACAGGTATGGTAAAACATGATTATCCTGACCTGTGAAATTAATTATTTCAAATTAACTGACATAATTACATCATTAAGCAGAGATGTTTACCTTGACAGACCCCCTGTTATTGACGTGAATAAATGGTCCAGACTGTGCAGGGTCAAAGTGCTTCTTCTGTAACATGAAATGTTACCATCATGAATCCAATATTGCAAAATTATCTCTTCCTATAAGCTTTCTAAGCTAACAGAAAATTCAACAGGATAACATTTAGTATAACAGGTTAATGGTAAACAAAGTGTATTTATACTGTATGTTATTCTATAAAATGCTGTGATTACCAACATATACAGAACAAGGCGCTTAGGCTGGGTTCCATATTTATAACATTTGCAGTAACTTTCTTAATGATTGATAACACCCTAAAATCATACACCCTTTGTAAACACAACTTGGTCGAGTGATATTTTCAAACAGTACACGTTGCTGAGAATACCAGAGCACTACATGGATCATGGGATATTGCAAGCTGCAAAGGATCCACCAATTGTGTCAGTACAGACAAAAGGCCGCTGCATTACATGATATTTAAAATGGGACAGATGCTGACAATAATCTTTAACACATTCTGTCAAGAAAATGCTGTCTTCAGTGGTCCCATAATTGGATCACAGCGTTTGTTGTTTCTATTATTGATGGCAAACACCAAACACACTTCTCTTGAGAAGAGTGCCAAGTATAAACTGCCCAATGTAAAATGAAAAAATAAAAAAATCAACCAATCTGGGTCATATGCTTCACTGATCTTTAAGTTAATCTGAAGCCAAACACAAGTAAACAGGTAAATATGTGGAAGTCACCTGAGTCATGTAGCGTCTGTAGTCCATACGGAGCTCATGCTGCAGCCTCTGTTTCTTCCTCTCATACTCCACACCGAGGGGTAGACCCACACTGCAATTCTCCTCTGACAAAACACATCCGTCAGTTTTTAATAGCAACACATGGTGAAGAGTTTCATGCCAAAACAAGACAGCTGCTATTTAAAACAACAAAATCTAGCATGACACACATTGCTCACATGACATGGGTTACTGATACATTTAATGTATTTGCTCATTGATCTAAAAAAAAAACTACATAACAATTAATAAAAGTATGGGTGGAAATGTACTTTACCTTTCCCCTGTGCTATTGACTTGGGTGGGATGTTCTCCTTAACAGTAGAGCCATACACTTTCTGGGGTTTTGCCTGTTAGTCAAAAAGAGACACAATAAGACCACTGCCAAAAGGTCATACCAGTGCTCCATTTTTAACTTCATATCAATCAAATCCAAACATTTCATCCGAAACAATCTTAAACTTTTTTAGGATGTCATGCAGTATGCAGTAAAAATTTACTGTGTGTATTTGATTACAATTCACAAGATGTATAAAAGGTAATTTGCCTTAGAATTTGACTAAATTAATGTCTGTAAAATAAATACTTAAAAATAAATACAATACCCTGACCTGTGTCTAAGAAAACAAGTTTAGAATCAATAACCCAACAAATCATTGCAACACACCTTTATTTCCATGTAAGGAGGGTCTTGTTCTAAACTGGCTTTATCCTCAGCCACTCTCGCCTTCCGCTCCCTGATGAAGTTTGCCAGCTCATCATCCATCTCCTTTTGGCTTAGTCATTCGACCCAGCTGGGAACACAAAATGCCATGATAGCTTATATTCATCTCTACAGCAGAGAGAAGACACGGCCAGTGTGATGACAAGCCATCTAACGCAGCCAGTAGTAGGTGAATGGCAATTGTTCTGAAGTTGAGAGATACTTCACTCCACTTGCTGTCAACTAGGGCGGGGCAGAATATCCTGTAAAAATCTACAAAAGATAGGTGTGCATGGTTTGTGGTCACGTCAGGTCGGCAGCCAAAAATCATGGTCATGGCTTAGAGTTACTTTTATAGGTATTTGTAAACACCCCTTACAATATAGAAAGGCAATTTTATCACACTATATTAAATAAGAAAAATTAAGCCACATGTTTACACATTTTTCTTAAGATATTTGTTGATGTTTCTGTTCTGTTTGTCTTTCACAATTTTCACACATCTCAGAAGCAGCAGGAAATGAAATTGATAAAAGGCTTTTCAATTGTATGCAATGAAAGGAGAGTTAGTTTGTATCACAACCAAAGACTGTAACAGAGTTGATTTAAATTATTAGTTCTTCCTATCTGGTCTAATGAGGTAATGAATGCAATTAATTCAACCTGCCACAGTTATCTCAACAACTGTGGAGCTGGTAAATCCAAACAAAAAAAGTGGTCAAGTCACCAGAAAGGCTAAGTTGATCCTTAACAATGAACTTAATGACAACATCATATTGCAGATTGACGCAATCTTCATCAACACTGGAATCGTATTGGTACATTGATTACCGGAAAATTCTGTAACGTTACTGTCTCTTTAATTTTGCCGTTGTCAGGCAACCACACGACCACGATAGCGTCACATTCTTTATATATATTGTTAACCCGCTTAACGGTATAAGCTGAACGACTATCATTCTAACAACACAACAATTTACTGTCGTGACTATTGAACAAATCGATTAATACGTTGTATAGAATAATGTTAGCGTAGTTTGTCTAAATTAACCAGCAGATTACGTTTGCTAGCTTGTTAGCTTTAACTACGGGAAAGGCACACAAAAACTACGAAAGCTAAACGAAGCTAATGACTAGCTTCTCACCCAGCTACCGTTTGTGAGTTGACTATCAGTACTGTTGTCGTTTCCTTATAGAAAACCTACCACTGAGCGTTGTTTGAATATGACGTTACTGGATAAGGCAGTGTTTGCTAGCTTGGAAATATTGGCGGCTCCTTGGTCTTCTTTAAGCCCAACATCATTAGCAATTCATACTACCACTACTTCCGGTATCATGTGTCAAAATAAAATCCCGTGTCTGAAACCCCGTTGCAACACGTTCCCGTTAGCCCACAATTTTAACATTTTTTATATATCTGTTGTCAGTTATAGTTAGATATTTCATATCTATAAAAAAAGAGTGTTATTTTATCCTGGGATCAACGCAGAAATATTTTTTTGTACAGCTCAATCTTGACACATTAATTTCACATACTATGCTTTAAGTACTACACTTCCTGTCTTATGAAATACCCTTGAAGCTTCTCGGCTCAGCTGTGAAGGTTTGCTTGTTACCAAAAAGGGCAGCATTGCTCTCACCAGCTCACACCCCTCTCCCTTGAGACCCGAACCAACCTTTAGGGAACACATGTTGCATTCATGCACATGAAGCCCAAAACCTTTTAAGCACATTTCTGGTTCTTGTTTTTGTTTTTGGAAGCGAAAAAAAAATCTTAAATATCGTAAAGATGCAGTCTTAAATATTGGCTCATATAATAATACATTTTATTTAAATGCATTGGTAGTGCCTCACAATATTAGCAAGTAGTACTAGTTAACATACACTAACTCACCCAATGTATATATTTTTGGTATAAGTTTTTTAATTTTTTCATTCATCACATATGCGAGAAGGAAGACTACTTCTTAAAAAACTAGACTAAATAAATAACGTTGTTCATTGTCTCCCTTAAAATACTAATTTCTGTACAGTTTCTTATATGTGTAGTAATTTTCAGCTTAATATTCAGTTTATTATAACTCAAAACCTTTCTGGGAATTGTCTCTTTTTGCAGCCCTATCTTTAGATTACTGTAAAATGTAATGACTGTTATATGGTTTTATTCTGTTTATGTTTTCTTCTTCAGAACAATAAATCATTCAATAATATACATATTTTAAGACCAAAGACCATTTTAAGAAATTCAAAACGCCATATCACATTTTGTTTGCAATTTATTGCTTATATAAACGCTCTCTAAAGAATTTTTGGTAAAAATAAAATCTATCAATAATAATCATAAATAAAATCATCACAATGACTTTTACATGACATTATATTGCACAATTATAAGCCTTAACAAGAATCACAGAACACAAGTGTTGCTCAGGTTTTGTGTAGGAGGAATGTTCAGAGGTCTGTGGGCAATGACACACTTGTTACCTTCAGAGGACATAAGAAAATCAGAACTTCACTGCGCTATTCTGAATTGAATTAAGGTCTTCAAATGATCAGCTCTAGAAACTGATGACCAAACAATCAAGTGGTTTTCTTTCTATAGGCCGCCATGATTAACCCAGTAACAAAAGATTTGATTCAAGTTGTGGAACAGATCTGGTGTTGAAATAAGAAAAAAACATTTGTTCTTGTGTGAACGTGTACTTTGAGATATGTATGTGATCTGTCTATTTAGACGGCTGACTAAACAGGAAGACTCCATGAGGTTTCTGCCTGCTCAGACAGACAAGATTAGATCTGTACCACAATAAAGTCAAACGGCAGCCCCTTTCAGTCTTGGTGTCAGCCCTGCTTTTCATCATTTCACAGCAAAGTTTGGGCTGCTTTCTGTCTAAGGTTAAACCAAAAGGCCATCTCACTGTCTAGCTTGGCAGTTTAATTGATCAGCTACAGAAAGGCCAAAAGGATCCAAAGACTCTGTGTGTTAAGTGTTTGTGCATGTGTGTAAGTTCAGATGTTGTCCACCTCCGTGCTGAGTTCAGGACACACTTCCTTGAGTAGCATCTCCATCAACACCTTTGAGAGACAGTGAGAAAAACAATTTAATGTCCTTCTGTAGTAAAACTTTTAATCATTCATTCTGTGAAATCTGTTTTTATGACAAAGATATTGTTCAATATAGTATGTGTTATTCTTACATAGAGAAGATGTTTGTTGGCACTAGCCTCCTGAAGGGCATTGAAGATCTTGATGATTCCATAGCGTGCATTCTGCTGGCCCACTAGATTTGCTAGTGCATCTGATAGAAAAGATTATATGGAAATAAAGTAAATAATCCACATTCCAGGTGGTCATCAGTTTAAAATGTAGAGGTCATGTTAGCATGCGCTTCCTATGCTACCTGGGATATTTTCAAGTAGTTTCTGTTGAGCCCGTTCCTTAGTTTCACTGCGTTCAGAGTCAGTTCGGACTTTTACATGTGGTGCCAACTTCCCGTTTGGCCAGAAGGTGTCCCTGAACACACTGATGTAACACACCAACATCTGCTCACAGAAGATCCAGTTAACTGTGTCCCGGATCTGTCTAAAAAAAGTCAAATAAGATGTTAGGTCATAGCTGATATCAGAGGAATGAACAGTTCAGTAAAAGTGATGGCATGGATATAAGCTCTATCACTATAAAACATGTCAATAAGACACACCAACATACTCACTAGTGTTCCACTATACCTCTCTTTCTACATTTAATTGCACACAATTTTTATGAATATGACTATATGACATGCATATGCAAAGTTAGCCAGTATGGTTGGTTACAGGATACTACAGATGTAAAATCAATAAACTAGTTTAAAACAACACCGCTAATATCAATTAAAGTAAGCAGAACACGGAGGTGGGCAGCAGGGCGGCAGTGAACCATAGAACCGACAGCGTGATTTAGAATATTAACTTAAGATATCCCTAAATAGGTCTTGAAAATGTAGCATTTTTCGAGAAAGACATGGGACATACCAATATCACACAAGTTTAGGGAACATAGTTTAAAAACGGCACATCTAGAAAATGCATCATAGCTGGAGTTTACACGGCAGTTTGTGGCTTTTTTTCCCAGTTTACAGTCAGCCCTGTGCCTTGTAAACAAACAAAACAACTACCTAAAACTTTACAAGGCAGGGGTGAAGTGGAGCATGTTCAACTGTATCAGGAATATTAGAGGAATTTCCATTTCCATTTGCCATGTAAAGAGCTTAGTTAGATGTTTTCTTTTTTAGGGTAAGGGCCAAAACCCTGAGTATTTTGTGCATGTTAACATGGTCATTAAACATTACTGTTAGACTATATCACAGGGTCTAACAAGGAGGGCAAAATGTTGCCAGAGTGGGACTGCAATTTCAGGGAAGCAGGAGGATTTTCCAGTTCTGCTGAACTTGTTTCTGTTGTTTCTCTGTCATCTCTGACTCCGGCAGTGAACATTGTGTCTCCAAAAATTGCAGCTCCAGGCAACTGGTAAACTATGCTATTCTTTGCTGCTTTTGCTTTTTCCTTGTGTGCTCAACTAGGCAGGGATGGAGCTAATTCCAATCAATTTTCAATGTTTTTTACACTTGAAAGCCCATGAAGGCACAGTTACTTTAAATCCCAACTTGCTTGTACTTACTTGTTGATAGTTCGTCCAAATGTCACCTGGACTAGTGCAATAAGAGTCTTCCTCACCCACTTAAACACTGAGCAGGTAGACAGACAGACAGTCAGAGAGGGATACTGATCAGACAAATTCACTCACACAGAAGTGAAAAAGGTGCAACCTTAATGATATCTTTATAGAGAGATTTCTTGCATCTTCATATAGGCCTCTGTCCCTTTAATGATATAAAATGGAAAAACAGTAATCAAAAAGACAACAACATAATACTCACTTCCTCTGAGTTCAAAGATCTCTCCTATGAGCATAAAGCAGGGTTCAGCAAGGGCATCTTTCCTCCCGTCTCCTTCATCACCATAGTCTGACAAGTCACTGTCCTCGTCAGCCTCCTCCTGATAACAGCAAGTTCACAGCTTACCAACCATTCAAATGGGATTGCATGACAGCTTGAGTGTAAATTTAATGTTGCTTTTAAAGTCATGAATGAATGTGCACCTCAGTGTGGGAGAAGAAATCTCCAGGTAACCTCTCCAGGAAGGAGGCCAGAGAGAAGGATGATTTCTTCTGGATTGACATCACCTTAAAAAAATGGAACCAATATAAACACACTTCAAAATATATTGTAAGTACTTGACCACATCGCATTTTTAAATGTCATCTTGTTTTGGGTTAAGAGCAGCTTAATAGATAATGAATAGGACCCTGTACATACTCCATAATTTCTCGCAGTTGATGCTTTACGTTTAGCCATTTTATATTCAGTTAAGGAAGAAATAACAAAATAGTAGTCACACCTTAGCACTGCATATCTCAGACCATCATCCATTGAAAAAAACACACATTTTTACTAGCGGACAGTAGGAAAACACACTTTAATTGAACTTGATAGACAAATAATAAAAAAAATCACTAAAACATTATATAACTACTCCATAAATACATTTTAATAGTACATTTTCTACTACAGAGTATTGTGTGGGGAGGATTGAGTGGAGCAGAGAGACAGAGCTGCTGATCACCGATGGACAGCTAATAGGTGCCAGGGAGGTTAGGAGGAAAGAGCTTGGGGCATAACCAGTGCTTCTGGAAGAAGTCAGAAAATACAGAATTCTGCTCTGACCAGGAGCCCTGTTGCAGTTGGAGGAGAGCTAGGAGAGCTAGGAGAACTTTTGAGAATCAAATGCAGACTTAGGTTCAGTTTTGCTTCTCAGCCGAGCTGTGGAGTTGCAGAGCTCTAATTTCAGGTGTCATACGTTGTTCCATGTATTGTGATTATTAGCGTTCTTGCTTTACCGCTAACACTAGCTTTCTAAACATCAAGTAAAGTATTCTATAGGTGTGTAAGTGAGATAGTTACAATTGAATGTGAATGCCCTCGGGTAAACACTTGATATTCACATACATCTTTGCCATCTTGTTTTTTTACACTGTGTTTACAAGTCTTTGTCCCTTGGTAAACCCTGAGAGGGCCTCACATGCACTAATACACAAACACGGCTGTCAGTACATCAAACAAATAAACCTTTTAAAGCCTTAACCTCCAAAACTGACCTGATTGTTATTGAAGTTCATTGTAAAAAATATAATAAAGCAAACATGCTAACAAATCATGTAGTTAGCATAGTTAGCTTTGTGATGAAAGGAACAAATAATATATTGGTAGCCTTGTCTTATTTGAAATGTAAGGATTTTGAGAAAGGATTTTGTTTTTTACCTTGAGATGTTCTGGGGACGGGCTGAGGAACGCATAGAGAGCCTCTGACTGGCACAAACGTTCATCCGTCAGCAGACGCTGCAAACACACAAACAGAATCATCAACACTGTTTAGCTGGTATCATCAAGCAGAAAGAGGCAGTTTTAATGTAAGAGGACATAGTAAGACTTTAAGCCAACCGTTTCAACCATTTATCCACAAGTTTAAGCTTCAAGCATTCCTAATTGCAGCCGGTGGAGTTCTTGTGTTGTAGCTGATCTTATATGTATCTGTTTAATCACATTGTATTTTCTTTTTTCATACTAGTTGACCCACTGGGAAACAATTGCCCCTGACTATCTGCTCTGTATATAAATTATTGCAGCTTTGTGTTCTATCTAGCAGATATAAGTGAAATCCCTTAGCACCAAAGTTATCCTCTTGTCAATTAGTAAAGTATACTAGAGTTTTATACAGTTGTATGTACTGTTAACATGTTTACCTGAAGAAAGGCATTGAGCTGCGTTTTGCTCTTGTCTAAGAATTTCTGATCGATGGACTTGAAGGGAAGTTTACTGAGTGATGGTAGCTGGAGTTTCTTCAAAGATGGAAAACACTGAGTGGGAAAGAAAGACAAAGAAAGTTAGAAATAAATATACAGTATGATAGATATACCACATTGTCCTTCCATATGTCCTTCATTCTACAGAGTATGATATAAAATACAAAGAAAAATTATAGAACTTAAAACTTCAGGCACCTCTCTCCGTCTTCAGACAGCCTGCACTATGTGTTCAAACAACCTTTTATGGTGTCTAATGTGAATAAATCCATTTTCAAATCAATAGACTGTGAGATTCCTTTTTTATAAAAGCCTTTCTACTGCACTAACATACAACAGCTAGGCATTTTGCAGCTAGTGCTACAGTTTGATGTTACCTCAGTGAGTTTGCGGTGCAGCATCTGGAACTCAGTGAGTTTTCTCTGGACGCTCCAGCGACTGTTGCCTGTCTCCTCTCCTTCCATCAGGCTTACACACACACTGTAACAGGCAACTGTCTCACCACCTTCCTCTGTAGCCTGGAAAACACACACACAAAGTTTCCTATAAAAACAAAATCAACATAAGTTTCATACATAAGATCTATAAAATGCATACATCAACCATGAATGCAAATTAATATAATACCCTTGACCTCCAGTGTAGCAGAGTTAAGGTTAGTTAATAGTATTAAAATGAGATTTATCTGTTCGTCTGTTTCTTTCTTTCTGACACAACTGAACGGGCAATTCCGGCATTTTTAATCTTGGCACCTTATTTTACATATTCTTGGTCTAAATGACTAATAAAGGCACAAAAAGTCTTGGATTCGCCCTAGTAGAATGATTAAGTCAGCAGATAGGAGACAGGTAACTGATAGGCTCGGATTGTTATTTAATGTCTAAAATGCAGGAAGGATACCTTAAGAAATGGACCTTTGTGTTAGGGTAATACCCCATTCCCATCTAAATTTAGCATGTTGACAGGTATTTTTCAGACACAGGAAGACCCACTTATAAATGCAGAGTGTCCCTTTTCCCATTGCCAGTGGAGTATACTCCTGTCAGTGTCTTTTCTGCTGTGTCACTGTCTGACGTCACAAATGCGCCGGAGACAGGGTTAGTAAAAAGTGAAGATGTTATGGTGGTTAGGTCTTTATTGCATCTATTACTCATTCAGTCTGTTTATCAAACTCAGCGACGACAAATTTGGAACGATGTTCGAGCGCTGCTTGGACAGAGACAGGCGGAATTCATAGCTGAGATGACGAGGAGTCGCAGAAGTTACCGATGGAGCATAGCATCACGCTGGGGAGGGTTAGGAGATTAGGATGTCAACACAGGTTTTGTATTCCCATCAATGTGTAAGCGATAATTACCCAGGTCTACTGCAGAGTCATTTGACCCGGGTCTGAATGCCGATTGTAGCCTTTCCCATTAAGCAAAAAAGCCAGTGTTAGCGAGTTTTTTGATCAGTGGGAAAACGGCTTCAGATTCTTTTTTTAACCAGAGACAGCTGTTATTTACACCACTCTCTTCAAAGCTACCAGACTCCATTGGCCAAAACAGTAATTTTGCCTTGCAGAACAGAGCAGTGGCTGGTCTACCACTGCCGCTACCCCTTAGTTTGATTGTGTTATTGTGTTGTGTTGTCACACAACATTACAAACAAACTCACCTTTCCAGACAAAAACTCATCGTACCTCAACAAAATGTTTAACGCTTTGAGTATCAATATGAGCACTTTTAGTGAAGGAACTTTGATTGGTTTCTTTTGCCCTGAATGACTATGTTGCAACCATTACAGCCTTTCTAGCTGCTGCAGATTAAAGCAATCTACTGCTGCAATTTAAACATTTTTTATTATCCATTAGTCATTTACATCCCAAAATATGTGAAAAAATAACAAATACAGGGCTGAGGTTTAAAAATACTGGAATGCCCTTTTACACTGACTTTAGACTTTCCTGTTATATGATACTCTATATAACTTTAAGTTTACTTGTGTTGGTTGACGAGTCACATGAATCAGAGAACTCTTGTGCTTCAGTTTCTCCGCCCTCTTTTGGCCTCATTTTGTATTGGTAGAATCAGCTTCATTGTTTAATGAAGAAAAAGAAAAAGTAGCACATAAAAATGAAAACATTACCTCAGCAGTAGTAATAATTGCCCTCCAGTGCCCCAGGTTCTCACACCACCAGTCAGTCCTGGTAATATGTTGCTGGAGTTCACTGTGTTCTTTCTCCATGGCTCCAATCTCGTCCTTTAGTTTGCTCACTATCTACAAACACACACAAGGGTGAGATTCAAATGGCCATGCAAATAAATGTTAATTTATTAAATCATATGAATATGTAATTAACACTGATAATAATAATATATGGTTATTTACATTTTAAATAAGTGCCTATTTTGTCATGTTACTCAGATTCAAAAACACAAAGTATATAAATACATAGCAAAAGTTATGTGGGCAAGATGTGATAATTTGCTCTTCATGACAAGATTTTGTCACTTTTTTACTTCCACCAATAAATTAAGAGCTTAACACTGGGAGGCATCAGGGAATCAAGATGGAATCACATGAACTTTTGTTGATCTTGTGTTTGTGTGTTTAGTGCTATAAAGCTGTGAACCTTGATTTGAACCCAGGTTTTGTCACATTTGCTTGTGTTTCTTACCTTTTTGTCCGGTTTTGGTGCATTCTGGATAGAGCCGAGGGCCTGTCGCTTGTACTCCAGTTTGTCGTAGAGTTGGCAGAGTTTTGTAGCAGCATAACTGGCCTGCTCATTGATTCCTTTACTGCCTTCATCACACACCTCCTCTCCCACGTCTAGACCTTGACACTAAAGAGGAAAACATAAATATTAAATTATTTAGATATGCAGATATACAAAATTAAAAATGACATATTGAGCATCTTAACACAGTTTTGCAACATTGTTTATATCTTACCCCTTCCTCTTTTTCCTCAGTGCTACATTGTGATTGGCTATGCTGCTCATCTCGTCTGATTAGTCTCTCATAGAGGTCAGAAACCAGGAAGGAGGGATAGTAACGCTCTCTCATCGTCTCAGCCACCTAGAAGATGTATGAACAGTGTAGAACATTTTGACTGTAGAACATAGGCATACAATTGTTACTTGCACCTCTGAAGGCCTTCTATAAGGAAAACTCCAAGTGCCTTCTCTCTGTTTAGTACCTGTGGCCCTATTTTACTTTGACGTTTCTGAGGGGGGCATTGTTCACTGTGCCTTCAGTTAGTTAGACTTAGCCATTAACAAAAGCAGCAGTTACCTGTTCCTGTAGTCTGACAAAGACTTGTGTTCCTCGGTTTCCCACCAGGCTCTGTTGGATCTCCTTAAGAAGAAACTTTTCCACTGGAATCTCCCTGCTCTCCACAAAGAACTTCTGGTAGATTTCCCCTACGATTTGGGGCACCTCATTCTGTCACCCATACATTAGCAAACAAATAACCAGTTACTAATATGCTTTAATAAACCATATCACACAAAATTAAAAAATTATAATATAAATAATATATATATATATATATATATATATATATATATAAATAAATAAATAAATATCCCATAAACATTTCAGTGGAAATGCTGCAAGTAAAAATGTCACAAGATGACACAAAGTGTATTCTGAAGTAAATGTTAAATGTAGACCGTGATTGTTATATAAACAAACCCTTGTCAAGCCCTGGTGTAGCACAAGGTCTATAAAAGAAACCGATGCTCACGCATTAATATACTACCATTAGCCTAATGCCATATAATATTAGCAGTGTTGGGCTAAATCCTCTGTAATGTGTGTACATGTTACCTTGTTGGCAGTTTTAAGTGTTTCCACCAGTTCCCAGAAACTTATCAGAGCTCTTTTGTCAACTCTCTCCATGTAAACTCTGAAATGCTCCCTGTAGCCTGGATTACACATGATGTCATCAAACTGGAGAATCTGGATGAGAAAAAAATGATGAAACAGCAGCCACATTAAGTACAAGTTTAAACAAAGAACAAACCTTTAAACAAAGTCATGTTAATGTCATGCTCATCTTAATAAAAAATATGATTTTCAATTCTTCATCTTCATCTTCACATTATACAAGTGTTACCTTTTGACTTTGAGGCTCATCACTGTCGTCAGCACCTCCTTCCTCATTATTCTCATAGTTTGGCCCACCGAGGAGACGAATTCGTTTCTCACACTGTTTCTTAGCTACAGTCAGCTGATTGATATATCGTTTCATGTCTCTGGCCCTGAGCAGGTCGGCCTTCATGGCTGCTGACTCTTTACCTTTTCGCTCTAAAAGAGAGTGAAAGCAGTGGATGAAATAAAAGTGTGAGCCAGCTTGGGTTAAACACTAACACACAATGACAAAATTACCAGGTGTGGAGCCAACGAACC
Source organism: Semicossyphus pulcher (assembly GCF_022749685.1). Lineage (NCBI taxonomy): Eukaryota > Metazoa > Chordata > Actinopteri > Labriformes > Labridae > Semicossyphus > Semicossyphus pulcher. The sequence goes on along the minus strand of NW_027211693.1, from coordinate 34,712,577 downwards.
ATTGAGATAATATAAAAAAATCTAAGTTTGGTATTCCCCTGAATTTTCATCAAACGCCTCCTCCATCACTTTGATTTTTGAACAATAGCTTGATTTAAGACTAGGTATCTGCAAAAGTAATGAAATTCCAATCTAGTCCAGTGCACTTTTTGTTCAGCGCTCATTGTTAAATGTTGGATTGTTTATGTTAGTGTAAGATGGTAAGCAAACATCATACCTGCTTAAAATCAGTCATTGCATTAGCATTTAACAGAGCCATTAGCATGGCTGTACACCCCTAATCTTGTTGTCAGTTTAATTCTTGGGTTCAATTTTCATCGTCAGTTCTTGGTCTTTAACCTACTTTGACATGAGGGTGAACTCATTGCCAAAAGGCTAACGGATTGAGGCAGCTTAAAGGTCATGTTAGACCTGACCTTCCAGATCACCTCCATAGAGAGAATTTTACACTGTTGCAGTCAATGTAATGAATAGATCTGTTCATGCTGTACAGCAGATCATAACGTGAACTGTAGTGTCTCTGTACCTTTCTGCTTTTTGAGCTGAGGCAGGCTGCTGATGGTGGTGGCATGAATAATCTCTACCACAATCTGATACCTACAAAGAGACATAGAGATGTGAGATATCAATCAGCCACTGGAATCCAGCATTAAAAGGATCAATAATCTTTATACCACATAAGTAAATAAGATAAAATTCAGTACGATGTCACAAACTTTTAGATGTACAGTTATTTCAAAGCAAGTACAACATACACAGTTAAGCATGTAAACAAATGTGTTCATGTATACAGTATTGCTAAGACTTATCAGCAACATGTCAGTACTGTATTTCTCAAACTCACAAGACAAAACACAAAACCACCAGTGTCATGTCAACCCCACATTTAGATCCAGTTTATTGCTGCAGGGACACTGTCTGTTCCCATGGTAACCCAGGGCAGCAAAAAGACTGGTTGTTAACACTGTCTGCCTAACATTGTTGTGTTTCTAAAGAGTAGGTTTCATTAAAGGGGGTCTATATACTGTATGTTCAGATCAGTACAGGTGGTGCAGGCGTGTGTCTTAGTGTCATGCCTGAGTTGTTTGAGGAAATTGACATCAGCAGAAGTTGATATCAGTTTGATAAAGTCTTCATAGGAGGCAGCATAGGTGTAGGCTTTCTTCTGCTGCTCAGCCTGCTGCTCCCTCTGCTCCAGCTGAGACAATAGCATCCGGTTTATGGAGTCTGGGTCGCTCAGCACTTCTACCAAAGGCTTCAAAACTAAAGCACACAAACAAGTAAAAAAAGATGTTAAGGCATTAAAGAATGGAGGAATAATTCAAGGGTGGTTAAATTGTGTCTGAATTACTGAGGACTTCTAGGAAATGCATTTAAGTTACAATGTGACAAAAACATAGACATCCAATGTACCAAGTCAGCTCCTGTAGAGTCGAGGTAATGTAGTGTTGTCTAAGGATGTCTGACTTGAGTTTGTTTTTACCACACACACAAAACACACTAACAGTACCTTTAGTAGTGATGACTTCTGTGAGGCAGCAGCGTAGGGTATGTGACTTGGCATCCTTTTGTGGCAGCAGACATAGCAGCAGTATTCTGGCTACACAGCGGAGGAAAGCCATCTCTGAGTCTGGACTGACCAAACAGGGATGGAGAGGAAAAGGCCGAGAGCACTCCTCTGGTCTGGATACATCCGTGAAAGAAATGCACATTAAGATATGAACAGATATGAGATATGGATGGAAAGAGAGAATTTGAAACTTTATACTGGCAGAGCTAGATTTCAAAAGATATTTTAAGAGAAACAACTTCCTTAATATAGATTACACTGCCATTGTTACTCACACTTCAGCTGTGTCGCATCTTAATGTCTGTGCTTCTGAAACCTGACTGAACATGAATACTGCAGCTACACTGTCCCTTAACTATTAAAGACAACGTCGTAGTTCAGCACATGCTGCTTATTAGCGGGAATAGTGTCATGTGTCTTGCTTCCGTTTTGTTTGTTTCTAATGTTTCATTGTTTTTTCCAGCACACTGTGGGGAGAGCCTTTAGTTTGAGTGCATTTGATTAGAATCACACACACCACATTTCCCCTTTTGAACTTTGAAATAGTGTGCAGGTGACAACATTGGTATCTTCTCTTATTGCCATTTCTTAGTGTTTTTTAAAAAAAAATACTTAATATCTTTGTACAATCTAAGATAAAAGGTCAGGTAAGTCAGTAGGCCATTGTAATAGATGAAAGTAATTAGTAACTATGATATATAATTCTGAACTCTGTACATTTTAGTTTTCGAGCAACGTGCAAAGCCCTTTGATATTTAAATATGCAAAAGAAATACAGGGTTAGTTTGTTCAACTTTGTAATTGGTGATTAATGTGGTTTAGCTATTGGGTTTTTTATTTTAGATCAATTTGAACTGAATTATGCCTCCAATGTTCTTCCCATTTCTTAGTATAAACTCAGATAAAGCAGCTTAAACTATTTACAATTATATCAGTGTACCTTGCAGATGCAGCCTTGAGGTCAGTGAAGTGTGTGTGTAGGATTCGGATGGTGTCATAACACACAACGTTGACAAGGTCAATGTCAGCAAGCCTGGATCTCAACTGTCCAATCATCTGCCACCAGTCCTCTGACAGCATTGAGTACAACTGTCCCTCATCATGACTCAAAGGGACGTACCAGGACAGGATGTAGTCTCTGTAGGCAAAATCAAACACTGGGGAAAGACAGAGAAAGAGAGAAATGGAATTTAATCATTTCATCAATCAAAAGATGAATAGTAAAGATATAGAGAGCTGCAGCAATTAATGAGTGTATTTTAAATCAACATGTAAATTAAAATCACTCAAGAAAGAGTATGTATAGTTTTAACATGTTTAAAGATGCTGTCAGTGAAATTTAATTGTTTCTCTGCAAAACATGACCAGTTTATCAGACAGGAAGACGACACAAAGACATACAGACAGACAACCTATCACACTTATTATTTTATATTTATTTTTTGGTGATTACAAGCAACCCTAGAAAACCCCACAGATAAAGATAAGCATGAACAACCCATGCATAAATGCATACTGTGTAGATTATCAGTTTCCAACCTTGGGTTTGGGATCTCCTTAGGATATCACTAAATGTGAGAATAACAAAAAACTAAATTGTTGGACACAAAAACTACTCTACTACTACTAAACTCTCTGATACTACCTGTTTTTATTCTTTAAGCATCTTAAAACTATTATAACAATAAAGTCTGAGAAGGTAGAAGTCACGTTCGTCACAATGCAACACACAGATATACAATGTGTGATGAAGGGTATCAAACAGTCAAATGCAAAAAAGCATACATTTGTTGTTGATGAACTTCTATTTGCAGGACCATTTTTACTCAGTAGTGATATTTGGTTAGGTCAACACTGCTCAATATGCTGTAGCTTTACATGGCTGGCAGTAGACGCTACTTGTAAGCCCTATATTACTGCTTTTACGTACAGACAGGTGAAAATTAAAAGATAACAAAAACAACATAATGTCTCTTAGTAAAGTGTTGGGCCATCACATGCTGCCCGACTAGCTTCAATAAGCCATGGGGTTTGTTTATTTTTATGCTTTTTATTTTAGGTTTTACCTTTTACTGGACATGAAACACAAACATTACTTACACAGTACAGACAGAAATGATGCACAGCACTTAACAACATATGTGCAGAATAGCTAACAAAGGAAGCTGAGGCAAAGGAAGGGGAGTGGTCAATAAATACTTAATGTAGCTATTTTTTCATCATCCGCTATTTTCTGTTTTGTGTGTTTATTGGTTTTTTTGACAAGAGATCCTTGACAAACGTTTTGTTGTAGCTCATCTTTTTAGACCAATTAGGCCTAATGCGATAAGTAGTTCAAACTAGGGCTGCACGATATTCTTTTCTTCTTTTCTGATCTTTTCTTTTAGACATATAAATTGCGATATGAAGAAATTAATGAAATTATACTAGATAAATGCAGTGTGTCTTTTTATGCACAAAAGCAATGAATAATTAACAATCATACGGTTTATTGTTTGGGACTAAGTCTATTTTCTGCTGTCAAAAAAAACCCTCTCTCCTACTTTTACTACGCTTGGTTCAGCCCTCTGCCAGCAATTGTTCCTCACTCTTCATTTAACATGAGGAAATTTACAAAACAATTGCACACGCACACATCGCAATTGTGATGATTAAACCATATAGCGTTCAGCCCTAGTTCAAACATGACCTTATTTTATCTCTCATTACTTCTAGGCCCTGATCAAGGAGCATTAGTGTGTCAGCAGCTCTTCCCATCCCTATAAAACTATAAACTACATAACTTTTTTACATCTACTGCACAAGCTGACAAATGTTGTAGTTCTTATCTTTCAAATTGTCACATTTTTGCATAACATTAGCCACAAGACCACCTGAAGGAATTGTTTCTGTCCCCTGGAAAACAGAGCATAGGATCATTTGGAACCTTAACCTTTGGGATCTCTATGTGGGCATATATTACCTCTAACCAAAGGGAGTTCACTGCAGGGCATTCCTACAGACAGTGTAACAGGGCTCCACTTTACCACAGCCATGCCAATATTTATCTGAGACTGTAACATTAATTTAATAAATTTTACTTTGGTTCACTGTATGCCTTTGAAGTTTCCATGTGTGTAATTTCATATCAGATGCATTTTGACATTCCCCATTCTTTGCCAATATGCTGTGTAAGGGCCTGATCAGACAGGACGCGCTTTGCACCAGCGCACAGAGCGAAAAAAGGGAGGCGCTCAGCAAAGCAAAAGCAGCGCGCCAAAAGCGCCCCTCTCATTGAAAACAATGACAAAAAAGCCGCCCCCAGCTGCTAAAACGCGTCCTGTCTGATCGGGCCCTAAAGGGGACCCATTATATGACCTTCTTCCAGCATACTTGTATTGTTGAGTTACTCTGAGCAGTAGAGAGGTTTAAATATTTTTTATCCATTCATGTCACTGTTCATCTATCTCCCTCTCTGTCACCATTAGCACTTCTTAATGTGTTTTAGATTTAATCATCTGATACATTTGTTGCTAGGGCAGGAAGGAGGCATCATTGAGGTTGTACAGTTCCTATTGATTACTATATGTAATTATTTTACTATTGTTTATTACATCTCCAAGACACTTAATATAAAATTGCCCCTTGCTAATGACTCTGCATGTCTCCAGAGCTCTACTGGAAGGTTGAGCACTGTTCTTCCAAAAGATAATAACTAACTTTGTGTTTTGATGATGGTGGTTCAGAGACCCGTCTAACACGTTCAACCAAAATCTGCAATACATGTTCAATCAAAGTTGAAATGTAGTGACTGCAAAATGATACAAATCTTTTTCACACTCATCAACTTAAATGTGTGCAATTGAGCAGTCCTTGTGATTGCAGTTCCAGCCACCTGGGCATTACGATGAACCCTCTTTCAGAGTCAGTTCCATTTTTTCCTCTTGATATATTAATAAAAAAATCTGAATCAACTATACAGCCTTTTTAAACTTGCCACAGAGCACAGCTGGACTTTAAATGCCAAGCAGTACCTCGCAGTGCATCTGTCTGGAAGCATTGACATTTGTTATGTTTCTCTCTTCATTTATTCATGTTTTCCATGTGTCTGTATGCACTGTTCAACCATAACTTCAGAGTAATAAAGATTTTGGACAGGAAGCTGGTAAGATCATGTCATTGTCATGTTAAAATTAAATATTTTATGTTTTGATCATTTCATTATGCTCATCTTAAGCTTGTCCATAAATGCTTATATCATCAGGCTCCTCAGGTGCTCAGTGACCTTGTGGTTCCACTCAGAGTATGAGGCTCTGTAACACGTGGAGCATCTAAAAGAGATTGTAAGGTACCCTTTCATAAATCATCAATTGGACAAACAGCTTTTCCTGTTCAAACTGAAACAATCCTTGAAGAGGGCTCAGTTAGTAGTCATGTACCATTCTGTGCTTCCTATTTTCCAGTATGTTTTATTGTAAGATATTTAGTATCTTGTATTGTTATATCTGTTTTATTGCTGTAGAGTCTGTCTCTTATGCATTTGTTGTTGATGTTAGTGTGTGGCATCGGTTTACTTGCTTCATACCTATCCCTATACAAATAAATATTCAAAAAATAAACAAACTAGGACGCAAAATGATCACAGCAAAAAGTTGCTGCATCTTTATAAGAGTAGAAGCACCTGCTTAAATAATCTAATGCATTAAATGGGAAATTCAACTTTGAAATTTCAATTCATGCTGTTATAACTGCAAAGTTGTGTTACTAATTCAGATTTGCTTTGAAGGAGAGAGTATGGTACATACTTAAAGAAAAACTCCATTAAAGATGTGAAACCAATCAATCTTTCCTTCTTTGATCCACTAACTCAAGGAAATGTCCTAGCCTCTGAACTGTATGTGTTTCAATAGATCTTAACATATACTCTTTACAAGGATAGCTGATGAGTGACACGTGACAAAAAGGTTACAGCAAGTCTAGCAAGGCTTTTTTTTATTCTGATCTAAATTACGGTCGTGATATATTTACAGTGCATACTTGTTTATTTATTTTATGTTTATTTGTACAGGGACAAGTATAAAGCAAGTAAACTGATGCCACACACTACAGCATTTATAGCCTTGGCTAATTTGCAATGCCCGTCCCTAGATGGGCCTTTATGTCACCATGTACAGTATTTTGCTCATATTCCATGTGGAAGACACACAAAGTTTACACAACTGACATCTTTGGCAGTGCTGTGGCTTTTTTGGTCTTTTTTTACCATGCAAAAGGGTTTTACACATACTCCATTTTTCTGCATTGGTTTTAAACTGATACAGAAATACACAGCAGGTCTTGACTGTGATCCTCATAATGTCCTCATGAACGCGTACCACACTATGATCCAATAACCTTTTAAAAACAAACATAGGAGCATGTGTAAATACACACCCCTGGTGTAAATCCTGAAGCCATCTGTTACTTGGCAGCCAGACATACTGTTGCACTGACGGTGCCTCTCTGTGCACACATGTAAACTGGATACAATGACCATGACTTTCTACTGTTGTTGTCTACTGTGAGCGCAAGGAGTCACTGACAGGTCATTGTGTCCAATAGAAACCTTCAGTCAGCAGTTCTCACAAAAACAGAAGTTGCAAGTTTTTCCAATAGTGTCAGAAACATTTTATGGAGAAACTTCTTAAGAATAAGTAGGCCAGCCATTTGATTTGAAAGTAAAAACATGTTTCTCTTAACTGGGTGCTTTAGATAGAGAAGTTGAGATATTGGACAGCTAATCATTTTTGCACCAACACTGTCAAAATAGTGTTATAACTATAATTGCACATTACATTTGTCAGCTTAAGGGCATTGCATGATATTGCATATAATTTCAATATTTTGACATGTCATGTTTAATGATTTATGTCATGGCTCTATACTGCTGCAAAAAGCAAAGCTGAAAGCTAAATTCATTTGAGAGTGCAAGGCTACAAAATACCTATTTTAAGGCCAAATCCACTGAGGGTATTTTAAAGGGCATTACATAACAAAAGATATTATATTTAGAATACTGACACTCAGATAAAACGGCAGAAAGCAAATACCGTGTACAACATTGAATATATGAAATGGATTAAAACAGCTTTAGTAATTGGCTATATTTAAAAGAGAAGTCCTTGTATACGTTCGTGCAAATTAAGGTGACAATAGTTTTTTTATAATAAACAATTGAAAATGCGGTTCATATTTTATTGAGCATTAAACATAAAGCTTTTTTAAAAGTTACATTAACTGTCATTTTATCTTAAAGACCCTTGTGTCATTTGATAAAATCATAACTTGCTCAATTCTTCACGCTCCTCTATATAGCACAAAAAGGCTTAAGAAATAACAAAAGGTGGCATGACAGAAAAGGTGTCGCTGTAAACTCCTGGCTGCATGTAGGTCTATTTGTGTTCTGTAATTTTGGTCTTTCAATGGCCTATTTTAACATCCACAGTTAACTGAGGCAGCGATCTAAAATCTGTAGTTCTGTCCAAAATGGTTTGTGAATAAACAGTTTCCAAATGTATTTGCATTACTCTGATCATTAGATAGTCCTAAAACACCCCAAAAAATCTGTTAATTGTTTATTACCTTCCTTCATAGATTTGTCCACATTGTGTGACACCACGACCCTCCTGCTCTGGCTTGACTCAGGAAGTGGTACCAAAAAACGGGCCTGAAATACAACAACAGTATCATTTCACGTATCTTCACTTCACATTCACATCACAACATCATAAAATCAGGAAATATTGGGCAACAGGAAGAAAATGAAGAGAAGATTTGTGAGCTGTGTCTAACAGGCCTTTAATTCTCACAAACAAGGCGACCCAAATTTGTCTTGGCTCATATGGCATGTCAAACGGACGATATACCTCCACTGTCAAAATCAATAAGTCATCAGTAGACAGTGGGAACAAAACACTGCTACAAGACAGCAGCTGAGCTGTGGCTGCCTGTTAGAGTGGTCCGTCAGCTTTTCGTAAGGACACAATCACTCTCCTTGAAGAACAAAACCCCTTATATATGTGGGGATGGAAACTCCAGAGGCCCAAAAATATATATAAATAAAATACTTTCAAAAAACGTATTCCCAATAGACATGACAAAATAATATTGCATCATATTAACCATTAAATATTAATATTTTTATTGCAGCAAATAGGATAGTCCAACCGACACTGTCATAAATGCTGCATGCACCTGACAAACAAACTGAACTCGTAATACAGTCTACATAGTCCAACTCAACGCAAATGTGTGTACACTTCTGTGCTATTACGGGTATTTTGAATCATTTTAATTGTAAAACAATGTCTTGTAGCCCCTTCAACCACTGGGGGATACTAAAGTAAGTTACTGTTATTTCATACCAAAAGATAGAGCTGCATTTGTATTTTCAATATTACCATAATACCAACATGAAATATGCAACACTTTGCTATAACGATTTTTTCCCCCAACTCCTACTTATAAGTTTGAGTGCATGTTTTTTAAGTGTATCTAAATCCAGTTGCATGGCTGTAGCTCATCTATTATAGAACAACACAGTAAGATCTAGGGGAGGAGCAAACAAGGGAGGGAAATAACTGAGGGGAGAAAGGGTGAAATAGTTGAGGGGAGCAAAAGACGACAGGTAAAATGTTTACTCAAAAGTAGAGAGATGTTACATTCAGTCCCGCCTGTTGGAGTAAAGTTTCGATGAGACAGATGCTCTGTTAGATAACAGTTGAATTTGGCTGTTTTTGTTTCAATTAATGTCTTAAAGTGTTAGATATGATTCATTATGTAAGGCTAGAATAGTATGATGGGGGCTGGTAGAGATTGTGTGTACTACTTACCATGAGCTTATTGAAGAAGTCCAGCCGTACAGCTGACTGCCTCCTGTTTCTATGAAAGCAGCTGACTTTGAGAGGACTCTTCCTCACTAGCAGAACAAAGCTTCCAGCCAGGAAACACAGAAGGGCGAATGACACATATATAAACAACTTCAAGAAGAAAGAGGTGAGAGTCAGGCCTCCCCAGGCCAGCTGAAATACTACTGCTGCCACCACGCCCAGACAGAAAGCCGGGACGAACCGGAAAGAGGAGCCGACGGAAGAGGTGGAGGTGGCAGACATGGGCTCCTCTTCTCCTCCAGTGCTGCTACTCCCTCCAGCCAGTGGTGTAATGGTAGTTGAGGGGGTGGGCATACTGCGACCCCACCATCCATATATGTGTCACCACAAGTTAGGCTCAAAAGTCGGTCCGAGAGTCTGTATTCCAGGTCAGAGAGGTAAGTATACTTTGTACACTCGTGTATACCCTCGACTACAACACAGTCTCTAAGGCGAGGCATCCCCGCTCTGACATCTCCTCACCGACCCGCACCACTATGTTTTCCTCGCTCCTAGCATCGGCCCGCCCGGCGGACACAGGCACGGAGCCCCGTCAGCTTAGTCATCCACAACACGATATTCCAGACAGCAGGACAGGATGCCAGGCTGGTCTGGGAAAAGGCGAGAGGAGAAGACAGTCACCCAGAAAGCAGACAGAGAGGGACCTGAAGGCGAGTGGATGGATGTAGCAACATCCACTGTCACCTTGGAGACAAATAGGTGGAAGGGTAGCTTAGTGACTGTTGCTAACCAACTTGGCTAGCAGAAAGCTAAACTGGAAAGCAAATATAAGTAACTATAACCTGCTCTAAAACAAAAATACGCTTAATACAAGTAAAGGTTAGCAAATAGTATCGAACTAATGTGTGGGTTGGCAACTAAGTTAAGCCAACTGTAATAATGACAGCTTGCTAACTAGCTTGCTTGCTAAGTAACCAATTTAACAACAGCTAATGTTAGCGTACTTACCTATCTTTAAAAATGTGTTCGATAACAACACAACATTCTCGCTTCCCTCTCTGTGAAAGAATGTTTTGGTTTGCAATTATGAGCTATAAGTATAATAAACGCAACGACAAGAAATGTCTGGTCAACAATTGCCGACAGATAAAAACAAGCAACTGCTATTTTTCTCGAGCTCCTGCTGACTGACAATCTCTGAACGCGAAGGGGTGTCCGCCAATCAGCGCTTGTGTTAACCACGGGCGTTGCGCCTGTTTTAAGAACCAGGGCAGTCTGAGTGAGCGGGGCTTCATGTTTAGACGTCGTAGTGGATGCACTGGAAAAGATATCGCCACTTCGGCTGCTACGGGTGTAAATAGAGCATACAACGAAAACAGGATCATGCCTCCTCCTGTTTTTGTCTTAGACAATCTTAAATTGCTGTCTGACATTGATGAGCCTTGTAGCTTTAGTTATGGATGTCCAGAAACTGTTTACTGCGTTAATTTGGCATCGCTCAATTGCGGAAATATTTATTATTATCTATATATGTTGACCAAATTCTATATTCATCAAAGTTTAAATTTTCAGTTTAAAAAAACATCCTTTATTGCCTTTTAATAAAGCTAGCTAGGTAAAACTTAAAATGACAAATTTAGGTAGCCTTATAGATTTTTACTTTTATGTCGGTGGAAAAATTAAATTCAAAATTTCGTTTTAATATACAAATACTGAGGCATTTTCTTGTTTTTTCTCTTGAGATGATCAATCCTTCACATTATGTATGACGTATTTTTAAGGGCTCTTAGCTCTAAAACAAATTGTGAATTATATAGTGAGACTCTTCAACCTAATATGGGCTTTCAGTTATGGCAACAAATGATCAGTAGTATAAAGTGTCCAAAAGGCTATGGTTACAGTAAGTTTTGACTTTCTAATAGCCTACTAACACTTTGTAGTTCTTAAAGGTGGCCCTGCAAAAAAATAAAGAAATAATTTAAAGGACATGAAGAATTGTTTCATTGTTTTATTTTGTTAATCATATTTATAATCAGTATGAGAGAGATACAGAAGTCAGTGTATTTTCTCAAGCGGTGCTATTAATAATATTTTAGTGTGAAATGAAGTACAGAGAGAACTAAAACCCTTAAAGATAACCTTTACATTTGTAAATTTAATATTTAGTCAAACTCTTAGTGTTTTTGTATCCTCTACTCTTTTTATATACTTTTTAAAGAAAAATTTCAGTTCTTGTTTTTAATGACATGAAACTGTCTCCTTTCACCGCCTTCAGTGTAATGTTTCTGCCTGCATCTGGCACACTCAAAACATCAGATTTCCCTTTTCTTTACCAAAATAGACATCTGTGCTACTTCTTCTTTCTGCAGCCATGTCTCTAAAGCTGGCAATACGTTTCACAAGTCCTCTTATAAATTATGCTGTCTAAGCTACAACAGTCTTTAAAGCGCAGAGTTTCATTAGCTGTAAGTCCACTTGAGAAATATTGTGGTAATGAATCTTAGGTTTGTAATTTTGCTCCATGAAGTTACAAGTTTGATTAGTAATTACAAATAAGTGTTCCTATAGGCCCTATATGAGAGGAATATAACGCTAGTTTTATGTTTGTGTGTGTTTTTGAACTTGAAATCTGATTTCACATCAATTAAAACACATTTACCAAGCTGTTTATGTCCAAAATAATGAATCCAAGGGGACTTTATCTGTCTGCTCATCTCTGATCTAGGAAGGTGGTCTGCCATGAACAGCATTGGGGTCATCAGTGGGCTTAATTTTGAAGTTGGTTGGCCGTAGCTTCATGATGCTGGTCTTCAGGGAGTACCACCATCCTCTCCAAGGGTACCAAACAACACCATCATCTGTAATTGCACTGTAGTGCCCATAGGGATAGTATTTGCCATTGAGATGAGCTGAGTGGCACCTAGAGAAGACAGAATGAAGAAAAACAAGTTTTTTTTCCTGTAATTTACGACTGTTAGCATTTTACAGCATATGTTTGCATCCGAGTGAATCTAGGGGCACATTTTCTTATCAAAAACTTGTACTTGTTAAACCACCAGCCTCCTTTGTCTTCCTGGGCGCAGTTTCCTTTGTAGTTGTCGTTGTCTTGGTCGAAGGTGCTGAATTTCATTCCCTGGTGACTGGCCCACTCTGACACACCAAATTGATAACTTCCAGAGAGTGCATCTCCAGCTGTACCTACATAGGCCCCAAAGTCAAGTTGGTAGTGGTCCTGTGGACAAAGAAGAGCATAGCTGGTCAACTTGCATGAGTACAAAACTGAAAGTAATAGTTCGACATTTTGGAAATTTACGTATTAACTTTAACTTTGAGTGTTAGATGAGAAAAACACCACATTCGCTCCAGCATCCTAAATATGAAGCTCCAGGAGTTTACTGGATCAAAACGTGTTATACATTTTGGTTTTAAACAAATATAGACAGCAGTAGTATCGATTTTCTCATCCAAATCTATATAAAAGAAGGTAAAACATTTCACAGGATGTTGATGATCCTTTTTAAGCCTGTGCATAAGGAAGATAAGGCAAAATATCTTTGCTAAATACATGAAAATAACACGATAACCACACCCAGTAGATGTTGTATATGAGACTTAAGACTTTCTCAGCATTATAAAAAATTTTAATTGTTAGTCAGCGTAATGACCTTTTCATTTGCCACTTTGAAGTTCTTGTACTCGGCATAGCGCTGGTTACATTCAAAGTCTTCCAGGTTAATCCTCAGAGAATAATTCCCTGAAAAAGACAAACAATAAAAGACTAATGAAAATAAATAATCTAAACTATTGTATAAATGTTTTATTAAGCAAGCAGAATGTATGTATGATACATAACTAGTTGTAAACTGTAACCCCCTCTTTGCAGCTGTAAGTTTTGAAGATGTTTTATTTGCTTTGTTTTGTTTACTTGTGTATGTATAAAAAACAATAAAGACTCAAGTGTTAAAAAATTAAAGTAAATTAAAAAACATGTTCAATCATCACCAGTTTCAGATGCCATCGGCTAATGTGTGACGACTCTGGGAGTGACAGACAACTTTTCAGGGCTTCCGGTATAGCCAGCCATTAGTGATAAAGTACCTCCAGCACAGACTTCCTTTTCCATGTGCTTCATTGTTTACAGTCTGACTAGCAAGCTGAGAAACAATTATTGATAGAGATTAATAAAAAGCTAACTTGCCATTAGATTACTGTCCAGATGGCATTATGGCGGATTGCCCCTTATGCTCTCCACATGGACTGTTTTTTCTGCTACGTGGTCAATACTACTCGGACCACAAACGCACTACCACTGGAAACTAGAACACTTTCAATAACAAAATCCATCGTCGGTTATTAACACAAGAAAACAATTTTTAATAAACAAACATGCCTGAAAAAGCTTAATCATTTCGAATCTGACTGACAGAGTAAAACATTAGCGTTCATGTGGACCTATGTTTCTGGCCACATGATGAATGAGAGTAAAGTCTTATCTTCTTGTCCAATTAACAGACTGTATAAAGGCCTGCCACTGACTGCTTTTACAGACCAAATTCTGCTCCCTTTCTTCTAGCTTGCAACCTGCACAATAAAAAGGCAAGTTGTGGATCATGATTTGGATCATGCAGATATTTTCAAAAGAACATTTTTTTAACAACATTCCTGCATGCTGGGCTTAGACCAGGCTCCCCTCGTCCTGAAAAGTCCTGAAAAATGTGTCTAGCTGCAAAATACTCATTCAACAGCTAGTAGCTAACTTTGTCATTCTGCTGATCAGTCTGAGCAGTTATCACAGAGTGGGTTAATCCATTAGCCTATTTTTGCTGAAAAAACGCGTCCTGAAAAAAATGAGGTATATGAGAGCAGCAAATTGCACATCTAAAAGAGCCAGCTTTCACAGTACAAATACTCATTTGATCTGTTGCCAATGAATATTATTGTATTATTAAGTGCAACTCCCGATATCAGCATTAAGTAAGTGGTTTTTAGAAGCCTTGCTGACCTTGTGTAGTGATGTAATGCAAGTTGTCGTTTCCGAGCCAAAACTCTCGCAGTTCTGCTTCCATGTCTCCAAAACCTTCTTTATACTCTGCCCATGACCTGACAGACAGACAGACAGACAGACAGACAGACAGCTTTATATGTGATATCATTTTCCTACAGTTATCAGACATCAGAGACACACCTGTTAAACCTCTCTGTTCCATCGATTCTTCTCTGAATGACGATCCAACCCCCTCCATCACTCATGTCGCAGTACACTCTGACAGGAGACAGGCTTCCTTGGGGTTTGATTCTGTAGAAGCCACTGGCTCTGGAGCCAGAATTGAAGAGCTCGGAGCAGTCTGACACAAACACAAATACACACACGTATTTGCTACAGTCTTTTCTCGATGGTAACCTTCCATTTGTAAAATATCAACGTCGACACTTGCTTTTTTCTCTTACCAAAACACCTTTATTTGGTTTAAGAAAAGATCATAGTTTGGGCTGAAAGAATAAGATCATGTAGAGCTTGGTTTCAAACAGGACTAAAAACTCTTAGGACATTTTTCAAGCCTATGTGCCACCTGCACATATATTGATTACTATATTTGTGAGGATCTTCTATTAAATTCATTCCATAAACCTGAGGTGAATGTGCATTAAGTGAAAAAAAACAGGCTTTTACAAACTGGGGTGCCATCAAATGTTTGGAACATTATCGGGCTCCTGTTTCTACAGTAAGAGACCTGAAACAGGATATTTTAAGCTTCATGTTTTAGAAGTTGTGAGCAGTTCTGAGGCAGTGGTCCTGACCTGTGTGCTGGGTGTCCTGGCTCTGGTCAGATATGGCCTGGTCCTTGGTGTCAGGTTGGTTCATCAGTTGTAAGCTCTGTAGGAGGAGTTCTTGTGTCTGAAGCTGGCTATTCAGAAACTTCTCACGTTCCCGCAGCCGAGCCACCTCCTCACTGCAACTGTCTGACACCTAAACACATTTGGATTACTGTATTTTTGAGGATTTTCTTTTAAATTCATTCCATAAACCCAGGGCCACCAACATGCACTTATTCCCACCCTGATGTTGTCATACCGCCGCCATCCATAATCACACATTATGTTGATAACATGGGAACTGTTTATGGTCTTATCTTTAGGTGAGAAAGATGTATTTTGCCTTTCATTGGATAAACATGTATTTGCCTCTTCTAACAGTGTTTATGCTGCTTCTTATTTCCCAGTCAAAATGTATTTTACTTTAACAGGAAAAACACAATGTCGTGCAGCTGTGACATGCCCAAACAATAATACCCTTTTAAACATTACGTTTGAGAAAACGGTCTACAAAGAGAGGGGGTGACTAAAACTATCAGAACCATGAAAATGTAACGACCTGCTGCAGACATTAATTGCATATTTGTAAGTTGCCCTGCATGATGGAGAAAACATTTTAATGAAAATTAGAATAGCTTTATTGCTAGTGAGCAGTTCTTTGTAATGGATAACATAAAAAGTAAGTGTTGTTCTCCTTGATAATGTTCATAACATCTCATTCACTGTAACCGATCTGGGGTGGGGCTGGACTAAATCTGTTGGGGAGGGGGTGGGATGAGGAATGCGGAGTACTTCCTAAATTGATAAGGCATACCTTTACAGCTACTTTACATTTCTGTCTTTATATTAAAAATTATTTTTAATTTTTATTTATTTTTTAAAGTAAGGGCACTTTTCCACTCTGGCTCACAAAAACAGGGGCTCAAGCCCCCCTTGAGTCTGTGCACTTGCCTGCATAAACCTGAGATAAATGTGCATTAAGTGAATTATTTGCATTAAAGACTGAAAGTTATCAGTCTTATTTCTTCTACTTTGTGTTATGTTAAGAACATTCTTAAAATGATCATTTATATTAATCAATGATTGTGTAATTGGCAACGGCAAAACCTGATTCACTTATCTTCACCTTTACTGCAGAAAGCCTTAATGTCATCCTTAATTAATCTATCTCTTCAATCTAACCTTAAGCCTAAGATCTTGCCTTAGAACCGTACAGCCATCAGCCAGCTAGCTCAGCTATTTATGTTCTTTATCTTTGTTTATTTCATACAAAAGCCAAAGTATGAAAATGTCAAGTTGCAGTTTTATGGGAGTCTGCACCAGATTTTTGTTTGGCTGGGAGCAGTGACTCCGTTACCATGACAACACAAACAAACAAGATAAACTATGTCCACCTGTGAACTTTAGAGGTGCTGGACTAAGCCAGGCTGGCTATTTCCACATGTTTCCAGGGTTTATGCTAAGCTAAGCTCTAAGCAAGAAACTGAACAAGCAAATTTAACAAACTGTTTACATTTTCCTTCAAACTAACACTTCCTGCCTTTCCAAGTTTTCCTTACTTGCTAGCTAAGTTAGTGTCCACAGATACAGATATACACGAACATCCTGACAAAATCAAAGAAATAACACCAACAATTTTCAGTTTATTTTCCCTAAAGCTGTTAAAACAGGCTGAATGTGTGAATAGAAATGTATCTTGGACTTGGATCGTATGAAAAGTACAATCATTTTCGTATCACTTTCACTGTAACTGTTAGAGGACCAATCTCCATGTAAAGTAATATTCTTAAAGGAGATTCATCCCTCACCTATGCAAACCATAAAGAGAGTGAATGAAAATATGCAGACACTGTTCGAAAGCATGCAAACAATGAAGCAAAGAAGAACATTTATGGTCACCAAACTGATCTTTGCAGAGTACTTACACAGAGAGCTTGAAAACAAGCTGTGATGACTATCAGTCCTCTGAGCAGCAGCTGCTGGCCCTCCATCGTTCTTATTTTGATTGAACTAAAAGATCAGAAGAAAGGGACACTTCTACTTCTCAGATCAAATCTTGTGTTTTTTCCCAGAGAGCATGTTCCTCCCTTCTGGATCCAAAGAGAGCTGTGCCCAAGACGAATGAGAAACTGATGAAATACCTGATTCTCTACAGTCATAAAATATACAAAATATGTAGGGAGTGTCTAAAACACATGCACACTTACCAGAAGTAGACACGCTTTTAGGAAAATCTCTTGTTTCAGCTTACAAAATAGAACAGGAACAACAAAACAGATGGCATTTTTATGACAGCAGAAGGTTGCATGAAAAATAACTATAATCCTTTAGAAACATATGCATTTGATTGTAGGAGACAATGCCAGTAGTCCACTATTAGGCGTTGCTAAACATCTCCAAATCTCTCTCCTTAAGTCTGTTATCTGCCACCTGTCCTCTTCTTCTTCAACTCTGTGCCATTGTTCTATTCTTTCATGGACACTTATCCAGCCGGTATTCTCTGTGAGTGTCTGTGAGTGTCACTTAAGTTTTCATTTTGTTGATGTGCCATCTCAAATAAATGTTGAGAGCAGTTAAATGCCACTGAAGGTCAGATGTGAACAACACAGTGATGTCAGTGATTTTGCTCAACCTATCTTTGGATAGAGTCAAGCTAGCTGCTTTCCAAGTGTTTCCAGGTCTCTCTGCTATGCTAAGCTAACTTACTCCTTACGTTAGTCACATACATGAGAAAAGTATTATTTGTATTATTATATGATCTAATGTTTCTTAAGACGGAGAATATGCTTATTTCAAACTCTGTATAACTACAGTAATCTTTAAATGAACAATCTTCTACTTTAGCATTAAATCTAGATGTGTTGTTTCATTAGGCCAGGGGAATCAAGTATGGTTAATAAAGTCAAGCAGCAACTCCCACTTAAACAGTGCAAATCATTTTATAACAATGTGAGCTTTTTATTACCAAAAATGACTGATGACCATATTTGTCTTCAACAGCCACCAGATGGTGGCACTACTGCAGCTTCATACACAACCAGCTGGCAGAGCTGAACTGATTAGATGATGTCATATATAAGTCATATTTCACATATTTTTCATGTGGAAATCCAACTCCAAATCTTATACTCTTTTAGGCAGAAACAGCAAACATATTTGATATTTTCAACAGTGCTTTACCTATAAACCATAAATGAAATAGAAGAATGATCATATTTTATTTGGTTGTAAAAATAATTCAAATGTGACTGTTCTGATTTGTTAATGAAGCTAAACCCTACTACAGTCGCTGCTCAGACGTTGTGTTTTTACGGTGTAGTTTAATCTCGCCATTGTTCAACTGGCCAGAGATGTGATAGGCCACTGCTTCCTCTTGCATGTTGATGGTGCTTCTTCTCCAGGGGTCATTACACCAATCAATGAACCTAGCAAATACACACACACACGCACGCGCACACGCACACACACACACACACACACACTCACACACACACACACACACACAAATGAGTGCAGTTTCTCACAGTTTCCAGAACCTGTTTCTGACATTTCAGCTAAAAACTGGCAACAAACAAGACAACCTACGAACTCGGCTCTGCATCTGCTCTGTGTTTGTGGGCTTTTTTTAAAATAGCAAAGTGCCAGAACATTTCTCAGGATGTGGTCAGGATGGATTATTTACTTCAAAGACTCACTTCAGTAATACTTACTAGGTCGTCTAACTTTGAGACTGAGAGTATCTGTCAGTCAGAGAATGATGCATCAATATTTGCAAATGTGTCATCATCCGTTATTATCACCTGCACTTTATTCAATCTCACCTTCTTCTCTAAGTCAGACTTCCTCTGGACACCATGAGTGTCTCGCCTCCTCGTTACAGCTGTTTCAGTCTTTCCTAAAACAGGAGAGAAGAAAGGAGAAGAGTGCTGCTGAAACACTGTTAGTGATACTACCACTGTTAGTACTACCACCAGGAGCACTACACTTTCTGATGTAGCTCCACAGTTTAAACATTACCTTTAGTATCAACTGACTCTGTCCACTGTGAGACCTCCGGATCATCTGGTTGAACATCATCAGACTTCTTGTAGTAATACGGCTGATCAGGGGGCCCAAACCTCTACATGCAAACACACACACACATTGTAAAACTCCTGTGTTGTAGCTGCACTGTTCGTGTGGAGGACCAAACAATAAACCATAGATCCCCACACACATGCAAATTAACAAACATACTCTACCTTGTCAGGCCACATGAAGCTTATGAAGAGAATGATGGGAAGTCCAACACTGAAGACATAGACACTCCAAAGCCAGGGACGCTGGTGTGTGGCCAATAGGAGGCTCTCTATGATACCCGGCTAGATCAAACATATGCAGACACGGTTTGTCACTTGTCATGTAATAACATCTATGGTACATCAAATCTTCGGTTTAAACATCAGAAGCAACTTCATTTATTAAGGGAGACAATATTAACTATAGGGGACATAATGAGGAGCAGTGTACTTGCATTTATATATCACAGCTATAGGTTTTATATCTGTCACAGCTATGGCCGATTCTAATCTGTGTTTGAACATCTGCCTTCTGTCAACTTATAAACACTACAGCACATCTACGGTTCTTAATCCACTTATCATCAGATTGTTGTTTGACCTTGAACTGGGTCATAAGCTCTGGTCTCCTGGCCCTCTGTGCTGGTCAGTATGTGGAAACAAGGAGTCAAGTGTTATCTGGTTCAGTATAATGGATAATAACTTGGGAGTAAAATGTGAATACAATTCAGACATTTACTATGTTTACCCTGCAGTAACTAGTTATTTTATCTAGTTTATTTGTATCTATATCCTCTCTAAGGAGATATTTAATGTCTCTAAGGAGATATTTAAATGCATTTAATATTGCTGCCTTCTATATAAATCAACTAAGTTAATTAAAATCGCAGGTCTCACCTGTGCTGCAGCCGACACTAGTGTCACATTGGCGACCAGCATCATGCAAAGCAGCACAAATCTCCAGTAGATCCCCATGTCTGAAACACACACCTACTAGCACATGTTCATACTTGTATGTGCAAGTTCACGCATCAAGAATATCCAGATACACAGAACGACAGTCAATATAGAACATGTACATAATATGAAACAGATAAGAACTCACTCAATGCAGAATAGAAATAATCACATTCCTCACTGTAATATTTGTTTTATGATTACAAGGCTCAAACAGACAGAAAGAAAAAAGGAGGAAGAGGATGATAAGGATTTGAGAAAGGAAAGTTTAACTTAATGCATGAATAGAAACATGCACACAGTACAAGAGGAAGCAGAGCTCGACCAACAACAAAGAAGATAAATAAAGACAGAGAAAGGAGGGAGAGTAAACAGGAGAAGAATAGAGGAAGCTACAGAGGAGCAAACTACATGTTTCTACCTTTTTAACTCAGAGCTTCTTCAGAGATTCCACCAGTTCCTTACAAGACACTTCCTGATATCTCACAGTCATGTGAAGTTGGACTTTGGTCCTAAGTCACTTGTTGACATGGTAGCAGAGCATGTGTGCACATTAGAGGAGTATGACAGGGTTATTAACACACATACGGCACACTCACATGGCCAAAAAATAAATGGCCAGTGTCAGGGTATAGTGACAGTATTTTAATAATAAATCTACTAATACACACTGAAGTCAAGAGATTCAAAAGCATTGAAAAGAAAACTATGAAACAGAAACAGAGGTTTTAAAAAGTATGACAGGACATTACTTTCATCTGAATTTATAACGGATAAAAGACATCAGTTCAATTTCAGAATTCACTATCAATCAGAGTGGATAAGTTGTGATACGAGAAAGGAACAGCTTAGAAGAACTTGACGGAACAAATGTTCTCTATAGACTCCTGATGGTGTGATGTGTGATGTTCCAAAATTGATCTATTCCTTTTAAAAAACACTTCATGTGCCGTGTGACAGTTTGAAACATTTATGAAGGACAACAAGTGTATAAGCACACGTTTTAATCTTTTAGAGTGAGACATTCCAAAAGATGTTGGGTTGTGAGATTAAACGTTCTTTGATCCATTAAAGTGCCACATTCACTTCTAATAGCAAAAAGGTAATTACATGCATTAATAGAGGTTTTACGCCCCCTAGTGGAAAAAGCAGAGTTTGAAAAAAGTCAAGGAATTGTGATTTATTCTTTTTTTTTTTTTTTTTTTTGGGGATGTAATAAAATTAACTCATGAGGTTTATTTTGACAATAATGCTCTTTGCTAATGTGACATAGAGAGTTCAGAGCCGGATGTTGATTTCACTGCGAACACCATCAGCACCAGAAACACTCTCGTTGCCGTCTGACAGGAAGCCGCTGCCTGTCACTACTGTGGTGGTGTTGTGTTCCAGGGTTGTGAGTCGCTGTTTCAGACGAAGCTGGGAAGAATTAAACTCACTCTGCAGACGGGCCAAACATGTCTGAAAACAAAGTTATCATTATTTATTATTATTTTTGTAATGATTGTTTGTATTTTGCCCCAAACTTACTAATTTTTGGACTGAAATATTGAGTGTCTTCTCTGATATACGGAAAATCCAGCTAGAGCCAGATTGAAATTGATTATACTAGGAATATCAGAGGAACTCAGTAAATTATCTATTCCCCAACAATGCTTTATCTCCTATGGACTAATCTCTGCAAAAAAACTCTCTACTTAAATTCTGGAAAAAAGCTGAAGTCCCTCCGATGAAACTGTGGATCACAGAACTAACCGACATGTTGCATCTAGAGAGGATTAGATGTGTCCTGAACGATAAACTTCATCTGTTTTTGAAAATATGGTCACCCTTTATTTCTTTTCTCGAACAACTCACAAATTGTGCTCTAACCTATAAATACATGTAGTGCTGGGTGGGTTGATGTGAATGTTTCCCCTTACTTTGTATTTGTTCATTGGTATATTTTTCTCAATGTCTTTTTCTTTCCTTTACAATTGTCATTCTGTAAAAAATGTGAAAATCGGAAGCATTTTCTACGATGTATGAATGTCAAAAAATTTTTGCACAAATGCTTCTAATAAAAACATTGAAACTATCTTTGTAATGATTGTATAAAACATAGCAATAGTACCCACAGCACCAGTAGAAGCAGACTTGTGCTGACCTGTAGCCGATCCAGACTAGTTTCCAGCCTCTCCACTTTCTCCTCCAGCTCCTCCCCTGCAGAAATGTTTATTTCCTCCAGAAGCCCCTCCTTCTGCAGGATGTCCCGCCCCCTCTGCTCCAGCTGGGCCCTGGCATGGGGGAACTCCTGAAGCGCCTCCATCAGGTCTTGTTTTGAGAGGCAGAACAGGTCTGAGTATCCGAGGCTGCGGATATTAGCCGTGCGTCTGTTCCCCATCTTGCTGCCGCTGATGTTCAGGATGCTGATTTCTCCAAAGCAGCTTCCTGAGGTCAGAACGGCGAACTGGGTGACTCCATCCTCCCCCACGACTGCCAGCTGGCCATCTTTTATTATGTACATCTCCTTACCCACATCTCCCTTGGAAAGAATAGAAAGAGAATAAATAAATCAGATAAATACATCAATATATCAGTTGCTTCTAAAGACAGGCATGACAATGTTAAAGCCTGGTATCCTGGGCCCAGTTTTTCAAAAAGTTTAATCTGGATCAGAATGATCTGGATAGGATTAAATCTCAAAATTGGGTATTTCAAAAGCAGAGATGGGATCCTGATCCTACAAAAGTGGGATACGGATTTGGTAATCCAATCCTGCCCAGAATCCAGATCAAATGTTGATTTTGGGTATTTCAAAACTCTAAGGTGGAGATTAGGATAGGTTTGATGCTAAAAATCAGGATTATCCTGATCCCACTGGAAGGGTGGATTCAGGATGGATTCAAGGTGGATGTAGAGACATGTAGGACACATGACACATATTTAATCATTCTTTTATTCAATGCTTGCATAGTAAAGCAACACAGACCATACCAAAACAATATCCATTCTAAATTAAATAATTAAACCTAAAATATTTTCAACTAGAATTAGAAAAAATAGATGCAAAAACAGTAATTTTGCATTTCGTCCTCAGAAACTGTAATGCCAGCATCTTTCAGCCTCTCTTCGAAGAGGCGAATACGCAGCTTTGTTTCCCTTTGTTGAAGCAAAGTCAGTTTTATCTGCTCCTCAGCAAGAGTGATCTGTTTCTCTGCCCTCTCAGTTTCTTTCCTCACCAGATCCCCATAGCCATCTTGACTCTTGGGGTCTTTTACCAGACGTCGCCTCTTACGGGGCGGTTCTACCCCTGAGGAGTGGGGGTCCTCTTGCTGTTGTTTGTCAGTTACCGGGGGTTCTTCAGGCTCTGCCTCAGCAGGAGTTAGGATAACAACTTGCTCTCCCAACTCATTAGCAGTCTCTGAATCTGGAGTTTCAGTCAAAGTCCCACACAGTCCAGACTCACCACCTTGTGAGACTGACTGAATGCCATGCAGAGCCTGGGATCTCTTTCCACCAATAATGTCTAGAATGACATCAGTGAACTCCCCCCGCTTAAATGGTCTGTTGCCTGTTTTAGGGTTTTTAGAGTCACTGTGGTCTTTTGTGGTCCTGTGGACCTGGTCCAGGCTTCTTAACTGACCACTCCCTGTGGCATTTACACTCTTCGTAATGTCAGTCCAGATATTGTGTTTCATCGTGGCTGTTACTGAGGTGCCAAGTTTAGCCATCATATTGTCATAATTTTCCCTTACACCATCCAGCAAGGCATGTGTTTCAGCTACGGTGAAATTGCTCCCCTTTGAAGTACTTGCTGGCACATCCATTTTCTCTTTCTGTCTGTCTCTCTTGCACACTTGTATTAAATGTGTTCAGGTGTGAACTGGGAAGTTAATGGTGGAGTCTTGAAGCAGCTGTTCTAACGAGGGACCATTCCAACACAATGACATCCATTATTCACCGTCTACAAAAGAGAAAATACAGCCAAAGGGTGCACATTGCACGCCCAAAACAACCTCAGGAGTACACAAATGATGAACTGTATGCAAGATTTAGATTTGGTAGGGCTGACATTATATTCATTGTCAGTCTGCTTCAACCACAGCTGGAACATACTACTAAAATAAGTTATGCATTGACTGTGGAGGAACAGGTACTTATTGCTTTGCGCTTCTACGCATGTGGATCATTTTACCAAGTCATTGGAGATGGTGTGTGTGTCCAGAAATCTACTATCTGCTCTGTAGTACACAGAGTGTCTTCTGTGTTAGCCAGCCTTGTCAACCAGTCTGTCAAATTTCCAACAAATCCTGAACAAACCACGCAGATCAAGCTCAAGTTCTATGAAATGGGGAAAATGCCAAATACGGTTGGGGTGATAGACTGCACTCATGTCCACATCCAAGCACCCCGTGAGCGGGAATGGGAGTTTGTGAACAGGAAAGGACGACACAGCATCAATGTGCAACTTGTGGTGAATGCAAACCTCCTCATCACTAACTGTGTTGTGAAATGGCCAGGATCGGTCCATGATGCAAGGATCTTGAGGGAGAGCCATATTTTTAGACAATTCCAACAAAATACCCCAGATGGCATCATATTGGGTGACAGCACGTACCCACTCTTACCATGGCTTATGACACCTTTTGTCGTTGTAAACAATGATGCAGAGGAGAGATTTAACTGCGCTCATGGAAGAACTAGGAGCACAGTTGAACGATTGAATGGGGTGTTGAAAAGGCGCTTTGCATGCCTGAACTACCTACGAGTAGTAGACCCACAGCGAGCATGCAACATAATTCTCGCCTGCATCGTACTTCATAATGTCTCTGAAGAACGCAAGGTTCCTGAATGTGATGGAAGGGGTGATCATTCACAGCCCCAAGTAGATGGCCCTGACCTACACTGGCAGCACTGCAACCAGATGAAGCAGCTGGACGGTCAATGCGACAAGCTATACTGAACCATTATTTTTCTTTTGATCAATTAAAGTGTTTTGTTTGACTTTTTATTTTTTTATCCCAATGGGACATTTAATATACATACCATGTTAATGAAATGTATTACTTTGACTTACAGATGCTGGCCTATTCAAAGACTGCAAATCTAGATTCTGTAATCCTGAACTTGTGGTATCTGGATCAGAATGATCTTATCTGAAAAGCCTTTGAAAAACCAGGACAAAATCTACAAGATCACTTTGATCTGGGATAGCAAAAAAAGGGATTACAAAATCTGGATCATTTTGATCTGGATTCAACTTTTTGAAAAACTGGGCCTTGTTGACCAGTGGTTCTCAACTGGTCTAGCCTCAGGTCCTACCACCTCCTCCTTAATGACGAATCATGACCCACATTTTTTAACCATTAAAATGTATTTAATTAAAATCTGTGCAGTTTGCATAAGAAGCAAATATTCCCTCTACAATTAATTCAATAAGCAGCCTGCCCTCACATAATAGGATACCCATGTTCTTCAAAATAAAAGCACAGCATAGACTTTTATGTTTTTCAAGCACACTTCCACGACCCACTGAAAACAGCTCCACGACCCACTTTTTGGTCCCGACCCATCAGTTGAGAACCAGGGCTCCAGACTTAGTACTAATACTGTCAGTATAACACCAGTCACTTTTTAATTTTAATGGCACGTCAGAACTCATGCTTATAAAGCCTATTGAGTGGAAAATCTAAATTGAAACTAAAGTACATTACTGATACCAAAGTGCAAAGCAAGGTCAAGTCTTTGGTGCATGTGCTGGCTGAGCAGGCTTTTATTAGAATAAATAAACTGCTATATAAACCCATTGGTAGTTGCAGCAAACACTGCACTACAGCCGTACAAAGTGATCATGTGAACTTGCAGAACCAGATAAAGTAATACTGACCTTTCTACAGATGTAGTCTCCAGGACTGAAGACCTGTGGTCGGAGTTTTAACACCAATTCTACAAGGAGGCCTGCCTCACAGTCCTGGAAAATACGTACCTATGTCCACACACACACACACACACACACACACACACACACACACACATTTTGATGAACTTTTTATGATACACTCTAAATAAAAACATAAAATTAATGCAGTTAAAAGGCCGTAAATGGATTTGTGTTGTACCTTCTTCAGTGTGTCCAGGTGCACATTTATAGCAATCTCTGCTCTTAGTTTACTGGGCAGACTCCTCAGCACTTCCTGCTCATCTATTGTCTTCTGATTGGTCCAGAGGTAATCAAACCAGCGGATGACGCGCTGCTCTAGCCCCTTGCTTACATGTCTGAAGTGCATGTAGTGTTTCAGCGTATCTACACGGCTCTGAAAGGTTGCTCTAGTTGCATTCATATTGGAGATCATGGATCCAACATTTCCCACAATGGAGGCAAAAATCAGAACACCAACCTAGGACAGAAATAACAGTTTAACCCCTTTTGTTGAACTAAAATAACTGAGATCAACAAGTCTTTATAGATCAGTCAAGTTAAGATAATTAAAGTTAAACCTTTGCTATGAACTTACCAGAAAGTCAAAAATCAGGAACAAATATTCCTCATCTCTAACGGGAGGAGGGGTCTCTCCAATGGTGGTCAGTGTCAAGGTGGACCAGTACAGGCAGTAAATGTAACTCCTGGATAGGGAGCCAAACTCAGGGTCTGATGCATTGGGATAAACCCAAGAATCTGAGCCCAGACCAAGAGCCTTGGAGAAGCTGTAGTATACACAGGCGTTCCAGTGAATGATCACCAGGATGTACAGAACCAGTTTACAGATGCGGAAAGCGTTGGGGTAGCCCGTCCGTGTCTCAGTACGTTCAAACAATTCAAACAGGCGGGGCAGGCGCAGAAGCCGGTTGAATCGAAGAAGAGGAGTGTAGCTGATTCCAACAGTCAGGTACAGGAGGTCAGTTGGAAGGATGGAGCAAATGTCAACTTTACACTGTAAGGTTCGAACGTAGGTTTCTCTGAGGCGCCGCACATCTTTCACCATCAGGCCTTGATCTAAGAAACCTTAGCACACATAAAAATGAAGGGATGTTGGTGTCGCTCAGATGATAAATGTATTAGTTAAAACCAGGATACCAGTAGGTGGTTGAATTTTAACCTTGGTTGCCCAAGTGTAGAGACTCAACACAGTTACATAATCCATATGATCAGGGACTGAGCCTGTTGTGGCAGTTGATGTGGATAACTCACTGGAGAGAGTCTTGACTCAGAAAACCAAGGCAACAACCTAACCTAAGGTTTTCTGTCATATTTAGACTATCCCTCCATCCAGTACCATATTACATATGGATGTGTAAACTGTGGGATGCACCATAAAAGGAACAAGGACTCCAAGCAGGCACCCCCCCATGAACCTTGCCCCTAGTATTCGAATGAGTCTCCACCACCAGAATGAATCTGAGCCAATCGACTGTGGTTAGGAGAGCATCCACAGTAAGAGATCAGATGGGTAAGTACAAAAGAAAAACAGGTCATGTGGGAAAAATGTGGCCATATGTTGCCCAGACCACATCTGATTGTGATCTTGGCTCAGATTTCTATGTCCTCAGTGCATCTTTTATCCATTAACAGATGCTCAGAACTGCCCCTGAGACCAGGAGGCAGAGCTGTAGTCCTACACACTCCTCTGAGCTTCCCTGTGAGCAGTTTCCCAGCCACAATGTTAATGCAATAGAGACTGTGTCTGCCCCCCAACCCAGGCCTTTTGTTACAGTTAATTCAAACTTAAATAAAAAAGGAGTAAATCAAAAAAATTTCATAAAAATTAAAACAACAACCAAAGTTATGCCAAAAAATATGAGAATTAAATGTGGTCTGTTAAATATCAGATCCCTGTCATCTAAAGCTCTATTAGTGAACGATCTGATATCAGATTATCATATTGATTTACTCTCTTTAACTGAGACTTGGCTGTGTCAGGAAGAATATGTCAGCTTAAATGAATCCACTCCTCCCAGTCATCTTAATACTCATACTCCTCGAGACACTGGTCGAGGTGGTGGAGTGGCAGCTATCTTCAGTTCTAGTCTTCTAATCAACCCTCGACCAAAACTTAGTTTCAGCTCTTTTGAAAGCCTTGTTCTGAGTTTTTCACACCCAGCTTGGAAAACTTTACAGCCTGTTTTATTTGTGATAGTATACCGCCCTCCTGGCGCATACTCTGATTTTCTAACTGAATTCTCAGAGTTTTTATCAGATTTAGTCCTGAGTTCAGATCAAATAATTATTGTAGGGGACTTCAATATTCATGTAGATGTTGATAATGATAGTCTTAGCATGGCATTTATGTCCCTTTTGGACTCTATTGGTTTCACTCAAAGTGTAAACCAGCCTACTCACCGCTTTAACCACACCCTCCACCTTGTTCTAGCTTATGGCCTTGAAACCGAAAAATTAATTGTCTTCCCACAAAATCCTCTTTTATCAGATCACCATTTAGTAACATTCGATGTCCTATTAACCGACTACACTCCAGTTAACAAAAATGTACTCACAAGATGTTTGTCTGATAGGACTGTAGCTAAATTTAAGGAAACAATTCCAGCTGCTTTTAATTCTTTACCACATCTGTTTACTACAGAAAGCTCTTATGCTAATGTTAGTCCCTCTCAGCTTGATCAGTTTGTTAATAGTACTGCAGGTTTGCTGAGAAGTACTCGACTCGATTGCCCCCTTAAAAAAGAAGATTATTAAACGACAGAGGCTAGCTCCATGGTATGACTCAGAAACTCGTAACTTGAAGCAAATGTCGCGTAAATTTGAAAGAATGTGGCGATCCACCAAAACAGAAGAGTCTCGTTTACTCTGGCAAAATAGTCTTAATAAATACAGGAAGGCCCTACGGCATGCTCGAGGTGTCTACTACTCCTCCCTCATAGAAGAACATAAAAACAATCCCAGGTACCTTTTCAGCACTGTAGCCAGGCTGACAGAGAGTCACAGCTCCACTGAGCCAAGTATTCCTCTCTCTCTCTCTTTCTCTCTCTCTCTCTCTCTCTCTCTCTCTCTCTCTCTCTCTCTCTGTCATATTAATGCAGCTCATTAACTCTGTATCTTCTGGTCCCATTAACATTACTAACCATATATCTTCCCGGGAGTTCTTGTGCTCCCTTGTCTTGAAGGTTCCTGGGGATCGTTGCTGCAGACCACCTGCTGCTGTGGACCTGCTCGACTGCAACAACTACTAACATCAGCCTTCCCCATAGTATCATTATTGTTGCTGCTAATGCTAATAGTAGACCTGTTGACTTCAACTGTTACAATTATGATTACCTCAGCCTTTATCATTACTCTGCTTCTCTCGCTAATTTATTTATTTATTTATTTAGCCAATCTTCACCCTAGTCTACCACTATTATTGGCATTGTAACCATAAGTATGTGTCTGTTGTTGTTCATGTAACAAGGACATATGTTGTTGTTGTAACAAGGACATATGTTGTTGTTGCTCTCTTTGCCTGTCTCTATCCTGCATCTCCTTCTATCCCATTTTCGGCCCATCCAGTCGAGGCAGATGGCTGTTCAACATGAGTCTGGTTCTGCTCGAGGTTTCTGCCTGTTAAAAGGACGTTTTTCTGCCAATGTGCCGAATTGCTAAGTGCTACTCATGGTGGATTCATGTTGGGCCTCTCTTTAAATAACATAACAAAGAGTCGGTCTAGACCTGCTCTTTCTGTAAAGTGTCTCGAGATAACCCTGGTTATGATTTGGCGCTATACAAATAAAATTTGATTGATTTGATTTGATTGAAAGGTGTGTTACCAGATGTAACCGGGGCCACAGTGGCAATAGGATAAAGGACAAACATTTCCATGGAGTAATGAAAAACTAAATCTTATTTCACAGATTTTTCATTACCTGTGTGGAGACGAACTGCTATATCCAGAATATAGACTCCATCACAGACGTAGTCCAGAACCAGCCACACCAACACAGTTCCCATCTGGAGCTCATCAAAACAGGCCCTACAGAAAAAGACACACTTAGAAGCTTACAAATAAAGGAAATCATGAGTAAAAAAATTGTCTTTCAAAACAGGATTTTTAAGTGTCTACTTTTAGCCATGGAAATAGCATTTGTCTAACAGTAATATCAAAAACAAGCAGTCAACCAATATGCCAAAATCCTTCAAAAAAGAAAGTCACGTATTTTTCCATATCAAAACAGGGACAAATATGTGGCTGTACAAGGTAATTATGCCGTACATTAAAAAGAAAAGGTCTTGAAAGCCTTTATGTTTTACTTATCGGGGCTGTTTAACAACCTGTAAGATAGATAGACAGACTGAGAGATGTACTTTATGGGTCCCAAACTTGGAAACTGGGGTGTTACAGCAGCAAGTTATCAAAGCTTGCTTTGATAACTCAATGAACTAAAACATGCTAAAACTGCAGATAGTGGTGATAACTGTGTGGTATCGTTGTTACAGGCAATATAATTTACTTCATTTTATTAATACAAAAACAAAAAATTATTGCAACTTTAAAGATAAATATGTTATAGGCGCATAGGTATCTCATTTAAGCCATTAATATCAGAAGTATTAACCATGCTAGCTAAGCAACTAGCTTAATCTCTTAATTCGTGTTTTTATTAGATATTTTATTTTGACTCTTTTCTCGTGTTTCTGTTGCTTCACTTCCTGCCACTGTGGATTTTCCTGCCAGTGTGATTGTCTAGATCGGGCCAATTAAGTTTCACCTGTTCCTCATTACCTGCCTGTCTGAAAGTGTTTAGTCTGTATCGTCCCTTGTTTCAGAACCCGTTCTTTTGTTTAGAAGAATTATTTCAGAATGTTTTGGGTTTGATCTTTACCTGCCTCACAGTTCTGTCCTGTGTTTTTGAATTTTCTACAAATGTATTATTTTTTATTGTGAGAAAATGTGGAAAACAAGTGAAAAGTGCAAAACTATAGAAAACATACAAAACATGGAGGACGAGAAACTCTACAAAATAATCAGACATAATAAAAAAGGAAATCAAACAAACAAACAAACAAACAAACAGAGAAAAAAGAAAGAAAGAAAGAATAAAAACAAAGAAGAAGATGTAAGCTATGTTTGATGGTCTATGAGAAGGTGAAAATGTGAGGGGTTTATGTGTGTAAATCTCTATGAATGTGTAGGTGTGTACTGTGTGTTTCTGTTCACCAGCTCTATCATTGCAATCTGCTTTTGGGTCCTCTCCCCAGTAATTTAGTTTTCTGGAATACTTGACAAATCCTGCCTGTGCCTCCTCCTCTAAGCACAAATGTGGGATTTTTTGCAGCAGAAAGTTCAGAGACACATTTCATTTTTCCTCTAAAGAAACCATATATGTGTGACATCACCATCAGTAAGCCCATGCTTTTTACAGTAACGGAGCAATCCTAAGAAACATCATTCACAGTAGTGCAAGAAGTAGTACTAGAACGGCCACTAGTATTGGTGTATAAGACTAAAAACAGTTCCCAACCTGACAACTAGAAGGGTCCAGTTATAAAAGACCGCAGCACCAATCACCATCAGCCAGTGGTAGTACGCGTCATCAGAAGGTGACAAGACTTCGACATTAAACTTCTTCCTCCTGAGACAGTGAGGCAAAAAAGAGATTTATTTTGAGTCAGTTGATCTTTCCATGGGTTCGCTTTTCATCAGTTTTTCCTTTTCTTACTTGGGTCTGGGGCGCCTGATTTCATGATCTGCGTCAGAGCCAGTGTGGCTGAACCTGCTGGGCTGGGCTTGTTGGTCCACGTTGGCGGGGCCTCTGAAACGCTCCAAGAAGGAATCTGGCCGTTCCGTCTCCTCAGCCAAACTCTTCTGTGCCCATTCTCTAAGAGTCATCACCATGTTGACTATCCTGAAACAGAGAAAAGATATGTTTAGATGTACAGGGCACCAAAAACTCACCTTTACCAAATAATTAAAAGAACAATTAAATACTATAAAAGGTGTTAATTAAACGAGTTGTTCAGTTAATTGATCAGCTGTCCTACCTGGACAGGGCACCACGGCCACGAAGAGAATTCTGGGAATTAATATCTCTTCTGTCAATTGCCGCCATTCTCTGAAGCTCTGAAGACGTGTCATCACACATAGACTGTGCTCTACTCACACACACACACACACACACACACCACATACACATAAGAAAATACTTCAGAGCCTTTTACAACAAAATCCATAAACTCCGACTCCTTCACAAGGTAATAACTTTCTTCATCACATTTTATAGAGTGATTAAAACAGAGGAGACACAATGCAATGGGATACCTGTAGCTCTGTAGCTCTCGGGGGAAAAGAAATGTGTGTATATATTATAGAATCAGATAAATATTCATATTTCTAACAATTTAATCATCAGTTTTTTGCAATGATGTCAGTACATCAGGCTGTAAACACAGCACTGAGAGATGATCATCTCGTTAGCAAACAGTTGATTAGCCTTACACATCACGCAGGCATTAGGTAACATTATGTTTCTGTCCATATGATGGATGTAAGCCCAATATTCACTCTTCTTTTAGCTCAGCTGTTTCCTCCACCACCTCTTAAGAAAAACACCCTGCTCTTTAGCAGCTAAATGCTCCTTAATGTTGATTAGAAAGTGGTTTATTCTGTGTGTCAGTCAGTGAGTGCTGGCCAGGCAGCATACTGTGGTTCATCTGAGCTTTTACTGCTGCTGGCTATGATGAGAGCTGTGAGACCTAAACAGAAAACGAATAAGGTACGTTAACCAATAGACTGAGTTGAAAGAAGCTGATACGTTCAATGGACCTTCCCATTGTTGATACAAAAACATTGATTTGTGCTGCTTTATGAAATGTAAATGCTATAGAGAATATCTATCTTTCTCAAAATACACAGACCTTTAATCTTAACATGTAAACTTAAACTAAACTCAAAACTCCAAATCTAAAAGATAGACTTGCTGCCAGCCTTGTGCAATGTCATACGCACTGCTAGTAACACATAACAGACAATTACTGCAGTCATTAAAGACCTCTCTGTCCTCAGTGGTTATTGGCTGAGGGGGTCACAGAGCTCTCAGACAGGTCAGCATGCAGTTACTGTTGTCTAATGGTTTATGATTCATGCAAGGTTAACACTAACTTATCTCAAATATGAACAATAAAGCTTCTACCTTACGAGTGGTCAGAGACAGATGTACAACCATGAAAATATGTGTGAGATTAATGCTGTGTGTGTGTGTGTGTGTGTGTGTGTGTGTGTGTGTGTGTGTGTACCTGCTCAGTGTGCTGTCAGCTCGGTCACTCTCCTCCTCTGTCCATGTTTTCACAGACAGCCTGTGTGAATCCTGCACTGGACCTGTCATACTGAACACACACCAGAGCAACACTCAGGTGACTTTGTTCATCACTGGAGAACCAAAAATACAACAACTAACTATACACACAGTTATAATATAAACATATGATAACAGACCATAGATTTAAAACGAGCAACAACAAACTCACATTAAAGAGACATGTAAACATAGAGATGCTCAGGCAGCCTACCAATCCCAAACACAACACACTAACACAAATGCAATGATGGACAGTCAGAAAATGGACGGTCATTAAGAAAGAGGTCATCCTGTATCACTACAGAAACCAGATGGCATAGCAACAAGCTGTACAGTAGTTATGGCAACAACTCATAAGAGAGAGATGTTCAAAGCCAACTAACCTGATAAATTTCCTGAAACCTCAGCGTTATTTTGTCGATCCAGATCAGTTTGCGTTTTCAGAGGAGCAGCAAACCATCTCTGTCAGCTGAGTTAGATTCACAGTAATCACACAGGACAGACAAAGACTGAGGGGATGGATGGATGGAGTGATCAAACGTAACAGATAAAAGGACTCATCACATGGCACTCGACAAAAGCATCGTTTAAATTGCAAATCATGTGTGCGTGTGTTCCTTTTCACCCCCAAGCTCATCTGAATTCGAGAGCCCTGTTTGAAGTGGCCTCCTCGCACAGAGTGTGTCTTTGTGAGCGTATATTCTCCTGATTAAGGGAAGACAAGTGTTTTTATGCACACCCCTGCACGCGTGAACTGAGATGTTTATTTCACAAACTGAAGATAAACAATACTGCACAGACACACACACACACAAAACATCATCCACATTTGATATGCTTCTTAAGGACTTGTTGATATTTTTATGGTTAAAATTGACTGTGTGACGTGAACTGTGTGGCTGTTAGTGAGTGTTTTCATGTCTACCGGTCATTGTTTTGGTTTTCTGGCCCACAAATGGGACGACACCTGCGAGCTAGTTCAGGCAGACAGCTCGAGCTGCGCTGATTTAATAAGTGATATGCGTCACTTCCACATCACCTGACAAACATTTACTCCCCTGCTCTATTTAAGCTGCAAGATTTCCTGTCTCTCCCTCTGCTCTGTCATTGCCATCGCAGCCCTGCACCAGTACTGTGCTCATACTTTCAGCCCCACCACCACCCCAGCATCCACCTGCAGGCTCCGAATAGGAGGTTTAAGATATTATCTCATCACTCCTCAATTTCTGCATATAAAATAAATCAGCGAGGAGTGATGAGCTCGGAGCCTAGACACCAAACACAAGCTATGTTCTGCTGCTGCAATGAACATTTCAAACTATAACAATGTGAGTTGTCTGACTGAACTTTATATATTTATGCTCAGTTCAGTCTCACAGCTCTTATCAATCAAAACCTGTTCAGTGTTGCTGTAAAGAAAAACAGCTGAATGGACAGTGAATATTTGACTTAACTTTATCAGCAGGCCAGAGACAAGACATCAAATAAATGCTAATGTTAGTCTGCTGGATGCTAGATGTTAGCTAACATGTCACCATATTAACTTTACAAGATGATAATCGGTCAATGTTGAATTCACAGTTTTAACAGTAACAACTGAAAGAAACAAAATAACAGCTATAGCTTTCCTCAGAAAAACATTTTAACTCCAGCTCAGTAACAAATGTAATTTGTTTGATCCGTCCACAAACAGAAACAAGAAATCTGAGAGATGTTTAAAAATAGAACTTTCCTTCAAACTTCACTTAAATGTGTGTAGAATGAAAACAATGACATCGTTGTGGACTTGTTGTGGAGTGGGAAGTGTGCCACTAGAATCTTCATCCTTTATCTACACTGCGTATCCTGTTCAGGGCCATGGGGAGGCTGGACCCTATCCCAGCTGTCATTGGTCGATAGGCGGGGTTACACTTGGACTGATCACCAGTCAATCACAGGGCTGACACACAGAGACAGACAACCTTTCACGCTCAGGCTCAAAAATACGGGCAATTAAGAGTCACCAATGAAGCTAACGAGCATGTGTTTGGACTTGAATATCCTTCTTGGCGATCATGAGATGGAGCCTGCAAATGATCGATTGAAGTGAAAAAGTAATTGGAGTAGTACACAGTACAAAAAAAATAATTTAAAAAATAAATGCCTTTTTAGAATCGTCTTAATTTTAACTTCAAATTGATCATTTAATAAGAAATTACTTAAACACAAGTCAGTAAATGCTCCTTTCCTTTTTTTATACAATGTGAATTTGATCACTTAAATTAATTCATCAAATTCAAATCCAGGTGAAGTCCATTTAGTGACAATAATTCAATTCTGACAAAACCTTCAAATACCCAGTGGCACATTCTAGATTCTATATAGGACAGAAAAGAGCAAAATACAACAGCAAAAAACAGATGGAAAAAGTATTTATTTAACATCATTGCTGTGAATATACACCTGGAGTTTTGTAAGTATGGCTTTCATGTACAACAAATGTTATGCCCACAGCTGCATCAAAAGGGCTTTACTGGGAAACATTTGGGTAAGATCATCTCTGCACAGCATTTTGACTATAGAGAGTAGAGTAAAGCATGATTAGAGGTCAGGTACAAAACAGGTATACATAATTTTATCTTTTGATTCAATATGAAAAGCAGCATCGGCTTTAATGTATTACATTTCAGATGTAACCATTTAGTAAAGAAACTGCTTCAAATACTGAGAAAAAAAGTTTCTGTGGGTTATTCAGGCCACAGGTAGCACAGATTTGTGTTTTGATGGTTAACAGTAAGTTTGGGCTTTTCTGCATCAATGAAGGTGTTCTGAAGGGTTAAACAATCCTTGGAAAGTAGAAAAGAACATTACAGGATGTCCTTAATTTGCATTTAAATTAACTTTTCAATTAAACTTCAAATGTAGGATAAACTAATAGAAGAATATGAATAACTACATATTAATGGATTCACTCTAACAGAGTATGTGCATGGTTGATGGCATTTTGAGGGGAAAACTTAAGGCTTGTTTAAAGGTTCAAATTAAGGGATGACTTTAATGTTATGTAGTCAGTCTTTTCCCCTTGAAAAGCCCTTAAAGATAACCTAATACAATTACAATAAAAATATTATGGTAATAACCCTCAGAATCCCTCAGAATGAAGGGATAAATGAATGGACTTTAAAGGTAGAAAAAAGGTATTCAGTTTTATAGTTTCAAGTAGGAAGCCATAAAATGCCTATGGTGTATTACAGCTTTGGTCATACATGAAAAAGTCCTGAAGGTATTTAATAAAAACATAATCTTATTGCTCAAGGAAAGAAAATCATACAGTGAACTGTCTGGTACATTGGAAGATACATAGATATCATGAGGCAGCGACACATGGGAAAGTTTGAGGCGGTGCAGCGCGCAAAATGTCAAATGAATCTTTCGGAATGTGACGCTTCTAACTCAACCACTCCAGTGTCCAAAAGCAAAAGTGAGGAAAGGAATCACGCTAAATGTTTTCCATGTAGCAGTTATACAAGTCTCACGTCACTGCAAACTGTCTGACCAACTTTCTGATCAAAATCACAATCAATCAACTCTTTCTGTCAGTACACACAACTCTGAATTTTTGTTTTCAAACAGTTTGATGCAGTATGCAGATGAAAAAGTAAGACTTCCATTTATGCTCCCAATGTGGACAGACAACCAGTGTGTTTGTGTGAATGTGCCTCTCCTTCAACATCTCTTCATGCCTCTCCCCATCAGGCAGGCGAAGATGGTCATCACCATTTTGGGGTTGATCTCTACCAAGTCCTCAGGCAGGGCGTAGACTTTTGCCCCGATCTTCCTCGCCATGGAAACAGCATACCTGGAGAAGAACAGGGTCATGGTTAGGATCACCATGAGAATGTAAGTTATAATGAATTATTTAATTGACAGCACTGTGGGCTTTACATGGCTGCTACAATCTCAGACAGAGTCTGAGTGTTCGGTGGTTTTTTTACCAGCTTTTGTTGTGTCTGTTAAAATACTGAGTTTACAATGGGACATTTTGAACAGATAGAAATTATTTTTTCAAAAACAAAACCTTAATCATGTAGGTGCAAAAATGTTTATGGAAGACGTCCCTTAAAATCAATAATTTAGACATAAATAGATTACCATATTCAAACCCAGCAACTATGAATAAGCACAAAGTCAATGAAAAGCCAGGGGGTGATTACTTGGCATTGTCCAGTTTGTCTTCGTCTGACAGAGTTCCTGTTTTAACCAGATCGAAGTTCACACTCTGTGGCTGAATGGCATCAATCACGTCCAGGACTGGAATACTGGTCCCGATCGATTTGTCCTGAGCAGCAGGATACACACAAACATAACACATGTATACAGATGTAACAGATATGCAACATACCAAGTCCAGAACTTCTTTGCCAAGGAGAGATTCAAATTGATACGGCCCAAAAGTACTAAAGTGTAACTATAGTAAAACTCACCTTAAAGCTTTTGATAGAGGAGCTCTTGCCAGCCTCAGCCAGAGTCTTGTTGACCCATGAAACTATCAGATCATCTCCTGCAGCATCTCCATCTCCAAGGTCCTCAAGAACGTTTAAAGTGTACCTGCATTCAGATATAAAAAGACCAGATGTAAGCATATCAACTATTAAAATATAGTATGTTTGTAGCCTCTTTCTCCTAACACTGAGTTTAATCAGTAATCATTCAAATGAGTCCTACATTGTCACAAAAAGAGGCTATTCTTTCTGCCTTACCTTGGTGTATTTTGGGTGTGTTTGCTTTTCTTGTGGTTTCACTCAAAAAAAAAACATCCTTGAGTTGATCTTGATCTATCAATTTGAAACTGTGAAGCTTTATGTCTTTGCTGAGGGAACAGCGCCCTCTCCTTGTTTAGGACTGTATAGCAACTAAACCTTCAAGACTGAATGCAAAAAATGCAGTCTTACTTCTCAGTGGTATTTTCCTTGTTTTATTCCGAGTTTATTTCTCAACATCTCCAATGACTACCTAAAAAAAGTTATTTTTTAAATTTTAAGGACTAAATCACCTCCTCATCAGCTGCCACACCAGTGCCAGAGTGAGAGTTGCATTTCCATCGTAGAGGTCCTGTCCAGCAATTCCCACCAGGGAAAAACCAGCCTTTCCCTTACCCAGTTCCACAGCATAGTTACAGTTTTCTATCTGTCGTACACATAAACACACAGAAAAGTT
The DNA here is from genome assembly GCF_022749685.1 of Semicossyphus pulcher. NCBI lineage: Eukaryota > Metazoa > Chordata > Actinopteri > Labriformes > Labridae > Semicossyphus > Semicossyphus pulcher. The sequence goes on along the minus strand of NW_027211693.1, from coordinate 34,673,872 downwards.
ACCATATTTTACAGAAAACACAGTTTTTTGTTAAATGACAGAATGTATAACTCATGTTGTTGTGTATGGAAAAACAGGATGACACCATACAGTACATACAGTATAATACATCACTTTTATTCTCATTTATTTGAGGATGCATTCTTCAAAGGTTACACACCTAAAGTTTGGAAAGTAGAGTGTACATTTACCTTTTTTAAGTGCCCTACTACTGCCTTGAATGGAGGGTGGTTGACTCTGTTGTCCCAGTCCACTGGCACCTTAATCCTTTCATAAAGCTGGAGAATAACCATGGCATCCATCAGATCACTGCAAAAACACACACATGCACACATGCATTTAAATGGAGAATCATGCAACAGTTAACATGACAACTACACCAAGTGAGAGATACTGACCCGTAGATATGGTGAACGTATGGACTGACTCCAAGAGAGTTCATCCAGTTCCTGAAAGTTCTCTCCTCCCTGGTCTCACCTAAAGTGTAAGACGCAAACTCCTTTTAGTAAAAGCTACTTTCTACATGTGTAGACGTAAGTAAGGAACATTTAAAAGAGGAATTATTTGTCCATGCTTACTCTCCAGATTCCAGTCTTGGTTCTCTGGTTTGGTGAGAGCCGGGTGTTTGTTGAAGAGTGTAGCTACAAAGGCCATGTTGAGCTTTGAGTTACCACACACTACATCAGTAGCAGTTACGAACTGGCGGCAGCCGAGGCGGTCGGCCTGTTGGAGCATGCACTCTGCTCTCTTCGAAAGATCCTTCTCCTAGTGGAACATAAAACATAAGAGTGAGCACAGATTTACATTTTGCTTTCTTGCTCTGCTGTAATTGATAAAGAACATCCTTTATGGAGTCCCATTCCCTAAATTATATTGCAATACATGTCTGACTAGATAAATGGTAAAATGCACTGTACTTATCAGAACCAGAATCAGTCATTCACATCAGTCAATCAATCATTATAGAGCGCTTTTCTAGTCTTGCGACCACTCAAAGCTACTTTTACACTACATGTCACATTCACACATTCACACACACGTTCCCAAACTGATGGCAAAGGCCTAAGTGCCAATCTCCAATCAGATCTATGCCCATTCATACCCATTTTCTGTGCCACCGGGAGAAATTTGGGATTCAGTGTCTGGCCCAAGGACACTTTGACATGTGACTGTAGCAGTCAGGGATCAAACCCCCAACCTTCCGATTGAGAAACGACCGACTCTAAATTAAAAATACATATTGTAGCTGTTACTTTTGCTTAATCATCTTACATAAACACCAGTCATGTCTATCTCAACCCGTGGAGCGTCCTCTTTAGAGCCGTCTGGTGCGATCTGCTCGAGCAGGTGGAAGTATGCCTTGGAGTCCTGCACAGGAAGAGAAAGATAAACAACCATCCTGTTTGATAATCACTCCCCACCCAAAGTGACAGGTTTATCCTCCTAGGGATTGCTTTAAAGCTATGACATGGAGTATTAAATATGTAGTTTATAATACACATTGACTTTAAGCAAATGGCACAGATATGATCCTGAAACTAAGGAAAGTGTTAAAAAGTCAAATTATATTTTCACTGGTAATTCATTGAGAGGCCAAGTCATCACAGTGACATTTTCTAACCTTAATATCTCCAGAAAAGTTTGATATTGACATGCCAACTTTCTTCAGATGGAAATTGGCCCAACGCAGCAGCAGCTCCTCAGGACTGAGTTTCATCAACTCTTCCAGGCTCTCCCCTTCCTCTAGCAATGCTGCTATGGCTGAACACAGAAACACATGCAGGACTTTAATTTGTGAGCGCAGAATGATTGATTAAAAAAAACAAAACCATAGGAAAGAGATTTTGTAAATGTATTTATTTAGGATCCCCATAAGTCATTACCGAGGTAAGAACTATTCCTCCTGGGGTCTATTTCTTGATACAAGTTATTTTTGTTTGTTTTTTCAGTATGGTTTAGTCTTAACTATCTCCTACAAGTTATATTGTCACATGTGGTTTGTATGTATGGGAATATTTCCTTTATGTCAACAGATAAGCCTGACTCCGTGAATGTGTGTGTGTTTGTTACTTACCTTCATTGCGGCTCAGCTCTATATCAGCAAACAGTCCTATCTTGATGATCTGCCAGAGGAGGCCAAGCACCAGGTGAGGTTTTCCCTCCTTCAGATCCTGGGCTCCGATATTGACAACTTGGCAGCCGATGGCTGAGGCCGAATTCAGAGCCAAGTTCAGATTCTCCTGTTGGGGACAATAAGTGATGAAAAGGCCAATATAGTCAACATATTTATGTAATAAAATGTTTATATGTGTAATCAGTCATCATTCCCCCTATATATTTTTTAAATCTTTTTTGTAAATAAGAACCAAAAAGTAGTTGAACAAATGTATTCAATTTTATTTTCAAAGCGTCTTTGCAGCCTTGTTTATTCACTGTGTCCATGGAAAAAATGATAAGGGCAGCCAATGAGAGGAGATGGTCCTTCTACTTTTCTGGTTACTGCATCACTTTTCACTAATACATGTTAAGACAAGCTTAATGTTCGGTGATTTGTGATGCTGTGTATACAGTATGCAAATGCAAAGGAAACAGAATAGTCTAGAAACAAATATCTTCTATACTTATCTAGACCTGGAAATCACTAAAATCATTCCACTCCATACTGTGCAGGAACCATGACTGATGTAGTTTTAGTTAGGAAAGTAAAATGACTGATAAATTAATTACTCTTTTATTTAATTTCTTTTAATTGTTAAAATGTATGTGTATGTTTTTAAGTACCAAATATAAAACTGAATGAGGACACCTGTCATAACATTTAAGATTGCTTATTATTCAAGCATTAAATTAACTAATTAGCTGACTACGGACTAACTAGTAAATCAACTAGCAACTTACTAACCTGAGTGGTGAAAGGCGTGAGTTTCTTTTTATTGATGGTTCTTTCGTCGATGGTGTCAGGAACAGAGAGGTTGATGAGTTTACTGCAAAAAAACAGAGTTTGTATTCACACAATAAACCGATACAAGGCTTAAAAAAGACTAAAAAGGATTAAGATAAACATACAGTTAGTTGATCAGAGATGCGTACAGACAATTGAGACAATAATGTGTTGAAGAACATTATATTTTAACAATCTTGTCAGATTTGTCTCGTTTACCAAAGCATGATGCCGTCGGCCACTGCTTTAAACAGAGCTTCGGTGTTGGGGTCGATGGGCAGGATGCCTTCACAGTCTGGATCCTTCTCCAAAGCAGAGCTGATGTAGTTGGCAAAGGCATAACGCTCCTGCTCTGAAATACAGTTGAGACAAGCATCACGGATGCTGTTTTGATGCCGTTGATCACAGTTAACAGTGAACCCTAACATATCATACATATAGGCCTTAGGTATGAGTGTTAATAAAGCCTCACTAACCAGAGATTGAGTGTTGAGTTCCTTCACTGGAGATCTCACTGGTTCCCCCGATGGCTACAATTCCTTCTTTCTTATTGAGAGCTTTCCTGAAACCCTGGGCCATGCGGTCGTCCTTTAAATCCTGGAAAATCTGAAAATTCACACCAGAACAGTAACTTGTGGTTACACTGGTTAAGATAATGATTTATGATTAACCATGCTCATCAGTTTGTGTTTTCCAGTTAGTCAGTTACTTACCGAGTAAGTTAGTTTCAACATCAAGTATCACAGACTAATATTTAATTTAATTGATCAAGTCAGCCAAGCAACTAGCTTATTTGTAAGGGGACCATCAGTCAACGTTGAGTTAGTAAATGGTTAGTGAAGTTAGTTTTTTAGTGTTACCTACAGCCGTGAACTCTTCAAGGCTGACATGGCTGTCGTTGTTTCTGTCCAGCTTCTGAAGGAGTTCTCTGATCTGGTATCCAGGCAGAGGACAGCCCACCTCTTGGAACAGGGCGCCCAGTTCAGAGGCGCAGATGTACCCATTGCAATCCACATCTAGAAAAGAGTGTCAAATTTCAAGCAATATTTCATTGAAGCCGGGGCTGCTCTGCTCTCTCACTTTTGATTGAGTCAAGTGTCAAGTTCGTGACAACTTCTACATTTGCTATTCTAAACAGCAGGAGTCGGAGAGGACCGGATTCAACGTTTGACTGTGCTGGTCAAATTTACATGTGTTCATGCTCTTTGTCAAGTCTGGAAAAAAACACTGCTGATGTCACTGTGGTTTTCTTAGTTTGGGCATAAGCTTTATTCAGGGGAATATACTGTAGTTCCTGCAGTGCATTGTGGAAAGTGTAGGATCAAGTGTTTTCGGACTATGACCCATATTAGGGGTCGAGATATTTGCCGTCTCCTGTCTAATTTTACTGTTTTGCTGTCACTTCGTATCACAAGTCCCCTGCTTCGGGAAAAATACCCAACAATAAGTGATTTACTCTGATATATGATAAATGCCAATAATAATTCTGAATAATACAATCATCATACTTGTTGCTGAGAGTTAGAAGGGTAGGGAAGATACCACTCTCATGTCTGTTAGTTAAAAATAAAGCTATAGTCAGGAAACTGCTGGAAGAAACAGCTAGCATGGCTCTGTCTAAAGGTAACAAACGCCTTCCTTTGGCTCCATCTTTACATTTAACAAATGGAGATTAGCATCCATCTGCTCATCTCAAGCTGAGCAAGAAAACCAAGACGCAGATCTTCCAAAATTCCAAGTATTCCTTATTCCAATAACTTAAATATAGGCATATTAAAGGTTTCATTTCTTTTCATAAATTCCAAGAAAAAAACATCTGTCTGTAAGATGGTGCACACACACACACACACACACACACATACACAGGCACGCACACACGCACGCACGCACACACAAGACACAGTGTTCAAGCACATGTGTTAGTCAGCTGCTTTGCTGCACTTCAAACAGGATGTTCATTTACCATCTCTGCACGTTACTCACCCACTTTCTGGAATCCCTCCCTGATCTCCTCCATCTCCTCAGCGCTGACGTTTGTTGACATACTGATAACTGTAAAATAGATCAGCAGAACACAGGAAAGAGCTGCATTAAGGTACTGCAATGCAATTTTAGCCATGAGGGTCGATATTTTTTTTACACCTGCAAAACGTACACCTTACTTTACACATCACACACATTATGAGAAATGATGGTACTAAATCATCACATTATCTGCAGAACCTCAATTTAATTGAGGCAAACAAGTAACATAAAGTAAATTATGTTATCATCTGTAACACAGGTTACAAATAGCGTTATATTTTACAGTACAAGAATACCAAGCACAAAACAATCCAAACTTTTAAATACTCACAAACTCATAAAAAATAAAGCATTCAAAAATAGACACAAAAACAAATTGCATACAGCGACCAATCACAACTCACAGCAACCCTTAACATTAAAGACAGGTCAACTAAAAGAAGTGGATTATTAAATGGTTATTTTCAAACAGTCAACAGATCCATCTGATCTTATGGGAGGGGGGAGATCGTTCTTAAGTATTGGTTCTATTATAGCAACAGAGGAGTCAGCTTGAAGTCAGAAGTCAGATTTGATGACCTCAGTGGCCTCTTAGTGGAGTCAGGAATAGTAATTCTGAAATGTCAGCAGGAGATAAGCCTTCAGGTGCCTTCAAATTGATGAAAGAATCTTTAAATAAATCCTGAACTTCACTAGCAACCAGTGCAGACAGACAAAAAAACATTCCGCGGCTGTCACGCACTGCTCAACTATGCAGTGAGAAGACACTGTAACTTGAGCAAAAAGGTTGTGGCAGAAATTAAGCAGAGAAAGATGAAAGCAAGAATATTCATTCATAGGCCTTTACTAATGTTCTAAACTTTTGCAGTTTTCATAGTTGAATATAATAGAAATAAACCAATTTATTGACCTTCATTTTCAAGGTCCAAGAACGAAAAGCTTACCGATGTCATTTGTTTAAGAAATGTAAGTAACATCACTCCAGCCAAATAACTGAGTAGGGCATCAACAGTCATCTGGTTTTACTAAGGGGAGTCAAAGGGGAGCATACAAAGAGAGGACTGAACCCTGTGCCTGATCACATGCTTGTACTATAGTTAGTGTGTCTTGAAAAAATAAATGGCCATGTCTCATAAGTCTCTAATGAAACTTTACACTTCAGCTGTGTTGATTAACAATGGTCAGAATATAACAGGTTGATGATATGAGTCTGTTGCATTTAGGATTGCTGTTAGAAAGTGTGTGTTGGGTTGGCAGCATTGCTTCTTTTCATACTATTATAATATTGATTCCACTTTGCATGCTGATGAAGAGCATCTTCCTGAAATGAACATGCATTGAAGTTACTCTATGTGCCTTTCCTTAAATGTATATTAGGTAGGATTTTCCCAGAAAAATTAAATATAGACTTTTACAAATATAATATAAATCATCACTTATGAGCTTCATAAGTGTGTGTTGGTGAGTGTGTGGGCAGACCCTTGTGAGACCCTTCCCTCTGCATCTATTCTTTTTTGAGGAGGGGCACTGTCGTGGTTCCCTGAGCCAATCACAGCGTACAGGTGAGTGTGGGAAAGGTTCAAATTAGCAACTGGGCCCCATTCAGACCGGCGAACATGGCGAAAGAGCGATGCAGAGTTGGCCTTCTTTCTGAGTGAGAGTGAGCTTCTGGTGACAAAGAGCCCAGGAGGAGGGGCCCAGTTTGAATGTGTTGTTGACAAAATGCAAGAAAAAATGATTATACCTTTAACCAGCAGGCACGCTGGAGACAGTAGCACATGAAATTGGCCTGTATAGTCAGTGAAATTTGCTTTTTTAATTTCACTTTAGAGCTTCGCTGAATCCCACACTTTTGCGGTGTAATGGCTTGTACTTGTTGCCTCATGTATTTTTCTAGGAAAGTCCCCATAGCCATCAACACAATAAAGCAGAACTAACCAATCACAGCACAGGAGGACTGGGATTAGTCTGAGCTCTATTCAAAAAGTAATGTTTGTAAACATTAGCTGACATTAGCCACCATATGCTACTGGTCATACCAAAGCCAGCTGTAGCATCAAAACCCCTGCTTGTTTTGAACTGATGGGACAGTGTATAATCGCTTAGAATGGGACATTTTAAATTAAGTAGGAGTATTTCCTCCTTTAAAAAGTTCGATCTCAATTAAACAACTTATAAATTCATCATTAATTGATGATTTTTGAAAATCTGTTAGTAGAGGTTCAGCACCAACATTAACACAGTAAAGATGATTATAGTGATTAGGCTTATATTCATAACTTCTATGAGTACAACAGACAGATTTGTTAAATAGGATAGCTCAAGCTCTGTAAGCCTGGTCTATGAGATATGATAGCACAGTGTGTTCATAATTCTCTATTAACCGTTAAATGCTTGGGTCAGCATGGAGCCATACGACAGCTTTCCACCTGAACAGCCCAGTGAACTCAGCCGGGAAAATAGATAGCAGCTTAATCTATAATACAAAGAGCCATTTAGTCTTAACTCAGCCTGAAGGCCATTCCATAACATCTGAAAGATTTATACTGCCTTTAGTGTTATGTGATCCTTTAATGGAGGGTTTACAGGGTTTTGCCTTTTGTTGATAGCTAATACAACTGTACATACTGAAGATATTAAGTACCCACAAACACTTTTATTTACCTGTTCTTTGGTCATAAACACGGCAGATAAAGATCAGACTTTTAAACTTTAAGATAAGATAATCCTTTATTCGTCCCACAACGAGGACATCTGCAGCGTTACAGCAGCAAAGTGAATAGTGCAAACATTACAATACAGGACATATAAAAATAAGTAAGTAAATAATTGAATTTTAATTTGGGAGAGCTGACTGTTTTAAGACACCAAATACGTTAATTAAACGATGTAGCCATATATATTAGTCTTTGAAGCATATCCCATTAATTACAGACAAATCCTATTAGATCTTAGGCTAGGATGATGCTTTTAGCAGCAAAAAGCATAACTCGAAGCAGGTTGGCAGCTTAATGTATCACATGAGATACTGTTATCGAAAAAAAATGGCCTAGATATTCAGTACCAGGAATTAGAGATTAGCCTGTAGTGTATATGATTTTCTCTGAGAGCTCTCCAAGAGCCTTAATAGCTCAAGATATGGCAACCTGATGTATTACACAACAGATAATCAATTTCAGCCCAGCAAGCTAAAGCCATTCTGTCAAATCAAGAATTATTATTGGTTTGAGATCTAGCTCCAAACATCATAAACAAGGCTGCTCCTTAAGCTAACAGAAACATATCACACATAATTAGACATCCATTAAAAGACCTGGTTTAATAAGAAACCAAGATCCAACTTAAAGAGATTAAAGGCGCTTTTCAGTCTGAAGCCGGTGACTTTGAAGGGGATTAACAACTCTGAGTGTCTTGACAAAATCTCTTGAATGGGCTATGATCATGTTGCAGCGCCTGGCGTACAAACAAATAGGCTATGCTTTGGCACCAGTATGCAAACTAAGTGGTTGCATAGTCAGACACGAACAGGCAGACAAAGGCAGACAATCACAGGGCAACTAATCTCTCCAAATACCCTTCAAACACACACATTTGTTTGAGACACTCCTAATGTGTGTAATGATTGAAAAGTATTCATTTTAATGCAAAACAGGCCTATACAAAATAAAGACATTGTCCTCCTTGAGGCAAAAGACTTTGTAAATCTGAAGAAACTAAAATACTACGTTGCAGATTTACCAAACAGGAGGGCAGGCATTTTATAAGCGTTTTCCAATAAATTGGAAATAGGACGACATGATAGGAAAGACATGATAACGTTTAAGGTTTATGCAAATTAGATTATTATAACTAATCACAGTATAATAAATGTTTCATTGAGAAATAACTGTCCATTCAGAAATGTTGGGTTACAGAAAAAAAGTACATTTACAGCCTGCCACCAGATGTCACTGCTTCAGGTAGAACAGACCTTCATACTGAGGACTTTTACGGTTTGTCCTTCCTGTGCTTTCAGTGCATGTTTATTTAAGTAAAGGTAGATTAAAACTCTGTACATGCCATCACAGTGAAAATCATGAAGTTGCAGAAAAATGTAATTAAATGCTGGTCCTATTACATTATAACATATTTATCATAGGTCTATCAGGTCACACCTGTGGAAAATGCCTGGTGATAAACAAGTTTTCTGTCAATCAATCAATCAATCAATCAATCAATCAGGAATGTATTTAGAATCCGGTCATTCCTGGATGATCTAATATTTACTCACTGACACTGACACATGGTCAGGATGCCATTTGTCCTCCAGATTTAGATTCTGAGGATTCATTCATGCCGTCACACACATGCACAAGACTGAAGGAGTGTGTCCATAACCTACAGAAGTCCTGATGGACTGGACCCCCCCACACACACACACACTTCTCCTTCGAGTGACGAGGCAGCTCATGTCACCATTCATCCTGACACATGGCTGCTGCACTGTCTTCCCGTCACACACCAGTGGTATTAAATTATTAATTGAATAAACATGCAACGCTCCGAAACATGTAAATAAACATGAAGGGTTTTCAGTGGTCATAAAGTATTTTTGATACAGGATTAATAAAAATGCTTGTACAGACTTATTCTATGCAAAATAAATCCTAAATGATTCAAACGTTCACCAGATATTGTTGCAGCGTCCATACCAGCTTAAAAATGCATGTCGTATTATACACACCTCACATAGCCTACTGCGCATTTGTAGCTACTGTTAAAATATATTTACACACATCTCCAAACATAAAATAAGTAGCCTACGCTATATAAATGTATCATTTGCTGAATGGAAAAACAGATGTGCCGCAGTAAGCAATAAGTCCTATTTTCTGCTCACTGAATGAATTCCCCTCCTGAGTCATGAGAAAACGCCCTACACACGCCTTCCTCTTACCTGAAGTCCGCTGGTGCAATTCAGTAAAACCACCGGGGGAAATGAATCCCTGTGTCGGCCTCTCACCGCTCCTCTGTCCCGTTTTCTTCAGCTGACACCGCCCGGTTAAGAACAGCGCTCCTCCCCTCAGCGCCGCCCCTTCCCTCACCAGCACTCCTCCGTCTTCCTCCCATCAGCAGCAGTCATGTCTGACCACTTAGGAACAACAGCTTATGTTTCAACCAAGCAGAGCACACTGTATGCACTATTAGAGAGTAAAATGGAAACAGGTTTGAAATGCCAAGTGTAGCCTAATGATAATACTAACAAATTTTAATGTAAAGACTTTCAGGCATTAGCTTTATTTTCCCAATGGCTATGTGTATAACAAATGTAGGCTATTGGTTGTAAACGTTTCTAAAAGGTGAATTTAACCACTTAAAGTTATGCTCCTGCTAAACTTTGCACATGATTCATCTTTTTATTTTGTACCACTTCATCAGTGTATTTGCACATCAACATCTCTGTACACGGTAGGCTAATGACACACCTTGAATTATTGTAATTGCACATTTACAACTGTGAAGACTGTACGGTAGGCAACATTAACACCTCTACCTCCCTGTAATGTTTGTTCACATGTAAGATATATGTTCGTTTTATATTTTATATTTAATTAGGTTTACTTTTCAGATGTTACTATATTTTAGATTAATAGATTTGAGGTTATTATTTGTTAGAATTCATGGATGTATATATCCCCTCTACTAGTGTTGGGGTTATTTTTACAGTGTGTTTATTTTTATTTAGTGTGCTTTATTCGCTTTGATAACCTGCTGTTGTAACGCCACAACTTCCCAGTTAGGGATCAATAAAGTACATCTATCTATCTATCTATTGTTATGATGGGAAAAAAATTGCAAAATGTAGGCCATAGCCTTTTTTATTTTTGCTAAATGAAAGAGTTAAGTTTAGCTTAGTTTATTTGGGACAATTCACATTAATCACTAGATTTATGGAAAAAAAGATGCCAAATTTTGCCAAGGTGTTCAAAATGCTCCCTAAAACATCAAGTGAATAAAACACAAACAGGGGATGTAGTTTACATAGGCCTACACTTGGCACACTGTTGTAAAAAACACAATAGAGGCATTAGTAGGGTATATAGAACACAGATCAGACTATAGCTGTATTACCTCACATGATCTCATTGTGTTCATCTGTTAATTTGTCTATCTTGTACCATTTCATTAAAGTTTGGTTAGAGACTGTTCTTGACTCATCAGCTGTTCACTCTTGCTTTTCAATTCATACAATATATGAAATATTGTATACAAAAATAATCTTTAGTAACATTATTAGATATAACTATAAGGTGTGCTTTTATTTCAGACACAGTGCATGATTATAAGGTATTTTATTCATTGAAACAATTCCCCCCCAATGCTGTGAGACTCTTTCATTAAATTGAATAAAACAGTCTAGTACTTATTATTTAAAATATATCAATAGCTTTATTATGTAGTGCACATGTTTATTATAATAAATGATATTATTGATATTGATATTGTTAAAAATGAATATGAAAAACTGAGTTAGTTGACCCTGGTACTTCCAAAATACGTAAAGCCTACATTAGCAATCTCTTTCAACACATTTTCATTGAACTCAGTATAACTCTGCCATCAGCCAATAAAGAAGCATATGTGCTAATATTTGATTAATACCTGCAGTTATTCAGATGTGGGAGGTCAACTTATCTGCTTACATACTGTGTAGTCATACATGCCACTTGAGTGACTCATTTCTCTACATCAGTGGTTCTCACACTTTTTGTGTACCAAGGGCCCCTAAGCTGCCCCAATTAGACCAAAGACCCCATTTGATAACATGTAGTGCCGAGGGTCCCCATCTAATATGATTTTTGCTATTTGATATGTTATTACAGGACATGTATTAAACCTAGGACCAAATAGTCCTAACTTTGAACACCGCTGGTCTGTATGAGCAGTTTAAATGTAAGCTGGTTATATTACCACATTCTACACAAACTGCCCTTACTATTGAAAACACCACTTCAACCTAATATTTGAAGATGTATGACTATCAGACAAGGTAAAATGTAGTAATCTGCAGATGACTATGATTGTTCATTCTGTAAACATGCTTTATCAGTGAGTGTAACTTTGTCTATGAACTGTCAAAGCTCTGCTGCTGCCACCAGTCTCTACACGCAGGAATTCCTCCTGGTTCCCTCCTCCTCGTCTCATTCCTACTCTTCTCATACCTTTCCTTCCCGTCCGTCCCCTTTTTCTCCTCTCTTTCTTCTAACAGATCTCTCTCTCTCTCCCCCTCTCTTTCTCTGGTGATGTGCTGAATCTTGTCTGTCTGAATTCCTCCTCTGTGGCAGACACCCAGGAAAAATCTTTCCAGAAGGCCTTGACTTTTCTGTTTGCCACCCTTCTTTCTGAGACACAGCGTTGGGTTACGATTTAGCGGTTGTGTCCTGCACAAACTTGCAGCCTTCTGATGAACTTTTTCACAATGCTTGATTACTGACATTGTAACATTAGTCATCAGCAGTGATGTGTCTGGGGAAAAAAGATGGGGAAAGTGTAATCATCACAAGGTAAAGACCACATCATAAACATATTAACTTCACGGTCAAATTCACCAACATCTCTTCAGAGCCTTTTAATAAATCAAAGAAAATTTGCACTTTTAATCTGAAGTGCAACGCTCTAGGTTCAAACAAATGAAAAATTCCCCAACCCAGCTCAACTCTGTTTAACAATTAAGGAGTGGACTAGTTAATCAAGTCATCACATGGCACAGAGTGAGTGACAGACAAGCTATTTCTCACTTATCTTTCCCATGACTGTTGATTGTTGAGAAACAGAAATGTCGGGCACCCTAACAAAATACATAACCACATCTTCTCCCTTCATATCTGGCCATGGATCTTTAATACAGTTCACCTCCCTCTCTCTCTTTTGTAGACTATTACCTGTCAAATATAGAAAGTGCTCAGGGAAGTGTTCATCTGCTAATTAATATACACCAAAAACAGTTGCATTCAATAATTGATCTTTTTAGCATATTAAGCAGTTACCATTGTAAAGACAATCAGTGTTTTAAAAGGCAGAAAGTAAGCAATTTTGCTCAGGTTAACTTTGAGCGATGATGCAATGCAGAGAATTACAACATTATCAGTACAGTGAAACTTTGGGGATACAGTAAACATCCTGTGAGCTTCCACAGTGTTTAACTTTAATGCAAAACACTGACCTATAGGAAACTGTCCTGTCAGAGTTCAGTCATATTAACTGTGTAAACAGCACAGAGTTGGATACATGGCCCGTACTGGGTTATGAGGAGTTGACAATTGTACAGTTCATGTACATGTATGTACTTTATTGTCTGGTTAACAACAGGGTAGGCTACCAGTTAATTGCTTTTTCTTTCTGGTCTAACCAGGCAGCAATGTGCATCAAACTAAACAGGAGGGTCAGGAAGAAGTCAATCAGCACAGTATGGAGAGCTGTAATAAGGCAACAAGTATATAAACCAGTGTGTGAGGACAAACAAAAGAAAGGTCAGAAGAAGAAATCTTTCTGGGACGATATGGGTTGCAACAGGAAGAAGAGATCTTAGGAGGCTGTCAGCAGTGACATTCGCGGCATGTTTCACCAGGTCCGTCTTCGTCCTGAGGACCAGTCCCTTCTAAGGTTCCTGTGGAGAGACATGAAACACGAAGAGCCGCCAAACATCTATGAATGGAGGGTGCTTCCGTTTGGCACCACCTGTTCCCCCTGCTGTGCCACGTTCACTCTCCAAAAACATATCATCGAACACAGCACTGAGGGCGAGGACATCAGAGACGCGGCCCTCAAGTCATTCTAGATATCAGAAGAGGAAGCCAAGGCCCTTGTAGGTAAACTCCAGGACATACTGGTCAGTGGGGGATTTGAACTGAGACAGTGGGCCAGCAATAAGCCTACAGTTATTTCCCATCTCCCACCTGCGCACAGATCAGAGAGTGCAGAGCTGTGGATAACTCAAGGACAACCACCTCTGCACTAGCTCTTGGACTTGTTTTGGCATTGCTCCTCAGACACGCTCTCCTAGGGTTGGCCGAACACACACATCCTGTGGAAGCCCTACAGAAGAAATACAGGCACCTGAGGGATCTGCAGACCCCTGCAGCCATTACACCTCGTACGCCCAGTTCTGCTGATTGGCTATGATCACCCCCCACTTGATCATACCAGTAGAGCCAGTATGGCTGGGGCCCCACGGAGGTCCTGCCGCAGTAAAGACTTGTCTTAGTTGGACACTCCAATGCCCAGCACACCAAACAATAAAATTAAATCAGTCCAGGAAATAGACATGTGGTGAATGATAAAAATGTTTGTTTTGGGGAACAAACCTTTCTTTTCCATATGTAAAAATTTAATTATTAGAATAGTTTAAAGATAGCATACAAAAATAATTCAATGGCTAAAAGAATGAAGTCAAATGTTAAAGTGAAACAAAGACTGAAGTTGATGATTTGTGTTTCCAGGTGAGCACAGTAACAGAAGGACCTTGGTTTTGTCTGTGGGTGCTAAACAAGGCCTGGAAGCTGACTGGCTCATGTGATAACAATGATATGTCAACAAGCCACATAAACTCGCCGATTCAATTCAATTCACCATTGTTGGCTGCTCCTCTGCCCCTCAGCTATGTGTGTGACAGAGACATGGACAGGAAGATTTATAGGGGGAGAAAGAGCCACAGACAGAGAGAGTAAGACAGACAGACTGAAAGACTGACCATTGTACATTTGGCAGGATGTGATGAAGGCTATAAACACATGCTTCTATGACTCATAAACCAAACACACACACACAACAGAAGCTGATACTGTAAGCAAAATCTCTTTTCCATGTTATTATTCTATAGAACTGCAGCATGTTTGTTTGTGGCGTGTTTACCAAGGTAGACATTGGTTAACTACTCAGCAGCATAACACTACAGTGAATCACACACTGCCTGTACAATGACTTTGTACTTGTCACACTCGGTGGTCTGATCCTCTATTCTACAGTTCACCTCACAACTTTTATTCAACTTAAAAAAAATTGCAGAAAAAAATTGAATGGACAACTACAAAAAACAGTGTTTAAATACCCCTGCTCCCACTCAGAAACAGATTTGGTCTGTTCTAATACACGTATGTCAAAAGTACATCAGGTCACTTTTTGTAGGATGCAAGCCAGCATTTTATTCTTACCCACAATCCTCTGCAGAGGACGATAGGTCACAGCCACTGCTGTTTTATATCTAAAGTATTCCTTTTTTCAACAAGATTAAAACTTTGTGCTACACACGTTTGGGCAAGAGGGTCAAAGTTCAAGGCGAAATGTTATTCAAAGTAGTGTGTCCCAATTCTATGAATAGTACATGCAAAGTATGTACTGAAATTGTTACCTATTGTGAGGTGAGCCGAAATATTTACTTTCAGATTCAGATTCCACGGATCTCCAGGACTCAAGTCTGATACATGGAGGCCCCACCTCGCAACATACGGGGCTTAAAGGATCTGGATACATATATTAAATATGTATATGCATTTAGACCCCAATTTTAACCATGTACCCCAAGTTATCCATGTGAGGGGTGGTAGAGTTGGTCGTCTATTAGTCGGAAGGTTGGAGGTTTGATCCCAGCTCCCCTCCGGCTACATGTCGAAGTGGACCAAATTGCTCCTGGTGGCATAGCCACTGGGTATGAATGTGATGCGTGATTTGACACTTTTGCACTTTATGTAGCAGCCTCTGCCATCAGTGTATGAATGTGTGTGTGAATGGGTGAATGTGATATGTAGTGTAAAAGCAGCTTTGAGTGGTCGCAAAGACTAGAAAAGCGCTATATATAAGTACAGTCCATTAACCATGATCCTATTTAGTAAGTGTAGTGCAGTGGTTCTCAAAGTGGGGTACTAGGACCTCTGGGGGTCCGCAATCCATAACCTGGGGGTCCGTGACAAAATTATTGTAAATGTAGAATAAATTACAAAATTGTGCTGTATCATTAAAAACCTCATGTCTACAGATGAGGACCTTTTGCACCAATGAAACAAGCATATTGTGTCCATTACTCCCACCCACGTTAGCTTAGTCTTGCTGCTGTTAATTTTCTCAAAGCTTAATTAAAAAGCCTCAATTAGTTAAAATTAGAAAGCTCAATTAGTATAGTATAATGTGCTGTCAAGTTGAGTCCACAATAATTTAGAATAAAATGACCCTATGTCACTATGAATCAGGTCTGAAGTATTTAGGTTGATACGTTTTACAATACAAATTGTTTCAATGGCATCTAAGAGTGCAAATAGTAGTATGCATATACTTAATTGGTGTTACAATTTTAAGGGGGTCCTTAAAAAATGTTCTCCCCTGTAAGGGGTCCCTGGCCCCAAAACGTTAGGGAAGCCCTGGTGTAGAGCATATAGTAACACACTGAAAGCTGATTAGTCTGTTGTTAAGATGTTGTGCTTTTTCCCTCTCAATTCAGGAAAATCTGACCTTTCTCTCTGCCTCAGTCTAAAGCTGTGATTTAGGAGGATATTGTGGGTGAGTGATCCCAGTTCCACCACATTAGCATGTATTTGTAATATTTCTTGATTGAACTCATAAAGTGACAGTCGAAGGCCTGGTGGTTAGTGAAGTTTTCTGTTTTACCTTAAGCTGTGCGCTGGGGTCAGACCCTCATGCATGTGAAGCATCCTTAAGTAAGTTTTGTTTGCTTTCTGTTGAAAAATAGCTCAATACCTCCACTCTCAAAGGCTCCACAGCTTCTGTCAGTAGGTGTAATTGGATTGTGGCATTGAAAGTTAATAAGTGTTGGGTTTAAGTTGTTATTCAGACCAAAAGCTCTCAGTACAAATGTTGTGGTGCTTGACCAAAAGCCAGTATTAGTAATCTTCACTTTGCAACCTTTGTCTGAATATAGAGATGAACTGTTGGAGTTAAGAGTGTCATTAATGCCCCACTTTCCTCCCACTCACAACACTAGCATCCTCTTAGCTCCTCTTACCTCATCCTCCCTCTTTTCCTCTCTTCCTCCCCTATAGGAAGTAACTTTTCATATGAGAAAAAAAAGCCCTTTCTAACTGTAAAACCACAGTTTACTGCTCTTTATTTGAACCTCATGTCAAGTTTTAAGAAACGAGTCAGAACTATTAAAAGCATTTGAGGATGTTCCATCACATCCTCTATTTGTGAACAGGTTTGGCCTCCACTCCAGTACAGCACATTCATGTTGGATAAAGGAGTGGGAGAAAGGAATGCCTGTGACTGGCCACCTCCACTGTTGTTTTTTGCAAGCTTCCCGAACACAAGTGAGGTCTTTGCTCTTCAGGCGAATCAAGCTTCCCATTGTTATAGATCACTTTACACTTCTCATATAATTTCAGGTTTTCATGTTCTGTTAGGGGCTTTTATAATCCTTATCTACACCTGCACTAGCTTTCATAGAAGGGACAGCTGTTCATTATACCCAAAATCTGACCATACCTATTTAGTTGAGAATACTCAAGAATGAACAGTGGAACACATTTAGGATACTTCATCAAATGTAAAAACTGTTTTAGAGGAGTCTGAAATTCAGAAGTTGTGTGAGAGCTTGTAATACAGTTTATAAATGTATGAGAAGGTGAGAAAAGGCTCGAGCAGGTAAAAAGAGAACAGACAGGCAGTGTTTGTGTGTTAAGTTTGAAAGGCGACACTTTTGTATAAATGTGTGCGAGTGCGGCTTCAGGCAGGTCCTTTGCAGAACAATGCACTCCCCCCACAGACCACACCCATCTTAAAGCCCCCCCAACCCCGCTCACTTTGGCCCACTTGTCCTTATTTGGTCATGCCAGCAGCTTGGCTGATGATTGGTCAAAGAGAAGAAGCGTGTTGATTTGGATACTCACCTGTGTAGGCTTGCACAGCCACACACCAACACTTGTTTTAAGCAAACCCCCGTGTGCACATGCACATACACCGTCACATAACAAAACACACAGAACATAAGAGCAGAAATAATAAGAGGTCATAATGTTGTGAGAAATGGCACTCTAAGTATCTGTATGTTCATTCTGAACCTCTTAGGAGGTCTGTTAGGTTACAGTGGGAAACTGAACTGTCCAAACCATCATTCCAGACTTCCTGCACGTGAACAGATGCAGGAAGTAGCTTATCAGTAATTAGAGGAAGCTGGACGGCTATCACCAAGAGAAATTTGCATCTGCGTCTTCTCCTCCCACCACAAACTTTATGGTCATGCAGTACACAATACTGCACAACCATAAACGCCTCAGTGGTCATGATTGTAAATTTCATTCATAATGGGAATCAGATGTTTATGGGTTTTAACACGCTCTTTTTTTTTTTGCTTCATTGTAGCAATGAACAGCCTGGTTTCCACAAAGGGAAAACTGAAAGAATCATGTAATGTAGAGGTGGTGGGAAGGAAACTGTAAAATAGGACTTATTGTAGTATAATCCTGTAAAAGGAGCAACTGACCTACTTCCAGAACAGACACAGCACCCTCTGACTTACACACGAATAAAAGCATTAGGAGACGTTTACATTTTTATTCATGTGACATACATTTTTTTTTAAACAGATATAGTACATGATGAATGTGTCAGATTGTTTCCTTAGTGGTTCACCCACCATTGTCTTCTTCACTCAGAGGGCTCTCCTGCAGACTCCAGTTCAGATAAAATAGATCTGGAAGGGACAGAAAAATAGTTAGTTTCTTAAAAAGGCAATAACAAAAGAAAAGACACATGACATATTGTATTAAAATCAAATGCAACTAGAACCTTTCCTCTGTTGTTCCCAGCAGTGTAACTAAAACTAAACCTACTAAATCTAACCTACTTATCAAAGTTGCTTCTCTGTGTTTAAAAAGGACAGGAGACAGTATGGAGCTGCTGAAAAACAGCTCTTCTATATTTTGACCCCAATGGCTCAAAAGATATTCATCTGACCAACAACCCTTGGCCTGACCAACGAGCTAACAGGTCCTGAGCCCTGCCATATTATCAGCCAGCTCTGCTCTGGAAGGTTTTTAAAATTTCAGCATATAGTGTAACAATACACGGACAAATGTTCTCTTAACCTTTGGAATCTTCTGAAAGGCAAACATTTTCTGTAGTGGCAAAGCTAGACAGCTAATTGCAGCAGTTGAATTAAAAGGTCTATTTGAAGTCTGACTTTTAGTTAGATGGAAGCCACACGAAATATCAACTGAATGCTGGTTAACTCTTCCCACTTAAGACTACCAACCATCCTCAAGTGCAACGCCAAAAGTTCTTTAGATATCCATAGATTTCATTGTACAGTTCTATGCTTTCTATTCTTAGTGTTTATGTCTGCTGTCATCTTTTAAGGATTAAATCAATGTTGTAGTTGGCCACTGACAGTTTCACTTCAGTCAGTGTTGATCAGCCATGACCCACATCGAAACATGCTCCCATAATATAACTCTCCACTCCTCACCTCTGTTCTTCGGTCAGATCAAACTCAGCCAGGGTTCGTTTTGCAAGTGTTGGTGTTGCGGACAGACAGAAGGCTGAAGACATCTGAACCAGCTCTACTGCCATCTGTGGGGATCCCTCGCTGCGACACGCCGACAGGAATTCATCCAACAGACCTTCACTGCAGGATCAAACAGCAAACAAACGAACAGCTTAGTTAAAGGAGTGTTTACGCCAACACTTCATTCCCTTAACGTTTTATCAGTCGGAACAGTTACATCAAGATCCCTTAACCATTTGTACTAATATGACTGATTATGTTGTTATTACCATGTGCTAGTGACATAATCACTGTTTTTGTTGAAGTTTCTTGTCATGACAGGTTGGAAAGGTTTGAGCCAACAAAAAACAATTCCGAATTTTACTACTTATAATAACCAGTTAGGGGACGAGGGTCATAAAGATTTTCCTGCTTGCATCAGAAGGCTTTTCTTGCGTGTAATGATTAACATATCATAAATTGGAACTCTGTAGTTACTTTATATTTATCACATTTAAAGTGTTTCACCGAGAAATTTAATGATATCTTATGTTTGTAGTTCAGGCAAAGACTTACGCTGGAACTCTGTTCTTGGATTTAAAGAGCTCTAGCATAGTCCTGCAGAGAAAAACAGAGAGGAGGAGAAGTCAGATGCATTTCACTTTAACATCATTTGGCTGTAAGCATTAGTGAAGGCAGACTAAGAGCTGTCCTGTAAATGGACTGGCAGTCAGACAGATATACAACTGTCTCTCGTACCAGGCCTGTTGGGTCTTGCTAGCTCGCAGCAGCAGGGAGGTGACGTCTGAGAGAGGGGAGGCGCTCCACTCCAGGCTGGGCTTGCCTTTCTCTCCGTCAAACACGCTCTTTACCTCCAAAGCACATTCTGCAAAAGACTCCTGAACCTGTAGACAAACGAACACACATATAATCCCCTTCTTTGCTTTACTTTGTCCAAAACATAGAAAACTATATCACAAAGGAGGGATAGATAGCAGTCAACATGCTCACTCTTTACAGACCTCAGGACTGTGCTTGTCTCTGGCCATCAGGGAGAGCAGCTCCTCCACCAGAGCAGACTTATTATAATGACCCAGAGTGCAGATGTCTGGAAAACAGGTAGAGTACCGTATTTTGAGTTCAATGAGGAGGGGATGCACTTTATGTTTTTATAAATGCCTTCACATGCCAACTGTAATAAATTAACAAAATGCTAATAAATTATAAATCTGTATCTGTGGACATTGCAGGATGGTATGAAGGCACATTGTGCATGTGCAGATTATTTTACAAGCTAAAGCTAATCTGCTAGTTGCACTAGAATGGCAGCGGATGTCCTGTCACTATGAGCATGTTCATGTGTTTATGGGAGTGGCTCTGACATTCTCAAGTTGGATCATTTCAAGATCTTGCTTACTCTTACTGTTGTTCTTCAAAGTTGCCCTCTCCTAGCTAAAGTGGGAGGTCAGATTTTGTGAGTGAAAAATATGAGATTCTGGTAACCATAAGACCATCTACAAACTCACCTTTCCATATAGTTGGCAGCAGGTCCAGGCGACTGTCAGTGTCCAGAGCCTGCAGCAGCTCCCTCAGTGCCTGGTAGGTTGGGTAATACAACTGCAAACACAGAACACAATAAACACGTAGAAAACGTGTCACTAACTAGCCACCGATTGAGATTTTTTCTGTTAAAGTCGCACCAGACACCCAGTCCATAATTATACTATATACTGTGAATGCAAAGGCTTTCATCAGTGGGCCGTAAGCTCAATCACCATTGTGTTACCTCATTTGGTGATAGATAGAGACTTAACACACATTTATTTAAATGAAAATCTTGAAGATTATTACTTTAAAGTTCAAGAGCTATATTAACTTCAGGCAAGGTGACCTAAAACTACCTTGAAATATATTAAAGAAAAAAATGCCCTACTGCATCATACCCATAGACTTTATATACTGTAAGTAGAGGACATAGCTTCCAGGTTTAAATAATGAAGCAAGTGCAATAGTGCCTAAAACTGCAGTCATTCTAATGGCCAGCAGGGAAGACACTGCTGGTTCCAAAAAGAAGTCAGAGTGTGTGTAGGTCTACCTAAAAACAGCCCTGTTTCTCACTTGATTTTTTTAAAGTCTCAGTTGCAAGTTTCAAGTTTCTTCAATACAGCATGATGTTCATTTAGCAAATTACGGTCCAATCTAAGCCCTCACTTCTCCTCCCACCTCCACACTCTTGTCCAATTTCTTGCTCATGAGAAAGCAAACAAGACTAGGTCAAACCTTGTATGTGGCTGACCACATCAGGTCAGTGTGCGCTTTTGTGGGCAATGTGTTACAAGGACTGTCCTTATGAGGCCGATTACGACGTGTTTGAAAGCAGGTGCGCGCTGAGGACGTAGGCAAGGACAGTGGACGAGCAGTGGAGGAGCAGCCCCGCCTACTCCCAAAACAAAGTGTCCAGAGCCGTAGACAGAGAGTCGCGTCAGTGGAGGTCCAATATGCTCCATTGTGATGTCCCAACTCCCCCTTTCTCTACAACTCTGAAAGTACTGTCAGTCAGTCAGTCACATACAGACCTGTGTGTAGGGCTGACCCCGGCGGTCAGCCAATAACAAAAACAAGATGATCTTTGTCATTATGCCAAATGTGAGTTTTCAAAACTCTTTCACAACAGTGGCTGTGTCGACTTCTTAAATACAGTCTATGGTTACACCATTCACTCTTCTATAATGTAGGTGGCTGCAATAATAATGGCAGGTGGTGCAGTAAAAATGATTTGTCATATAGGACATGATATTGGCAGGAGAAATGATGATTTTGGTGTAGACATATACTAACCGAGGGAATGAGCCGCCTGTACCACTTCAACACCACGTCGATGTGCTCCATCATACACAGCAGGCTAAAGAAGCGACCACTGGAGAGAAGGGAGGAGAACTTCAGTTACACAGAACAAATGTGGAGTTTTACAAACACAACTACACTACCAGTCTAAAGTTTGGACACACTTTCCCATTCACTTGTATGAGAAAATATCACTAGAATTCTGGTGACAGGCTTAGTTGAGAGACTCAGCAATATATGCTCTTACATGCTGTTAATTATTAGTTGACCTAAATTCTCCAGCATTTCACAAATGTTTCCTGCCATCCTGGGTGTGATTTTTGTTGTTGTGATGTCTGTACTTACTAGTAAATACTCCGTTGATAGGAATCTCCCATAAGCCTCCAGTTCTCATTCACTTCCACTAGTTTCTGGACCTTATAAGCCATCTCCAGATCTTTAACTTCCATACACTGTTAAAGGCAGAGAGAAAAAAGATGTACACCTGCTCCAATTTAACATTTTATGGGGAAACACCTGGTACATGCATGTTCTAGGGTCTGAGGAGTTAAAATAAATATCTTATCCATCAATTAAAATAAACAGTTCAGTTGAAACAAGCCAAAACTGAATTTTAATAGTTGAGAGACACCTGTGATAAATATTTATACTAAACAATAGGGATGCACGATATTATCGGCACGTTATCTGCAGATTATGGCTTGAAAATTACATATCTGCATCATTACATGTGTCATTTTTCTGCTGAATTTTCTGCCAATAAAACAACACTTTATGCTTGATGATTCCCTAAAAATGCTTGCCGTAATGCTACGACATTGACTCGGTGCGAGTGTGTGCACGCACTGTGTGCACCAGGTCTCTTCCGTCAAGCGTCAAAAAGGATGCAAGATGTCTGCGGTATTGTAGCCCTCGTTGTGGCTATTGTCAGGATTGTCTAAGGGAGAGCATCATCCAAGCCTGTCTTAAGTTGTATGAATGTTGCAGTTTTATTTGAAAGAAAATGTTACATACAAATAAATATGGCATTTTGTACATAACCTAAGTTTAAGTACTTTTCTTATATTGCCCAGTGAATGTGTACATTTTAATAAGCACTGTATTATGTTATTTCTGCATCTGCCAGTGGGTCACAACAATAAGAGTAGGTATGATATCAATTCAACTACAGGGGAGACTTGATGTCTCTAGAAATAGGTGGAAAAAAACATGTGTCTAATATATCGGTATCGAAATTGGCAATCGTCAAAAAGGGTTGGAAAATATCGGCATATCAGATATCGGCAAAAAATCCAATATCGTGCATCCCCACCAAACGAGTATAAAAAAACCAACAAACTTACTATTATCATTGCACTTGTGAAGAAATGAACTGAAAAGAAAAAAAGAAGAAACAAAGTCATTGTTGAGAGCCACAGCCTATTAAACCCTTTACTCTGTCAGGGTTCTTATAATTGTTAATTCCAAATTTGGAATATCAACATTAATAACACACTGTAGGGCCTGACCAGTATGGGGTTTCTGATACAGATATTGATTTTAAAGGGGATACATTCTCCATTTACCAATATGTTTGGTGATAGAGTGAATTTATGAGCTGAAAAGATGATAGACCTTTCTTTTTAGATTATTTTTTTTTCTTTTGCCTTTATTTGACAGGACAGCTGAAGATAGACAGGAAATGTTGGTAGTAGAGAATGATCGGCACACCGGGGGTCGAACCTGCGATCAGTGCAACGAGGACTAAAGCCTCTGTACATGGGGCGCCTGCTTGACCAAGTGAGCTAAACCAGTGCCCTGAAAGTAGACCTTTTCTGCATACATTTTGCACCACATTTTTACCAATAGAACCAAATGTACTCAGAAAACTGCTTCCGTAAACAAATATGAAAGAGAGTATTCTAAACTATGGAGTCGGAGTGCGCTCTTGCAAACTGTGATCACACCATTTTTATATCCCCCCTCAGAATGTTTTCTACATTATGTTCCGTAAGTAGTAAGTTCTGTAAGTGTTCATATTGCCAAACAAATATGCAGAGACCGCTATCTTTTCTTAAGGCCATATTGGTTGATAATCTCGGCTAAACAAACAAACATACAACATACCATCATCTGGGTCCTGGCAGGTGAAGCTGGTTCCTGCCAGCTCTGACATCACTTCCTGTAAAATATCACCGTTGGCCTGGCGGGAGGCTGGAGAGGAAACAAAACCACTTAACACAGCTCAGCACGCAGACAAAAGCACCAAACACCATACCGGTAATGATCAGGTGTAATGTGACACCAAACATTGTTTACCTCCTTTGAAAAAGATTGCCAGGATGTGGTTGAAGGATGCCAGGCTGGGAGCTGAGGAAACAAAGACAGACAACATCCATTTTAACAAACTGATACATTGGGTTGATCAACGACTTTAGTCCAGTGTGTTAGTGTCAGTGTGTTCTAACCTATTCTCACAGCCTTCATCTCATTCAGAGTGTGTACTGATTGTGCTCTGGCCAAAGAGCCGCATCTTCTCAGAGCTTTCAGAACACTGTTGAAGGTCAGCAGGTTGGGCTGAACTTTCTGTTGCCTCATCTGGTTCAAGAGCTCCTGCAGAAGGAGAATGAAACACAAAAATATAGTGAAGAGAGTCAAAGTGTTCAACATTTAAATTATTTCAAATTTTATTTAGTTTCTATATTTTAAATAATGAATTCCTATAATATTGTTATAATGTCTTATTTAAATGAATATTGTAGAAACATCGGGGACAAGTTCTTGACATTACATTTTAAATTGTACAGCATATGCTGTGTAATTTTTAATAACATGAAAGGGTCTTTTTTCTTTTTTACAATGATACAATTTTTTCTTCCGAACTGTAGCGCTGAGTGAAAGGGTGAAAATAGTCTTACAGTGATGACGTCCCATCTCTCATTGTATTTATATCTGACTTCTGGAGCTGCTGAGATCAGAGCATTGAAGATGTGGACGTCCGCTGCAGAGAAAAGGCTGATTAGTCATCTGCTTCCACTACACACACATTTCCACAGGGCGCGTAAAAAATGCTAACAGGCCATTAATATTTTTAATAGATTGGTGGTCTGCAGGATTTGAAGGGTCAAATTGTTTGTGTAAAATTGAAACTGTGTGGGTTTGAAATGTAATCCTCTGGCAACCTCTAGTGGTATATGTAGTTAACACTCAGAGTAACGCAAAATGTATTAAACAAGACAAATTCAGTACGTTGTTGGATCAATTCTTCCTTTCAACTGTAGGAACTTTCCCTAAGGTCGAGGAACTTGGAGTAACAATGGGGACCAGAGTCTAAATAAAGTAATAGTAAGGGTTGTTGTTTTAACTTTTTGTCAGAGCTGCTTTAAACGTGGTGCCTGTGCTGTAAGATGAAAGTGCAGTGGAAGTTTAAGGACACTGTACGTGTTCATGATGACATTGATTACGTGGTGACGCTGGAAAAGGTCTTTAAATTATTATTTGTTGTAAATACGCACGTGGAGGGGGTTATAAATGGTAGGACTTATTTGTTTGTTGATTTACTGTCTGCACCTCCCAATGGTCATTTGCTCAGCAAAAACATTGTGGTTGTATGCCATCTTATGTGTTAAAAACATTCAGGTAAATTAAAAGTAGCAGAGTATCCACCTCCATTGTAACAAATATGTGAAAAGAAATATTATAGGCACATTATGTCCAGCAGGTACAATACTGATAAACCTGTAACAATTTCTTGAATAGAAATATATTCTTTTTAATTGTCACAAGTTAAAATATTCATATTTCAATTTTAAAATTTAGAGTTTATTCAACTTACCAAAATACTGTGTACTGTATTAACCAGAGTCAAAATCATGAATGTATTTTACATTTTAGTCTATTTGAAACTATGTATGTCAAAGACATTACTTCAACTAACAATTTCCACTCTAATATTGCCCTTAAAGTTGTAATCTCGAAGCTCTCAGTTTCGCTTTCTTTGGCGACATCTATGGCGATAACTGGTAATTGTGGGAGCACATGTCCCAGACATCTGTGACCTCCACGTTTTCTTTTCTACATACATATTACACCAAATTGTCACCAATAGAAACATACCAATGTGTTCAGAAAACTGCTTCTGTAAAACAAATACGAATGAGCGTATCCTAAACTATGGAGTCGGAGTGCGCTCTTGCAAAACTATGTGATCACACCTTGGCTGACGGTCGCTTTCTATTTTAGACTGTTTGCTTCATCTGAGTGTCGAATTGGTTTCTTTTTCTTTGGATTTTCACTTATTTCTGAAGTTGTAACTGTAGTCATGTTATGTTTGTTATGACCAGAAAAATGCCACTTTGTAATGCTGCGTTAGCTCCGCCTACCCTCTCTGGCACACTAACCACTGCTGAGTGATGGAAAACACGTCACTAACTGGGTGCTGCTTGTGATTTTTGCACCAGACACCCAGTCTGTAATTCTGCAAATGCAAAGGCTTTCATCAGTGGGCCATAGGCTCAATCACCATTGTGTTACCTCATTCGGCGATAGATAGAGACTTAACAGACATTTATTTAAATGAAAATCTTTTAGATTATTACTTTAAAATAGTGCCTGAATACATCTTATGAGCTATTTTCTCTTCCTGTTGTCTCTTTCAACTCACCAGTCAGTCTGTTGTTGAGCATGTCTGTATATATACTGAAGGCCTTTTCATAGGCTCCATGCTGCGGAGAGACAGACAAACGTATGTAAGTTTACCACATTACTGTCATGATAATTCCTAGTCAATACATTAAGCATCCAGTCGTTGTAATCCATCATTCATACCTTCACCATGCCTCTGATCAGAGCAGAGTAACACTGTGTGTCTCTCTCTGGCAGCAGGTTAAAGATTCTCTCTGCGTTGTTGTTTTCTCTCCAGGTGGAATTCAGGAGGTCTGACGCCCAACGGACCCTCCCTTTTTTTCTCTTTACCTCCTCTGCCCCCTCCTGAAAATACACAGAGACATACAAAAGTAAACATACATACAACTGAATGTGGCAGATCACGTGCTGCAGTAAATAATCGTGGGTTGCAGCCCTAGTTGTGTGACTCACGGTGTCCTCCGTCTGTGGTCCTTTATCTTCAACAGGATCTCTGTCACAGTAGATACAGATGAGGTCTAACAGGTCATGGGTGGTTTCCATAGAGACTGCTGTGCCTAGAGGAATTCAACAGAAGAGACTCAATTGATGAAGCAGGATTAAAGTGTGTGTGTGTGTGTGTGTGTGTGTGTGTGTGTGTGTGTGTGTGTGTATGTGTGTGTGTGTGTGTGTGTGTGTGTGAGAGAGTTCTCACCAGCCTGCAGGAGTTGATCATACATGTCAACAGCAGCTTTAACTTTCCTCAAGTTGATTCGTTCTTTCAGAGCTTCCTCGCTCACCTCCTCCAGACACAGTGTCACAGTCTCTGGCATCAGACACTACACACACACACACACACACACACGCACACGCACACGCACACGCACACGCACACGCACACAAACACAATATTCAATAAGCAAATTCATTAAGAATCTAACAAAATTGCCGCCCAACACCCAAAACCTCACTGGTTTTCTTTTACTCTCATCAGCAGTGTTTTTAACAGTTGTTTGCTATGGGAGTTAAATGCTTCAACTATCCTGGATTGAACTTTTCAAGCCTGATGTCTCGCTCTCTGGACCCATCTCCAGTTTCAGTATATATGTGTGTGTGTGCGTGTGTGTGTGTGTTTTCTTACTGGTATGTGTGGTTCTGCAAAGTCTTTGGTGAAGAACTTGGGATTACTGTTGACAAAGTATTTGGCTGCTGCTCTGCCAGACTCCTGAGATAGAGAGAACAGCATCTGCAGAAAGAGAGAGACAAGGAAAAATGAGTTAAATATCTCACAGTGAAACAGTGTAACTCAACCAAATACTACCCCAACAATACCACAGAGTGAAAGTGAGTACTGATTCAGCTATAATTATTGTAATTAATTACACACGCAATTCCCTGCTTTGTTAAAACGTCTGCTGTCTTCAAGTCTTCAGCAGACTACTTTCAAGTTTTTACAACTTCAAAGTTCTATAAGAGTAATCTTCTGAAAAATTGCCAATATTGGGAGATTTATAAGACACAACAGTTGTACCATATTCACATAATGCAATTACAAAATGAATTAAATAAATTACAACCAAACAAAACCTCTAAAAAGATCATTATAAACTACAATGGTTTAAACTACAACAACCAAAAGGTCCGCATACGAGTCAAGATTAGCAGTACACAATATGGATTTTGATTGATAGCAGTTGCCAATATGTTCCATGATTGCTGATGCTGACACGGATTTATGGACATATTTTCCCGCCTAATTAGAGAGATGCCTACAAATGCCTAGCAAAATAAACAAAACCACTTCAACTTAAGTAAAATATAAAACATGCTATATTTATTTTTTATGTTACATTTTAAAAGGTGCATACCGCCACCTACTCTATCAGGGTGTGAAGTGAATGGCATTATACCATCTGAAAAGTCAACATTGCGTGAGCATAATTAAAACATCATCTCATCAACTTTATGGTCACTTTAGCAGAAATGTTTATTTAGGGAAGTTAATTTTGGAGCCGTTATTGGCCGATACAGATTACTTGCAGATATGATTATGCATTCCTTCTGAGGATAAATGAGAAATTATTTTACTTTAGCATTTAGTTTACGCTGTTCTTGACTTACAAACTCCGGGTAGGTCCTGGGATTGAGGTAAGGATCATCCTGGAACTGGTAGGGATATGCTGTTGGATCCTTAAAGGGGAAAATAAAAAATTGTTACACATTGACACTGAAAAAATCACCATTTTCTCTAGCATCAGAACGATGTAAGGGAGCTCTCACCCTGCTGACAGTCGCAGCCAGAGCCTCCAGCACTGCCTCCTTATTCCTGTTCAATAACACATTATTTCACTTTCAAGTTTATGCAAACTTTAATTACTTGAGTTTTCTCTTACTGTAAGCTACACAGAGTTGCATTCACTGTGTGAAGCTACAAGACTTACTCCTACAGTGAAAATGGACACATACCATGTTTTCTTCCTGGGGATGACAATAGTCTCTGTTGATTCTGCAATGACATTGAGAAAAAGGTGTGATTGTAACATTATAAGTGATATATCCAATTTAAATAACATCATGCCTCCTCTGTGGGTAGAATCTAACAGCAGGAGGTACATTTCTCCTAAAATGTAGACATTTTTTCATGTTAACAAATATAACCTGTGTTTGTCAGTCTTTCATTACTTTGGGTCATATAGTTTTATTTTAAAGGTTAACAAGCCATAAATGATTTTCTTGAACAACAGGACAGACAGATATCGCATCCATCTAGTACACAATTACCTTTAATAGCTTCTGCAGTTTGTTGTTGCAGAGGAGTGCAACCAAAAGTCCTGGGGGGGAAAAGTGACGTAATATCATTTTGAGTAATAACAATAGTTTTTCTTGGCAAGTCCTCATTCAACAAGTTAAAATTATATATAAATAAATAGATAGATAGAATATAGGATATATATATATATATATTAGATGCTGTATCTAGAACAAGTTGATCTATAAAAGGAATAAGGCCTGCCAGAGGACTGAAGTCGTTTTTTTTTGTTGTAAAATGTTTCTCTTCATTTAATTATGTTAAACATTTTAAGTGGTCAGTAATAGTCGAAAAGCAGATTTGCAGAGACCTAAAGGACAGCATTAGTCCTTTTCTAGAAGCCCAGCTTAATCTTGGAAGTGGAATAAAATTGACATCCCTATTACTATCTTAAAGTATAACACATCAGCTTAAATATAAGATACGTGCTTTGCAATATTTACTGCATGAATGCAAATTTTAGGTAAACGTTCGCTTCATGAAGACATGACCTCCTGTCAAATGATGCTAGCTGCAGCGGTAAGACTCATGTAGCAAAAAACAAAACAAAACACATTTTTCTTCTGTAAAATAGTCTGGAGTAAAACGCAAATGTTAATCATTTCTTACCTGTGACCCCATAACTGCTCGAAGTTATTTAGCAAAAGTCGGCTGTTTCTCTGAATATAATGCCCTACGTGCCTAACGGGGGCCGCCATCTTTTTACACACTGAAGGCTTCTGGGAGGGAGAAACCATGATCGCTCAAAAAAGGGGAGAGCAATATAATATGACTTTGTTTATTGAAAAAAATAATACACTTTTTACACACCTAAACGTGAAACAGCCCACATTTTAATAACAGATTAATGGTTTTAAAAGAATAACATCCGTTGAGTTCTTTGAAAAAGGCTATTCATCTCGATAATTGTCTCCCCTGTAGTTCTAAATGTGGTTCGATGGTCCCACGTGTGACACAGGAGCAACTTTGCGTCGCATGTGGTATAACTTTAGGCCATGAATTTATGGAAATAAACACCACAAAAATGTGTGTATAATTCTCCAAAATGCTGTTTGGAAAAGAAGTGCCATGGCGACGTTTGGAGGGCATGTCGTTCGGCATGTACTCTGCAGAAGAGATAAGGTGAGAGATAGCATTAGCTTTCGGCTTAAATGCTAAACATGAGTTCACAACAACATGCTTGCTTATGGCAATGTGCTGTAGCGTTTTGTTATTGTAATCTTACGGCGCATAACACCCATAGTTTTAGTCGGAATTGCTGCATAAGTGTCAAAGATACTTCATATTTGTTGGTTAATTATGATTCACTTGCAGTAACAGCGAGTGTTAATCAAGAAACGTACGTTTCTCCTGTAGTTCATAACCTGTCCTTTTTTGTTAATCCTATTTATTCACACCATGTCCTTTTTTACTTGCAAGAATGGTGTGCAAAAGTATTGGACATTTCATTGGACAGAGTAAAAGCCACTCCTGAGTGTCCACTGAGTACAGGGTCGAGAACACTTGTCTAACACTTTCGGAAAGAGCCATCAGGATGACTTTTACAGACCAAATACTGATTACTCCATTAATATAAATCTACCTCATTCACTGCACTATTACTAATTACACATTTTTTCTTCTCATGTCTTCTTCAGGAAGTTAAGTGTGAAGGCGATCACTAGTTCCAGGTTCCTTGATGCTGTTGGGAATGTTGCCCCAAACAGCCTTTACGATCTGGCCCTGGGACCAGCAGACAGCAAAGAGGTACATCTCCACTGAAATTACAATATATACAATCTTTGTGTTGTCAAATACACATTTATAACATACAATAGATACGTCTGTTCTTGAGTTAGAGTTGCGCCTCTGCTGATTACCATTCACTAATTGGTAAGTTAGGACTGTGAGTATTAGGACATTTTTCATTTTACCTTCTATTGTTTTTACCAGGTGTGTTCAACCTGCTGTCAGGACTTCAACAACTGTCCAGGACACCTGGGACATGTTGAGCTACCTCTCCCTGTATACAGCCCACTGTTCTTTGATGTAAGCAGGCCCACAAATACACCACAGCACAAATGGGGTGGCTGGTTGCTGGTCTGTCAGCTATAAAGTTTAATATATACAATTGCACAACAATTGTTGTTGTTGTTATTATTAATCTATGTGCTTTTATGAGCTTGTATCAATATGTTTTATTCTTTCCTCTTGCCCCTGTACTTCTCTCCTCCTTCAGAAACTTTACCTTTTGATTCGTGGCTCCTGTCTGTCATGTCACATGTTAACCTGTCCCCGAGCTGCCATCCATCTGCTGCTGAAGCAGCTGAAGCTGTTGGACCGTGGAGCCATGCAGGAGGTCTACCAAATAGAACAAGTTCTCAGCCTGGTGGGTTAATACTTGCTGCAGTAACTAATGGGTTATGGTTGTGCTGCCTGAATTGTAATGTTATTTCTTTGCTTGATTTATACATTTTTTGGATAGGCCATTTTAATGGTATCACTGTAATTAATTATAAGTATTATAAGTATTAATTGTCTTTTACCCAATTGTAGGTTGCTCTTTTCACTATTTTAACACTAGGCTGGTTTTGTAACAATTGTAGATCAGCAATTCGGTGTTTATACTTAATTTACAAGTATGTTTGTGTTTGTGTACGTGTGTAGCACCTGGAGGAGAATCCTAAAGCCACTGGAGATGAGATTGAGCTGGTACTTAAGGAGTTTGCAGACACGATTATTGGAGTTGGCGCTGAAGGTTCAGAGAACATTAAACCGGTTGGTATAAAGACATGGTAGTAAACTACGAAGATGTCCAACCACACATTCTGTAGATGACTTCTCAAATTGTTATAGATTATGGAAACCCTACTGTGATATACATCCTGTTCACCTGGATCATACAGCTCTACTGATGCACACTGATCTCATTTTGTGTTTGTGCGTTTTTCAGATTAAACATCTTGTTGAAAAAAGGAGCAGTCTGATTAATGACTTTTGGAGAATCCACTTAAAAACGAGAAAGTGCCCTCACTGCAGGTAACATGATAAAAATGATGATGCAAAAAACTACACATGTGATGCTGCTCTAAAAATATTTTGAATTAAAGAATAATTATCTACCAACTTCTTATTAGTCTGTGCAGATAGCTTTGCTGGACATGGGATTCACTCCAACAATAGCTTTGTTCCCGTGCATGTAGGAAGTCGTGGCTTTATGAAATAAAGAATTTAACTGCTCAGCAGCTGCAATTGGCAACAAGATCACTGTCACCTGTTATGTTTTTTTCATGTTGAGTTAAACACTCCTACTTAAGGCTGATGTTTTGACATAAAAGTGGTGTGAAGTGTTGGCAAAGCCTTAAAAATTGTATATAGTAGTTTTAACCAGAAGTGGTGGTTTTGTTTAAGAATGGATTCTACAGTGAAACCTCTCATTGGGGGCCATAAATTGGTGTCCATGACAACGGGAAACAATGATTTCTACAGTCAACAATTAAGCACACAGGATGTCTGTAATTGTTCGCCCTGTCCTTCTTCTATAATGATGATAAGGAAATTAATCTTACTGATGCATTCGGTTACGTCCCCCAAAAATAGACCAAGAGGCTAAAAAATCAGAATTGTAGGTGGTGCGATGATGTAGTACCTTATTGCTCTGATGATGATGATGATGATCATGGTTTATGTGTTTGTAGGAGTGGCAGGTTTACCTTGCGTCGGGAACACAACAGTAAACTGATTATCACAATGCCATCAGGAGTGCAGACCACTGGCAATACTGATGGTAAGTCCAGTTTTTAATAAATAAGGTTAGATTTAGTCCATGTACTGTTCAACACTGAAAATAGATGTCTAAGTGATTTGTGCTAAAGAGTTTAATCTGTTCATTTGTTTTGTGGAAGTGAGTCCTTCTCTTCACCAACAGGGATCCTCGTTGTAGAATGTGCTTATACAAACTGTATGCACATACAGTAAACAGTGTTAACTTGCGTTTGTTTTTGTCTTCTTGCAGAGGATCAGATGGCTGGGAAGAGAGTCTACCTGACAGCTAGTACTGCGAGGGAACACATCAACAAACTGTGGGAGAAAGAAGGTGGGGCCAGATAACAACCTCTACCTACCATATGCATAATCTCTAAGAATAGATTTCTGCGTATGTTTCTGTGGGCAACGAAGAAGATATTTGTTGTCAGAAGCATTCTGTTTTCCGGTTGTAGTCCAAGAAGTAACTTTTGCCAGACAACATTTTTTAAAACCCCCTGTAATATATTCTATTAAAGTGAATTTGACTAGTAGATGGAGATTTACAAGTGTGGGGCAGTTGTTTGAGGATGCAAAGTCACAGCTGCAAACAAAGCCAAAACTTTCTCCTTTGAAAATAAATACCAACAATTAAAACCCTTCTCTGTCCTCTCCCCTCTATCATCCAGGTTTCTTCTTGAAGTGTCTGTTCTCTGGGCTGGAGGAGGGGATGGTGTCACAGGAGGGAGAGAAAGGTTTCTATCCAGACCTCTTCTTCCTGGAGCTTATGGTGGTCCCACCGTCCAGGTACACATTAAACAACAGAAATGTGTGTGTAACAACAAAGCTACATACCACAAGTATTACTATTAGCAGAAGTTGTTTGACTAACGCTCCTCCTCTCTCTGTCAGGTATCGCCCCATCAATAGGCTGGGTGACCAGATGTTTACAAACGGTCAGACAGTCAACATGCAGGCCGTCATGAAGGACTGTGAGATCATAAGGAAACTTCTGGCTGTAATAGCAGGAGAGAAAACTACTCAGGAGGAAGAGGTAAGAAGCAGAGCCCCAGTGTAATCAAAACAACTAATTTGTCTTTGTGGTACACTCGGTCGTAAGGTGATTGTGAACACAGCATGTTGGCATGTCTTCTGTTGTTTTTCTCAGGCTCCTGAACAGACAGACAAGACGTTTCTGTCAGGGATCCCTGGACTGACGTTAACAGATAAACTCTATAACATCTGGATCCGACTACAGACCCATGTAAACATCGTCTTTGACAGTGACATGGACAAACTGATGACAGAGAAATACCCTGGAATCAGACAGGTATCATGTACTCAGATACTGCAATAACATTAGCCTTTTTTTAGCGTTTTGATCTTTGATCATGACAAAGACATCTCAGTTGCCTAATTGTCTCCCTTTGCCTGCCAGATCTTGGAGAAGAAAGATGGATTGTTCCGGAAACACATGATGGGAAAACGAGTGGATTACGCAGCACGATCGGTCATTTGTCCGGACATGTACATAGGGACAAACGAGATAGGAATACCTATGGTACATCTGACTGTGCTTCTGTTACCAATACTTCATATGGGAGGGGAAATATCAATATTGATCACCAGAGCCCCAGGTCTGGTCCACAATGAAACCAACGTGTCTTTCATGTTTGTGCAGGTGTTTGCCACCAAGCTGACCTACCCCCAGCCCGTCACCCCCTGGAATGTGAAGGAGCTCCGTCAGGCTGTTATTAACGGGCCTAACGTCCATCCCGGTGCTTCCATGGTGATCAATGAGGACGGCAGAAAAACCATCCTATCAGCCACCAGTCCTGCGCAGAGGGAAGCTGTTGCCAAGCAACTGCTGACACCATGTCCTGGTCCACAGAAGATGCCCATGAAGATCGTAAGTCAGATACTGTCATTCACTGACATTGACCCATGTAGAGTTGACCTTTCAGTGTCTTTCAGCTTTCCTCTTCTTTAATTTGTCCAGGTAAATCGTCACATAAAGAACGGAGATGTTTTGTTACTGAACAGACAGCCAACTCTGCACAGACCCTCCATACAAGCCCACTGTGCACGGATCTTACCAGGGGAGAAGGTATCAGGCTCATTTTATGGATTAGCATGGTGAAGATTTGATATGTGATGATATATGTAACAAACCATACGTTTGATGTTACAGGTTCTAAGGCTCCACTATGCCAACTGCAAGGCGTATAACGCTGACTTCGATGGAGACGAAATGAACGCACACTTCCCTCAGAGTGAGCTGGGCAGAGCGGAGGCCTACACCTTAGTCAGCACTGACCAGCAGTACCTCGTCCCCAAGGTGGGAATACACATGCTGTAGATGGAAGAGTCTAACCATAGACTGTATATTAGAGGTTAATTTATCACCGATTTATCATCACACACAAGGGCACCTTCATTAAACCTGCATTCTTTCTCGTTG
Source organism: Semicossyphus pulcher (assembly GCF_022749685.1). Taxonomy (NCBI): domain Eukaryota; kingdom Metazoa; phylum Chordata; class Actinopteri; order Labriformes; family Labridae; genus Semicossyphus; species Semicossyphus pulcher. Next base: position 34,637,997 of record NW_027211693.1, on the reverse strand, counting down.
CCTTGCTGTTGACTGTTACTGACAAGTTGCAACACAAAGACGCTGGTGATTGATTCCATAATTAGGTTACATGTGTTCAGGTTTGAATCCGGTTTTTCGCTAGCCAAAATTCACATCCTGATTAATATCACGGTTACCCTGAATAACTGATCCACCTTGCTAACCAAGCTACTGTTATAGTTAACTTAAAACTAAGTGTTTGCTTGCTCATCTCCATCTCAACCTTCTCACACCAATAAGGTTACTTCTAGCTCCTAAAAAACAAGATGGAGACGGCCATAATGCAAAACTTTTATTCTTTTATTCAGTACAACACAGCTCGCCGCTGTAACTGCAAACACCGGATTGGGTTTCTGAAGTATTAAACTGCATTTTATCTTTTATGGAAACATTTCATTATGAATGATGAGAAACACATAGAACTTCTACTGAAGCTGAACTGTGTTGAATCGGTTGGTTTTGTTCATCTTGGCTCATGATACTTTTGTCTCTGTTTCAGAGCTTAGAGTCATTAGTTAGTGACAGTCTGAACAGTTTGAGCTCTACAATGTACTGAGTCGTTAAGGCAGTGGTCCATGTTTTGTTTCCAGGCCCTGTACTGCATGGTATCCCCTCCCTCCCTTTCTCTCTCCCGCCTTCGCTGTCCCTTTTTTGTTTGCCCCCAAAAATGATCTTTAACTACGGCTGAGTAGCAGACAGGGCGCCTGATTTGAGGCAACACACACCCAGGTCCACGCTGAGTTTCTCTCTCTCTTTCTCTCTCTCTCTCTCTGTCACTAGGATGGAAAACCTTTAGCAGGTCTGATTCAGGACCACATGGTATCAGGCACGAGGATGACGATACGAGGCTGTTTCTTCACCAGAGACCAGTACACTGAGTTAGTGTACAGAGGACTGACCGACAAACCAGGCAGAGTTAAACTACTGCCTCCGGCCATCCTCAAGCCACAGCCGCTGTGGACGGGGAAGCAGGTAATTGATTTTAGTCTATCTAGGTTCTTTTGGGGTGCCTTTAAACAATGAAGGCTGAAATAATCATTCTAATTATGATCAGCACAATAAGCCGAATTATTGTGTCCAGAATATAATATAATGTTAAGTTGCTGCAAGCCCAAATGTGTCCTAAATTTGGTGTTTCTTGTAGGTGGTGTCTACGCTGCTGTTGAATGTAATCCCACAGAATGCTGTGCCTCTCAACCTGGTCGGCAAATCAAAAATCCCCAGCAAAGCCTGGATCCAAGTCCCACCCCGAGCCGCACCAGGATACAAACCTGACAGCATGTGTGACTCACAGGTACACACACACACACACACACTGAAACTTCAACACATCAAAAAAAGTTTGAGCGGAGCTGAATGAGTCTAAGGTGAGCATTTTTTTCCCATCAACCCCTCTTCCTTCCCTTTGACTTTGTTTCCCAGGTGGTGATCCGTCATGGGGAGCTGTTGGTGGGGGTTCTGGACAAAGCTCACTACGGCTCCTCAGCCTACGGTCTGGTACACTGCTGCTATGAGCTGTACGGAGGGGAGACCAGCGGCAAACTGCTCAGCTGCCTGGCTCGACTCTTCACTGCCTACCTACAGCTTTACAGAGGCTTTACTCTGGGTAAGAACCCCCATTACAGTAAATGAAACAAATGCTTTTTCCACAGAGTACTGTTTCATTTGTTTATGATGGTTCGTTTTTGTGTATACTATGTCTAAAACTACGTTTGTGTATAGGTGTTGAAGACATCCTGGTTAAACCGGGCGCCAACAGGCATAGGACAAAAATCATTCAAGAATCGCTTAAGATTGGCACAAAAGTAAGTTACAACAAAAGCTTGGTGCAGTTTACTGTGTGATGGTGTTTTTATTGTTATTGTAAAATCTAACATAAATCAACATTTTCTTCAAAGTTCACACAGTAACAAGTAACACACAGTAACAAGGAAGAGATGAAAACAGTTTCTTTGGGATGTCATTAAAGGTGTCATCCAGGTCATGGTAGTTGAGCTCTGTTTAGAACTGAAGAAGCCTTTCAGACGAGAGGCAAAACATCTTCAAGAAACAAGTCCAGTTGCCCTTTGATGAACTTTGATCATTAAAGGCAAATTCAACAATTATTTTTGGACTTGTATTAAATGTGATGTGTTAAAACACCTAGACCTGAGACCAGTGTTACTTTAGTCCCTGAGGTGAAATAAGTTCTCTGAGCTATGTTATATTTATATAAAAGGTTTTTCTCCCCAACGATTTCTTCAGTAATTTCAACAACAATCAGCGCACCATCGGGAACACTGGTTTTTGAGCTGTCTAAGTCTTTGCAGGGCCGTCCAGAGGCCTCCTCCTTTTCCTCTGCTCTATAAGATTTGTATGTCCTCCATACACATTCCAGGAAGTTTTTGTGAGGCACAGAGGTTCAGTATTCCTAGTCAGAGAGGTTCAGTATTCCATGATTTAACCGTGTCTAGTTGTAACTACTGGACATCTCAGCCATTTATATGGTACGTGTAAACACTTGCAAGATGCTTGGCAAACAGTGTTTAAACACACCATGTTTACGTACATTTTTCCCCCCTATGCAGAGGTCGATGTAGAGATGGTCTTGCTCGTCTGTGTGGTTTGGATCATGGCTCATGTTTCAATGCTCCCCTTGTTTCCTTTTATACTTATGTATGGCTGCAGATTCAGCAGGAGGAAAGATTAGAAAGTCGTTAGCTGCTCAAATCCATTGCTGTTTGTCACAGTGTCTGCATTCATACTGCCACTGGGGGGCGGCAAAAACCACTTTTTTGTGATACACTGTGTGGTTTTAAAAAACTTAAACTGACAGTTACTGCTATTTAGGTCACCTGTGGAGAAGTGGAAACATGTTGTGGAAACAACATTGACATATCATCAACTGTTTTATTTTTGGCCTTGATTTGATAGGACGGTGGATAGAGTCAGAAATATTGGAAGAGAGAATGGGGATGATGACATGCAGCAAAGAGCCGAGGGTCAGAGTCAAACCAGGGAGCAGCTGCGTAGAGAACTAAGCCTCTGTACATGGAACGTGTGATTCAACCACTGTGCTAAACCACCGCTCAACTGTTAAATTCAAATTGCAAACTGAAAACAGTTCCTGATTTACATATCCTGTGGTTACAGAGCCACAGTTATATTTATTTGGTGTCATGTTTCTGGCTCTCTGGCAAATGTGAGTCCTCTATTCAATGTTTTAGGTATCCACCACCTCCATTTATCTTGTTCTTGAGAAGCAAATTGATCAACTATGTTCCCCAGCTTCTCTGTAACTTTCTGGCTGCTGGTTTGTGGTGAGCTTGTAGTATGTTGGGGCTTTAGAGTGCTTCTGCAGAAAACAGCTGTTGCTGCTATGAGCAGCTAGAATAAACAAAACCTGTAGAGCTGCAGGCTGTGCAGCTAAATCTGATGAAAAGGGATGGATGTGTTCTTATTTGATAGAAATACATTTTTTCCATTACGTCTCTCAGGCCCTCCAGGCAGCCTTTAACCTGCCCCCCAATGTGGATCAAGCTGAGGCTCAGAGCCGCTGGCAGGATGCTCACCTCAACCCAGACCAGAGGGACTTCAGCATGGCCGACCACAAGTTTAAAGAAGTGGCCAACCAAGTGAACAATGACATTAACAAGGTAACCTGCCACTAGTAGCAAACCTGGGACTACTGACATGCAGTTTAGAAAAAGGTTGAGATTGTGGTCTCTCTGATCACTTCAGAACAGGTAAACAGAAACACATGAAGTCAGCAGTATGTATGTTGGAGTATCCTGGTGGCTGGAGTTAAAGAAAATAAACACAAAGCTTTAAATACTAATAGACTTATTTCTTTTAAAGGAGGGCATGTTGCCATTGTTCACTGTTCATAAAGATAATGTAAATTATGATGATGTATTGTCATGTGTTTTCGTAGGTGTGCATGCCTGTCGGACTTCACACCTCTTTCCCAGACAACAACCTGCAGCTGATGGTCCAATCAGGAGCCAAAGGATCTACTGTAAACACTATGCAGGTAACACACACCCACACTGTGCTGATGGTGCTCACTAGTCCTCAGATACATATCATTACTGGAATTAAGTGATTTCAACACAATGACTAGGGTTGCGTTAAACCACAGCCACAGTCTCAACCTCAGCGTCCAGATTGCAATGTTGAGTAAGAGAACACATACAACAGCTTTAATACTGACTTACACCAACAGCAGGTAACTAATGGCAGAGCAACAGCTCCATGAGGACTTTTGCAATATATATATATATATATATCATTTAGAAAGATTGCAGCCTTGTCAAATTCAGTGCTTCCTCCTCTGTGGATGCCACTGGCCAAAATGGCTGCCACAATGAGGATGTAGTTCATGGGCCCGATGGTGCTCTTAGATTGCCACTGGGGGTAAATATGTACTACACACAAGCATGAGTAGACATGGTGAGTTAAATTAGATTTATTTTGCTACAGCCCTTTGAAGATTTGAGCTTCCATTAAATACATGTGTACTTTGTAACTGTTTAATCTCAAGTACATAGTTCTGAAGTAAAAACATTTGGAATCAGATTAAGCATCCAACTTTATTATAACTTAACCTACAAATACCCTGACCTGTCTGTGTATGTGGGTTTCAGATTTCATGTCTGCTCGGTCAGATTGAGTTGGAGGGCCGTAGGCCTCCACTGATGCCTTCTGGGAAATCCTTGCCATGCTTCCAGCCATATGACCCTGCACCCGGTGCGGGGGGTTTTGTGTCAGGAAGGTTCCTCACAGGTATCAAACCACAGGTACATGAGGAATACTGTGTATGTGTGTCTTATAGCTGCATCCCTGAGAGATAAAAATGTCTCTTACATAATTAGACATTCTTCCCCCTCTCTGTAATCAGGAGTTTTTCTTCCACTGTATGGCGGGCAGAGAGGGACTGGTCGACACAGCTGTGAAAACCTCCAGATCAGGGTACTTGCAGAGGTAATGAAAACCTTGCTGCTCTCAATAGTTCAGAAAAAAGTCATATTTCAAGTGTGCTCAGATGTGTGTACAGAGGCATTAATGTGAATGTTTTCAGTCTCTCTCAGAAACTCTTTGAAACAGAAAAGTACACCCTCTGTATTCAAGGCCCAGTTATTATTATACACCGTTTTCATATGGTTTATTTTCTGTCAAATGAGTCTGGTGCCTGATGGTAATTTAAGCAAGAGAGTCATGGAAATGAGCACTTGTCTCCTCTGGAACAAGCAATGGAAACACTGTAGAGCCTGCTTGTTTTCAGCTGTTACTGTGAAGTGCTGAATTGTTATGGCCATGTGTCTTACTGACTTTCCAAAAATATCGGATGTCCCTGGTGACATTTTCCAAACAATGGCCCTGATGGATTTTGCTAATGACTGATTGTTAAATCCTATTTCTGTAGTGTGAAATATATCTGAACAAGTTGAGCAAAGTATTAACTTTTCCATGACAGGAACCAAAGGATGCATTATCCTCTCCCTCTGCTAATCTTGTTCCTCTTCTCTTCTCCCCTCTTTCACACACTGTCCTCTGCAGATGTGTCATAAAGCATCTGGAGGGTTTGGTGGTGCAGTATGATCTGACGGTGAGGGACAGCGACGGATCTGTGGTCCAGTTCCTGTACGGTGAAGATGGTCTGGACATCCCGAAGACTCCGTTTCTGCAGCCTAAACAGTTCCCCTTCATTGAGGACAACTATGAGGTAAAACAGAGCAGGACACAAAAACAGTGTTGTTGTTCTATATAATGACACCTACATAAATAATGCTGATGGAATTTTGGCCATTAAGAAATTTATTGACGTACTTTTTTTTCTCAATGTCTGATGGTGGTATCTGCTTTTGTCTAAGTTGACAACACAATTACCATAAAATCCGGAACATAAGTCGCACCAAAAGCCCACTTTCAGATGAAAAAAAAAGTAGTAAAAGTGCGTCTTATTCACCGAATTTTACTGTATATAGTGAAAAAGAGAACATATGGGGGTCTGTCACTGTGTATTTAGCATCTGATTAGCTTATCTTGGCAAACCATAATTTGAGCATATGTTCAAAATTGAGCCTTGTGTTGACTTCAGCCTGATAGCTGAGCCAATGGGAACAGTTTAAGCTTAATGACAGCGTAACAGATCAGAGTCCAAACAATTTGAAAAAAGCCAAATTTAAACCCATTTGAGGTTATGAACATGCTGGTTGTAATCTCAAAGATCTCAGTTTCGTTCACTTTGGCAGCACCTATGGTTGGTTATAATTGCGGGAGCACACTTCCCAGATATCCAGACAGTGCTGCATGTGTGACGTCCACGGTCGGCTCCGGTTGTAACTCTTGATTTTCCTGGCTGACGGTCGCTTTCCTTTCAGACTGTTTGCTTCATCTGAGCGTCGAGTTTGTTTCTTTTTCTTTGGATTTTCACTTCTTGTTGAAGTTGTATCTGTAGTCATCCATCTTTTCTTTGTTTGTTCAGCCATAGTAGATTACTGTTTACTCGCAACACTTGCAGAGAGCGGAAAAGCAGCCGCTTAGCTCCGCCTACCCTCTCTGGCAGACCAACCACTGCTGGCTGATGGAAAACGCGTCACTAACTGGGCGCCGCTTGGGATTTTTTTCTACGAAAGTTGCCACAGACACCCAGTCTGTAATAATACTATATACTGCAAATGCAAAGGCTTTCCTCAGTGGGCCATAGGCTCAATCATTCATTACCTCATTCAGCGATAGATAGAGACTTCAAGATTATTACTTTAAATTTGAATATACTCCTTGAGGTTACATAAAATAAATGTTTCTCTTGTTACTTTATTAATAATCTCTGTGTTACTAATATATTAACCTTTTTCCTCATATAAATCTAAATCTATAAATGTCTTTCTTTTTAAAGTAAGATGAAAACGTCTGTAAGCTTAGCTTATCATGAAGAAAGAGGGCAAGCATGGCACAGGCATGAGAGTGATATCGATCTTCTCATCGCAATCTCTTTACAAATGTTCGGGTACAATGTTCAAAATCATGATGACCACACAATTTCCTGAACAGTCAAAAACAGTCAGCCGTGTGTTTCCCCACTCCTGTTAGGTTATCAAGAGGTCGCAGGGCCTGGACAGTGTTTTGGCACGTTTGGATTCTCAGATTGCCAGTCAACACTTTGAGGCCATCCAGCGTTGGAAAGCAAAGAGAGAGACTGCCTGTCCACGGAGAGGTAGATAACAAAGTTTTACTTGGCAGTAAAATGATGTCCTTAATCTTAGCTGCCCTGTCATCTGTAAAAGTCAATCAAATAGTTCTGAAATTCTCTTGAGCTGTGAGATCAGTAGGAGATCTTTAGTTGCACCAGGGCAACCAGGAAATGGACAGTGAAATGTTATAGACTATAGTTTTACTTTGTCTATGTCAATGTCTGTCATAAAATGTCTGTATATGCGTGTTTTAATCTGTGTCAGGAGCGTTTCTGCTGTTTTCCCAGAAGAAGCTGGCCAAACTGAAACAGACTGAGCAGAGAGCAGAGCCAGATGTTGGTGGCAGAAATGCTGCTACACACCAGGTATTCTGGCACATTAAATTTAAATGTACATAAGATCTGTCAGTTTGGTGTCACAGTGTGTTCCTTCAGCCTCTGGACATGCTGTGACCTCTATACTATTATAACCAAACTCTCTGACCATCCACAGCTCATACAGCAGTGGCACTCTCTGGATGAATCCAGCAAATCCAAATACAGCAGGAAGTCGTCCCGCTGCCCTGAGCCGTCTCTGGGCTTGTTTAGGCCAGACGTCTGCTTCGGATCTGTATCCGAAAACTTTCACAGCATTACAGACAAATACTTGCAGAACAGAGATGAGAGGCAGGACAGCCTGGACACCCACAGGTACTGAATGTGAGGGCTTTCAAGTGGGAAAAATGATCTCTAATATATAATGTAAATACAACTTTATGATACTGAACCATCTAAAATATTGAAACAAGTTTGTATGTATGAGCCAAATATGTTTGTGATTTTTGTAAAGAAGCAGAGTCTTCCATAAACCCGTAAACATATTAGCTCAGGGACATTGATTAGAGGGTGTTAACTTTACTTTTTTTAAATAAACTTCATGACACAGAAGTCCAAACCAGTCATTTTAAGACTTATAAGGTGAAAGCTAACAAGTTTCAGGCCGTTATTTAAAACAGTTAATTGCAACACATAAAAATACAGATATATCGTAATTTAGAGATTGCAGCCTTGTCAAATTCAGTGCTTCCTCTTCAGTGGATGCCACTGGCCAAAATGGCTGCCACAGTGAGGGTGTAGTTCATGGGCCCCATGGTGCTCTACCATTGCCACAGGGGATAAATACGTACTACACACAAGCATGACATGAGCTGGACTAGAAGACCACAGTGTTATTCTGCATAGTTTGTACACAAATGTTTTGGCATTTTCAACCTCTAAAATTTTACATTTGGTTGATGATGAGAGGATTTATGTGTTTCATCCCAGCACAGGCTTATTACTTAGTTTACAGCTAACATAAAGTAAACAACATGTATAATGCTTTGAAAAGGGTAAGCTATATGTAAACACATAGATAGGTGGTTTGGTTTATTTGTGTCAGGATGTAACGAGCAATTAAACAGATATAACCCAAAATGCTTCTAAATGAATTGCCATCTGTAGCTTTAATCAGAATATAGCAAACATGCAACCAGCACCTAAAGATGAAGGATAGATACATAACCTACGATAACCTCTCTCTTTGTGTGTTTAGCCTTCGCCAGCTGTTGCACTATAAGTGGCAGCGTTCACTGTGTGATCCAGGTGAAGCAGTGGGTCTGCTTGCAGCTCAGTCCATAGGCGAGCCCTCCACCCAGATGACCCTCAACACCTTCCACTTTGCTGGCAGAGGAGAGATGAACGTCACTTTGGGAATACCTCGGTAATGTCCCCTTGCATTATAATCATTATCCACCTTTAATGTGCGTATGTTCATATTATCCATTATTCTTCAAACAGCCTTCAAACGTCTTCTCAAGGTTAGATTTTTTGCTAACAATTCTCTCTTGTCAAAGTGGAGGCTAGTAAAATGTTAACTTAACACATCTTCGAGTATTTGGGCACAAATATTACACTCAAGCCATTCTGTTTTTATAGAAATGTATTTAGGTGTAAATTCTGTGGGTAAAGATAATGTAGTAAGATGTAAACACACAAGTACTGAATAGTACATCAGCAGGAAGTGTGGAAGAAAAAGATGCGGTTGTGCGCAGTTTCAGACCTCTGTGGTGTTCCCTGAAGCACAAATACAAAGTAGAACCAAACACGCCGGGTTCAGTATCTGGTGTGACCACCATTTGCCTCACGCAGTGCAACACATAGAGTTGATCAGGTTGTTGATTGTGGCCTGTGGAATGTTGGTCCACTCCTCTTCAATGGCTGTGCGTAGTTGCTGGATATTGGCAGGAAGTGGAACACCCTGTCGTATACGACGATCCAGAGCATCCCAAACATGCTCAATGGGTGACATGTCCGGTGAGGATGCTGGCCATGCAAGAACTGGGATGTTTTCAGCTTCCAGGGATTGTGTACAGATCCTTGCAACATGGGGCCGTGCATTATCATGCTGCAACATGAGGTGATGGTCGTGGATGAATGGCACAATGGGCCTCAGGATCTCGTCACGGTATCTCTGTGCATTCAAAATGCCATCAACAAAATGCTCCTGTGTTCGTTGTCCATAACATACGCCTGCCCATACCATAACCCCACCGCCACCATGGGCCACTCGATTCACAATGTTGGCAGACAGCGTGTGTGGCGTCTTGTGGGTGAGAGGTTTGCTGATGTCATCTGCCGTGTACAGTGGGATTCATCCGTGAAGAGAACACCTCTCCAAAGTGCCAGACGCCATCGATTGTGAGCATTTGCCCACTCAAGTCGATTACAACGACGAACTACAGTCAGGTCGAGACCCCGATGAGGACGACGAGCGTGCAGATGAGCTTCCCTGAGACGGTTTCTGACAGTTTGTGCAGATATTCTTTGGTTATGCAAACCGATTGTTGCAGCAGCTGTCTGGGTGGCTGGTCTCAGACGATCTTGGAGGTGAAGATGCTGGATGTGGAGGTCCTGGGCTGGTGTGGTTACACGTGGTCTGCGGTTGTGAGGCCGGTTGGATGAACTGCCAAATTCTCTGAAACACCTTTGGAGACGGCTTATGGTAGAGAAATGAACATTCAATTCACGGGCAACAGCTCTGGTGCACATTCCTGCAGTCAGCATGCCAATTGCACGCTCCCTCAAAGCTTGCAGTTGTAGTATTATAAGGGCTGTCACACTCTGCAATTACACTGATAATGTGACAATTCCACCTTTTGTGTGATCAAAAAATGTATTTGTCTGTAAACAATTTGTCAATGATATATTGTCATTATTATTATAATCGAGAGACCAATCAGCCTGGGGCTGTGCGAGGCTCAACCCCGGCACACGGGCACACTTTAGAGCCGTAATGCATGACGGGGATTATTATCTGGACGAGGTGCTGTTGCGCGCTCGTTTAAAAAAATGAAGCTGTGTTACAGACGGTGAAACCAGTAAACACCTGTTGAGTCTGGACTTGACAGTAAACTGTTAAAGAGCTGCCCCCTCCTCTCCCTGCTCGTCATCGATCTGTGCATGGAGTTAAGATCCATCAGTGTGCACTCAGCTGAGAGCACAGGTCTGTGCAGCAGAGAGTGGAAGTGCAGACAGCTTCTCTCCACAATCAGACACAAAACAAGAACAAACTGCACAGATCTGCAAAAGCGTGTTTGGTCTTGAATATCATCAGTGAATTTTGATCTGTGAATCAGACTTTGAGATGGAGCAGGTCGCGTTGTGCAATTTATGGAGCTATCGTCGGCCGCAATTCATGCTTAGTGAATTTTCCCCTACTCTTAATTGCTTTACAAATCCAAGCATTTCACTCTTCTTTTCCTTCACATCTCACTCACTCCATACATGTCTGTCTGTGTCACAGACTGAGAGAGATCCTGATGGTGGCCAGCTCCAATATTAAAACCCCCATGATGAGTGTTCCTGTGCTGAACAACAAGAGAGCCTTGAAGAAGGCCAAGACGCTTCGTAAGCAACTCACCAGAGTGTGTCTGTCTGAGGTAAAGATTGGCTTCTCTTCTTTTCTCTCCTCTCTTTGTCCTCTTACTTTTCATTTTCTGTTGTCACTCATCTTCCCTTCTTTTATTTTGTCTGTGTGACCTTCAGAAAGTCGTTGTCCTCCTTTTATCATGTTCGTACTTGTTTCTGTCTTCCTGTTGATTAGTTATCTTTTATTTACGTAAATACTGTTACTTTGAATTGAAGCGAGTGTTGCCACTCTGACAATACGAAGAGATTTAACAGGCTGCCCTCGGGGTGTCAATCCCGAGACTTTCCTGCTAGCGACGGAGATTCATGAGATTTTTACATTAAATCTTAATTTTAATCTCTAACTATAAAGCATATTACTATATAATTTTAACTTTGTCTCCATCAGATAATCAATAACAATTTATTACTTTAAATCTTAACATCAATCTCGGCTAGTTTCTCTATCCCCTTGTCCGGTTACCACCGTGGGTCCCCTAGTGTTCGCTCCTCGCTCACTGGACTCGTTTTCGACCTGAGACACTTATGAGCCTTGAGGAGTGCGGACACAGGGAGGGGGGAAGGCGGAGTAAGGCTTCCCCATGTGATTCTCTTCTGTAGGTCTCCCGACTCCCTGACAAACTTTTTACTACTCACTTAGTTTTGTTGTCTAGTACTTAGCCCCTATAGGAGTCTCTCTTTGGACCTCCCCAGGGTCACCAAGGGGAACTCCTACAGCTATCTCTTCTCTCCGTCTGAAGAACCTGAAAGGATCCCTAACCTCACAAAGCCTAACAGTTATAAGCTTTTAACCAGGCCCCAGCCCAGGGAGGGGCCCCGACAGATTCTCTACCAGATGTATATGTGTATATGTGTACCCTAAGGTCGTCAGTCGTGTAGCCGTAGTGTGGGTGCGCATGAGCTTACCTCTCGGGGGCTTCACGAGGATCTTTGAAGAAAACTCTTGTTTGTGTCCTTGTGTGATCAACACACAGAAACAGACAACCACAATCTCCCCTAAAAGTTTTAAAGGCTCTTTATTAAGTCAGAATCATCAATATTCATTTTAGTCTCAAAAGAAAAAAAAGAGATTAACAGAGGGCTCTAAACTGAAGGGGCACCAAAAGTTCCCTCATCTAGTTTCCAACTGTTCTGTCCCTCCTAAGATTTTAATCACATCATTGCAGTCAAGCCATCTCAGACAAGCGTTTGTTGCTTCACTTTCGAGTCGTCTAATAAACTCCAAGCTTCACAGCTGTGCTCCACACTTCTATCAGTGATTCACACATTCCCTAACATATAGCACCTCAATCTGTTTAAAAGAAATCAGTGCTCTAAACACTTCTATACTAACACCTTGATCTGTTTAAAAGATCTGTGTGCTATACACCATATAACTGACACTTGTCCAAGAGGCTCTCGTACCATGTGATTTATCCATCCCTATAGCTGATAAAATTGCAGTCACAATATCAACAGTTTGAGTTTGTTTAAGAAACTCTCTGTCTCTCTCATGCTGTATGACTTCGCAAGCCAATTGAGATCTGGTTTGAGTCTTGTGAGAAGACTCGCGAACAGCAAGAGATAGCTGCTTTCATACTGCAAGGGAAAGTACCTAACCATTCCATCCTCGTACAACATGCGCGTGAACGGACCTTTTTCTCCATGCAAAACTGTTGAACAGTCCGTTCTCGCGTACATGCACGTGTCAAGACCTTGCACCTGCACTCTAGCTGGTAAGTCCCTGGGTCAAACGGGTGAACACCTGCTGGCTCAAAAAAATAATATATTTTGGGTCACAAAAGTTCAACACTTTCCATCTCTGGGTAAAGTTTGACACGTGCTCTGTCTATGTCACAACTGGCATGTTTCTGTGTGACTTCCTGTGCAGCTACGGTTGCTTCCTGCTTACACACACACACACACACACACACACACACATACTTTCTTACAGCAGTTACAGAGGCTTTTAACAAAGCATAACAACATGTTGATTATAACAAATGCAAACTTATAAAAAACGTATTTTCTTTATTTTTCTTTTGTTACAAGATATAACAAACCAAATAATATTGGCAGTATAAAATGCTTAAACCTTAAAATAGTAAAAACTTATCTTTGTCTAATACCACACCAAGCAGATTATATGTTGTCAAGCAAATGCTATCATTTTAAAAAGTAATATTATGAGCAAACAATATTTTAAGCATATAAGGTAACTTCAACCTGTCAGTCTCTTCAATTTGTTTTGTAATCAACAATTGTATAAAATCTTATAAGCCATCCCATCCTAAAGACGGCCTGTCCAAAGGACGTATGAAACAGAACACTATAATTGCGCAACTTCTCCTATTCATTCAACAGATTTTTCACTTTGTTTGTATGTTTCCTCAGGTGTTGCAGAAGGTGGATGTGGTAGAGACATTGCAGCTCGAGAGTCACTTAAAGTTGCGGAAGTTTAAAGTCACTTTCAACTTCTTGCCCCCTGAACGTTACAGTGCCGATAAGCTTCTGTCACCCCAACAAATCCTACACTATATGGAAACCAGGTGTGTGCGTGTGTGTGTGTGTGTGTGTGTGTGAGAGAGTGTGTGTGTGTGTGTGTGTGTGTGTGTGTGTGTGTGAGAGAGTGTGAGAGTGTGTGTGTGTGTGTGTGTGTGTGTGTGTGAGAGACAGTGTGTGTGTGTGTGTGTGTGTGTGTGTGTGTGTGTGTGTGTGTGTGTGTGTGTGTGTGTGTGTGTGTGTGTGTGTGTGTGTGTGTGTGTGAGAGTGTGTGTGTGTGAGTGTGTGTGTGTGAGTGTGAGTGTGGGTGTGGGTGTGGGTGTGAGCTGATTCTTCTGTACAAGGGTTCATTAAGAAAAAACCTGCTGATAACCGATCATCTCCTTTTGTTTCACACCCTGTTTGGTCGTTTTTCCTCGCAGATTTTTCCGTCTCCTCCTTGAAGCCATTAAGAAGCGTAATGCTAAGCTGGCTTCCATCGCAGTGGAAACAAGGAAGGCCACCCTCAGTGATAAGGACCATGATGGTGATGTAACAGCTGGCACAGCAGGGGTCTGTTCATTTTCTTGACTTCACTTCAGAATTCCCTTCAGGGTTTTTTTAGGATTACAGTTGTCATTCATCTTTATGAAAGTTTTTTTTTACTTCCTTGAATACCAAAATAATCAACGGAGCACAAGGCTTTCAAATAATCTAGAATTTTTGTCATGTTGACCTTCCTTAGTTGGATGACGGGGAAGGAGAAGAGGAGCGAGAGATTGTTGATGACCAGGGGAATGAAGGAGACGCTGATGCTTCAGATGCCAAGCGAAAAGACAAACAGGAAGAAGAGGTATGAAGATGAATTAAATAGTTTATACGTAGTGCTTAGATGCTCCCAGAAATGGGACCTCCTTTCATGGGTGGAAATTTTCATCTGGTCCGTCTTAGGGATGCTTGCTAAAGCATTGCGACGGATGAGTTTGGACTTTTTAAAATCATGAACGGGAATTTTAAAGGTGCTGACTATAAACCATGGCAATACGGCACATTACATGTCCAGGAACAGGGCAGTTTACCAATCCAGGATTATTAACGTTCATCTCTGCTTTCCTATGCAGGTGGACTATGAGAGCGAGGAGGACGATAAAGTTGATGAAGGCGAGGATCAAGAAGACCAGGGGGAGGATAAGGAGGAGAATGAAGAGAATACCACTGAAGAGTCCCAGCCACAGTCCGGAGGAGTGAGACTAGAGAAGAAGAAGAAACGACCAAAGCGAGCAGGAGGAGGGGGAGAGGGGAGTGTGAATCAGATGAGAGTGAACTGTGTTCTGCAGTCCAATCCCGCAATCGAGCGATATTGCTATGATATCCAGAATGAACTCTGGTGTGAGGTGAGTTTTTAAGTTACACAAGAAGACTGCAATAGATCCTTCATTGATTCAGCCTGGACATGTTTTTTTCTTGTTTAGAGTCACAGTGGCCTTTATGTGAGGGAGTGCAGAGAATAAATTTCATGTGTACTGATGTATTGGTAGGCTGATATTATTGAGCCAATGTGGGCCTGTTAACAAAATATCAATATCGGTGTACATCTCTTATACGCGCCAATATAAAAACTTTTTTACTAAACATCTAATGCAGAACACATTGCCTCACAGCTGAGAAGTAATTTGTTTCGGTAGGCAGCCTGCTGTGTGTTTTCACATAGTCACATCAGTGCACAATGTTAGTGGCAAAGCTCTGTTTTTATTCGGTCTCATATATTGGCTACACTGGTCTCAATATGGGTAATCTGAATTTCTTGCTCTTTCATAGTCATTATTTGTCTCAAAAATTACACATATTTGTTGGGCACTGTAATTACGTGCTTTTGCCTTATCTCGTCGTTACCATCCTGTAATCAGTTATGGTCTCTCTTTGTTCGTTCATACATTAACTTGCGCAGCCACTCTATGAGGCTGTTTTTCATTTTTATGTAGACAGTACTCTCATTGGGTTCCTAGTCGCACAGTGTTTCATCCTGCTACCTGACAATGTGAAGACTGTTTCCAGCAAATATAGGAATCACATTGCACTCTACGTCCCTGTCTACCAGCTTCGCCCTGTCTATTTCAAAAGTCCTCTCTTTCCTCTTCCTGCAGCAATTTGTCTTTTTCAGTGGCTGAACAAGTGGCCATGATCTCAGCTAAGCCTCACTGTGTCTGTCCTTGTGTAGACTTCAATACTTGCCCAAACAATAGAACACTTGAGTCAGTTTTAATATGTTATAATTATTGGCCACATACCAGCCAATCAAAATGTTTCTCATACAATTTTTTGTCAGTAGATGCTATTGTGTGTTTTAAACCACACAAAGGATTGGACTTCCTCACAAGGTTATTTTTTTAGACCTTTATCTTTTCCCCCTGTCCATAGGTTGACCTTGTCTTGCCGGTGAGCAAGGTGCACTTCGACCTGACCTCAGTGCTGTCAACGCTGGCCCAGAATGCAGTCATTATGGAGACCAAAGGCCTGACACGCTGCCTGCTGAGTGAAGTCACAACAAAGACCGGAGAGAAAGAGACGGTTCTCAACACTGAAGGCATCAACATGCACGAATTGTTCAAGCACAGTGATGTATGTAGGCGAGACATTTAGTTCTCATTTACAGTTTTAAATGTAGGACTCAAGAAATTGTAAGATTGAAAGAAATACACCACATTTATTTAGATAATGGTGCAACACAGGAAACTCTTAAGCATAACTTATGATAAAGGAAGACAAGGTTATATCGATGTGAAAACCTTACAGCCAATCAAATGCACCTGTTCCTTTAGTGTTCATTTTGAAGCTCCACCCACCAAACTGAAATGAACAAATAATTAATAACAAGCAATAAGGGGACTTTGTTGGTTTTGGGGTCACTGAGCCATGGCTGTTTTGACACACCCAGATTTGGAATTTAGAGCATATTCACAACTGAAGCTAGCAGAGTATGAGGCAATATTGGCTGAATAACAAAAAGTGAAGTGGATTAGTATCGCACACCCAATTCTTTCTTTGATCTGATGTGGGTTTGACTCATTGGTGTAGCCTTTTGTCCTCGATATTCCATCCATCCATATCACCGAATGAGTTAACACAATGGTGCCCAGTTAGTGACACGTTTTCCATCAGCCAGCAGTGGTTGGTCTGCCAGAGAGGGTAGGCGGAGCTAAGCGGCTGCTTTTTCGCTCTCTGCAAGTGTTGCAAGTAAACAGTAATCTACTATGGCTGAACAAACAAAGAAAAGATGATGACTACAGAT
This sequence comes from Semicossyphus pulcher, assembly GCF_022749685.1. Lineage (NCBI taxonomy): Eukaryota > Metazoa > Chordata > Actinopteri > Labriformes > Labridae > Semicossyphus > Semicossyphus pulcher. The sequence goes on along the minus strand of NW_027211693.1, from coordinate 34,621,126 downwards.
ACAACTTCAGAAATAAGTGAAAATCCAAAGAAAAAGAAACAAATTTGATGTTCAGATGAAGGCAAACAATCTGAAAACAAAAGCGAGGAAAATCCTGAGTTAGAACCATGACAAAGGGAGTCAGCCGTAGACGTCTGGTTAAATAGGGAGGAGTGCTCCTGCAGCTTGATTAGTGGCTCAGTTAGTGGCGTTCAATACACACAAGTAGAAATGTTTGAAACTGTAACTTTAATGACTAGTAAATATATTATTTTAATATTTATTCTATTACATTTTTATATTGGTCAAAATATTGACAATCATATTTAGATTCATATGTACGTGCACAAGTGCATTTGGGACATGTCTAACTCCACTTTTGTGAGTTAAACAGTGCATGATATCGATTGTATACAATCAGATGCACTCTGCCAGGGGGTTTTGTGTCTGAATTAATTATTATGGATATGTTTTTAGCATAACTTCAAGCATCAAGCAATCAAGCACAAACATATTGTATTGAATAAATAAGTATTTTTACTTTTGACAACTCTAATCAACAAATACACTATGATGATTTACAATGTGATCATTTGTAATCATTATTACAAGGACTCAAGATACCGCCAAATATATTTTAGCAGTCACATTCCATTTTAAAAACATTGACTATTACATATGTCACAGATGCAGAATGACTGTCGGATTTATCTGATTTAATTCGGACTGTTGGACATTATATTTTTGTGACTTTCGGTCCTGATGTAAAAATCTTAACTGGATTCAAGTCTAACAAAGCAGGGATGAATGTATATTTTAATGACATTGTCAAAAAGGTTTGACTTCAAAGAGCTTAATGTTGGGGTTAATTTCTCTGAAATGTTCTTGTTTAAGAGATTCAAACTTTTTCTTCATTGGGTGGCAGTAAACTCAAATACTGAGACAATATGTTTTGTCTCTAGATCTTGGACATCAACAGATTATACTCCAATGAGGTCCATGCCATGGCCAAGACCTATGGGATAGAAGTGGCTCTGAAGGTCATAGAGAAGGAGATCAAAGATGTCTTTGCTGTCTATGGTAACACACACTCACTCACTCACTCACTCACTCACATACACTCAAACCCCAAACAACAGAGCACAAGGCTTTCAAAATGACTCATGTTTTTTCTGTCTTTAGGTATCGAGGTTGATCCCAGACATCTGTCACTGGTGGCAGACTACATGTGTTTTGAAGGTGTTTATAAGCCATTAAACCGGCATGCCATTCGGTCCAACTCCTCCCCTCTGCAGCAGATGACCTTTGAGACCAGCTTCAAGTTCCTTAAACAGGCCACCATGCTGGGTGAGAACCAGATGATGATAATGATGGCAATAAAGACACCATGTTAAGACATTTTAACATGGATTATTTTTCTATTAAATTTTTGCATGACTAATGCAGCATAAAACATTTAGGTTTTTGGGCAGATGCTTTATTGTCAATCAAAAACACTGTTGCAATAACTAAGTCATGCTTAACCGGTTGATACTGTAGCTGTTTTGCTTATATCAACCCCATCTCCTTGTGGTAGAAGTTCAATAATAATTAAAGGCAATGGCAACAACTGTTTTTTTTAAAACAGTGTGTTACCTCCTTGAAGATTAGAGCCACTGCTGTCCTTATCTTTGTGTTTTTGTTTATGGCAGTTTTCTTCATTTTTCAGGGTCCCATGACCAGCTGGTGTCACCCTCAGCTTGCCTTGTGGTTGGAAAGGTAGTCAAAGGTGGAACGGGACTCTTTGAGCTAAAACAACCGCTCCAGTAGGAGATGATTTACTACAGACAGCAGTAATTGTTGGTTGGATGTGAACAATAGAATACGCGCACATCACATGGACTAATGTAATTCCAGAGCAGGTGTATGTTCAGTCTCCCTTCTGCTTACTCAATCTATGACACACTTTCAACGTCAGACAAATCAATCGTAACTTTTGTCAGAACCGAATCAGTGTGGTGGATATGACAAAACAAATGTCCTTAATTTTTGTGTTTTTAAGAAAATTGTTGCCGAATTATTTGTTTTGAAAAAGTAAGTCAGTGAAAAACTAAGAAAGGTCTTCATTGGAGATCAATGCACTTAGCAGTCACTGTAAAATGCTATGAAAGGATGCTAGTGGGACTTCAGCACAAACCGTTACAATACAATACATTATAAGCATACAAGCATAAAACCTGGTAGGCAAACTTACCCTCTTATTTTCTTGTGGTATTTTTATAATAAAGATATAAATGTGTACAAATAATGCATCTTATTATTTTTGTTTGATAGTGTAAGCACTGTGGTATGTTTTTAGTTAATTTTTCTAACTAAACTTTAACTTTCAGTTAGAATTCTGCCCACGGAACAGATGTCGGTTATCTATTTAAGGAAAATAAAAATTATATAGCCTACATCTATCGGTTTATATTTTACATAATGTATTTCTATGGTATGGTCGGTTCTATATCTATGGGTTGGGGGGCTCTTATTACGAAGGAGCGGAAACGATGCCGCTTTTTCCGGCCACTGATGGGCTAGTCATTTTTTTGGAGGCTGACAAAGGGAAGCTAGAATGAATACCTGTGGGATAAATAGCTGATCATTCACTCTATCAGTAGGATCCGTCATGGCAAGGCAGTGGAAACAATGGAAGGGTAAGTAAATTAGACACATTGTATTGGAAGATTTGTAGTTCAAAGGACAAAATTAAACAAGGGCGCATTTTGGTTAACGTAGCATGCTGTTTGGTCTGCCAACTGTTATAAAACGGCTAACGGTTAACATTAACGTTAATCTCTGTACTCCTGTAGCGTTAAATAGCACGACCGAGCTACCGGTAACTTTAGCTTAATTTTAACTTCGCATTGTTATCGTTTGCCCCGTTTTAGGGCTGTCTGGTTCGGTAATAGAATTTAAGTGGACAGCTTAGCCGTCATGCGTAACGCCAAACAGCCGTAAAAACAATGTAACATTTGCTGGATAAATGCGCAAATTTAGTTATTTCATGTCGTGTGGGAAAGCCTCGAGGACTCGACAGTAAACTGTAATTATTTTTCGACAAGACGTAAAATAAGGTCTATTTTTGTGAACTACTGTAAATACGCCAAAACTGCCAAAAACGTTCTGGTATAGCGATTTTTTGTGCTTAACTAGCTAACGTTACGTAACAAACTTACACTGTACATTCTGACGTTAACGTCAATTAAAGCTTATTGTAGGTTCATTTAAGCCTACCCGAAGTAACAGTAGTGTAAATTTTAGCCAATATTTGAGCAGCTTCAGTTGGAGTTAAGATTTCTGATTCCAAATATACTTAATAAATTATAACCTATTATTTAAGTTAAAGATAAGAATATTCGACAGATAAGTAGTTACCATGAGTTATCCTTGACCAGCTACGACATTAATTTGCATCATGCACAAATCGGCTGTTTGCTTAACTGTAAATGGTCTTATGGCTTGCAGGTTTTGCATGCTCATATTGCAACATTCATCATGTTCATGCAAAACTAATGATACTCAAAGTAAATATATGTATTTGGGTCAGTGACAAATAAGGGTGGGCAAGATGAGAAATTCAAAAACCTTTTCAAAACTTGTTTTAAAAAAATTTATCAGGTTTGGTAAAATGTAGATTTCATATATATGTTTGTTTCATGTCATTTCCTCACATAAGGAAAGACTAAATGCGCCTGAAAATGTCAAGTGGTGTAACCACCAAATAATGAGAAATATTAAATATTTAATTCAGCTAATGTGTATGTAAAGGTGCTCATAGAAATAATAACTTATAAAAGCATCATGAGATTTTTTTTAGGATTATCAATAAATACATTTTGTATGAATTTTTGCAATATTGGGTGAGACATATGCTGAAATCAACTTGGTTTTCTAAATATTTTGTGACAAATTATGGGGAAAAAACCCCCCAAAAAACCCCATGTTATTCCACTGCAATAGGGGATAACATTTTATTCCAAATGAATTTTCCTGTATATTTTGATATTTTTATGAAAAATACTGGTTACGCCAATTGACACAAATCGGTTACACCAACTGACCATGTTGCTTCTACAGTCCAAGGCCATTGTTTGTCAAAGAAATTGACACTGAAAATCATATCATGACAGTGAACAAGGTCGACTGAAATCAATGTTTTTATTTTATTTAATTTCAATGTATAAGTAACATAACAAATTACTGCGGATAAAGTTTAAAACTCTAAACTTAGGGGTCCTTCTTTGTGATGTCATTTCCTCTCACACAGTCTTCTTGCACAATATGACAATATGGCTCCTTAAAGGCTGGTTACACCGCCTTGACGTTTAAGTAAGTTGACATGACTGTCACGTTTCCCCAAATTATTTATAAAAATTTGAAAGATGTTCCATAATTTTTATTTACTATTGAATATTACTAATGTAAGATTATGCCAAACTAGTTTTAGGGTGTTTTATTTAGAATTTCACAGTTTTTAACAAAGTCTAATTTTTTGGTACAATTTATTTTGGTTACACCACATTGACATTTTTGACATCATCCACACAGTATTGTATCAAAATTGATCAAAAACAGAAATTTAGCATTAGGGCCTTAAAAAAGAGATTGCTTGAAAGTCATTTTTAAGTTTTTTATTTTATTTCAACCCTTTTAAATTTCATTAAACCACATAGACACCAAAAAAAAAAGGCGTCACGTCATTGACCCATTTATTGCTTTGACAGACAAAGCAAAAGCAGGAACTCAGCAAACTGGATTAAAAGCATTTTTAAAATGCTCTAAAAAAGGTGACATCACATAAAAGCAGGTCCGTAAAAGTGAGTTTTAGGAAGTGATTTAAAAGAACTGACTGCACGCCTTATCTCCTCAGACAGATTATTCCAAAGCTGAAGGGCCCTGAATGCAAAATCATGGTCACCAGATGTATAACAATGGTCTAACACTAAACTGAGCCAGTCTGCACAAGTACTCTTAGACTTGATACTTAAAATTAAAGGTTACTTTTTCGGTGTGAGTTAGGGATGCACGAAATTATCGGCACATTATCAGTATCTGCAGATTATGGCTTGAAAATCACATACAGCTTTCGGCATATATGTAATTTTTCCGCCGATAAAACAATACTTTAATTCTGCCTAAATGCTGCATGATTCCCTCAACAAAGAAAAGAAAATGTTGCATTCAAATAAATATGGCATTTTGTGCATAACCTAAGTTTAAATAGTTTTCTTATTTTTCCCACTGAATGTGTTTTAAAAAGCACTGTATTATGTTATTTCTGCATCTGCCAGTGGGCCACTACAATAAGAGTAGGCATGAAGTCAATTCCCCTTCAGGGGAGACTTGATGTTCTCTGAAGGTGGGGAAAAAAACGTGCCGAGTATATTGACAGATATAATCCTCATAACAGTTTTTTCCAACAGAAATTGCAACATAACCACCAGCATAGCATCAAAATTATGAAATCAGTGAGCTTTATAATGTTAGAAAAAAAAACTGAAGTATTGGTAGTATTCATTCTGCTGTTTGTTTAGTATCACCTTGCCATGTTGTTTTGTGTTACTTTTTGACCAGGACAACGTCCCTAAGAGCCAGAGGGCTTCAGGCTTCAACTGAGAAACCACAGAAGTTCCCAGAATCGAGTGTGTATGAGAACAACATGAGACTTCCTAAGCGCTGGGTAGCACACAGGTGATGGTCACAAAGCACAGCATAAAGACACCCTCAGTTTTCTTTGAACCATTGTGGTTAGATCTGCCTAGCCCCGTTAACCCTTAAGGTCCTTAAGGAGAACAGCAGTATCATTTATAGCCACTTTGTTATCAGTGCAGGTGGTTTTCTTTTATTAAAAAAAACAGTTTTAACACGTAAAAACTAAAAACACACTTGAAATACACAAAAAGACATTGATGATGTTGTTGATGTTGATTAGGATATATATTCATGATGATGACTATATGACCTTGTTGATGCTGCTGCTGATTATTATATACAATATATATATATGTACCCTGTGCACTGCTTGTCGGCATTAGTGTCTGGTCATACTTGAAGCTGTTTGTTGGCACTTACTGACTTTGCAACAACTGACTGATCAAAGCTTGTGTTGTATTAACTCTCAGATGTAAGTCACTTTGGACAAAAGCGTCTGCTAAATGAAATTGTGACATTGTATCTAGTAAAAATGAATCTACAGTAACAATAGGCCCTATATATCAAATACTGTTAAAGGTATAATAAGTAGGATTTTTTCTTGCATTTTGTCAACAACATATTCAAACTGGGCCCCTCCTCCTGGGCTCTTCATCATCATAAGCTCACTCTCACTCTCTCGTACGAGAAAACGCCTACCCCGCTGAGCTAACACCGACAGCATCACAGTTACCTCTGCGCTAGCATTCAAACTGCCGGTTAGCTTGTCCTACCCAGTTTGCGGCACCTACCTGTCCAACAGAAAGAAGGCCAACTCTGCATCGCTCTTTCGCCCTGTTCGCCGGTCTGAATGGGGCCCAGTTGCTAATTTGAACCACTCCCACACACACCTGTACGCTGTGATTGGCTCAGGGCACCACGACAGCGCCCCTCCTCAAAACATCCCGTGCAAAGCAAAACAACAGAACAGATACAGAGGGAAGGGTCTCACAAGGGTCTGCACACACACTCAGCAACACACATGTATAGAGGACCATTAGTGATGATTTCTATTAAATTCTATTTGTAAAAGTCTATATTTTATTTTTCTAGCAAAATCCTACTTATTACACCTTTAACCTCTGGATGCTGGGCAGGTTGTCCTGTTATCCCCAGTTGTACTGAATGCAGGCGTGGAGCAGCAATTTTAAGTGTCATTTCAGTCTCCAGAACCTCTGCTCCATCCTATTCCAAATGAAAAGTATTTCCAATTCTGATAAGATGATGACAAACCTTAAAACTAATTTCATTTGACTACTCAACTGTGCGCCTTCATAAGGTGGAAGCCTGAGGTGATTGCCCATCCTAAACAAGCACAACACAGCAATAGGGGGATGAGAGAATGTAGGGAAAAAATGAACATTAAAAAAGAGGCTTTAAGTTACGTAAATGGACTTAAATAGCAATAACCCAAGAACAACATACATGTACAACTATAAACTGAATCTTTAAAATCAGTGCAATGCAAATAGGCTTTCTTTTTCCTTGGAAGGCCTAGCCAATCCATGTCACTATAACTCTTTGTAGCACTGTAACTCTTTCACTCTAACCCTTTTCATAACTTACATTACCACTTGGTTTGAAAATAACTCAAGCTTCCACTGCCTAACCATCTAACCTTTCTGCTGTGTGAGAATTTATAATGGCTTATGTGACTCTTTAGTTAGAAGTCAGGACTTCCTTCTCAGGTTTTAAGAGAACAAGTATGTGGACAGACAGAAGAATGCTTACGAATAAATAATATGTGTGAATGGTGGTGTGGAGATGCATGTGGTGATGAGAGAGTAGAATGACCAACATGATTAGAGAAGTATCTGCTTTAACTGCTTTCTCCTTTATTGATTGTCTTATACTTAAATACTGTTCAGGGTTCTTACTATAAGCAGACACAGCAAGAGGTCTTTCCACTGGAACAAGGCTACTGGGATTTACTCCACAGGAGTAGAGGCATTTCTAGTGATGGCAGGGCATATTGATGTTTCCTTGAAGTAACACTCAGTCTTAAAATGAGAACGAGTGACTGATGTGTACACTAAGATTAGCTGTCATTTTGGGAGGACCTGTTACACTGGGTGATACATTAAATGACAAAAATGATTGTAGGTAGGATTGGAGAGATGTAGATGAGGCCTTTCCAAGTTACTGTTATCTGATTTTCTTCCCCATGCACTAAGTTCCTTATAGTTTCTTGTTCCGAAAATAAATACGTCACCATTTACTGAATCAAGAACCTTCACACTCACAAAAATTGTTGTGGTTTATTGGTTTTTAAGAGCACTTGATAGCAACGGTTTCAGAGTGCAGAGCTTAGCTGTCCAACTTGAAAAAGCTAGTCATGCATAACACAGGGTTAAGCTGAATCCACCTTGATGTCGCGATAACCTTTCTGTCAATAACATTTTTTACTCTACAGAGCGGTTTAACTAGAAAAAATGTAGTCAGTCTGGAATTTTCTGTTTACACATGATGTACACGATCAGTACACCCACTTCCTCTGCAGAGAATTGTTTGAGCCACGTGAAGAAAATGGATGTCGCCTTTAAAAGAGAAAAAAGATTGATTAGGAAAGTGGGGCATGCAAGATCCTTTTAAAGATGACAAAATTGTTGATGGAAAATGGTAACAAGTTTATGAATTTTGGAGTTGAAACAGTATACAGGCATGTAGAAAAGAGTAAGAGAACGTCATAAACACTGTCAACATGCATCAGACTTTGCACTTCGGAGCTGGCAGAGTAAACTCCTTTTAATGTCCTGTTCAACTGTCTCAGACTGAGTACACACCTCTGGTTAATGTCTAGGGAGTTCCTAGACTAGACTAGACTTGTGCTGATGTAATTTTTGAAGCTGTCATTTAATCATAATGTTTCATACTCTCTTTGTGTTTGTGTGTGTGTGTGTGTGCGTGCGTGCGTGCGTGTGTGTCTCTCTCTAGGTGTGCCTGGGTGCTGTGTGTGGTTTTTGGTTTGCTTTGTTTGGCGAAGGTCTCACTTCTGCTGATCGAGACAAAGACAAGCAAACCACTGGATAGGCACGTCAACCCAGATCATAAACAGGTGGGAGGAAGCTAGAAAACTAGGTTCCAAGGCTTTCATGTATGTACTACTGAAATCATATGAAATGTGGCGTAGGCCCAGTTTGTTTGCAGTAGGAAGAGAATTACAGGTGTTATTGGCAAGTATTAGTGTAATAAAATTGCAAGAAAAAAGCAGTATCACTATATTATTATTATTATTATTACATTAAATTAAAGTACCCATATAATATCTGATCTTGTCTTTTTGACACACTTGCTTTAATTTTATGTTTTACATTGTGGGCTATGCCACTGACAGTGTTCCAGTGATGCACATGTCTGTCTATCTGTCAATGAATTTTTACGGTCTACACTTAAAAGGTTTATAAAGAGATTTCGTCCACAGAGCATTAATGCACACTGTTCAGGCTAAAAAATAAATGTTAAGAGTTGCAAATAAAATATGAACCAATACATTTTTAGAAAACACTGAACGAAATAATCTACATCTTAACTGCTAGGCAAAAATGGTTGCCCCCACAATATTAGAAATAATGACAAAAACATTTCTCCTTCCACTTTTCACTATAATCCTTTGCCTGGTAACATTTAAACAATGCCTCTTCTGGTCAGTTTGCTGTGAACCCCCACTCAGTATCAGATCAGTGTATAGGCATCAAGATTAACTGTAAAATAGTCTGGTTTGCCTTTGAGGTTATATAGAGGCCTTAGTATTATAATGTGATTGCAGATGCAGATGGATGTTTCCTCTTGACTGAACTTCCTTTTCTGCAGAAAACCACAGTTGTGTCATCTATGGTCAGAATATCACATAAAACTGTTTAATTTCCTGACATTTTAACGGGGTATACATTATATAACGGAATTTCTGTCAATCAGTTAGTTACATGACATGTGCTGAATATTTTCTATGCATAATACCAAGTAGATCTGCTGCATCTGCTCTGCTTTTCTTGCAGTTGGTACATGAGCATGTTCGAAGAGTTCTGGAGGGTCAGTGTCGTCCTGGCAGCACCAGGAAAAGCTTATTAGCCCGACTTCCTGCTACCAGCCGTGAGACCCAGCCTTTCTTGTGGAAAGATGTGCTGCTCGACAATGACCTCTTTCAGTATCCTCCGCCATTTGGGTTCAAAGGTCTTCAGGGCAAAGTGAAAGACCTACTGCAGCAGGTGAATGGAACTTTCTTTCTAATCTACTCCTTTTATGGAGGTAGTATTTGATAATCATTAATAGTGAAGCTTTATTCATTTAATGGCACCATTGAAAGTTCTTGATCATGTGACGAATGAAAACAAAACACGACCAAAGCTTTCTCTTGCATCACGTGTAAATACATTACAGTGGTGCACCACAGCAGTGTTACTGTTAACTTAAAAACAGATTGAATATGGGAGAAACAATAATTGTGTTTTGAAAAAACTCACAAATGTAGTTTGACAAGTAATAATGAAAATATCAACACAGAAAAATGATGGAAGAAAATAAAATTAATAATGTATTTAAAAATACTTTATCTAATTAAATATCACTTATCTTCAAGATATCTGCTATAAACTATTTGAAATTCCAGTAATGAGATCATGTGAACATTTTATAACATTAACATGGCCGCTTGACTAGATTTATTTTACAGAAAAATTTTATTAATGACTAATCCAAGATGTTTTATTTCTCACATGCCTACATTCTCACAGTCTTTGATTTAAGATTTCAGTAGTCATATTTTAATTAAGGTTACCTTTAATGATCCCCATTAAAAGATAGTTTAATAATAAGTTTTGATATCTTTAACTGTAGTTGTAAACAACAATAATGCACTTGTAGATATCTAGAAATGGCTGGTTTCCATTCTAGTGGGAACTGGGTCAAACTGTACTGTCAAACAGGCAGGAACGTGCAGCTGCACCTCTAGTTGGAATGAAATGTAGTTCTGAGGTTTAGGTCAGACTGTGATAGGACCGCATACCCTCCTGGTCACATGACCATGTCAGGGGGACGTTGCCAATCACACATTCAAAGGTCTTAAAAGGTGTAGAGAAATGATCTCCACTTCTTGAAAGTAAATTGTCACTGGCATTTTTCAATCAATCAATCAAATTTTATTTGTATAGCCTCATGTTGAACAGCCATCTGCCTCGACTGGATGGGCCGAGAATGGGATAGAAGGATAGGTGCAGGATAGAGACAGGCAAAGAGAGCAACAACAACATATGTTCTTGTTACCACAACAACATATGTCCTTGTTACATGAACAACAACAGACACATACTTATGGTTACAATGCCAATAATAGTGGTAGACTAGGGTGAAGATTGGCTAAATAAATAAATAAATAAATTAGTGAGAGAAGCAGAGTAATGATAAAGGCTGAGGTAATCGTAATTGTAACAGTTGAAGTCAACAGGTCTACTATTAGCATTAGCAGCAACAATAATGATACTATGGGGAAGGCTGATGTTAGTAGTTGTTGCAGTCGAGCAGGTCCACAGCAGCAGGTGGTCTGCAGCAACGATCCCCAGGAACCTTCAAGACAAGGGAGCACGAGAACTCCCGGGAAGATATGTGGTTAGTAATGTTAATGGGACCAGAAGATACAGAGTTAATGAGCTGCATTAATATGACAGAGAGAGAGAGAAAGAGAGAGAGAGAGAAAGAGAGAGAGAGAGTCAGAGAGAGAGAGTCAGAGAGTCAGAGAGAGAGAGAGAGAGAGAGAGAAGCTTGGTGTGTCAGATCCCCCCGGCAGTCTAAACCTATAGCAGCATAACTATGGGCTAGTCCAAGCCTGAGCCAGCCCTAACTATAAGCTTTGTCAAAGAGGAAAGTTTTAAGTCTACTCTTAAAAGAAGAGAGGGTGTCTGCCTCCCGGACCTTGACTGGTAGATTGTTCCAGAGGAGGGGGGCCTGGTAATTGAAGGCTCTACCTCCAACACTACTCTTAGACACTTCAGGTACCACAAGCAGGCCTGCATCCTGGGAGCGCAATGTTCTAGAGGGGTAATATGGCACTATGAGCTCTTTAAGATATGATGGTGCCTGACCATTAAGAGCTTTGTAAGTAAGAAGAAGGATTTTAAATTCAATTCTAGATTTTACAGGAAGCCAGTGCAGAGAGGCTAATACAGGAGAGATGTGATCTCTCTTCCTAGTTCTTGTCAGCACACGTGCTGCAGCATTTTGTACCAGCTGCAGAGTTTTTAGTGACTTATTAGGGCAGCCTGATAGTAACGAGTTACAATAATCCAACCTGGAAGTAACGAATGCATGGACTAGTTTTTCTGCATCGTTTTGAGACAAGATGTGTCTGATGTTTGCTATGTTGTGAAGATGAAAGAAGGCTGTCCTTGATATTTGTTTTATGTGGGAGATGAAGGACATATCCTGATCAAATAGAACTCCCAGATTCCTAACAGTAGTGCTGGATGCCAGGCTGATGCCATCTAGGGCAGCTATATCATTCGAGAAAGAATCTCTAAGGTGTTTTGGGCCGAGCACAATAACTTCAGTTTTGTCTGAATTAAGTAGCAGAAAGTTTCTAGTCATTCAGATCTTTGTGTCCTTAAGTCATGCTTCTAGTTTAGATAGCTGGTTGTTTTCGTCTGGCTTCATAGATAAGTATAATTGAGTATCATCTGCATAACAATGAAAATTAATGGAGTGTTTCCTCATGATATTACCCAGAGGAAGCATATATAAGGTAAAAAGAATCGGTCCGAGCACAGAACCTTGTGGAACTCCATGACTAACTTTGGTGTGCATAGAGGACACATCATGAACATTAACAAACTGAGATCGATCTGATAGATAAGATTTAAACCAACTTAGTGCAGATCCTGTAATGCCAATTAAATGTTCTAATCTCTGTAACAGGTTGTGATGGTCTATCGTGTCGAAAGCGGCACTAAGATCTAACAGGACGAGTACAGAGAGAAGTCCTCTGTCTGAAGCAGTAAGTAGATCATTTGAAACTCGCACAAGGGCTGTCTCAGTGCTATGGTGGACTCTAAATCCTGACTGAAAGTCCTCAAATAAACTGTTGTTATGAAGAAAGTCACAATTGATTAGCGACTGCTTTCTCAAGGAACTTTGAGATAAAAGGAAGGTTAGATATAGGTCTATAGTTAGCTAAGGTGCCTGAATCTAGGGTAGGCTTTTTAAGAAGTGGCTTAATTACAGCTAGTTTAAAAGACTGGGGTACATAGCCCGTCGATAAAGACATATTGATCATATCTAGTAAAGAAGTGCTAATTGAGGGAAAGACTTCCTTAAGCAGCTTGGTTGGAATCGGGTCTAAAAGACAGGTTGATGGTTTAGACGAAGATATCAGAGAATTTAGCTCAGGAAGGTCAATTGGAGAAAAACAGTCAAGGTAAACATCAGGTTTTTGAGCAGTTTCCAAAGATACATCTGCACCAGTTAACGGCAGGAGGTTACAAATTTTGTCTCTTATCTTTAGGATTTTGTCATTAAAGAAGCTCATGAAATCATCACTGCTGAGGCCTATAGGAATACTTGGCTCAGTGGAGCTGTGACTCTCTGTCAGCCTGGCTACAGTGCTGAAAAGGTACCTGGGATTGTTTTTATGTTCTTCTATGAGGGAGGAGTAGTAGACACCTCGAGCATGCCGTAGGGCCTTCCTGTATTTATTAAGACTATTTTGCCAGAGTAAACGAGACTCTTCTGTTTTGGTGGATCGCCACATTCTTTCAAATTTACGCGACATTTGCTTCAAGTTACGAGTTTCTGAGTCATACCATGGAGCTAGCCTCTGTCGTTTAATAATCTTCTTTTTTAAGGGGGCAATCGAGTCTAGAGTACTTCTCAGCAAAGCTGCAGTACTATCAACAAACTGATCAAGCTGAGAGGGACTAACATTAGCATAAGAGCTTTCTGTAGTAAACAGATGTGGTAAAGAATTAAAAGCAGCTGGAATTGTTTCCTTAAATTTAGCTACAGTCCTATCAGACAAACATCTTGTGAGTACATTTTTGTTAACTGGAGAGTAGTCGGTTAATAGGACATCGAATGTTACTAAATAGTGATTTGATAAAAGAGGATTTTGTGGGAAGACAATTAATTTTTCGGTTTCAAGGCCATAAGCTAGAACAAGGTGGAGGGTGTGGTTAAAGCGGTGAGTAGGCTGGTTTACACTTTGAGTGAAACCAATAGAGTCCAAAAGGGACATAAATGCCATGCTAAGACTATCATTATCATTATCAACATCTACATGAATATTGAAGTCCCCTACAATAATTATTTTATCTGAACTCAGGACTAAATCTGATAAAAACTCTGAGAATTCAGTTAGAAAATCAGAGTATGCGCCAGGAGGGCGGTATACTATCACAAATAAAACAGGCTGTAAAGTTTTCCAAGCTGGGTGTGAAAAACTCAGAACAAGGCTTTCAAAAGAGCTGAAACTAAGTTTTGGTCTAGGGTTGATTAGAAGACTAGAACTGAAGATAGCTGCCACTCCACCACCTCGACCAGTGTCTCGAGGAGTATGAGTATTAAGATGACTGGGAGGAGTGGATTCATTTAAGCTGACATATTCTTCCTGACACAGCCAAGTCTCAGTTAAAGAGAGTAAATCAATATGATAATCTGATATCAGATCGTTCACTAATAGAGCTTTAGATGACAGGGATCTGATATTTAACAGACCACATTTAATTCTCATATTTTTTGGCATAACTTTGGTTGTTGTTTTAATTTTTATTAAATTTTTTTGATTTACTCCTTTTTTATTTGAGTTTGAATTAACTGTAATAAAAGGCCTGGGTTGGGGGGCAGACACAGTCTCTATTGCATTAACATTGTGGCTGGGAAACTGCTCCCAGGGAAGCTCAGAGGAGTGTGAAGGACTACAGCTCTGCCTCCTGGTCTCAACTCTTGTTTGTCAGGTTTTACGACTAACAAACTTAGCCATATTACGAGACAAAAGAGCTGCACCATCCAAAGTGGGATGAATGCCGTCTCTTCCGATCAGACCAGGCTTTCCCCAGAATGTCTGCCAGTTATCTATGAAGCCCACATCGTTTGCTGGGCACCACCTCGACAGCCAGCGGTTGAATGATGACATGCGGCTATACATGTCATCACTCGTCAGATTGGGCAGGGGTCCAGAGAAAACTACGGAGTCCGACATCGTCTTTGCAAATGCACACACCGACTCAACATTAATTTTAGTGACTTCCGATTGGCGTAACCGGGAGTCATTAACGCCGACATGAATTACAATCTTATCAAATTTACGATTATCCTTTGTCAGCAGTTTTAAATTTGACTTGATGTCGCCCGCTCTGGCCCCAGGAATACATTTCACTATGGCCGCTGGCTTCGCTAACTTCACGTTTCTGACTATGGAGCTGCCAATAACCAGAGTTGGTTTCTCAGCGGGTGTGTCGCTGAGTGGGGAAAACTTGTTCGAAACGTGAAGTGGTTGGTGGTGAACCGTGTGCTTCGTCTTGCGGCTATGCTTCCCTCTGAGAGTAACCCAGCCACTGCATCCCGGCTGCTCGGGAGTTGCCGGGGGAGAAGCTACGCTAGGTCGGCCCGCACCGGCTACTGGCCCTGGGGGCTTGCTGCTGACTACAGCAGCTAGCGATGCTTGGTTTTCCAAGGTGCGGTGCCGCGTCTCTAATTCCGTGATCCTCGCCTCCATAGCTCCAAAAATACTACATTTCATACAAGTACCCATATCCGTAAAGGAGGTCGAGGTAGAGCTAAACATCTGACACACCGAACAGGGCAGATCAGGAGAGCAGGAGGGAGAAGGAGAAGACATTTTAATTGATTAAGCTAGCTGCTAAGCTAACGGCTAAGCCAGTATAAAGTTAAGGGTTTAGCAGATATGACGCTAATGCAACAACGAGAGTGCTTGATGAAAACGAGTGTCTGTTTAAGTACACAGCGGCTGAATAACCACAGTGACGATAATTACAGCAGATTAATCGATTTAGCTCGAGCGCTAGCAGCAGCTACAAACAGCACAGAACAACACAGTAGCAGCGAGAAAACAGGAAATGACGCAATACGCTCACACACGTCACCTTCCGTCACCAATTTTTCTATTTCTAGATTAGTGAGAGTTAAACAATGACTTTAAATTGGATTACTAAAAGTCTCATACATTCTTGGAACCAATCGGCTATAATCATATCGATGATATAGCCTCTGGGAGTAAAGGCGAACTTTTCAGGCATTCTGGTGTAATCAGTGGTTAGTGACAAAGGACTTTCAGCAAAGAATTCCTTTTCTGTGCGCTGCATTGTTTATAGTCCAATTAGCAGCTTGAGAAGTAAATGTCAGGTCAAACACTAAGCAAAACTCATCCCTCCAGATGTGTCTGCAAAATAAATGTCGTCATTTCTTGGTTCATTACATCCCCCAGAGAAGTCAATCAATCAGTTATGTTTTTGTATAGTGCCAAATCGTAACCAAAGTTATCTCATGACACTTTACAAAAAGAGCAGATCTAGACCGTACTGTTTTTTTAATAAGTGCCCGTTCATCTGTTTCTGGTCTCAAGTCCACTGTACATACTAAGTTGCACGGAGTTCACTTTTCTTTGCAGGAAAAATAAATCGATATAAAAGTGCATCTTAATGATCCTCCAAGTACAGTACTTTCTGAGAATAAACCTAATTTTTCTATCTATGCATTTTCTTTTAAAGCTGCCAGACTCTGCCTCCGCAGTCCAGCCGGGAAACACATCAGATAAATGTAGGCGCTGTGTTGTCATGGGAAATGGAGGCATTCTTAGAGACCTGGAGCTTGGCCCACTGATCGATCGATTTGACATTATTATCAGGTTAGAAACACAAATGTGATAACATGATTGTATTAATTTTACACATAATGATCCTCAACCTCAATTTAAATCAATCTAGTTTTTTTAGAAGTAATTTCCTTCCATTTATTAATTAAAGATTTTTTATGAAATATGTAATAATTCTACTTTCCCTCCAACACAGAAGAGAGAAAAGGCCTTCATCCAGGTGGTTGGGGGTTGGGATCTTAGTGAATCTTTTGCCTGATGCTTGCAGCGTCTAGTGTAAATACGCTTTAGTCAGGGAGAAGGACAGCCTATTGTTTGTTAAGCCATTTGAATCAATCTTGGCAGCGCCCTGCAGTCCTGTTTGTGTCTGTTCCCTTATAAGGCAAGATTTTACAATTGTGGTGAAAGGATGCTTAAAGTAGGGTTGCAGAATAGGGACCAGCTCAGCATCGAAGTAGTACACAAAAACCTGCTTGACTTAAGAAAATGTATGTTATGACTCCATGCTTGAGTTGAGTTTCAGTTTGATTCTAGTGCTACGTTTCTGGTGATTAATATCGCAGACACAGTCACTGTTTGTTACCAACAAAGCCAGAAGGCTCAGTAATTTACAAGAGAAATCAGTCAGTCAATGACTCTCTGTCTCCTTCCTACAGGTTAAACAGCGGTCCTCTGGGAGAGTTCAGTGTTGACGTTGGAAATCGAACCAGCATCAGGATGAGTTACCCTGAGGGCACACCCCTTCACTGGGTGGACACAGACCCGCACACTCTCTTTGTAGCTGTGGTGTATAAGGGTGTAGACATCAGCTGGACCTCTGCTATGATCAACAAGCTCACTGTGGTGAGAATTGTTGCTGTGTGTGTCGTGTTGATTTGATATAACTTATAATAACTTATAAGCAAATATAATGAATTATTTTACCATGAATTCTAAGTAACAGAAAATACTACACTTGGTTTTGTTTCTTTGGGCACAAAGCTTCTGGCTGTCAGTGAGTTATGGATATCCTAGCCTTGTTTGTTAATTCAAAGACATTAGCTAGCTTGGAGCCCAGTGTCTTTAGCTTGCTGCTAAAACATTGCTGCAAGTTCCAACAGTGTTTAGTGAACAGCCACAGTTTGAGTTTGCCTACATGGCTACACGGCAATTCAGGTGAAAAGCCAACAGCTGGTTTGATTAGCCTGACTGATAAGCCCTTTGTTTGCCTGGTTGCATTAATGTTTTAGGTCAGTCCTCGACAGTTCTTGCTCGGATTTTCTAGCCTGACTTCCTATCTTAACTGCACCGCCCCATACAGCACCCAACACCACAGTGCTGTCAACACTGCCAGTTCACCTATGATAAATGCTGTCAGCCCATTAGTGAGCAACCTCCAGCTTGCCCACACCAGCAGTCACATGGGCTTGATCTAGATGAAAATAACTGATACGACTTTCAGTACAATAAGAAAAAACGGCAATGATGTCGGGCGCTTTTCTGCTTTGAGTTAAAGTTTTTTCAACTCGAGGCGCTCAGAGTGTTTCCTTAAAAATGCGATGCGCACAGAGCGGAAAAAATGCAAGGCGCTGTGTAACATAAAAGCAGCGTGCAAAAAGTCTCATTGAAAACAATGACAAAAAGCCGCCCCCAGCTGCTAAATGCGTTCTGTCTGATCGGGCCCCTTATATGAATATAAATCCCCCAATGTTTTAATATTACTCTTATGTAATCCTTTAGATGATTATCTGACATTATTCCTTCCCTGAATGGGTCTGCATGTTTATTTGCTACATGACTCTTTAGTTTACAGTCAAAGCTTTTTCACCTCAGCCTGTTCCTCCTATTGTTTCAAAATATTTCTTTGAATTCTTTGTGTGATCAAGATTAAAAGCTGATCTGGATCACAAAGAGACAACGTCTTGAGAAAGAATTATGTGAAATAAAATAGCTTGCACTGTTTTAGATCTCATTTGGGACCCTTGTGCTCTGTGTTGCAGCCTCTGTGGGATTGGATCTTCTTCTGGCAGAAGGTTCCAAATAAGATCCCCCTTGAGGCCCACAGGTTCAGACTTCTAAACCCGCATGTCATTAGAGAGACCGCATTGCACCTTCTGAAATACCCTGCACCAAGACCACGCCTGTGGGGCAGCGACCAGGTAAAAGACACTTCCCATTCTATGGATTCAATCTGTCTTCCTATTGATCTATTTTTATAGATGTGTGTTCAAACAATACAAACAGTCTGTTCATTTTTAAGGAAATAATTCAAATACAGATGTGGCATGTTATTTGCTGTAGCCATCCAGTTTTATGCACTTCGAGCCCTTTTATTATTTTGCTGGGGCTTTTATGTATCTGCTATACCTGACAAATACACAGGAAAATAACACTGCACTTTTACACACACACACACACACACACACACAAACACTGCCCATCATTTATATTTTGTATTATTAATGCTGCAATGCCAAGGAGCAGCAATTTTACTATTATTAAATAGTTATATCTAATATTTAATTTTGTAATGTTTTATGTGATGTAACAATAATGGAATATTGAATATTGAATCTTAATACACATCACAACATGTCATGCCCAACATTAAACCACTGTTCTTTCGAGCGAATGCTCATGTTGCAGACAGATCTCCATGTATTTATGGATTATCAAAGTTAAACTTGCTTTTTTTAAGGAAAATGTAACTTCTGAAACTATGCTGCTTGTTTTATAACTATTTATAAACTTGTTGTACTCGGCATGCAGCTTATTTTGCAGGATCATTGTTCAAACTAAATTCATGACATTTTTAAATTTGATCTGTTTCTGAAATGATTTAGATTTGTATTACATGATCACAGACACATCAGTAACTCTGTGTGGCTCTTACAAATCTTGTTTAAACATTTTGAGAACGTCTGAGGGTTTCTGTTGGCCCTCCAAATGTGTACAGTTTGTTGTGTGTGGTCGGGCTCCCCCCTGTGTTGGATTTTTGTTACTGCAATACTAAGATTAATCAAAGTAGTTTAGCCATTCATAACTTCAGTTTCATAAAAGCTTCAGATGTAATGTGAGTTTTTTCTTTCAGAAAGTGATTAATAAATTACAGTGAGCTATGTTAAATATTGTTGTGAAAGATCTGGACTTATGGTATATGTTGGTATAGAAACATTTAGAATCTAAATTGTACAATGTTAGTAGTAGAACTTAAAGTACAAAAGCAGTTTACCTTATATGAACAGAAATGTAAAAATAGTCCAGAAAATGAGAGTATGACTGGTTGTTTTCTGGTAGAACACGAGAACACAAGTATCTACATCTAAATACTGGAGTTTCTAGGTGGGAGTCGTTACTACAAAAATACTTTACAGTCTTTACAGTATCTTTTTTTTTCTGCAGAATGTGCCTACCATTGGTGTCTCTGCACTGAATTTAGCCAGTCTGCTGTGTGATGAGGTCAGCCTGGCAGGCTTTGGATACAATCTGTCCCAGCAGGGGACACCACTGCACTATTATGACCATCTGTCCATGAGCGCCATGCTGCAGCAGACGATGCACAATGTGGGCAAAGAGACTGTACTTCTACAAAGCTTAGTCAGAGAGGGAACCATTACTGACCTGACCGGGGGGATTCATTGCTCTTTCTGCACCAGCTGACCCCGAGACATTTGACTCTAAAGCATTGCCCCCTTTTCATTTTAAAGTGCTTCTATGAACAAATGACATGCTGTATGTAAATACAGAGAAGGAGCGGCAATATTAAAGGAATTACTGGTGAGAATAAAAGAAGAAATGAAAAAACTGATGAGAGCTTAAAGACAAAGAAATTACGCTAATATATGTAATATTTGTCACAACGGGTTCCTGAAGACCAAACACACAAAACATAAGGAAGGTATCTTTTGAAATATGAGTTCCTACTGGACTTCTACGTGTCTTACAGAATTACAATTTTTAATTTGTCCTGAAAAATGGCCTTGTAGCTGCAATAACATTCATCGCCAATAGACTTTTGAAAAAGCAATGAAAGTTTCTTTGCTGATATACCCACCTAAAAGTTGTCTTATGAAATATTTAGAGGTACAATTTTTTATTCATTCCCATACCAGCATTGCTGCCATATATTTTCAAAATTAATTAGGGCCTTGTGTTAGACTGTATATAAAAGCCACTGTTATGTCACTTATTGGTTTGTGCACAATGTTTTCAAAGCCTAGAGTTTGGCTATTTTTCCGTTGCTTTCTTGTAGTTTTGAGCCAGAAGTGACCATATTTTGATGAGAGGGCTAAGGGGTTTAGAAGCTAACACTGGTGCTAGCTTCATTAGCAAGAGTAATCTGAATGTCCCAATAACTGTTATTAAGTGTGATCTTACTTAGCTGAAACAAAATGTACTTAAATATTCAACAGGTGTGTTTTGTACAACTGAATGGTTAACAAGACATTTGTTCAGGTCTTAAGCATACCTGGTTTCTTGCATTTTTCTTAAGTTGGGACCATAATTTATAAAATGAAGGAGGCATGAAACCAGAGATTGACACCATAACCCCATAAGTAAAATGTCTACTGAGGTAATTAATTAAGAGAGAGGTCGGGTTATTTTCTCATCTACAATATAATTCAGATGTACGTCGCTTTGGACAAAAGCGTCTGCTTAATGAAATTGTGACATTGTAACTTTTTCAAACAGTGGAGTCCTCCCCCACTGGTCCCTGGAAAGAATGACTTAAAGGCACCTCTCGCTTTACCTTTTAGACCAGGAAGCAATATCCACCTTTTTATATATACAGACCATAGTTGGTTTTACTAATTCATGTATAGCTTTCCTACTTCTGCATTTAGCACTGCTAATACAATATTGCCTTATTTGTATGATGATCGTCTTATTTGGTACGTGTTTGGAAAACAGCCCCAGTTTACAGCAGAGTGAACCAAGCCTATTTTTGCTTATAGAGAAATTCTGTCTACTTTTTTTTATGATGGAGCCTTTGATCAATACTTTGGAATACATTTTAAAGAGGCACAGCTTGTTATTTATTTATGTTAACACTGGAAGATATGAATCTGTAGTTAACGGTACAGTGGAATGTGAAACAGCTCAAAATATTTTGACAATCTGCAGTATTTACAAATCAGCAAATAATTTTACAATTACTGTTTTAGTTCTGTCTGTTGTTTTATTGTTTGCACTATGAAGATTACATGAATTCTAACGTTTATTTGTACTTTGTCCTGTTTAACCTAAAGTCTTCTAAAATGGCTGGTCTGTGAAAAATAATACAAAAAATTAAATGTGATATTTGTAAATTGTGTTGTTTTTTTTTAATTAATACATCACAACATTTTCAATGTTTGCATTGTAGTTGACATTTAAACTCACAGTCGGGTGGTTACTTTTACGTTGTTCATGTGTGTATGTTTAATGTTTTGCTTTAATTTAATCAATTTCAGTTGTCACAGGACATTCTTTTATTTTGAGAGGGGTAGTCAACTGTGTTCTTACTAATTAACTTATTAGTGAAATGTTAATTGCCAACAGGCCTGATATCAGGACAAGGTGATTGACATACTAAGGTACACATATAAAATATATAACAGTCAAATGTGATTATCATCATACTAACTGCGCAACTCTCATTATTTTTAAGACAAAATTAAAAACTGTCAGAAAGATTAAACTTGTCGATGATGACCTCTTTACTACAATGTTTTTATTTTTCTTCAGCGATCATTTTTTATGCTGTTGTTGGACATTATTAAAATGTAAATATATATCGCAAAATGAATAGAATATTACAAAGTGGGTTATTGAGTGGTTTATTTTGATTTTGTTTGTTATTCATTGATTAAGTTTTTTTCAGAAACTAAGATTTAAGAGTTGAAGTATCCCTCTTATGTCTTTTAATAATAATAATAATAATAAGACTTTATTAAGGACACAGCGTGTGGTCCATAGCACTAAAAAAATATATATATATATAAAACATAACAGACAATACATACAGAAATACATAAACTAGTACATCAAGTGAGGCATCAACTAGATTATGACACAAAGGTACATACATTAGGTAGCTGTGTGTACGTACAGACTTGAGCGCCAGTGGCTCCACAATCTCGACGAGAACCGCACTGAGCTCCTCTCACAGTTACTCAAATACATTAAAATACCATTACCTGAAACTGACAACCTGCACATGAACCTGTACATAAGATTACGTATCACAGCAGAGCAGTTCGGCACCCCAACATTTACAAACATTTCACTAGCACTGCACCATCTTGGAAGTTTTAAAAGCATTCTCATGCCATCATTATAGGCCACGTTGAGTCTCTGCATGTTGCTTTTGCTATAAACACGCCACAAGTGGGCAGTATACATAGGGGTACAAAATGCTTTAAATAAAGCTGTCTTAACATTAACAGTGCACATGTTAAACTTCCGTGCGAGCATATAACTTGCGACACTGTCTGTTAATATCTCTATTGTCCGACAGATCATTTACAATATGATGGCCGAGATATATGATCTCATTACATTCATGAAGAGCAATGCCAGATAAAAAGGATTCAGGAAAAACTAGTTTTCTATCAGCTTCTAACGATCATAATCTTACTCTTAATTGCATTATATTTGATGTCAAAGTCGAGACCATATTGTGAGCAGACATTCAATAGCTGTTGTAGGCCAGCACTATAAGGGCAGAAAATTACCAAGTCATCTGCATACATTAGGTTATTAATTAACATAGAGCCAACCATACACCCTGTTTTACATGCATTCAACTGCTGTGACAAGTCATCCATATACACATTAAAGAGAAAGGGAGACAAAATTCCGCCCTGTCTCACTCCGTTGCTGACAAAAAAAGGTTCTGACATAGAATTTCCCCATTTTATCATAAAGGCCTGATGAGCATACCAGTAAACCAGAATTCTTAGAATCCATTTTGGGACCCCTCTAAAACACAATTTATCAAACAGTTTTTCATGATTTATGCGATCAAAGGCCTTAGAGGCATCCATAAAACATATAAAAATTGTGGAGTTCTGACTGATGTATTTATCCAAGATTTCTTTCAAAGCAAAGATGCACATGTCAGTGCCATGTTTCTGTTTAAAGCCAAACTGGTTGTCACTTGTGAATATGTAATCTTCTAACCTGTTAAGGAGGATTTTCTCCAGTACTTTGGATACAATACTGGCTAATGCAATAGGCCTATAATTCTCCATACTGTTTATTTTGCCTGCTTTGTTTTTAATTACAGGTACTAATAATACAGACAGGATAGAGTCAGGCAGAATGCCATGTCTTAGTAAGCCTGTCAAACATATAGCAAGCAACAAACAAAGTTTATTGCTGGCATATTTTAGATGTTCAGCAGTTATCTTGTCAGCTCCACACGATTTATTGTCAGCTAGTCCTAAGACTGCTGAGTGAACCTCTTCTAAATTGATAACTATATCTACATCTGTATCAACAGTACCCACTTCAAAATGATTTCTTCCAACACAGTTAAATAATTCAAAATAATGTTGTCACCACATCTGAGATATATTATCAGCACCACTAACCCCATCAATGTTTGTCGGTAAGGACATTTTACAATTATTCATGCATTTAACCTCCTTCCAGAAATCCTTAACACTATTATTTTGCATCTTTTTGGCCAGTGAGTCAGATCTCATAGACTTCTCATTCCTTTTAATAAATCGCAGAGCATATTTGAAATTTGCATGAGCACGTTTCTTCTGTTCAAATAAAGGCCCATGTCTGACTCTTCCCGATTCAACCCAGGCTTTGAATGCTTTTCTAGCTACGACATGAAGCTCTGCCACAAAGTCATTCCAGCCAGGTTTGACATTGTATCCCTTAGACTGAGATTTATGAAGTGACTTACTGGAGATGAGAAGTGACTCCACAATAGAATCATATAAAACACATAAATCATTCCCATGTTGTGGGTTCCCACAGTTCACATTACAGCATCTCATTGCATCTTTAGGTAATTCAATATTTCCGAGTAGGTTGTCAGTCCTAATGGTATATTCCTTAATGGCGTCCTTAGTTATCTTAGACCAATCCAATTTCCCCAAAATTGTGTTATTTACCTCAGCCGATACCATCGGTATTTTTTCCACATTCAGTGATATAGAAAAAGGTATATGATCAGCAACGGCATAGTCATAGTAGATCTCCATGGTATCCAAGGAGGCATGTGCATCCGATGTACAAACACAATGATCCAGCCATGAAGTTGTATGCCATGCTTCACTGATGTATGTAAAACTATTTTCAGGTAAAAAAAACTTGCTTGAGAGGGTTAAGCCTCCGTCTGTGCAGAAATGCATTAGATGTCTGGCAAATAGAGAGTTCTCATCAGAAATATCTGCATTCATGTCTCCTAAAACGAGGATGCAGCTAGAAGCATTATCTTGAATAAAGGAGCTAACAAAGGCTAATCTATTGAGAAATTCTCCCTCATTTTGATAACATTCATAAGGAGTATAAATATTTAATATAATAAACTTTGTATCATTGCAACTTATCTCTATTCCAATAGCCCAATCTACATCCAATCTAACCACTTTGATCACAGAATCGTATTTCTTTTTCCAAAGGATAGCCACTCCCCCCGGTATCCTCCCCTGGATTAATTTTGTACTGAGATCAGTGGTGGATTCACCAGCTCCATAAAAATCACAATGTATTGAATTTAGTCCTTCCAAGTCCTGTACAGCTAAAAATGTCTCTTGCACACACAGTACATCACAGTTCTCCAGGAGCTTGTCAATAATAAGGCGACGTGATTTATCCTCAGCACTGTGACCAATGCGAAGGCCACGCGCGTTATATGACACAATCTGAATTTTTAGGTCAGCTATGTTATTGTCTGTGTTGCGTTTACTGACCATTGTCACGTGTCAAGAGGCTCCAGGTTGTGGCTGCCCTGAGGGCCTGGAGCTGTATTTTCCTGGTGCTGCTGTAGACCAGCTCCCTCAACTCCACCACCTCCATCATCAGGCGAGACGCGGGGCCGACGAGCCTCGTAGTAGCGTCGGACATACGTTCCAGCTGGCCAGAGTAGCGGGTCGTACATTTCAGCCACTTCATTGCATTCAGCGGTGATATGGAACGAGCTGAATCTGTTTCGTGTCGAGTCAATTTTGCGACACGTAACTACTCTGCCCAGTTTCTCAGTCAAATAATCACAGAGAGTGTCAGCTTCAAGGTTAGGGCAGAATCTTGTTGCAAACACACTGATCAGCTTGGTTTTAACCACTTGAATGTTACTCACTTTCCCAGTGCCAACTACCGCCATATGTTTCCTCTCGCGTTTCTGTGGGTCACGCACAGTGCGGGGTTTTGGTTGTGGCTTGGTATTTCCAGGAACTGGCTTTAAACGACGGCCTTCTTTTACAACCGTGCTCCACTGAGATTGATTATTTGGTGGAGCACTCGTTGCCGTAGTGTCTTGTGTTGACTGCGGTGCAGCAGTAGCCAAACTCTGCACCTCTTCCTCCGGAGCCACTCCGGTGGTGTTTTCAGGGCCCGCAGGCCCGCGGAGCTTCTCCAGCGCCGTCATACGCTGCACAACATCCGTGGTAACCGCTTGCAGGTTCTCGCACACGGCCACATGAGCTTCTAGAGCCCCCTTCATGCTGCAGACATCTCTGTTAAGCTGTTCAATCCTGCCAAGCAGGGCCGATACGTCGATGCTACCATATGAGACAGGCGGGAGATCATCTAAGTAGTGTGAAACAAATCTTGGGACATGTACCATCCACATCAGCAATCGATGTCAATCATCGTTGATCAGTGTCCAGGATTACATTAGCTACTCTTGTCAATCAGCAGATGTCGCTGGAAATCTTTTCATTTTAAGAGCATAATGTCATTTTAAAAAGTTTACATGAAAACTTAATCACTTGATTGTGATTAAGTTTTTTTTTTTTTTTTTTTTTTAAAGCTTTTGGATACATAGTTTAAAAGTGCCAAAAGCAAGTGCACACAGCCCAGGACTCCCCAGATTGTCAGAAAAGACAACCAGGAAAGACTACAGTATTCTGATTTAACAAGAATATCCCCAATTGAATATTTCATACACTTAAACTGTTGTAGTATAGCGTCGTTTATGCCCAACAAAGTTATGTAAATAAAACGTATTTTATTTTGAAACATATTTCCGGAAGTTGATTTTTTTTTTAACTAGTAGGTGCGCGTGGTCAGGAACGAGAAGCCGGGGAGATCTGCTGCTAACAGGTGGTAAGTGCTTAAAAAAGTAAGTAATTCTTTGTTTTTTTAATAGTGAACCATATAATAGTGTTTAGTAGTTGTTATAATACATGCCTGACAAAAGTGTAGAAATATATCCTAAGAAATTAATGCAGTTTTGTTAGATTATAGAAAGGTCACACCAAACTCACTTCAATTACCGTCAGTTTAACTTAATGGTATCTTATTAAGGAAAAAGCATACGAGCGCTTTTGCAAAACGGCGACATTTTCTTTACTGTTTTGTCCTTTAAACTTTTTAAATTCGGCGTTCACAGTAATCACTAGCCTACATCACATGGCTGCCTCTTACTGCTCACTTCTGTCTTTGCAGAACACCGAGGAGTCTGCAGGGTTATCGCAGCGCAGTTATAAGCCTGTATTTGATGATGGGTTAATACTGGCTAAATGTCATCATGATTACAGTCAAATTAAAATGCTTCTATGAGAGTTGTAAAGTTGAGCATTTGCTTTTTGAATGAATGTGCCATTGACTTTACACTCTGGTTGCAACTTTTTCATTCATTGGTTAAGGGTTTAAAATGAATGTTGAGTGTTTGACGGTTTCATAACTAGTGATAGTATATGAGCGTTCAAAGTCCAATCAAGTGAAATGCACCTTTGAGGTTGGTTAAGGTTAAAGTCTAACGTTAGGTATAGAGTAGCGAGGAGATTTGCATTGGGGTCAGGGTCAGTCACTGCAGGTTTGGTTATGGCAAACACATATTTACATATTTAATGTGCTTCGACACCGGTGTGTTTTTGTTCGTGCTTGTGTGATATTAATATATTCAGTAAAATAATGTTATGGTTTTGAGGATGACAGAACTAAAAAAAAACACTCAAGGTGATCTAGTGGCAGGCTACAGGTTTTGAGGTGAAAGGTGACTTGTCCCTGATTGGCTGACTTCCATGAACCTACAATACTTCCATTGGTTCCTTGGTATGAATCCCCCTCCCGTTCCCTCTCTATAGGCATGGGCTCTCAGTCTCAGTCTTGACAGGCGGAGTAGCCCCCATAATGCTGATCACGTGCTCTAGAACAACAGGCATAAGGAAATATAACGTCAGCATCCTGCACCTGTTATCTACCTCATACAGTCCAAGAAATTCTGCTGTTAGAAGATATTACTTCATATGTGATTTAATCTTGGAATCTTTTTGTGCATGATAAATTATAGAACAGAGCCTGGGTTGTACCTTATTCATACTTAATCTCCCATAATGTTAAGTTCATTTATTTAAAACTTTAGTTTAATTATATCATGCAAAACTCATTAAAAAGATAAAAGAGAGATATTGATGTGAACTGTGGATTCTGTTACGGATGTTCAGAAACTGTTTATTTATTTTGGCATGGCCCATTTGTGAATAATTTCAAGCTCAATTTTATGTGATTTTACTAAACAAAAAAATTACCAATGTTTTAAAAAAAAGTATTATTACATGACCAGTCTTACTTCAGTGATGGCCAAATTCCATATTCATATGTTTCAAGTTACAGGTAAAGAAACATGCTCTATAGCTTTTTCTAATAGTTCAAACAATGCTTGAATTAAATTTAACACTCTCAAAAACGAAAGGCAATTGAAGCTGCAAAAGGTAGTACTATGTAACCAACATATTATATAGATCTTTGTAGATCTTTATCCCCCTTGGTGTAAAAACATGGAAAATGTATATAAACACGATGTTACAAACTAGTTGCACTCCTAATTTCGTTGTATGTTGTAGCGTACAATGACAATAAAGGCTTTCTAAACTACACACAACACTGCGCTTTTTTCATTTTTACTAAATCTGCAATGTAGTATAACGTAGCAAAAATGGAAATACTTAGGTTCAGTATACAAAACTGTTCTTGAGTACAGTATTTTAGTAAATATACTTACTTCACTCCATTATGAAGTCTCTTTGCTTGGATTAAAAAATGTTCTTCATAGGCGTGAGCAGACTAGAAAGTAGACTGTAATGTTGACAAACGTAAAGAAAAGAATGAAGTGTTCATATCAAAGTTAATTTGTATATTAATTCAACAAAGATTTCTTGAGAGTATGGCCACGATAGAGAAGTATTCACTGGAAATGGTAAAGGTATTAACAATAGATTTCTGTAAACAATTCTGTAAAAGGACAGTAGCAATGACAAGGACCCGCTCATCTCAGACTGTAGTGTGCTTAAGACACAGTCCTGAGGGCCTTTGGTAGCACTGACCATGTCAGGGCCCTTTGGTAGTTATAGTTTGGAAGGAATAATATTAGTGGAACCACTTGCTCTCTCAGCTGCTCTCATTAAGGTATGCCACCAATCACTACCTGAAACCTGTTACACATTTAAACCTGTTTCTGATGGGCCACATGTCAGAGTTTCATTAATGATCCCTGTCAAAATCTTAATTCATCAGATTTTTACATTCTATTTATCAGGAAAAGACATTATACATTTAAAAGGGATAAATGAATATGTAAGGTCACCGTGCCTCCATGAGCAAAAGGGAGAGGGATGGTAATGGCCACCTCACAGGGCATTATGTAGCTTACACCATGCTCACTTTCTATAGAAAAAGGACGTTACATTTTCATGCATTTTGCTATGGAAATATAACGTTTTTAACAAGCCGCTACTCTGTTAGTGTTCCCTGGTAATGCCCCAGGGTCTGACTAATACCTGAAAAATAAATTCCCATCCCATGAGGTTCTTTTGCAATGGAAATGTTGTTCACTACTCCAGTAAATAGAATGGATCTTTGCTATGAGCCAGGAAGCTAACAGTATGCTAGCAAGATCACAAACAACAAGACTATCCATCTAACCGGCCATGTCACTGTCTATCTTGTGATGATTTAGCCTTTTTGCTGGCCCTATTGTTTACTGAATATCTTTGGATCTTGGACCATTTCCCCTTACACAATTTAAAGCAATTTAAAGACACTACCCAAGTATTTAGAAATTTGTGACAGGCATTTTTCAGTATTTTGAAACATTCAGTCAGGCAATTATTCAATACAATTTGTAAACAGACCAAATATGAAAGAAAAAAGAGTTTGTGTAACAACCAACCGAGTCAACAGGACAGCTTCACCTCTGTTGTGCAATTTTGTCTTTGATCAGCATTTATCTCACTCGGTCTAATCAACTCAGCCGACCACACAGGGGTCGTAGGTCACTGGGGGGAAGGTGAAGAAACAGAGCAACTGCTTGAACCTGTGTTTTAGGGTTTACAAATCACATTTCTATTCATGTCTAATAGTCGGCAGTCTGACAGATGATACTGATGTGTAAGTGAAACATTGAGTGTTGATGCACAGTGCAGTTCTGTGGTTTTAAAGATGCTTTCTATTTAAGGGTGTTTTGTGAAAGTAAAGTGAGTTATGTATTTTTCTCATTGCTACCATTGATCTTGTCTTTGGATAAGTTCACTCATTGTTTAAAGCCTGTCTATAAGTCAATCAGACCGACTGTCTTGCCACAACAAGCCAATCAGAGCCCTCCCTGAGTCCAGGCTGACCTTTGATTGGTAGATTAACTGAGGTTACACATCACCTTGGAACAGCATTTGTGCCAGTAGCATATCAGTGCATACACCTTGTTGCAGCAGAGCGTGGGGGTTGCTGTAGCAGCAGCAGTAACAACAGCATTCCCAGAGTCACTTTCTTCAGATGTGCAGCTGAAAAAGGAAAGCCAGTGTCCCCCTGGCTGCTGTTTGTTACAGGTGAGTGTTGAAGCAACTCGGTAGGAATAGAAAGCACTGGTATACAGAAATAGCTCCTCATTATGCTCGTTGAAGGTGGAGAAAACGTGGTAATCTTGTTTTTCCAGTGTTGTGGTTTGCACTACTCCCTGTCAGTAACTTTTGAAGAATGTTAACTTGGTAAACTTGCTTTAGATATCCTTCAAGATCCCTCTGCGACTGTGAAAAAGAGGTTGTGGCAGTAGCATCCAATCAAACAAACTCCCCTCTGACTGAAAATTTTTCTGAATTCCCCATAAATGGAAATGCCTTCGAGAACATTTACCTTCAAATCATTGTCTCTGGCTTATTGGTGAAGGTCATGGAGTGCAGAATGTTCATGTTGTCATGTGTTGTATGTAGGGAACTGTGTTTTTAACTTGTAACCTGTAAAAAGCAGATTGGAAACAGAGTAAAGGAGTATTTTAGGGGTAGTCTACCTGTATAATGATCACAAACAAAATGAAATAAGGGAATAAATTAAAACAGGAACTTTTGAAAGAACAAGTGAAAACAAGCTCCCTATTACTAGTGAGTACCTAACTAACAAATAGTAACATTGTAGTTCAGGGTTTGCTGCTTCAGCTTTACTTGGTCTGATCTGAGCAGTAGCCTGTGTTGGCTAATTGTTTGGTAGCATGAGGGAACTTTGTAGCTTTAACACAGACATTACTAAGGTGTTTCTCTTACTATATGACGTGTGATTCTGTAACATTGAGTTTTAGCTGAAGCCCGACCTTTATGGGATTTTATCTGGGAATGTTTGCTAATATAGAGATTTTGAGCTGGTGCTCTCAGTTGGCTGCTTTCTTTAAAAACAGAAATTATTAATGAATGAATATTAACTATTAATTATTATACATTGACAACCAATTCTGGTGTGGGTTACATCTGCTCAGCTGTGATGCTCTGCTACATGTGCTACAGACAGTGCTAAGAGTATAGTGCTCTTTGCTGTACGTGTTGACACCTTTTTGGAATCACCCCAAGCATTGTTTTCTGTTTGTGTTCTGTAGAGAAAGATTTCATATTAAAGCAAATCTGAACATGTTGATACCAATATACCTGTGATAGGCCCTTATCAGCCCCATAATACCAACCAACCAACCACAGGGCCATGACCATTATCTCATATTTTTCAGTCTGTTCTAAAAATGATAAATAACTTGCTTTAATGCTAATAATCATGAAACAAAATTACGTTAGAAATTGTAACACTCTCACAGAACATTAGGTTTTTTTACCCACTGGTCTTAATAAGACTGAAGCACCAAAACCCACTCTATATGAAGGACTCCTAACTATTAACATTTGTAATTCTAACAAGCATGTGTATGACTTTCCAAGGTTTTCACCTCGAAACATTCATCAGCAAATACAAAGTATCATGTGCAAATATTTATTCCAACAAAGTGTGGCATAATAGCAGAAGACTAGTGCAACCTTGACCTGTTTGCTAATGGACAGCTGATTGATTTGATCTTCTAAGCATTGTGTCAAAGTAAAAGCATCAGAACAGCTTCCTCTGATGTAATCAGTGTTGTCCCACAGTTTGTATTGTTAACATGGAATCTGGGCCTAAGGTCGCCTTCTTCATCCTCAAGGTTCACATGGAGATGTTCTTTCTCCCCAACACTGTTTACTACTAAACAGCCCTTCTAGTCTGTCACCTAATGTGTGTGTGTGTGTGTGCATGTGCGTGTGTGCGTGTGTGCGTGTGCGTGTGCGTGTGCGTGCGTGTGTGTGTGTGTGTGTGTGTGTGTGTGTATGTGTGAGTGTACCAATGTGAGTGTCGCATTCAACACTGAGGACCTTTATCCTCACCTGTTAGACACAAACACCATGGGAACCTGCCACACCTGCCAAACCTGTCCACAGAGAAACATTTAAATATACAGTCCAATTATACTACGATATGAGTCACAGCTAAGCAAGATAACCTGCTATCATTCTGCTGCAGTGTCAGCAGTACAAAATAAGGTCACTGTGGTTCACCTTGAGTGACGCTGGATTCAAGAATTTTAAAAACCGGCACAAAATATTTTTGTGTAAAGTCACTCAATGAAACAAAGCTTTACTGTATCGATACACAGAGAGTCCTGTAAGACTGTGTCTCAGTACTGAAAGGCTATTATCTATTTTAAACATTAACTCATATATTTTGTCACCCTGGGTGTCTGCTGCATAGCACCAATCAACAACAGGCCTGTCATGCCTCCCTGCACCTGCCGAACACATGTTAAGTGTTCCAAGTCAAACAGCTTAGACTCAACATCATGGTGGCATGGTTGTTGAAGCTATTCATATTGTTACGTACTATTTGTCCATTTAATATTTAGTCATTTATTTATTTGTTGTTACTTTGTTAAAGGAAGATATGTGATATTATAATTATTCAGAAAATCTGAGTATTTATTTATGCTTTTGTTTTGAAAGCACGAGGCAGTGGGCACTGTGTGACATACGTACTGTATATGGGTAGGAAGGATAAGATAGGCGGGCACCAGGGAAGGTGTAAGTTTTTAGTTTTTTTTTTGCCAGGGTAAGGAATGAGGAAGAAGATATTATCTTTGTTGGTTTGTTAGATTTTCAGTTTAGATTTTTCTTCACTGAGATTAAGACAAATGACCACCACAGTGGTGTCAGAAGTTTGTTACACAAAACTAAAACCTCCAAAAATCCAATGCAAAAATGTCCATCGCCTACATTGTATATAATGAATTACTTTCACAAAGGCCCTATGATTTCTGATGGGTCACTGAACTGTCCATAAATTAAAGACCTTTACTGCCTATATTGTAAATCTGTGTAATGAGAGATGGGGTCCTTTAAGTGTTCTTAAACTGTTAATAATATTAATATATAAATCTGAGGGTGTGTTTTTTCTGAAACATAATTGATATGAATTTGTCTTAAATATTTAAAGTTGATTTGAAAAACAGTTCTCAGAATCAGAGTCAGGTTTATTGCCAAGTAGGTTTACACATACAAGGAATTTGTTTTGGTGGTTTTGGTGCAGAACAATTAACACAGAAATAACTAAGGTTAAAAATAAGTGAAAGACTTAAATAGAATAGAAGATAAAAAATAGGCAATAAGAATAAAAATATAAAAAGCAATAAGTATAATAAAAAATATGTACAACAGGTGTGAAAAACTGTACAGATGTGCAGGATATTAGTGAGTTCTCACGAGCATCTGATATTTGGGCCCCTTTCTCTTTCACTCCCCAGTGTTAACTGTTTATATCCATTGTGTGTGTAGCAGCTAAACTTGAAATTGTTTGCATAGCCAGATAACAGTAGGGATAACCAAGGAAGATAGAAAATGTGTCCTCAGAAATGAAATTGTAATTGCATCTCGTGTATAATATTCCTGGTTCCCAGAGGATGAATCACACTGATTTTGGGGATTCGTTTTCTCTAGTGCACCATGATGTTTATGTACATGTTGTTCAGAGTGTAATAACTTGATACATGTCAGAGGGCTTGCTGCGAAATTTGCTACATCCAGTCAGGTTCCCCAGAGAGTAAATTCTAGAGCCTGACTAATAAGAGATTATTGAGACATACGTATAGCGATAGTAAAGGGGTAAAATTCACTGGTTACCAATGTAGCGTCCGAGAAAGCCAAGCTGCAATGAAAATGTGAGTCTTCTTCAAGTAGATGTTTCAACAAATGTGAACTGATATGAATTTGCAAATGAACTTAGAAGCCTTTTTTCTTTAACAAAGAACTTTATCATACAATATTTAACATCACTGTACATTGTCACCAGACTGTAGTGCTGGACTGATACTTAAACACTTAATAACTAAACACTGAATCTGGGGCAAGCTCAGCTGGACAAACTTTGTGATGACACCATTTATGAAACAGCATTGTTTTCTGCATCATATGTTCTTTAAAAAAGTTTTCTTAGTCGTTGTTATACGCAGATATTGATTGGCTGTGATGGGCCAATATTGGCCTGATAGTATGGGCTGATGAATGATCTGTTGGACTAATTAGTCCTGACTTATCAATGATCATAGAGCACTACCATCAGGTGAACATCATAAATTGGCTCAAATGTGGTTTATGACCTAATAGCTAGGAAACTATTGAAAATAGCATTAGCCTTAGCTGTTTTTTCTGTGTTCAGTGCAAGTCATGAGACTTAAGCATGCAGCAAGCAAGTGGCTAAAATAACCTGGTAAAACAGGTAATAATGACCTGGTTCTTCTTTTGCTCTCTCAAGGTCCCCTCCTGGCCAGCATCCCTCCACACAGTCCGTCCTATAACACACACACACACACACACACCCAACCGCCACCGTAACAGCACACACGCACACACACGGACAAAGTTACCATTCCATTCACCAACACAAACCGGTGGCTTTCAACGTACGCACACTGTACGCCTTTTTACCTCACCGGGAGCATCATGCTGAGCCAGGAGTTCCTGCAGAAGTTGGGGTTGCCTGACCTGGAAGATGTCAGCCAGTACGTCAGCAATGTCTCAACCCCCATGTTAGTCAGCATGGGGGCGGTGGCTGCTGCAACAACCTACTACCTGGCTACACGACCCAAGCCCCTCCCACCAGTCTGTGACCTCAGTATGCAGTCAGTTGAGGCTCCGGTAAGTTTAAGAGCAAAGTCTGTCTGTGAAGAAGGTCATGTAGCCAACAAGTTTTGCAACACAAACGTTTTTACGGTTATACTGTAAGTGCCTTGAAATAATTAATAAGTGAACAGATATAAAACAGGGTAGTCCTGTTCTGCGTGTGTGTGTGTGTGTGTGTGTGTGTGTGTGTGTGTGTGTGTGTGTGTGTGTGTGTGTGTGTGTGTGTGTGTGTGTGTGTGTGTGTGTGTGTGTGTGTGTGTGTGTGTGTGTGTTTTTGCTTTTTCATTCTTCATGAAAAACAAATAATGGAGTAGAAACAGAAGCAGCTATTTGCAACAGCTCAGTGATATTTTTCCCCTTGCCAAAACTGATGGTGGGAGTACTGTAGGATCAATGGGAGCTTTCTTAACCCACATTTGTTTCTCTGTATTAGGGTGGAGAGTTTGCACGCCGATCTGTTCTGATGAATGGGGACGCCTACTTGACACATTACTACGATGATGCCAAAACGATGTACGAGTTCTTCCTCAGAGGGGTCAGAGAATCCAGTAAGTTACAAATGCATCACAGTCAGCTGTGCTTTTCACCAAACGCTATACAAACCTTTTATCAAACAAGTGTTTTAAACACTTAACTACAGCATTACTATATAATTATATTAAAACCATAATAAATGTTATATGGTTAGCGCTGTTGCCTCACAGCTAGAAGGTCACCGGTTCAAACCCCAGTTTGAGCAACGTGGGCCTTTCTGTGCGGAGTGTCTCTGCGTGCATGCGTGGGTTCCCTCCGGGGTCTCCGGCTTCCTCCCACAGTCCAAAGACATGCTTGTAAGGTTAATTGGTGACTCTAAATTGCCCATAGGTGTGGGTGTGAGTGCGAAAGGTTGTCTGTCTCTATGTGTCCACCCTGTGATTGACTGGCAACCAGTCCAGGGTGTACCCCGCCCTTCGCCCAAATGACAGCTGGGATAGGCTCCAGCCCCCCCGACCCTGAACAGGATAAGCGGTACAGAAAATGGATTGATGGGTGGATGGATGTTAGGGTCTGGGCTCAACAATTAATAAATGCATTTTTTAGGCATTCTTAGTGATATTTCAGAGTTTGTCATTTCCTGGGAAACATAAAAAAGTATTGATGGCTCATCCTGTTCTTTAATTATTTAGCATCAGACCAATGAACCACTTTGTGATATTTGTTGATATAGTATCACCCTGCTTGTGTTTTTCAAATTACGCACATATTCCCCATATTTGTCACATGGGTCTACAAGGAGAGTGAGAGAGACAAGCAGACCTAAATCCTTTCTAACAATACATTACATCACTGCATCTTTCCAGCTCCATGAGCAATGTAGTTTTACAGCTGCCCAGAACAATATTGCCAAAAAACAGTTGTCTTGTATGGCAGCAGCACATGGTTCAGTATTTATGTGTATTGAGATATAAACCACACTGTTTACTTACTCATTTTTGTCAAATTTCTTTTGCCCTCCTTTTTGCTCTGTTTTTGTCTTCAAGATAACGGTCCCTGTTTGGGCTCCAGGAAACCAAAACAGCCCTATGAATGGATGTCCTACAGAGAGGTAAGACTCACCATGAGCAGCTCAGCTTAAGATGCATTTCCCTGTTTCTCATCAAGGTCAGTATGAGCTGCTACCTGTACCTGTACCTTGGCAGGTCAAGGGCAAACTAACATTCTGCTCTGAGAACATTGTTTTTTATTGAGATCACTGTTGGTAAAAATATTAATGAAACATACCAGCACCACCTGAGTGAACACATTGTGCTGAGCTCTAACTGACTGAACAAACTAGTTAAATGTTAATGACATTTTATCTGTGGTGGTAACGGTGCATTCGATATTTTTACCCTTCATATTCCCTGTGTGTGTGTGTGTGTGTGTGTGTGTGTGTGTGTGTGTGTGTGTGTGTGTGTGTGTGTGTGTGTGTGTGTGTGTTAGGTAATGGAGCGAACTGAGAATCTGGGCTCAGCATTTCTTCACAAAGGACACTCCAAGACCACAGACTCCAACATTGGCATCTTCTCTCAGAACAGACCTGAGGTACGGACATTTACGCTTTCTGTGGATATTATTATCTCCATGTTCACCTGGAACAAAATCATAGGGGAAAAATTATCCCTGACTCTGTCAAGTTCAAGAACTGGCCTGAGAATCAGTAGGTTTTTAAGGGGGCCATATCTTATGAGTGGATATTCTTATATTTTCAGGGGTTTCACATGTTTGGGTGTTTATTGTTCACAGTGAAAAAGTGAAAACTGCATAATTCTGTGTTTTTCCAGAATTACATTTTTAAAAAGGTCGCCTCTGAAATGGGCCGTTCAGAACAGCTGCAGGTTTCTACGTAGAACCTTGCTTTCACTGAAATAGACCATCATTCATCGTCATTCACCTCAGGCTGCCTTCATGCACTCGCTTGTGCAAGTTGTTGTCAAGATTTCAACTTACTGTCCCGATACCTCCTGGCGATTCTGGCTCGTACATATAAGGCCAAATAACCGATCCTTGAGCAGCCATGTTTTCTACACCTTTGGAGTGACAGAGCAGCGTAGCCGCTTCCCACGTGGGGGAGGGACTATGTGGTCACTTCAAATACTGCCAATCATGGCTAATGCTGCTTTCTTTCTTTGGCAAGTCTTTAGACAATTTAACTTGTTTTTTTTTTCATGTTTAACGTTTTCTAGAATAACTGTTTAGGAGAGAAGAAAACTTTCAGAGGTTATTTATAGTAACCAGCTACCTTATCATATTAGTGACATATCTAATGAAAACACATGCAGAACATGTGTTACTATATGATAGTAGTTGTTGATGAAATGAAATGCAGCCAAATATTATGTTGCATTTCAGTTGATAGTTAACATTAACGATGTGCCTCTCTATTGTTGTGTAACGTCAGAAATTTGATTCTTGTGAAGTTGGGGTCGATGAATCTGGTCCCAGTTCACAAGTAGGAACTCAGACTTTGAAGGGGGTTCCATGGCACTTTTTCTTGTTGGATGTCGGAAAAACTCGACTTCCAAGTTGTCTGGAACGTAGCATTATGTCTGACCTTTGAATGGCAAAACGGCTTGTTCATTTCAGGATTAAGGAGAGGCTCCGGAAAATAATGAAATTAAAATATGTATACGATTTTTAAAACGAAACAAACTCTACCAACACGACTCAAAACAAATTATAATAATAGAAAATGGATTGCCTTTAATTATAATCAAGGAAATTAAGTGATAGCTATGTGAACATGCATGGATCTGCTGCAAACAGGAACTGCTACTATCTTATTAATTAATTCGGCTGACTTTTTGTTTCCAATTTCTCAAAATGTCAACAAATATTGGCTAAAGAACGCCCACACTCAAGTTGTAACCCACAAAATAAAAAAAGAAGTGTGACAGTGGTGTCACAGACTTCCTGTTTTTACTTCCTCTACAGCAGAACCCTAACTGTAGTTCAAATCAGTGGAGCTAACGTGCTAAAAATAGAAGATAGACAAGGCATAACAACAGGAGTAACAAAATCCATACTTATTTATGCAGTTTCACCAGGACGCAGGCCTGTGACATGTGCATTTATCTGTATGTTTCCATGCATCCTGCAACCAGTGACATGAGAGTCTAATGAAGTAATGTTGTTCCCTAAATCAGCACTCATGGAATACCTCTTGTCAGAGTACGTGGATGGAACTAACAGTTGTTACATGAGTGCATACCCAGTCTATTTAAAATCTTTGTGGTCTTTTATCTGCTACTTTTACGGAGTAAATGGATTTCCCTTTAATGCTTGTGTGTTTGTGTTTAGTGGACCATGTGTGAACTGGCCTGTTACACATACTCTCTGGTGTCCGTCCCCCTGTACGACACACTGGGAACAGAAGCCATCACCTACATTATAGACAAAGGTAAACACAGTAGAAATAACATAGATACACACTTCACTGTCAGTGTTTTTCAACTGACCTCATCTCTCATGTGTCTGTATGTTGTTTCTGCAGCTTCTATCTCGACTGTAGTGTGTGACGTGGTGGATAAAGTCAACCTGGTACTAGACTGTGTGAAGGACAGGGATCACTCTGTCAAAACCATTGTTCTTATGGAGACCCCCAGTGCGGACCTGGTCAGCAGGGGCCAACAGGCCGGGATCCACATCCTCAGCATGCAGGAGATGGAGGTCAGAAGAGAGTTTTTGTCCCCATCTTTGACCTTTGACTTTATCTGTGTAAACACTCAGATTTTGTCCTTGTTTTGACCTTTATTTTTTATGCCTCTGCACTGGTGATGTACATTTCTGGAGACATCATGTCTCGGGGTTATCAATCTGATCATGACATTGTTGTGTACACAAAATCTCAGGGCAGGGAGGGCATTTCTTTAAATCTCTTATGAACATCGGACTCAAGAAAGAGCTTAATAGTTTTGATGGTCAAAGGCCACTGTGACCTCACATCCATTCCATTCTGATGAACACAATATCTATCCATTTAAAAGAATAATCTTCCTTCCACATCTGATAGTTCTGCTGTCAACTGATGTCACATGCACTGCAGACAAAAGCAGATATTGTGTCCCATCGTAAATGTTGGTTGTGCAACTTTTACGGTTTTATGTAGACCTACTTATGTTTTTAGGGTCGTGTATTTCATTTCCCTATTATAAAAAGCCAAACGAGAAAAACAAAAGGCTTACTGTTAATCCAGCAAACAAAAGTCCAACAAAAGGTCCAAATTAAATCCAACCAAAACAGGTGAGAACACAAGGCAAAAAACAGAAGAAGAGCCACAAGGAAAATCTAGGAGCAGACTACGAGCAGAGTTGTAGGAAGTTGACAAAGGGTTTGACGGAGGTTGATGAAGGAAAATCGGAAGGGAAGGAACACACATGCTAAGCTGTGTCCCAGTTCAGAGGCTGCCTCCTTGGTAGGATGTATTTGAAGGCCGATTGCGTCACAGTGGCGTGTCAAAGGCT
Organism: Semicossyphus pulcher; assembly: GCF_022749685.1. Lineage (NCBI taxonomy): Eukaryota > Metazoa > Chordata > Actinopteri > Labriformes > Labridae > Semicossyphus > Semicossyphus pulcher. Next base: position 34,581,044 of record NW_027211693.1, on the reverse strand, counting down.
GTCCCATTTCGAAGGCTCCTTCAGATGCAGCCGACAAATGCGTCCTCCTGTTCCGGGTCAAAAAGGATCCATCGGGTGCATCTTGTGGCCCAACATATCCAGAGATTCATTGCACGCCAAATCAAACGAGATGGCAGACTTTCGAGCGGCCGAGGAACAAACTTTAAAACGTTTTTGGTTTCAACCCAATCGAATAGCTGGCGATGTTAAAAAACGAAAGGGGCCTTGAAACTTTAAATTAATAGTTTAAGTTACGTGACGTTAGTTATGTTAGCTAGGTAGCCAGCTAGCTTCCTGTTGCTAGGCAACAGCAGCGGCAATATGTGCCGCAAGACTGAGGGCGGGAACAGCTTGTGATGCAAACAGGAAATCCCCCGAAGATCAGACGTCTCATTTCAGTAATATACAAATATATCCCCAGCTCCGGCCACCGTTAGACTCATTACAGTCATTCTGTGCAAACACTGATGGAGTCAAACTGCAACTGGTTGGCTGAGGCAGTAATTCTACTTTTGCATGCAACCCTTTCTGTCTTTTGTCAGTTGTGTTTCTCCTTAACTCGGTCTGTGTTTTGTGTCATTGCATTGCTCTTTGCTCTTTGTTGTATCTTGGTTTGGCTTTACTCATTTGCTGCCTTGTTTGCGTTAAATTCCTTTTGTTTAATGAGTTTGTTATTTACATTTATTTTATTTTTTGGGGTTCTCGCTAGTTTTGTCCTTGTGTTGTTTTAACTCCGGGTGTCTTGGTTTAGTACTTTAGTACTTTCTGTGTTTGCTTTTTGCTTTCTTGTCCCTTTCTTTGTTTCTTTTTTGTATTATAAAAACTTTATTAATGTGAGTTTCTTGTTGCATAGGCTATTGGGAAGGCCAACCATCGCCCACCAGTGGTGAGTAAATAACGGCCTGTTAAATAACCTCTTGTCAGTCAATACTTAAAGTGACAATGGTGTTGTCTGTTGTGTGGCCCTGTTTAATCATTTATCATTAACTTAATTCCTCCAGCCTCCACAGCCCGAGGACATGGCTGTCATCTGCTTTACTAGTGGGACAACAGGTGTGACACACACACACACACACACACATACACACACACACACACACACACACACACACACACACACACACGCAGAAGAGAATTACAGCTGCAATACAATTTCCACAAGTACCTTAAAAAGATGCATAAAAACATTCGATCTAAAGATGTGTGTGTTTCTGTACTTTCAGGAAACCCAAAGGGAGCGATGTTGACACATGGAAACATTGTGTCCAACTGCTCAGCCTTCATCAAAGTGACAGAGGTGATTTGAGCTTTCTCTTCCCTTACTTGTGTTTTTAGATCAGGAGGTGGAGGATCAGAGAGATATGACAAAATGAAACCTCAACCAAATTCTTTTGGAAATACAAATCCACACTTCCTGCTGTGATAATTCTCTGATTGCACCTAAGACCCACAAGCTACTGGTGAAAGGGGTTTATTTGTTTGTTGGGGTAGCCAAACACACCAAATCACATCTGTTCAGAACAGAAACATATTAACAATTTACAAGAACACATAAGACAGCAATTTTAATTTAAAATCTGACATTTAACAAATGTTAGCTAAACACAGGAACACAGGATTAGCACGTGTGACGTTAAGGTAAAACAATAAGATAGAGTGCACAGATGCAGACTATCAAAAATAAGTTTAATAAACAAAGAGGTGAGAACACAAGGCAAAAAATAAAACAAGAGCCTCAAGGAAAATCCAGGAACACTACGACAAGGGTTGCAGGAAGTTTACAAAGGGTTTGACGAAGGTTGATGAAGGACAATCGGAAGGGAAGGTACACACATACTAAGCTGTGTCCCAGTTCAGAGGCTGCCTCCTTGGTAGGATGTGTTTGAAGGCCGTTTGCGTCACAGTGGCGTGTCAAAGGCTGTCCCATTTCGAAGGCTCCTTCAGATGCAGCCGACAAATGCGTCCTCCTGTTCCCGGGCCAAAAAGGATCCATCGGGTGCATCTTGTGGCCCAACATATCCAGAGATTCATTGCACGTCCTCGTCGCACTGATCGCAGGTTTGACTCCCGGTCTGCCGATCCATTTGGTGCATGTCATCCCCCACTATCTGCTCCCGACATTTCCTGTCTCTCTTCGGCTGTCCTATGAATAAAGGCAAAAAGCCCAAAAAAATAATATAAAAAAAAAGAAAAAGAAACTAGCCACTGAATTGAGACACAGCTTAAATACACATGGGGTAATTAGACACAGGTGAAAACAATAAGGGTGGGGCACACAATCACAAAAGCAGGAAGTAACATAAGTGTAGTAAAAGACAAAAATCTAAAATGTAATTATTTCTGAACAGCCAAATTAATTACATACAAAACTAAACAAGAATAACTCACGTCAACATGTAGCTAACGTGTTTTATTATTCCACTTTGTCAAGTCAAGTAATGTTGACACTGTCTTCAACACATTTATGGAGAAACAGAAAGGTAGACATGAAAATAAAACTTAATGTGTATTAATCTGAAGTAAAGGTACTGTTATAAACTCTTCCCTCTTGCCTCCAGTCTTGTGCTCAGACCACCACAGATGATGTCATGCTGTCCTTTCTGCCTCTGGCCCACATGTTTGAGAGGGTGGTGGAGGTACGAACATCAACACTGACTGCTCTCCCTTTCTGTGTGTGTGTGTCCCTGTCTGTTTGTCTGGGTTGTGTCCATTGGTGTGTGTTTGTATTCCTGTGTGTCCATTTGTCTGTGTGTTTGTATACCTGTGTACGGATGTGTTTTAGGTTCGCTGTCCAATCTGTCCCAGTGATGTCCATATTTCCTTTCTGCCCTTGGCTCACATGTTTGAGAGAGTAGTGCAGGTATTGTGTGTGTTCCCTTCGTTCCCATAGTCATCTTTTGTAAAAGACAGATCAATGTTCTTATAACCCTGTGTGTCAATCTCTTGATTATACACCCAGCAGTTCTGGTGACCTGTTAACTCTCCCCTTCTGCAACTTTCTCATAATCCTGACAGGGAGTTATGATAGTGCATGGAGCCAGGATTGGCTTTTTCCAGGGAGATATCCGTTTGCTGTCAGATGACCTGAACGCACTGAAACCGACTGTGTTCCCTGTGGTTCCTCGACTCCTCAACAGGATGTATGATAAGGTAGGCTGGCAGTGCACATGCTCCTGAATGTCGTATCTTGTTCACAATAACATATTAAACGTGTCACTTTAAAGCAAGCTGATGTTTAAGATGTCTATGTGACGTGTGTGTGTGTGTGTGTGTGTGGGTGTGGGTGTGGGTGTGGGTGTGGGTGTGGGTGTGGGTGTGTGTGTGTGGGTGTGTGTGTGTGTGTGGGTGTGTGTGTGTGGGTGTGTGTGTGGGTGTGTGTGCGTTTGTGCCTCTGCAGATCTTTGGGCAGGCCAACACGTCTCTGAAGCGCTGGCTGCTGGGATTTGCCTACAGGAGGAAGGAGGCAGAGATGATGAAAGGTATCGTGAGGAAAGACAGCATCTGGGATCGACTCATCTTCCGGAAAGTCCAGGTACACAGAGCCAACGCAATTATGTAATTATGCAATTATGTAACTCTATAATGTAACTGTATAGTTAGGTGCTACATGCACATTAATGGGCAGGGTGATGCATCAAATGATTTCAATTAAATTAAGTTTGTCTTTGTGCAATGTTTAGAATGTCTTCGTTGTAAAAACCGAGTGATTACAAAGTCCACAAAAAGCTACATTTAGTAAAAAAGTAACTCCAGCTGGACTCATGACACCTCATAGTCAATTAATCATCTATGACGGAAACAGATCTCAGGCTCAGCACACCCTCTGCAATCTCTGCTTGTGTTTGTTGAGAAGGAGCTTTGGTAAAGAGAGGTGAAGCGCCAGAAGTCGACTCAACAACATGAGGATTGTACTCTTTCCAGTCCCTACAAACTGGGCAGCCTACATGGCTAGCTTACGATCAGCAGATATCAGGCTGACATCGTGGCCAAATTACAAACAGCAGCAGACAGTTCTGCTTTATCTGTGCTCAAACTGATTATTGGAGTGGACGTCTGTTCTCTATTTTATGCCCAGTATCAGTGTTTTGTACAACATGTTTTTTTTTTTTTTTGTTTTTTTAAGTATAATGATGACTGACAAGCAAGTGGTTCAGATGCTTGTGCTAGATAAGATAAGATAAGCTTTATATATCCCCCACAGGGGACATTTACTCGTTACAGCAGCTCACAAAACCGGCAAATTAAATTAAGTACTCAAGTAATAAAAAAAGACAAAAACTAGGTGTCAATAAAAAGATTTAAAAAATATGACTATAAAGAATAACAGTAACGGAATCATTTAAAAACTATTCACACTGTACACATTTTCTTTTTCGAAAGAAGCAGGGGTCGTTTTTTAAAATCAAAACACACATGGTGTGTAGTATTATGATTAAAACCAGAATGAGATACCAAAATATTGCTGTAATATTGCACAGTGTGGCAGTAATTGCTCAGGATTATTGCATAGCATAATGAACTATGTATGGAAGGGAGAATATGTATAATTGTAGTATGAATGTTGGATGATAATTGCAGTACAGTTATTACACGACTGTGAAACAAGTTCAACATACTGAGAGTGTCTTTTGGTTATCTGGCTGCAGTAACCTCACAAAGGAGATCATGCTAAACGGTCACTTGATGCTGGTTGTCAACTTGATAAGGGTTCACCCCAGGGTCTCTTTGAGCGTGTTCATATAAAAGGGGCGGAGTCTGCAGCATATGACTAATCACACATAGAGATAAGTCTGCTGTCAGCTGATTGGCATATTTTTACAAACTCAGATCAAACTATGATATTATAAAGATTAGAAAACATTAGAAGTAATCCAGACTGAAATCCACTCAGCTGCTGCTGAATGCAGGAAGGACAACTGGGGAAAAACTGCAGACTGTTCTAATGCACAAATAAAGTCTATAATATCACTGCTCCAACATTGTGACACATTGACTGTGATAACACCTGTGTATTACATTCAATTCATTACATTGCACAGATGTATTTATGTGGCATAGCAGTAAAAATGCAGTAAGAATGCTTACTTTCATATCTTATGAGCCGCCAGTGCTTTTATCAGTCTTGCTGAACACCTTTCATAATTATTTCATATCAAAAATCAGATGATAAAGCAGAAGTGTTTTACTGATCTCTGTCGCCTCCCTCTCATGAACTGCTCACAGAGCTCTTGGACCTGAATGGTCAGTAGGTGGTGTTTAGTACAAGTTGATCTCTTATCTCCAACATAACCTGCTGCGGAGCAGTATAGGTGTTCAGCATAAGTCGCCATGGCGATTTACCCACATTAGCAGTGAACCATGTTGTGAAAACCCAGAGTTAACCCTGAAATTACCTCGCTAACTGCAAATCCTGCATCATAGTACAACCCTTGGGTCTTCTGTTATTGTTGCTCATTGGTCTCCAACAACTAATGTTCATCCTGCACATTGAAGTAACAAAAGTGTTTATTTTGTAAATAATAACTCAAAGGATTGTGGAAAGTAGGGCAAGAAATAGCAAAATGAAAGTACAGTATAATAGTTCGGCAAAAAGACTGACACCAGACACAAAAGGTGTGGGCTGAAGCTAATACAACTTTTCTACAGCTGATGGGTCAACGTTTCATAAAACACTGACCCATTAAACATGCATATTTTTCTAAAGTAATGATAACTTGCTCACATTTTAAACAGCTTTTGGATACTCTCAGATAGACATTTGTTATTGATCTTTTCTTCTCTCATCTAATGTTTGTGCAGTTTTTGAAATGTGTCTGCATTTTAGAGCCCTTAATGTAACAGTAGGCTCTATAACAATGTGTAAAATCATATCAGCTGTGATGACACAGCATAAAATCACACAGAAGTTTCTAGGGACTGTCGTGACATTTTTCTGGCTGTACAGAAGTTAACTGTGGGTGTTCTGCCCTCTACAGGCCAGCCTCGGAGGTCGTGTGCGCCTCATGTTAACAGGAGCTGCTCCCGTCTCTCCTGCTGTCCTCACCTTCCTCAGAGCTGCAGTAGGCTGTCAGGTAATTCTAACATGCTTACATTTGTCCATGCTGTCTCTTTTTATCACCTTGTTTGGAGTAATGCACTACAGTACTATAAAGACTTCAGTTGGTGTTATGTAGAAGTTTTGCCATCTGATCTGCAATCATGACATGACCTCAACCAGACTGCTACATTGTGTAATTTTCTGTAGCAGCAGTGGTAATGATAGACATGACAGTTATTACAATAATCATAGTTTTTCCTCTCTCTCAGTTCTATGAAGGCTATGGACAAACTGAGTGTACTGCTGGGTGCACCATCACCTTGCCGGGGGACATGACTGCAGGTAATTAATAACAACACTGCTGCTACCAGAGTCCTCAACAACACCGAGGAAGTGGAACACATTACACTGCCCCTTAAATCACAGCTCTGGCTTCCTGTGTGCCGATGGATAGATTTCATAATCCTATTTCTTGCCAGTAAAGCAGTAAATTGTCACAGGCCTCAATACTATCTGTTTTTTTGTATGCGATAAAGCATTCAGACCACTGAGGTCATCTGGGACAGATTTGCTCAGTGTTTCCAGGATCAAAACAAGCAAGGTGAAGCCGCCTTTAGTTTCTGTGCCTCTCACCTGTGGAACAAGCTTCCTGAGGTGTGCTGAAACTTCAGCATACTTATATCAGGGCTCAAAGCATGCAGCCTTTCAATAATTTAGATGCATATTGTCTTTTAAATCTACTTTTTGCCCCTTTGTGAGTGAAAGGTGCTTCATAAATAAACATGCCTATAAACAACACGGCTTCCAACTATAAATATATATTTATTTGTCTTTTTATTTAATAACTTACTGCTTGTAGCATTTAAAAAAGAATTGCCAGCTGACTTAAAATAAAACTTTGGCTCATGTCAACAGGTCACGTTGGAGCTCCTCTGCCCTGTAACTCATTGAAACTTGTTGATGTGGCTGAGATGAACTACCTGGCTGTAAATGGGGAAGGAGAGGTGAGTAACAAAGACAAACAGACATCATCAAAGATAATCTTGACCTTTGTATGTTGCTGATAAGTGTGTTTGTGTGCGGATGTCCAGGTGTGTGTGAAGGGTCCAAACGTGTTCCAGGGCTATCTGAAGGACCCAGAGAAGACTGAGGAGACTATTGATGCAGATGGGTGGCTTCACACTGGAGACATTGGAAAATGGCTTCCCGTAGGTTGACTTATGTTGTTTGTGTTCAACCTCACTTTGTACACGTTTTTCATTTGACCTTTCAAAATTACTTACATTTGGCTTCATACATTTCTGACACTTAAATATGTAGACAAAAACTAAGTCTGTGTTCATGTGTTTAAAGAATGGCACACTGAAGATCGTGGACAGGAAGAAGCACATCTTTAAGCTGGCACAGGGGGAGTACATTGCTCCTGAGAAGATAGAGAATGTGTACACAAGGAGTGATGCAGTGGCGCAGGTCTTTGTGCATGGAGACAGTCTGCAGGTGGGTGGAGGAAATTGTGTAGAATTGTTCCCTGTTTGTCTGCCATTGAGCTAAACTTTAAGGTAACTAAGTTGACGTAACTTGGGCTCCTTCTGTCAAAGTCACTTCATAAAACAGCCGTTCAAACAATCTAAATATTGCTGCTGAATCCACCTTGTATGTATTTTCTCCAGGCTAGCCTGGTAGCAATGGTGGTTCCTGACCCGGACTTCCTCTCTGACTGGACCAAGAGGACTCTGGGACTGGAGGGCAGCTACCAGGAACTATGTGCCAGAGCGGTAATGCTTTTCTTACTTATGTTTATTCATCTAGGAGTTACTTTTGCAGAAAGCAAGGGTCAGTGGAAAGATGATAGAGTAGATGAACAAAAAAAAAAAAATTAAAATGTGGTTAACAAATTAATTAATTAATTAATTAAATTATTTTTTTCTGTTTTTTGATTTCACATATTTGTGTTACCCTGGAAAATAAACAAATAGAACTACAAAGTGACTTGTGAATTAATTTTCCTGAAGACTCTTTCTTTTTTGTTTTTGTACAGGAGGTCAAGGCAGCCATCTTGGAGGACATGGTACGACTGGGCAAGGAAGGAGGCCTCAAATCCTTTGAGCAGGTATAACACTCGCCCATGACTCAGCTAAAATTTGAAGTATCTTTACACCACTAGACTTCCTACACTGCCACTAGCTCTGTAGTCTTCTTACAAACTTTGTTAAGGCATGAGATGCTGTTTTATCATCTGTAACACAAGCCGCCAAAATGTGTTTTCTTTAGGTAAAGGTCATCTGCATCCACGATGAGCTGTTCTCAACCGAGAACGGCCTGCTCACTCCAACACTGAAGGCCAAGAGGAACAAACTGCTACAACACTTCAGATCCCAAATAGATGAGCTGTATGCAGGAATCAAAATGTAGAAGGAGAGGAGGCCGAGGAAATTGGAAGATCACACACAAGAAATCTACCAAAGGTGTTTAGATGAAGGATAAATGAAGATGCAGAGAAGGGAATAGGATGTAGGGATAAAATGAAGAGGTCTTCTGGGACCGAAAGGATCATCAGCCTGTTAAGTCGTCAACAACAGTTACACAAGAATAAGAAGGAACAGGGCGTGGTGTAGCTTTTTATGAAGTTTGATTCAGAGCATTTAGAACAAAACTAATGGCCTATAAGATATGTTGCAAGGAATACAAAACCCTCTGAGGGTCCAGAGTAGCTTTTATTCTTTAAGAAAGAAAAGTCTTTCAATGAATTAGTTTTGCCTTTGCTATGTACAGTACAAATTCTGTTATAATGTTTTAATCATTTTGTGATAGTATCTCCATGAAGGGCATTTTAAAGGGAATATCAAAGTGCAGATTAGTAGCATCATATTACTCAGGACTTGTGTGTCAGGAACCAAAAACAGCACCTCCTATACGCATACACACACACACACACCTTTTAACCTTTAGGGCGATGAGAGAAGAATCAACCATCAAAATGGGTCCACTAAGGGATCAGCTTGCAGCCATATTGATTAACTGATGTTCGGTGTCTTTGATGAGATTTTTTTGTCAGATGTCATAATTTTATTTCACTGTTTTTTTGTTGTTGAATTTGTCCAGTAGCATGTTGTGAATCAATAGTAAATAATGATATTGTTGGGCTTTATCCTTAATATTTTTATGAATAAGCTATGGTTCAGTAAGGATCCTGAATACCAGCAAAGTGAGCCATATTAAGGATAGTCCAAACAAAGCGAGCTGCACACAGGGAATTCAGGTACTAAGGAACTATCAGGACATATGGAAACTTTCGAAGTTTTCATTTATTTATGACGATAACATGAAGGGAAGAGATTTGTTGAAGGAATACATTTTTATAAATTATTATTAAAAAAAGGAGGGTGAAAAATACAACTTGAGGGCAATACTCTTGAATGTTAATAGTTTGATTTCATGGCAGTATTTTTGACTATGGTTTTACCATAATTGTTCATACTGTTATCTCAGATTTGTAAAGATTTATTAAAGATTTATTAAAAGTCATCTCATCTCTTTCCTTTCTTCCACCAGCTGTGTGAAACAGAAAACAATTTCAATATGTAGTAAAGTTTTAGTTAATTTTGCATTCATGAGGGCAAGTTTTTTGAAATTTAAATTTCATTCATGAATTGGAGTGGACTACAAAAATAAAATTTAAAAAAATGTACCATTACCATCCAAATCAATATTTATCACTCATACTAAGATGCTTGAATTGTCCATGCTAATAGTTGAATTCAATTTTTATTTTTACTCTGTCCATTACAATTGAAGTTAAAACAAAATCAAAGCAGAAATGAACCCTTCCACTCGCCGTAGGACCGGAATTTACGTGTAACTGCTCGGGGTCACGCTTTTAACCCATTTTCAGTACAAATGGTGATACCAAGTCAACTACATCGCTACTATATAACTTTAAACCGAAGTTTGAAGTTTGTAATTGTATTCACACAAACTCTTATTTCGAGCTTTAACTTTTGTGTTGTAAGAAGAAGTATCCCCTCCCACCCCTGTGTATCTGGAATGGTACAGTCCGGAACATGAAACATTTTGCGGGAACCTGTTTGGGTTCGACATACTACAGTGTTTACTAAAAAGTTACAGTTGTTCCAAATGAGGTGAGAAATATCCAACATGATTAGTAGTTAAAATACCAACCCATACCATATATTTCAGTTCATTATATAACGATATATCGTCACCCTGTCTGTTTAAGCTACAGGCAATTTGTTCTTCCGCTGAAGTAGCTTTACAAATCGGGCAACTGCTGTGCTGCTAGTTTCGGAATTTAAGCTAACTTAAAACATTTTGAATTTATTCGGGATGGTCATAACGTTCATCTAATAGCTACTGTAATTGTTGGAAGATGTATCAGGAAAGTGTTAGGAAGAGATAAAGTTATAAACAAGTAAAACCGCTTACAGATGTAAGGAAATTAGCGGCCCAATAATACATTAATGTACTGCATAACAGAGTGATGTTTGGTTAGAGTTTAGCTAAATGACAGCTAAACCGAGGGATTCCACGCTAGATTTGTTGTCAGCATCAAACATCAGTCTGGCGGCTGTAACTCTTCAAACGTCAGTGAGGAAGATGCCCAACGTCCCGGAGTCGTTTAGGTCGGACACAAATATTGATAATGATGTCTTCTTTGTTTCCATAGTGCCAGAAAAGGCCGAAGAGCCAAAGCGCTAAAAGTTGATAGTCAGGTGAGTGGGTGGGTATATGGACCAAGCATCATTTGCACTACTGATCGCATCTCAAATGAAGTGCACCATGTTTTAATGAAAACTGGTAGTCATATCTTTGAAAAATTGATGGACAGTGGTCATTACCTAAGAGTCCCCTTCAAAACAGCAGGAGGGTATTTCAATGTGATATTTATATCTGTAATTATGCTGTTACATCTTGCCTTACAGCTAGCTTGATTTTTTTTCCTCTTGTGTTTTAATCCAGAAAGGGTCAGCTTTTGATAATATGGAATCTCCAGACTTGTCTACCATAGAGAGAACCAGCTTCATGGAGAGACTGCAGCAAAATTTTGGTGAGTCTTTCTTTACCATAGACTGTGTATAAGAAGTGGATGCCGCAACTGGGAAGTCCCAATTTTTAAGGTCAATACCATCTTGATTTATTTTAGCCAGAAGTGACCATATTTGGATGAGAGAGAGGATAGGCATTGCTATGTCTCTATTCTGGGTGTAAGGCCGTGGTAGCAACTGGTCAATCACATGTAGCCACCCTCTCCGAAACATGCTGGACAATCTGAAGAGCAATTTTAGCAACAGACTGTTGGAGAAGGTGCTCCTCTCTCAGTGAAAGAGTCCAGTTTACAGCCAATGATGGAGCCGGCCTTCTTAATCAGCTTGTTGAGTTTGTTTACATCTCTGGCTCCGATGCTGCTTCCCCAGCAGACCACAGCAAAGTAGACTTGCTGCACACGTTAAAGGACCTCAGCTTCCTCAGGAAATAAAGTCTGCTCATCCCCTTCTTGTAAACAGCGTCTGTGTTGGCCTTCCAGTTCAGTTAGTTGTCGATGTTGACGTCCATGTACTTGTTCTCCTCCACCATGGTCACATCCTCACCCAGGATACACAGCGGTGATGAAGCCATCCTCTTCCTCCTGAAGTTGATCACCACCCCTCTGGTCTTGGTCACGTTCAGAAGCAGGTGATTTCTTCCTGTCCACTCTATACTCCTCCTCCTGTCCATCACATATACACCCAACCACTGCAGGGTCATCAGAAAACTTCTGCAGATGGCATGACTCTGAATTGTCCTGAAAGTCAAAGGTGTACAGGGTGAAAAGGAAAGGAGAAAACAGAGTCCCCTGCGGAGCTCCTGTACTACTCTCCACCACTCCAGACAAACTGTGGTCTGTCTGTCAAGTAGTCAGTAATCCAGGAGATGAGGGACGAGTGCACACCCATCATCTGAAGCTTCTCTCTCAGTAGTTGTGGCTGGATGGTGTTGAATGCAATGGAAAAATCGAAGAAGGTGATTCTCACAATGCAGCCGGTCCCCTTCCAGATGTGAGTGAGCGCGCTCCAGCAGGTAGATGATGGCATCGTCCACCCCCAGGTGTGGCTGATAGGTAAACTGCAACGGGGCCAGAGATGATTTCACCTGCAGTCTGAGCTGAGACAAGACCAGCCTCTCCAGCACCTTCATGATATGTGATGTGAGAGCCACTGGTCGATAGGCTGGTTGTTACATTCACTGTCTCTTAACGTGGCTGGTTGTTACATTCACTGTCTCTTAACCTGGCTGGTTGTTACATTCGCTGTCTCTTAACGTGGCTGGTTGTTACAGTCGCTGTCTCTTAACGTGGCTGGTTGTTACAGTCGCTGTCTCTTAACCTGGCTGGTTGTTACAGTCGCTGTCTCTTAACGTGGCTGGTTGTTACAGTCGCTGTCTCTTAACCTGGCTGGTTGTTACAGTCGCTGTCTCTTAACATGGCTGGTTGTTACAGTCGCTGTCTCTTAACCTGGCTGGTTGTTACAGTCGCTGTCTCTTAACCTGGCTGGTTGTTACAGTCGCTGTCTCTTAACCTGGCTGGTTGTTACATTCACTGTCTCTTAACCTGGCTGGTTGTTACATTCACTGTCTCTTAACCTGGCTGGTTGTTACAGTCGCTGTCTCTTAACGTGGCTGGTTGTTACAGTCGCTGTCTCTTAACGTGGCTGGTTGTTACAGTCGCTGTCTCTTAACGTGGCTGGTTGTTACAGTCGCTGTCTCTTAACCTGGCTGGTTGTTACATTCACTGTCTCTTAACGTGGCTGGTTGTTACAGTCGCTGTCTCTTAACCTGGCTGGTTGTTACATTCGCTGTCTCTTAACCTGGCTGGTTGTTACAGTCGCTGTCTCTTAACCTGGCTGGTTGTTACATTCGCTGTCTCTTAACCTGGCTGGTTGTTACATTCACTGTCTCTTAACCTGGCTGGTTGTTACATTCACTGTCTCTTAACCTGGCTGGTCGTTACAGTCGCTGTCTCTTAACCTGGCTGGTCGTTACATTCACTGTCTCTTAACCTGGCTGGTTGTTACAGTCGCTGTCTCTTAACCTGGCTGGTTGTTACAGTCGCTGTCTCTTAACCTGGCTGGTTGTTACAGTCGCTGTCTCTTAACCTGGCTGGTTGTTACATTCACTGTCTCTTAACCTGGCTGGTTGTTACAGTCGCTGTCTCTTAACCTGGCTGGTTGTTACATTCACTGTCTCTTAACCTGGCTGGTTGTTACAGTCGCTGTCTCTTAACCTGGCTGGTCGTTACATTCACTGTCTCTTAACCTGGCTGGTTGTTACAGTCGCTGTCTCTTAACCTGGCTGGTTGTTACAGTCGCTGTCTCTTAACCTGGCTGGTTGTTACAGTCACTGTCTCTTAACGTGGCTGGTTGTTACAGTCGCTGTCTCTTAACATGGCTGGTTGTTACAGTAGGTCTTGTATGCATGCATGTATGTATGAGCAAGATGCTATAAGTAGTCTGCCTGTCTATCGAAAGCGTCTATTGCACTCTTAATGGGACAATGAAAAACTATTAGCAATTTAGACCATAATCTCATTAGGTAAATGTTGACTGAGGTTATGAATCAATTGAGAAGTAAGGTCATTTTCTCATCTTGTTCCATACGAGCACTCCTTTTTCCTTTTTTCCAACCATTGCCTCCCCTGCTGTCTATTAGAAAGACTGCAGGTTTAAGGCATCTCTGCACTGGTTTCACTTGTCTCCACGAGTCTTTAAATGATCTGAAAAACAATTGTTTAGGTCGCTGTGTTTTTTACAATCTTACATAATTTCACACCATTAATCTTGTTCTGACCAGAGAACTCCTGTTGTCTAGGTAACCCTCTGCACAGTACCGCCATGGAGGAAGATTTAGACGTCTTAGAGGGACAGAAAGACGAAGGAAAGGCTGGGAGAAAGGGCATTTCTAAGACTTTTGTTAAGCAGCGTGGAGCTGCTGTGAAGAGGAAGGAGACAGAGAAGGATGCAGAGAATGGGAAGGAAGAGGAGAAGAGGAAGAGGAGTAGGAGAAGTACTGGGGGAAATGGCAAAGTTGGGTGAGATCAAATTACTACTGCTTGCCACTGTTACTATCTACAGCAATACTACTGCATAATGATTTGAATGAAGCTTTTTGCCACAAGAGAAAAGTTGGTCTCTTAACTCTTTTTTCATGGAACAGAGCTGAGAGGGACACAGATCCAAAGAAAAAGAAAGGAGCACCTCTGGGTCAACAACAAAATTTAGATGAACAGAGCGGGGACTCAGACCCATACCCGGGTATTCAAAGAGCTAACAGTGTCAGACAACTGGTTGGGAAGAAGTCCGCCAAGAGGAGGAGTGCTGGACGGACATCTGCAGCAAGGTGAGGTCATATAAAGAGGTTACTTTCCAGTCTAAGGTGATATTCCATTCACACAGTACAGGATGAATGCTTTAATGATGCAGTATAAAGTAAATTAAACCCAATTCTTTAATCTCAACTTTATGTCAAAGAACAAAATTACACCAGGGTGGAAACAGAGTACAGAATGCATCATATGTTGTTATATTAAAATATGAAAACAACATTTTGTTTTTTTACACAAAATGCCCACATTTTGAGCCCTTTCCATGATCAAGATTCCATGGCCCCAGGAAAAGCAACAAACTGCAACCTTTGATGTACCTCAGAGCCCCTCAAAATTTTACATGAATCAATTCCTGTATTTTTAGCCAAACGTGGGGTAACATCCACATGTATAGTTACTTTGCGCGGCTGCCTGGGGCCCCAAAAACCTTTTTACCCTCTTTTCAATTTTCATTGCAAAGGTTAGCAAGTGAGGAAAACAAGAACCCTATCTTCAAGTTATTATTTACATGGCCATAGTTATGTGGGTCTTTGGTTGGAGTAATCAAGATAGTTTTATTAGCGTATCACACGACATGTTCCATTGGGCTGTACGCTCCACACCAGAAACAGTTGCTGATCCACATGGTCTCAAAATCCAGAAAACGCTAGAAAAGTCTTGGATAAATGCCAAACTTTGGAGAGGCAGTAGCCCTTTTTAAAAAGACGAACACATGTACAAAACTGTTGAATGATATACAAAAAACAACAATTGCATCATAATCTGTAAACAAAATTTGTTCAGGTCCAATACTAACAAAACAATTACAAGAGCTGTGATGAAATACTTTCAGAATCCGTTCATTAGTTTATTCCAAGTCCAAGGGGTTCAGCGATGGGCCTGTGTGTTAGCAAGAATCTAGAGATATGTATCATAATACAGGAGTTACAGTTCAATATATTGCTGTGTATTGTATGCAGTATTGCAGTTTTTACTGTAAGCAGAATTGCAATTTTTAATAATATTTTTAGAAAGAGGTCACACTGTAAAGACTCCTATCTGAGAAAAGGAGTTTACGTTTGCTACATCGGTAAAAAAGCCCTTATTGATAGAGAGGACAGTGGATAGTGTTGGAAACAGGAAGAGAGAATGAGGGATGACACAGCAAAGGGTCAAGGGTGGGAGTGGAACCCAGGGCCGCCGCATGGAGGACTATAGCCTCTACATGGGCTGCCGATTTAACCACAGAGCTAAACCAGCACCCCATACAGTGTTTTTGAGAATCATTACAGTATCCCAAAACATAATATTATGATTATTATTAAACATAATATTTTGATACTCCAGTTTGTCAGTGTTTCTTAAATCTTAAATCTTTGCCAATGTGTTTGTTTTTCTGCCATGTATAATGGAGTTTAAACTGTTCACATCAACTTATTTATTTGTCTTTGTGTCCCAACAAGGCAAGTTAAAAACCAGCAGGGGAAGAAGGACAAGAAAAGAGAGAGTGAATCAGGAGGTGAAAAGTCCAATGACCCTCAGCCACAGGTAAGAATGTCAATGATAGTGTCTGTAGTATTTCACAATTGTGGTAACAGGTTCAAAATGAAAACAGCTTTTTGATTAAAAAAAGAAATGAAGTTATTGTGAGACTAGTTATGTGAGGACTGTAAATGTCCTGAGGCAATGGTGTGCTACATTTATTCCTTCCAGGACAAACCTGAAACTGGCACAGTCCAACAGACACAGAGGTCAGTCCTGTCCTCTGATGAGGAGGTTGGAGACGAAGACACGAGTTGGGTATGGACTAACTTCAGCAGACTGCATCAGCATTTTCACTCACCACTTAGTAGGTTTTCATCTTTTTCTGTCTTGCCATTTATTTAGAAGCCAAGTCCAAAGAAGGCCAAGACGTATACTCTGGGCAGGACTAGAAAGTCTTCATCTGATGGTGCTAAATCTGGAACGTCTTCATCAGGTACGGGAAAAGAGCACAAGAGGTTAGCATCATTCTAGACTTCTAGCCAAGCTGAAAAGTCAAAAGGCTGTAACCAAATCCCAAATTTTACAGTCTGATGGCTTGAGGAAAGAAGCTTCTCCTCATCCTGTCAGTCTTAGCCTTCAGGCTGCAATACAGCAGAATAATGGCAGAAGGCAGAACAGTCTATTGTTCAGGTGTGTGGTCCCCCGAGAACTTTATTGCCTTTTTCCTGCATCGCGTGTGGTAAATCTCCTGCAGATATGGGAGGGTGGTTCTGATGGTTTGCTCGGCCAAGGTGACAACCCTCTTAAGGACCAAGCAATCCTGTTTGGTGCTGTTCCCCATCCAGGTAATAATGTTCCCAGAGATAATGCTCTCTATGGTGCAGGTGTAGATGTTTTTCAGCTCTCTGAGGGGGAGCTTAAAGTCACTGAGGCATCTGGGATGGTAAAGCCGCTGACAAGATTTAGAGCTGGTTTCCATTGATCTTGAGTGGATTGTAGTTCCTCTGCGCAGAGCTGTACACAACTCTGACGCTGAGCTCTGACAACGTGTCCAGTGATACTGGCCAGCATACCTTGTAAAAAATCCTCCCGAGGCATCTCCTCCTTTTCCCTTATTAAATTCCCGAATCTGCATAGGCCCCGCCCACTATGCAAATGTACAACCGTCCCCTCCGTCACGAAAACAAAACACGTCTCTGCTGTCGTTTAGTGGGAACTTGTTGAAAATTAGCTAGCTTGAAATGTAGTAATTAGCAGTAGTAACGTTGAGGTAAGTAGTCAGAGTGAGTTTGCAAACATTACGATGACGGTTACAGCTGGCTCGCGCATCGCCCAAGTGGTTGCCATAGCTTACACATAATGATATGCATAGTGACTCCCCGTCCATTAACGGGATTGGCTCCTTCGGTTTGTGCCTGCCAATCTGAAAACGTGTTGTTCAGCCTGTCCTTGGTACACTGCAGTTTACAGCAGACAGGCCCAGCCACGGAGATGACTGCTTATGTTGTCCCTTGTGTCTTGTAGCACATGAAGAACACCACATGGAGATGTTTACAAGGTTAAACACTGGATTTTAAGGGGGTCTTTTTATTTTTTAAATATGCTTATCATGCTGAGGGTTACAAGAGGACATCAATATGCCCTTATGTCTGTAAATTGAATATAAAGCTTGACATAGCATAAAGAATAGAAAGCATGGTAACGGTAACCCTCACTGTGTGCAAAGGTAAAAATCTTAGTTTAAAAACCACAAGTTGTTGATTTACAAAGGTTTTAGTGGACTTACCGCATGCTGTCAATGTTGAGGTTCCTCCTGGGAAAAAAAAAAAAAGGTAAATCTTGCACGCGCTGTTTTGTTTGTGAACTGTTGTTAACAAGGTCTAAAAAAATATAAACCATTCAATATTTCATGAGATGCTAACAGAAAAGACTTCCACCTCAAGGCAGTGCATCTGATGAACAAGACAAAGACAAGGACAAGGATAAACAGAGGAGGAAGAAACAAGTTCCCCAGAGAGGAACAGAGCTGGAGGTGGTGCTGGACTCCTTCACTGATTTCTGTGACCAGTACAGGTAAAGTAAGACAGCTCTTGGTGTTCCTTGATGTCTAAAGCATTATCTAATCCTTTCTTATCTTGTCATGACACTAGAATCACTTTCATTCAAAGTTTCAATATTTTTTGTCAGTTATTGCACTTAAAGATTGAAATAATCTGTGTTTGTTTTTTAGGGAGTCTGTGGAATCTAAAGCAGTCAAACAGTCCATCGATTCTTTCGCCACCAATGTTAAACAGCAACTCATGGAAAAGGTCAGACTTTACAATTCTCTTCCATTTCTAATACAGACATGTGTTTTCCATTGATATTTAGAGTTAGACTTATTTTTGTTCACAAGAAAAGGAAATTGCATGTTATAGTGCCACTTATTGCTACTGAACATAATGAAGACTTTTTGGCTGAAATAGGCGTCTGATTACAGAATCAACTGTAATCAACATTGCACATTTCTAAATTTTTTAAGCATTTTGTTGTTCAGTGGAATTTCTGTAACATAGAAAAGCAGTGCTATACTTATTTATGGGTTATGGGATTATGGGTTTTTAGTTTTGGGTTATATCTGGTTGAATTATAAGCCCCTTATACACTGCCAGCTCAACGCTGGATTATTACGGCTCTGTTACATTTTGTCTTCTATGTAAAACGCACAGAGGCGTAATGGTGGGGTGAAGTCATTCGCCTCTGAGCCGCCATCGGAGGTAGTAACAGAGGCGAAACGGCGTCTGTGTAAACATCGGAGCCGGCAGGGTGGAACAGCGCTGTGTGTGTGTATTTGAAGCACGTGCTGTTTGTTTACACCTCGCGCACATATTGCTTCCACAACGCCAGAACGGTATCTAAAAATACACACTGGGACAGCTTCACGTCTGCGTTGCTTGGTCCAATGTAGAATGGCAAATGCTGCAAGATGGTGGATCTTATGGCGCGGAGGTGGAACCGCAGTGTAAAAAGGACTGCAGTCTTTTTGTCTAGTCACATAACAAAGATATTTGGATACAGTTAACAAAGAAAACAACACAGGGCGCTGGTTTAGCTCAGTTGGTAGAGCAGGCGCCTCGTATGCAGAGGCTACAGTCCTTGACGCACTGATCGCAGGCTAGACTCCCGGCCTGCCGATCCGTTTGGTGCATGTCATCCCCTACTCTCTACTCCCCACATTTCCTGTCTCACTTCATCTGTTCTATCTAATAAAGGCAAAGGCCAAAAAAATAATCTTTAAAAAAATAAACGCAAAGACAGCAACACTTACTCTTACTCTCCCCAATGCTCTCTCCTTAACTTTACACTTAGTCCTGCTCTATAAGTCAGTCAGTACTCATTCACGTTTCAAAATGTATTTTGCTTTTACTGGTTTCTTTCAAGTTGCCTACCCCAGCTTCAGGTGATCATTTATTGCCTCCTGTTCATGTCCAAATGTTAAAAAGTATTTATAGTTAACTGTTTAGTCAATAAGCCATTGCCAGTCAACAATAATAATAAACTATATCAAGCAAACAAGACACAAATGATGTAAATGAATATCAGAATTTAAAATACAATCCTTTAGTAAATTTAGGTCCCTGTTTTTTCTCTTTCAGATCTCTTCTTACAAGGAGCTAAAGGTTCTACAAAAAGAAAATGTCAAGGTACCTATATCAACAAGCCATTTAGCCATGCTACTGGTGTCGCATTAAGAGTGTAGATGTCAAACTACCAGTTTAATTCAGCCTAATATATCAAAAAGTCTTGATGAACTGAGAATACATTTTGAGAAGAAATTTGATGCCCAGAGGATGAATCCTACTGACCTCGTTGATGCCTGACTTCACTTCTAGCTCTACCCAGTGGCGTTCTTATAGCCAAACATTCTGGGCTCTAGCCCCAAATGTTTTGATCCTAGCCCCCAAGGTTATAGGTCCGGAGTTGATTTTAACGTACTGTAGTGGAACGGAACTTTAGCTGTAGTTTAAATTGTTATTGGGGGCGCAATAAAGCTCTGCACATGCATGACTGTGTTGTCATGTCAATGGTTGTTTAGAGGATCACCAGGCTTCATGATCTAAGTTTTATATCTTGTCATCACTTCAGTCCGTGATCACACGCTCCTTCCCTCCCTCTGTGCGCCTGCACAGCAGCTCTCCCCCTCTCTGTGCTGCGAGTCTGCAGTGTTTTTTGTAGCCTATGATGTTTTTTAAGTCTTGTAATTAACGGGTCTTACCTTTGCTGAAATTTCAACATCATGATACAGATTTGTTAAAATGAAGCTTTATCAGGTCTGTCCTCAAGAGGAGAAGAAACAGCTTTTAAAATGCTCGTTTGTTGAACAGAGATCAGATCAATTATTTCTGATGCATTCGAGGGAGTTGGGAAATCTGAACACTGAACGACTTTTGCAAACTAATGTTGTTTCTCTCCGTTTTGGCTCTTGTTTGTGGTATTCTCATTATGTGTTTGGCCCACAATCTGGCACAAGGCCACAGATCTTTTGGCTATGTCCATAGGCGTCATTTATTGATAATCACCTGCTATTTGATTTCTGTCACCTGTTGTTTGCCACCTAGATGTCTGCAATTGAATACTATGAATACAATAGTAATACAGCCTTGGGATTATGTAACGAGAGGCTTGTTGCATTTGCAATACATCTTGTCAAGCTTTAACAGTAAATAAGTGTTTGTGTGTGTGTGTGTGTGTGTGTGTGTGTGTGTGTGTGTGTGTGTGTGTGTGTGTGTGTGTGTGTGTGTGTGTGTGTGTGTGTGTGTGTGTGTGCGTGCGTGCGTGCGCGTGCGTGTGAACTGTATATCTGAGTATGAGATTGAGTGAGAGAGATTTGTTATTCCTGATGAGATGAACAATTTAATTATGGCCACAAAACCAAAAACCCCGGCTGCCCCCGGACCCCCCTACAAGGTGTGAGGTTAGCCCCAGATGTTTTCAAGTCCTAAAAAACGCCCCTGGCTCTACCATTGGTTGACATTTGAGGTTGTGAGTGAAGAAACTATTAGACAAGCCAATAAGCAAAGATGAGCTAGCTACCAAACTTAAATGTGGTGTTGACCACGGTTAACTTCATATAGTACCAGCTAAATATCAACATGTTAGCATTGTCATTGTAAGCTTCTTAGCATGTTAGCATTTATCTAAAAGAACTGCTGTGCCTAAGTACACCCTCACAGACCAGCTAGCATGTTACAAATAGCATGGTGTCCGTATTTAAAGCCCTCCCTCCTCTTGCTGTTTGTGTCTGCTTATGTCAGGTGGGTTCTTCAATCCGTAAAAAGACTCAAAGACTGTTGGATGCCAAACATGAGATGATGAGGTGAGAAGCAATTCAGAGGCACAAACATTTTCATTTTTCAAAATAATTATAATAACAAAAAATCAATGGTGTTGCCTGCTAGAGGCATAGTTATATCCATAATGTACTGTATTTTCAGTGTTTAAAACATCCATTATCTATTCCTTACAAAAAAATAAAGACGTCATCATTTTTGCATCCAAGTACTCGCAATGACCTTTGCTGTGTGCGTTTGGTCAGGGTGGAGAGGCAGGTGTGGTTACTAAAAAAGGAGAAAGCTGAACTTAAACTCCGATTAGCTGATCTGAGACGAGGCAAAGGGTTCCTGCATGACATCAGAGAGCTCAACAGATTATACCTGGACTACAGACACAAGCACCCCAAAAAGAAAGAGACGGTATGTACACACACACACACACACACACACACACACACAAATGTCATGTTCACAAACTCCCTTCCTTTCTCTCATCCTATGGTCCAGTATGGGGCGTCCAGCTTGCCGGCTCTGCAATTGGAGACCAAGAAAACACAGGCAGCAGGGCATCAGCGGGACGAAAAAAATAACCGACTGGAAAAAAGACAGAAGAAGAAGGGGACTCAGAAATAACGTTCTTTACACACACAAATGCACACAGATCAAAGAGTTTTAGTGTGAATAGTATGAGTAATATTTCATTTGAAAACCATAATAAAACTTTACATTTAAGATTGTATGATATACTATAAAATGTTATTGTGTATACTGCCTTAATCCTGCATATTACGGATAATTGCTTGTTAAATACAATACTGTATGTATAATAAATTCAAGAAACAGGCATGGGTTTTTTTGTTTTTCTTGGCGGAAGTACAAGACATTCTGTTTTTGAGGTGGTGATGAACACCTCCGTGAGTTCTGTAAAGTAATTTTCAGTGACATGAGTTCATTGAAATAATGTTTTGAGGTTTGAAACATGTAGTTACACGCAGAGGAATTGGTTGTGACGTATCGGACAGTTTTCTTAGCCAATTAAATGGTCTTTGTGGGCCTGACGTGTTGCGGTTTCTCCCGCCCACCTAGACAGCAGCGTTCGTGGTTGGCTAAGAGTACCAGGCCTGTCCTTTGAACAATCACAATCTCACAATGCCTTGTAATGTTGTAAAGTAAAGAACGAAAGGGACGTGCTTATAACCAACACTAAATCTACCACCGTCTGACCAAAAAGGTAGGCTTGTTCCGAGAACGGTTATTTTTATTATATGAAACTGAGTTTCAAGAAGCATTATTTAGATGTGACTTTTATGAGTGTACTTTACTACTAACCCACTTCAGGTAGCACCTGATAAACAACTTTCCAGATGTAGGTTAGACATCATTTGAAAGCAGCTTATTTATTCAATGTATATCTTTATTCAGGTGTTTTATCTATATCTCATGACAGATACTAAAAGTTTTTCTAATATTTGATATTCGATGTCGCTTAACCACTTTAATTACATGTAATTTAATATGACATTACAATATGCTCTGAACGAATGTCCACAATCCTCTTCCGCAGAAATGAGTATTAGCGTTACGTTTCACCCTGATCTTCCCTGGTACGCGTTAAACAGTAAAATATTAAATATGTCATTACTTTGTGCCCATATGACAGGTTGAATATTTGTGATTACATAGCTGGCTCATGTCGATGGAGGACAAACTGGCCTACATTTGTTGATAAGACTTCAAGACTGTCAACGTCCTAACCGGTCGTAACGTCACTTTGTTCGATGTTCCTAACTCTCAAACACTGATATAGGATTACTTATCCGGTTAATATATTTCATGCAATAATATTTCCATATATTGTGGGATATATTTTAACGGCCACCTTTATAACGTTATGTCAGTAATGGCACTGACCGTACGTACTGATCATAATGTGAACAACCTCCAGGAAGAGCTCGTATTAGTCTGGTTCCTGCGGTCAGTGTGAAACCATCGCGGTATCATGTTTTCAATTTATTGTTTGATTTCGTGAACGACGGCAGTATAATTTATCACCCTGTGTCAGATTACCTGAACCAAATAAAATAAATACATTTTTAAAATTCCCTAATTTGATGCACAGTGAGTCAAAGTTTTCAGCTGTACAGGAAGCAATCACTATAGAATTCAAAGCTTTATTACAGACTCGAGGTCCAGATATATAGAGAGTATAGATAGACAATATATAAAATAAGTTCAAATTCATGGTTTAAAATGTTAAATATGTACAAAACTTAACTATACATTTAGAAGTTATGCTGGATACTTCTCTTTGGTGCAATATCCCCACCTGAACTTTAGTTTCTGATAGGCTGTATACAATAATATATATTAAATTGTAGTCTATTTTGCTTAAATTTGATCCCTTTTTCCCCCACAAATAGTTAAAAAATATTTTCCTGTGCAGCTTTAGTTTATAAAACTATATGTCTGGATGTATTTTAGCTTCTTCCAGTGTGAAGTAATTGGAAGCTTGCAAAATTCTGCTTTTAAAGAAGCTTCCTCAACACCGCTAGTTATGAAAGAATTTATGAAATTCCTGCTGCCACCCTCAACGTAGGTGAGTACACGTTATTTTAGCTGCTCAAAACTAAAAAGTGACTCTGGATAAACCTCATTCCTGCCTGTCAACAGTTTTTATTGAAATAGCTACCTGTACCATAGAAATAGTTCCTTTTGACAGCGAGATGTGTGCCAAAATACCTTACCATGTGGTTGTGATTTACATGAACAAACCCCTTAACGACTATCGAAGGCCCAAAAAATATAGCAAGGTTTCCTATTGGGTTTTATAGCACTCTACACAAAGACTACAATAAAACAGTAACAGCTTTTTGTTTAATGAGTGATCCGGGTAGATACAGATGGCTATAAAGATAATTGGTTATATAAAGAGTTTTTTCCACTTTGCACATCATTTCCTCTTGTTCATTCATATCTGTAGAAGCATGGCTGAGCTGCAAGGTGACGCGCAGAGCAATGGAGACTCAGTGGACGCCTTAACATTTTTTTCAAAGAAGTAAGTACTCTGCAAGCTCTCTCCATTATAAACAGGGTCATAATTCTCAGGACATTAGAGCTGCTCAGGTGTTTTCATTTGACAGCCTGATTAGAGGCAGATGGTAAGTTTTAAGGATTGATGGCCACCACTTCCTTTCAAGCTATTTTTTATGATTATGTAAATGGTAAATGGACTGTACTTATATATAGCACTTTTCTACCACTCAAAGCTGCTTTTACACTATGTGTCACATTCACCCATGCACACACACATTCACACACTGATGGCAGAGGCTGCTACGTAAAGTGCCCAAGTGTCAATCAGTTATCACATTCATACCCATTGGCTATGCCAATTTGGGGTTCAGTGTCTTGCCCAAGGACACTTCAACATGTAGCCTGAGGGAGCTCGAACCTCTGACCTTCCGATTGAAAGACGACCGACTCTACCACTGAGCCACAGCCGCCCCCAATGTTAAAGTATCTGCTTCTAATTTAACAAAATATATAATCAATATATTGTTTTCAGTTTTACTTATTTGTCTAGTCCTCAGTTTGTCACAGTGTATGCTATTGGCCAACATTATTACATTATTATTTTTTAAGCAGAAGCTTTTTTACCTTCTCAAAAAGGTGTAAAAGACTTGAAAATGCTTTGATGGTGCTAACATCAGCTGCTTTTCAGCAGGTGCTTTAAGGCAGCAAACTGACTTATGCAACTTGCAGTGCCACAAAGTAAAATTTCCAGTATCAATGCCACTGCTTTGAGTCATTGATTTGATTTGATAACTATTTTCTCTCATAGCATGTACATATTAGTTTAATGTTTAATATTTAATGTCTATGGTAGGCTTGTAGTTTTTAGTTTAATATTTGATGTTTAATGCTTGTACATGGAGAGCGAAGTTACACCAGAGGAAAGTTCCTTGTATGTGAACACACCTGGCCAATAAAGCTGACTCTGATTGATAAATAACCCTGTATGATGGGATATATATTAAAACTTAGCAATTGTATGATGCGTTAAATCAGATGGTGCAAACTGTCTGTAGTAAAACAAGCTTCTACAGTCTAGATAACACTGAGCCGTCAAAATGTGTAAAGGGAAACAAAACAAGTGCCTCAGGGTTTCCATCATTGTGTTTTAGGCAGAATGCAGAGCCTGCAGGCAGTACAAAGACTTCGGAGGAGATTGACTCTAAGCCCAACAGCAGTAAAGCAGCAGACTCTGACCCCTACCGCTACAAGATGGACTACCCCTGTATGGGAACATGTCTGATCATCAACAACAAGAACTTCCACCACCACACAAGTAAGCACACAGTTCAACATGTCACACGCACTGATGCACGTACCTGTCGATTTAATTTCATGGTCTCTGGCTCAGATGTTCTGTAAATATAATAGCATAGACGAAAAACAATTCCTATGTCTGTCAAAGCATCCCTGTATTATTATAACCTTCTAAAACCATTAGTCATGCATGACTCATAAAACAATGTGCATATTGCTGGCTCACTGTCATGACTCAATGGGACCATTAATATTACAGAGGTAATGTTAATTATGTTAACACCTGTGCTTTTCCTACCATCACAGATAAAGAATGTCTGCGTGTAAAAAGGCGTGATAGACGTACCCCTTCTTTACTCTGCCTGTGTCTATGAAATAAAGCTTCAATATTAGCTGTCCATAGTTTCAAAAACAAGTCTGTTCAGAAGCTTCAGGTTATGTTCCCCAAATTTTAAGGTGTGTTTAACAGCGAAGCCTTTTTTTCAAAAGGCACGATTACATTTCAAGTCAATGCAAAAACGTGAATTTGCACATGGTGAGGCGAATCCCACAAACTGATAATTTGCTTATTCCTGCAAGGTTAATCTTTTCAACTCAAGGGAGAAATAAACCTGATGCTATGTCCAAGAGCCGATCAGCGCTTGCATTCTCCTGATGTCCTGAGAATGCATCAGAACTTGTCGCTTTGAATTAGAAGAAAGCATTTTAAAAGTTTGATCTTGTGGACAGACCTGAAAAAAGTATATTATTTAATGTCTGCATAGTGATGTAGTTATTTCAGCATCCCATAACCCGTTTATGGCAATTAGGTCAAAGCATGTTTCTTTTGGTTTATACCACTGTCGAAAGCCAGATCAGTATCATCTGAAGTGTCACTTGCAAATCACAGTGAAACTACCAGTCCACAGAGACGCATGGACAGGCACTCTGGTATGGTATACTGTATAGTAAATGCTGACCATGAAAGTCTACTGAACTACCCGTGTGTCTCTCTAGATATGAGTACTCGAAATGGAACGGATGTCGATGGTGCCACTGCTATAAAGATCTTTTCTGCTCTGGGTTATAAGATAAAATTCACCAATGATCGGACTGTGGATGAGATGAGACAACTGATGATGAGTGGTAATAAAACTACCTTTGTTTCAGTCATTCACAGACTTACCCAACTGACATGCTATTTGTTATTTGTAACACTTGTTCTCAGTTATCAGATGATATTTGGTTTCTCTGTAATTCTCAAGCAAACTCATTAACTCTTACACGTTGGGTGCAGTCAAGTCACCCATGCCAGACCTTAAGCTTCTTGCAGTCTGAGAACTAAAATAAAGTTGAGTCTAAGTCTAAGTCTCTAAGTCTAAAACTGCAAAAATGTCAGCACTGTATACTTAGCATACTTAACCAACATGTGTGTGTGTGTGTGTGTGTGTGTGTGTGTGTGTGTAGTATCCAAGGAGGACCACAGCAATAGTGCATCATTTGTATGTGTGTTGCTCAGTCATGGAGATGAGGGGGTGATATACGGCACCGACGGCTTTGAAAAGTTGGAAAACCTGACAAAATACTTCAAAGGAGATAACTGCAAGAGTTTGGTGGGGAAACCAAAGCTCTTCTTCATACAGGTGAGTTAAATATTACCATATTCTGCACGCGGACAGAAACCTCTTGTAAGTTTTAGGCAAACCTAGATATTTTGTTAATGTTTTGTTTTGATGTATCTTCACCTGAATTTAAGTCTTGTGGAAGTATGTAGGAGAATAAACTGCAAAGTAAAAGATGAAAAGAATTGTTGATAATCACACTTGGGCTGTTGGAAATAACTTTGGGTCGAATATAATTTGAAACGTCAAAAAATACATTAATGAAATACTGTAATTGATATTTAAACACACATAAATGTATTCTTTTGAACTCTTTGGCTAAACTGAACACGTAACAAACAGCCTTTTTCGTATTTGCTGCCTCCACACTAGCTTCAACTATAGTCAATGAAACTGGCTACACCTGGCATGAGAGCTGTTGCACATATGTGCCTCATAAATCTGCTCTTGAAATGTAATATAGACCACTCATCTACTCGTTGTCTGGTGAAAGTTTTACAGAAATTAGTCAAAAAGTATTTTTGTTAAAGGAGTAATGCTTTATTGAAAATGTTAACTGCTATGTTGGAATGCACTCTAGTGGACAGAATGTATAACAACCACATGCTGATGGTGGCAATACATAAACATGTTTACCCAGCTAGAAATGTTTTGTTCTAAGAACGTTCTGAGCATGTTACGTGCGATGTTCTGGTAATGTTTTGAGCGGGAAGTTTTTATTTGGTTCCCAGACTGTTCAGAAAGTAGCAGTGAGAATGTTCTCTTGTTAACAAATCACGTATCATGTAATCATCATGTAAGAAACGTTTTATGAATCACATTCTGATAGTTCAGGCCGTACTAACATCCTGAAAAGATCTTCAGAACAGTTAAAACGTTTGGTCTTAGTTTAAGTTTTGACGTTACAAGAACTTTATTTGAAATGATAAACATCCTTTCTTTGAATATTAGATTAAAACGTTTTCTCTTAAACATAATTAGAACTCGTAGGTAATGTCAGCCCATGTTATGGGAACATTCCCTGCTAGCATTGTAAAAATACATAGAAAATAATAATAGGCAACATTTGAGCAATGGAAATTTGGTTATAATTAAAAAATGAGAATAAATTTGAATGTGAAATATGAGGAGGTTTTACAGCTTTGATCAACTCTTTTTTTCATTGTGGCACAAAACTGAGATGTGACTCTGATTAACAATTGAATGTAACCAACATTGAACTCAGTCAAGAACAATAACTTCTGAATGAAATTATAGCTTTTAAACCACATGTACAGGGTCTCAGTGCTTCCATAAAGAAACACCACAGCTAATGTATCTGGATGTCCTGTCCTTTTAGGCGTGCCGTGGTTCAGACCTAGATGGCGGAGCCTTGGTCGAGACCGACAGCGTAGCAGAGCAAACATCAGAGAGGATTCCTGTGGAGGCAGATTTCCTGTATGCTTATTCAACTGCTCCAGGTAACTAATAGTTGAGGTGGAAAAGCCTTTGTGTCCTTTCAAAAAACTGCATTATGTTTATTCAATTACACACTAACTGGCAAATATATGAATAATTGGCAGGTGTAATTATAATGAAATGCTAAAACATCTTTCTGTAGGAGTGTTAACCCTGTAAATTGACTTGCAGGCTACTACTCTTGGAGAAACACATCCAATGGTTCATGGTTCATGCAGGCATTGTGTGAGATGTTGCAGCGGTACAGTGGAGAGCTGGAGCTGATGCAGATCATGACCAGAGTCAACCGCAAGGTGGCAACGAATTTTGAGTCTGCCTCTAACCTACCTGGATTTAGTGGCAAGAAGCAGATCCCGTGCATCGTCTCGATGTTGACCAAAGACTTCTACTTTCCCGTCTAGCTTAAGATAGATTTCTTTCTTCTTTTTTTTTACCTGCAAGAAATTACCCACATGTGGTTGTCAAGGTGACTGTAACTGTAACTGTAAACAAAAGTCCTTGAGAAAATGCACCTACTTTTTAATGATTTATTACCTCAGTAGACATTTTCCTACTTGGTTAATGGTAGACTAAGATTTTTACTAAGCCTTTATGAAAACATTAACTCGTCTTATTTCAATCTTTTATCATCACGCATTACAATATAATCACTAAAGGGCTCTGGGACAATTTCTATGGAGGCATTTTAATTGAGTCTGTTTTATAATTACACCTTTAAACATCATTACAATGGCCCACTTACTACATATATACTACATTTTCCAAGTTGAATGCAATAATGCACAAACACAAACAAAACACTATATATGATTGGGTTTCCTTGTCTCTAATCAGGACGTCACAATAAAAAAATCACTTGAAGTATTTGATCATAGAAAATATGCATTTGGGATGGATCACTGTCCCTTCAAAATGCAGGAATGTTTATGTAGATGTTTAATGATTATAAATCTACCTAATCTGGAATGAGCACCACAATAATTATGATTATGCTCAGAATGAAAATTATAATTAAATATATATATTTATGTCTATATATATATATATATATATTCTTTTGAGCAAACAGAAGCTTACTTGTATTGATTTTTGTAGAACTTCTGCACCAGAAGGTGGCAGCATAATCAAAGTGACATCAAACTGAAGCCCCAGCGACAACATTTGATGACACTCTCTTACAGGCATGGTTTCCTGAATATGAATTCATTCTGTCAACAAAAATAATAAAAATAAAGAAGTTGGTAACCCTTTAAAGACCACTCAAAGATCTTAAATACAGACTGTTTTGTAATAATCCAAATTATTTTATGAGTAAAACAATTATATGGTTTAATTTGTTGTTGAAGACTTGACACGCTGTGTCTAATCATTCTTTTTTGTGTACTTTGCTCTAAAATACCTGGAATTTCTGATGGCACACCAAGATTGCTAAAGGCAACAAGGCTGTTATTGAGAGTGTTTTGTACTTTGCTTTGGAATATTGTCAGAAAGTGTTTTATGTGAATGATTAACAGTTTATCAGGATTGTTTAATAAGTTTGTGGCAGCATTAAAACATGCAACCACTAGAGAATGGCGTGGACTCATTGAGTAGTTGCGAGGGCCGTTAATGAATCAGCAGCTTCCGAGACACACCGTTCCAGGAACTGGAATTCTGATTAAATTTAACCCTTCGTGCACAGATAGGGCCATTTGCTAACTGTTACCATGGCCAGTGTCTGTGCAGAAATCTGGGGGCATTTTTTAAGTCCAGCTGTCAGTCTTGTTTCTGTGTCTTTCTGGGTTAGGGCTTAAAACCACAAATATGCATACTATACACTACATCTATGATTATGTCGTTTTATCTGTCTATATTCCTTTTTTTCTTCGTGTCTGCTTCTGTGTTCTTGGCTCATCAGCCTTGCTCTTACAGTATAAACGTTCTGTATTAGTTTTTAAGACCCTGCCCAGTGTTGGCTGCTCAGGCATATGCGCCTGTCAGAAAGAGATAGACAGGACTTTACGCAGATTGTCCACAGCTGTGGCCTGACCCCGTATGACTGTTTAAAATAACCACAGTTTACATGTCTTTTGTTTTGACCATACAAAATACCAGTGCTATTCCAACATCCTATTTTCTGTTTCTGCATTGTTACAAAGGCTGATTTCACTTTGATGTAAATAGAAATGGCCATACAGGGAAAGAGAATTATTATTCTTTTTATTATTGTATTATTTATCTGATAATGGACGCATTGGCTGCATCCTAAAGCTTGAATAGCAGTCATAGGTGTGTTTTAAAATTGATACACGGAGTTACATCAACAAGCAGAGCTACAAACAATTTAAAATATAATTGTATTTGAATCATGTACACATTTTCAAAACAAACATCAACAATGCACTTTGGGCGAGCCCATTAAAACTACCTTGTGAAAAATGCACTTCGTTTAGTTTTGAACCCCAGGGCTCTAAAACTTGAGAATAACGTAGGGCAAATAAAGTGAAAAGCTGCACTTTCCTTATAACTGCAGGTGGGGTGTTCAGTAGTACTCTAGTCTAAAGTTTCTGGTTTCGTTTCCAGCACCAACCGAGCAGAAAAGGGTCGTGAAGAGAGGAGGAGGAGGAGGAGGAGGGGAGGGGATAGGGGAAGTGAAAATGAAATCGAGCTCAAAGATCGTCTATGTTTTTGAAGGAAACGATTCTTAAGTAGCCGTTAATTTTATAAAATGAGTCACTTCTTCGTTCTTAATAATAGTTTACGCTGTTGTTTTACTCATCCTCACATGTTTTGACTGACTGGTAACTCTTTAGTTGTAGTTACAATATTAATGTTAATATAAATCGCAAAAATAACATATGGTATCCAAGAGTGGACAGGGAGAGCTAGAAAAGAAGTCGAATAAGCAAACGTAATTAAGAACTAAAATCTGTGGTAAGATGTTGGGCCAAAACTACAACTATCTAAAACTACAAGATCATGAAATATGCTGCATTGCATAATGTATACACAGATAAAAAGGGGAATTGTAGTTAATGAATTTTTTTTTCGATTAATTAAACTCTATGCTATGCAAATAAACGTCATTCTTATTATTTGGTATTATTATTATGATTATTATTATGTTGACTTTTGTGGTACCAAGAAATAATAGGAGTGAGTCCTCTTCTTGACGGTTTTTTTCTGGGGAGCGCGCACGCGGCCAAGAGACTTCCGCGACGCTGCTCGAGATCGACCAAAGCGAGAGCACGAGAGCAGGAGGGGGATTTCCAGCTCGAGCCCCCACTTCCCGAGCCAGCCGTTGTTTTGCTTTCGGTCTGGACACAGAAACAGAAATAAAGGACGGCCTCACTTTCCTTTTTCAGCCTAAAATCACAAATATATTAACTTGTCCAACTTCGGCTGCGCGTGTTATTCTGACAGCAGGACTGTGAAGCTACGGGCCATCCAAACTGAACAGGTAGCATTTTATTTCCGCATTTAACACTGTTGACTTGTGCTCACACCACACAGACTTCCTACAGGACGACATGACGGATCCCTAGCTCGCTGTGTAAGTGAAAGTAGTTCAGTCGTTTTTCTCTGCCTTTGTTGACTCGGTATGGCATTTATTTTCACTTTTGACTCGGTTGTGTTTTGGGTCGGCACACTGGAAGAGAGACAAACAAACAGACCGCGGTTCACTTCACATGAACCCCGTGGCTAGATCAAACTTTAATCCCAAATAAATCTGTCACTAACATTTAACAACATATGCCTGGAACTTGGCATTTGTTATTTCTTGATAACATGTGAGCTAGTATAATAGGCAGTGGGCTATTTTAACAAGATACTAGTATATGCATTATAAGTGTAGCGTGTCTATTATGTTGTGAGGAAAAACGGAATGACTTGTGAACAATTTTGGTGTTGTATTCAATCCCCCCTGCCTGTATTTGAGCTGTATTACAGATAACTTGTACTACTCTGAGTCTAATTAATGTGTTTGTAGACATTTTAGAACTTTAAGTAAGGAGTAAGCAGAGTAGGTCATTCCATAACACTCAAAAAAATCTTACTTAACATTATACATAACATAATTTCAATAATAATAGACTTAGCTATTAGACTATTTCTATTTGTAATTAAAGAGCCCATCATTGTTGCAGACATTGTATTCATTATTCATTATTATTTTTGCAGACTATGTACTTGTGCAATTCTATCGCCTGCCTTTTTTAAAACTGAGGATAGTAAAAGTCCCACATTGTGCAATCAGTGGAAAAACTGCATTCAGAAAAGAAAAAAACCTTTTCACAGTACATTAATACATTATTATAGAGCAGTGTACATGTCTGAAACTAGACTGACATTATGTTCTTACTTTTTAGGGTTTTTACCTGATTTATTTTAAGTTTTCTTTAAAACACAGTAACGACAAATAGTAAACAACATACCTGTGACAGGAAATGAAAAGGTAAATACAAACTTACAAAAAACAACAATAATAAGGGGAAATTAGATAGACAACACTCTGAAAGTCTGTGGTACCCTGAAAGTCATTACTTATGTTTTAACTTTTTTTTACCAATGCAAACCTCTACTTACTTTTTATATGAATGTTTTATTATAAATGTTGTCCAGTAACACAGAGCATCTTGTACTTTCATTCATTATTTTTCAACCTTTTTTACCTGATTCATTCAAGTTTTATTTAGAACACAATAGCAGCACAAAGTAAACAACATACCTGTGAAAGGAAATGAAGAAGTAAATGCAAACTTACAAAAAACAATAATAACCAAGGCAAAATGAGATGGACGACACTCTGAAAATCTGTGGTACCCTGAAAGTCATTACTTATGTTTACATTTTTATATCACTACTTATGCTAATGTTTTATTATTATTTTTTCCAAAGTAACACAGAGCATATGATATTGTACTGCAGTCAAGCTGTATGTCCTGTATGCAATGTTTCACTGACTGAAAACCGGATGCAGCTGGAAGTTTCAACCCTGTGGCTCATAAGGGAGAATATTTTGTATTTGCTGTGATGTGCTGTGCCATGTCACCCTGTTTGACCTGTTAGGGAGCTCATTCTCACGTCAGGAGGCAGTGTGTTGGCTCGCTGTAGCACGTATGGGGAGTGTCAGGCCATCAGACTTTTATCATATCAGACCCGGCTTTTAAATCAAATGGGGGTGGGGCTGAACATTGCTCTGACTGTTTTAAAATAAACTTACTGTCCTCCTAATTTTCTTTCTGTTCCTTTTTTCATCCTCCCTTTTGTCCTGTGCTCTAACATATTTTATTCCAGAATTAATTTAATCAGACCAAGGAGCTCTATATGGGCCTGTGGATAGGAATGGACAACATGGCGGCTGATACAGACATGATCTGACCGTTGTATTTGTGAACAGAATTTTACGACACCTTTGCTTTATAAATGTAACTGTGAACTTGGGCAAGAGTTTTATCTTTATTTTACAACCACAGACAAAGTGGATTCTGCTGTCTCCTCTGAGGATTGTATGAAAAGTCACCTTCAGTGGCTGCTTGCTCTCACATATCAAGCAGAGTAGGTGCATGCTGTTGTGTTTTCACATGTGTCTTGCCTGTATAATAATAATGATATACAATAATTAAGGTTTTTTCCCATAGTACCCATATACCCAATACGAATAGGGGAACATTTGCAGAACTGCAGAGGATACTTTATCTAGAAAAAATATTAGTAATGCATCATTCTTTAAATATTTATGCTATGATAATTAAAAAAAAATGCAAATGTAAGTTTGAAAAAAACACATTTTCAATTAGTTTTTCTAATTTCTGTGCAACTGTTAACTTTTCAACTGTTACACACACGCAATCACTTTCAAGTTTTTGCTTGTTTCTTGTTTGCTTTTTTCTGAAGCTTTGAAAGTGCATGAGTCAGAGAAAGATTTGCAATCAGCTGCATGAAGCCAGTGCACATCATGAAGTGTTTTTCAGTTACAAGGTTGTTGTTTAGTAAATCAGTCAATGGTGGTGCAGAGCTCAACCAACAACATTTTGCACTGGTCAAACATCATACACACATTCAAATGTTGCTATCTATAATGTGTTTGCATCTGAATGTGCATGTGCTCACAGGTCACGATGCCAGTAGAAAGAATGAGGATGCGGCCGTGGCTGGAGGAACAGATCAACTCCTGTCAGATACCAGGGCTGAAATGGGTTAACAAAGTAAGTGCATAGATATACCTGCAAACACACAGACACTTTTTTAATAGTTCAATAGTTGACAAAATGTTAATATCTCTAGGAGAAGAGAATCTTCCAGATCCCATGGATGCATGCTGCGCGTCATGGCTGGGACCTGGAGAAAGACGCTCCTCTCTTCATGAGATGGGCCATACACACTGGTAATACAAAGAAACAATCACACATTCAGTGGTTCTCCATTTAGGTTGCTTTCATTTCATGTGCAAAACACACAAATACACTCCTTCTGACTAACATGAAAGTAACTTTTGATTTACTTAATATTATTGAGTAGGACATTATCAGAAGGCTCTGTTTACTAAGGCCACAAGAAGTGTCCCTTGAGTTAAAAAACACAGTAGTGCTTTTGAAAATCCCACAACTCCTTGCTGTATCACTAACGAGTAACAATCAAAAAGCAGAACTATTGCTCACCAATACATGGACAGGTGCGTAGTAGAAACATTGTCCGTTGATCTTATACCGTGGATTGTGGGAAATTTATGAACAACTTTTCCGCGTAGAGACCTTCATCAGGTTGTCTTCAAAACACAATAACCTGATGAAGGTCTCTGTACGGAAAAGTTATTCTTCATATATTTCCCACCATTGCAAATGTACTAGAGTGTTTGCAGTTATTAGAGTTATTTGTTTCCCTACAGCAGTAAAGAAAAAAAATGAGAGAGAAAAAAATGTTTGTGACGTAGACCATCTGAAGTGAAAGATAACCCTTTTGTCTGATTTTTTTGAATTTGTGTATGTGTAGGTAAATATCAGCCAGGCACAGATCGCCCAGATCCAAAGACATGGAAGGCTAATTTCCGCTGTGCCATGAACAGCCTGCCAGACATAGAGGAGGTGAAGGACAAAAGCATCAAAAAGGGAACCAATGCCTTCAGAGTCTATAAGATGCTCTCCTCCTCAGAACGAAGCATGAAGAAAGGTGAGTGCTGCTGCTGATCCTCAGCTTGATGTGGTAATGATCTCCATGGCTTAAAACAGTCAATTTATAAATCCACATTAACTGTCTCAATAGACTTGCAAGTCAAAATGTGGCTTTTAAATCAATTACTGAAATATCTGTGTTTCTGTCCCTGTAGGAAAGAAGAAGACAGACAAGGAGGGGAAAGCCAAGGGAAATAAAGAGGTAGATAAACATGTAAATGCCCTTTCTTACATGAAACCCACAACATTGGCAGGATAGGCTTTTGGCTTGTGTGGACATGTACCATAAAAATCTCTTAAAGAAACCAGGTTGTTCACACATGATATGACCCTTAGAAATACAATCAAAATGATATTCCTGCTCACCGTAAGTAGCAGCACTAGGAAGACTAACAGCAAAGAAGAAGAGCCTGTGGCTGATTTCAGGCGGTGCAGTGCAGTGTCCTCCAGTTTTGGGGCACATTGTGCATCTTATATTCCTCTTTACAGAGCGTTGCTGCTTCTGTTCATGCTCAAGGATTTCTGAAGTCTTGCTCAGTACTGAGCTGGCGAATTGCCAAATTATCTAACATGAACAATCTCCTCTGGCTGCGGTTCCCACGTGACACAGACATTTGCCAGATTGTTTGGGCAGTTACCGAGCCTTCCTCAACTATTTGGTTCTGTCTCTCCAAGCAATGCACAAGTTAAACCACTAGCTACTCCACTGATGATACTCAACGTAAATCATAAATCATAAACTTAGTATTAACCTTTCTGTAGACAGTCCTCAAGTCTGCCTGGCCTAAATTTGAATATAAAGCATGAAGATAGGTTTGTGTCAATGTTATTTGAGGGAAGAATTAATGTCTTAGTGTGTATCTGTTAAGGTGAAATGCCTGCCACAAATACAATATTTATTTGCAAATACACAAACAAATTCAACAAATAATCAACATATTTACTAACACTTTAAATTGATGTACGCCTGAATAAAAGATGTGAACAAAACACACACCAGCACTCACTGTGTAACATTACCATGATGATCACGTGCGACTGAAAACGGCAGGTTGATATGATATAAGCTAATTAACGTTGGGATGTGTGTAAAATGAAAATCAACATCAATCAGGTCCACAAATTCCTTTTTGATCCACAAATACATTTCACAATGTTGGAATGTTGTAAATGTTAGGGATAAAGTCACAAGTGCTTTTTATCTATCTGTATTTTTATTTAACAGTGTTAAATATTTACATATTACACCTTCACACATGGAGTGTGATTGGAAAAATCCCTAAAGTCAAAAGTGAGGAGGGTGTCAATAAAAAGTCTCTAGCAGTTAAAAGCAGCATCAAATATTATAAATAACTTTTTATTCTGTATTTTCTTTATATAACTCATGGTGAAATGTAAATGGACTGTACTTCACACATTCACCCATTCACACACTGATGGCAGAGGCTGCCACGTAAAGTGCCCACCGGGAGCAATTTGGGGTTCAGTGTCTTGCCCAAGGACACTACGACATGTAGCCTGAGGGAGCTGGGGATCGAACCTCCGACCTTCTGATTGAAAGACGACCGACTCTGCCACAGCCGCCCCTCATCACACACATCACACATATCACACATCACATTACATTAAATTAATGTAAGAAAATAAATGTCAATCAAGCTATAGGAGCCAGAAATGGTCAAATCCCAACATACCCTCTCAAACAGAAATACTGAAAACAACAAATCATCAACTTCTCTTATGAGGTGTTTAGGGATGAACAAGAGTAGTCAGTAGTTGGTCAGTTTAATTTGTGAGTTTATATGCCTTAAATGCCCCAGGTATCATACTGTCTTATTAGATATGCTATCCATCCATATATTCATCAATTATCTTCAGCGTATACGAGGCCAAGTCGCGGTGGCAGGATAAATAATCCCTCTAGCGAGCTCTGGGTCTGCCCCGGGGTCTCCCAGTTGAACGTGCCCGGAAAACCTCCCTTTGGAGGTTGTGACAACAGGTGAGGGTTGGAACGTAGATCGACTGGTAAATCGAAAGCTTTGCCTTCAGGCTCGGCTCCCTCTTCACCACGACAGTCCGGTACAACCCCCACATTACCGCTGATGCTGCAGATTATAGATATGCTATTAGTTATGATATAGTGTGTACTATATTAAACTGGTAATGTCAGCATTTGTGTGCATTAAAAATTTTTAAATGCTTGAAATGTAAATTAAATGTTTTCCACTCTAAATGTTCTTTTCATACAGTTGTTTTTCCCAGTGTGATGAAAAATCAGAACAGAAAAAAATGTCCTTTTACAGGAAACAAAACCTGCATACAAACTGAACTTTATTGACCTTTCCCAAATATCAATTGTTGTCTTTCTGTTTCCACTCTCTGTCCTTCAGGCAGGGTCTCCATCTCCAGACAGGACACTCTCTGATGCTCATGTGGGAATTATCGACTACACCAAACAGGAAACGATCAAACAGGAAGTCGTACAGCCAACAATAACGGATAGTGCCTCAGGTATTTCACCAGTTTTCTTTATTAATATTTTTCATTTTTGTGCAATTTTTTATTGACCAAAATGGAAAAGGTCACATCGGTCTACTTTTCAGTGACTGCCATACAGTGAGAGGAGGCCCTGATGCTTAGGTCATAAGGCTGCCCCCTTAAAGTTGACCATTAGAAATATATCGATCACATAATAGATAGTTGAGAAGACCCCAAGATTTGATTCAAATCCTACATTTGGTTAGATAATAAACTACTATGTAAACTACTGTGTCATGAGACTGAAATGAAAATGGGTTCAAGTAGTCGAAAGCTTTGAACTGAACAGTGACAATTCTGAGTTGGGTACAGCCATACCAAGGTTTGTCATGCCACAGTTAAAACTGTTTTAAATGTATAATATTTAAAACGGTTTCGTTGTTTTTGGCGGCACCTATGAGGATAAATGATAATTGCGGGAGCACACTTCCCAGACAGTGCTGCATGTGTGACGTTCACGGTTGGCTCCGGTTGTAACTCTTGATTTCCGTGGCTGACGATCTCTGACGGTTTGCCTTCATCTGAGCGTCCAATTTGTTTCTTTTCCTTTGGATTTTCACTTGTTGTTGAAGTTGTATCTGTAGTCATCCATCTTTTCTTTGTTTGTTCAGCCATAGTAGATTACTGTTTACTCACAACACTTGCAGAGAGCGGAAAAGCAGCCGCTTAGCTCCGCCTACCCTCTCTGGCAGACCAACCACTGCTGGCTGATGGAAAACGTGTCACTAACTGTGCGGCGCCACAGACACTC
Organism: Semicossyphus pulcher; assembly: GCF_022749685.1. NCBI lineage: Eukaryota > Metazoa > Chordata > Actinopteri > Labriformes > Labridae > Semicossyphus > Semicossyphus pulcher. The sequence continues at coordinate 34,542,029 of NW_027211693.1, read as the reverse complement.
AGTCTGTAATAATACTATATACTGCAAATGCAAAGGCTTTCATCAGTGGGCCATAGGCTCAGTCACCATTGTGTTACCTCATTCAGCGATAGACAGAGACTTAACACACATTTATTTAAATTAAAATCTTTGAGATTATTACTTTAATAACATCACCTTACATTTTTAGGTTATGAACAGCTGATGGAGGAAAAATAATGAGCACTATTTCTCTTGCAACAGTAATGAGATGTGTAACTAGATCATAAATGGACTGTACTTACATACAGCGCTTTTCTAGTCTTTGCGACCACTCAAAGCTGCTTTTACACCACATATCACATTCACACACACATTCACACACTGATGGCAGAGGCTGCTACGTAAAGTGCCCAACTGTCAATCGCTTTTTACATTCATACCCGTTTGCTCTGCCACTGGGAGCAATTTGGGGTTCAGTGTCTTGCCCAAGGACACTTCGACATGTAGACTGAGGGAGCTCCGACCTTCCGATTGAAAGACGACCGACTCTGCCACTGAGCCACAGCTGCCACATAAATATGTTTTTATTAAAACCTAATTTAATGCACGTTCAGCCCATCATAACTTCTCCTCTCTGTCCGTTCACAGCCATTCAGAGTTCCATAGATGACCATGTGATCACCAGCGAGCAGCTGCCATTCGTCTGCCAGACGATTGAAGTGACCACTGAGAATGAAGAGCAAACTGTTAGCTCCTCCCACTCGTATCCACTTCAAATCTCTCCTGTGTCATCATGCTGCGGTGAGACAACCCACACACACGTACAAACAAACACACTGCATTTTGCTATGACAAGGAAATTAAATAGGTTAGTTACGTGGGATTACGCTTGTAGAAGCAGTGGCTGAATTTAAAACCACAACTTTGACCACAGTTACGAAGGGCAAGAACAAAGTAATTCCCACCATTATGAAAAAAAACCTCTAGGGCGTAGTTAATGGAGCTTGTGAAAGCTTAATCTGGCTGTTCTTGTGGTTCAGTTGGTGACCCTATGAACTGTTAATATCTGTCATTACATCATCACTGATTACATCACCCACCTAAACTGCATCTTCTGTAATGTTCCCAGATTTTCTCTTCAATGGAGAACATCGTAGGCCAATCAGCTGCATGTTGAAAATGACTAACTATAGATGTAACACATAGAAGCTAATCATGGCTGTGAGCAATATTTCAATCAGGAACATTGGACTGTTTTAGAACTTGTAGTTCAATTGTAGAATGACTTTAGTTTAAATTATTTTTATCCAAAATCCAAAGTACAAATTCTATTAAGTCTAATTTTTAAAAAAGGATTTAAGCAGGAGCTTCAAAAAGGGGCTCACTGAAAACTGAACATTGTAAAGACTGGTTCATTTTATGCCGGGGGGAACTGTAAATAAGTAAATTAACTTGAGTGCTGTACTTAAGTACGTGTTTTAAGTATCTGTACTTTACTTGAGTATTATTTTTTTGGAAAACTTGTTACTTTTACTCGACTACGTTTGAAAGACACATATCGTACTTTTGACGCCACTACATTTCTATGAATGTTGTCGGTACTTGCTACTTTTGCTCTGAAGTCAGCTGATGAATTTTCTTTTCCTTTCTAAAATCTGAAAGACAATAAACTGTGTTGTGTAGTTCTGCGCATGGTTTGTCTAAGTGGTGTTGCCGTACCTGTACCTTGTGCTTCTCCATGGTTGAATGTTGAGCAAACGCAGAGCAAACGTCAGATCAGGCAGTTCATTTAGTGGTTGTCATTATGGCTACGACAGATGATATGAGGAACGATTCACCCATGTTTTTTTGACTGCACTCATGCGTTGTGAAAACCTTTTGAATTTTTTTTAAAAAAGTACTTTGAATACTCAAGTATTTTTAAAAGCGAGCTCTCCAGTACTTAAGCTCAAGTAGTAATTTGACTGAGCAACTTTCACTTGTATTGGAGTCATATTTGACCAGGAGTATCTATACTTTGACTCAAGTCATGAAGTAGTGTACTTTGTCCACCACTGGTTTTATGCCTCTGCACTGGGGATAGCTGACAGGCGGCGTTACGTCTTCAATTGTGTGTTTGTCCATATATATGTCCATCCCATTCTTGAGAACACGGCATCTCAAAAACTCCTGTAAGAAATAACGAACATGCTACTGGATTCCAGGTTGAACTGATTAGATTTTGGTGATGAAAGTTCAAAGTTCAAGGCCACTGTGACATCACTACTGACCCATTCTTGTGATATCTCAGGAACGCTTAGTTGAAAAAAAAAATTCTAACGGTTCAAATGTCCACTTGGAGTCAAAGGTGAACTAATTAGGTTTTGTTCAGAGGTCAGAGTCACTGCTCTGCTTAAGCTAACAGCTAACTATCTGTGGTAGATCTAAAAATTCAACTTGAGACAAATTAGCTTGACGCTGTCAGGAAAGCTGTTCAGCATTTAGATTTCCAAACTTACTCGAATGCATCACAAATGGTCGACAAATGAGCATTTTAAAAGTAGTCTTCTTCTCCTCTTGAGGACAAACCTGACAAAGCTCACATTTTTACTTTTTACTAATCTGCATCATGATGTTGACATTTCGGCAAAGGCAAGACCCGTTAAAGTAAATCACAAGAGAAACGTTTTTTTCTGTGAACAATACAGCACGCGGAAAAGGAAGTCTTGACAGGAAGTTGTTTATCGCTAACCGCTGGCTACATGCCAGGCATGTTCACCAGAGGCTATAAGGTCGTCAGACGATAGCCGATGGGATCCGAGATTGGAGTCACTGTGATCTCTGAAAGCACTTTTTTGGCCAGAGCTCAATAATTTATAACTTTCAGAAAGTCAAATAGGATAGGCTTTTTTCTTATCCAGAAGGTGAGAGGTCAACTTCACGCCGCTGTGACATCAAAGGTTTTGTGATTGTGGTGGGAGCTCCTGCTAATGTAGGTCTACTTATGACGGTGATTTGTTTTAAGCTGGAAGAGCTTTGTTTAGCTAATATGTCCTTTCAACTAGTCAATATATAAAACTGGCTACAGATAAACTCGTATACATTCTTTCTGGAAATACCGATGAATGTGAACTGCAACTTGATTGGTTGGCCGAGGTATACAATCACAAAGCGGTCAATCTAGTTACCTACTCATCTCACCTCTCTATGTGTACCCGTCCTCTCTCCAACCAGTCATTCAGGCAGAGTTGGCTCTTCCAGTTTAGAGTTGTAATCGTTCCATCTTTGTTTCTGGGGGTTTTTTTTCTCGACCTTTGTCGGTCACAAACAAGTGAAAGAGTCAGAGAAATGATTGATGAATTAATTTAATTTGAATCCTGTTTTTTTAAAATAATTTAGTTCAGGTTTTTGCTTTTTGTGTACAGATGTTTGAACTGTTGAAGCAGTAGAAAATGCAGAGCTGGATGTTAGCCTGCTCGCTCTGTTTTCTGGTTACACTCAAGGTTTAATAGAACTCTTCCTCTTTCTCCCGCTCTCCAACTCTTTCTCTACGTCTGTTTTTCTTCCTCCATGATGTATCTGATTTAATGATGACAATGCAAATTATCCATTTCCTGTATACTGAAATATTTTCTGTGCACTTGTCTATTTATTTCTACAGGCAGCGACACAGACAGTGACACAGAAGACACCAAAGAGGTGAGTAGCCCATAATGTGCTCACAGCGGAGAGAGTGATGAATTAATGATTAACTGCTCTGATCTTCAGATGAACAGGTTTATACCTGTTTCAGCCTTACTTCTGAAACAGGGTGTGTGTGTGTGTGTGTGTGTGTGTGTGTGTGTGTGTGTTCCTTCCTGTAATGTTGCGAGAGACTGAGAAAAGGGAGGGCCTTGTCAGGAACTGAGGCTGTCAAACATTAACAGTGTGATTTCAGGTTGGCCTTTGTAGTACATTGTAACCACGTCGAACACATACACACCACACACGCAGACACTATCTCTTATCAGTGGTGAAAGTACAGTCTTCTCAGTGTTTTTATAGATTTTCTTTTGATCTGATGTCATTTTTTTTGTGAAGACTAGAAATAAATAAGAAATGCAGTTTTTTGCCCGTGTAACATGAACACTATCTGCATGTAAGCAGCAGCAGCCTACGAAGCTTAAAATGTTCAAATGTATGAACAGTTGTTGATTGAGCTCTATGATCAGTTTTGCAGTGGTGTTTCAGTGTGGAATTTCTAGGGGTACAAGAAAATATTGATACACTTTAGTATCCCAGCTTTATTTTTACAGATAAGGGGCAATGCAAAGTATCTCCAAAATGTGTACAAATACATACAAAATCAGATCCCTGTGTGCTGACTGCATGAAAACTTCATTTTAGTTTCAAATTGTATTCATATCGTGGTGTGTTCCTTATACTATGAGTTTTTCTAAAATTAAATAAAAAATATTATATAGCATTATATAGCAGTTAATTGAATCGAAACCCCTGCACAAGACATTGTATTGCCAGTTTCTAGCCAATATACAGCCCTAGTATTAACAGTTGAATTGAAGCTCATTTTCACAACAACAGCGTCAGAGCAAGAAAGTGATTTGGCTCATTTCTGACTGTATTTTTAATTATGCAGTAATGTGACTTATTTTTTTTCTTCTTTGTCTCCTTTTTAAATGTTGTGACTAAAAGGGTGTCAGTGCAGTCTGGAGGCGAGACTACAGCACATCAGTTCTCAGGGTTCCCTCATATCCCCTCCCTGGCATGGCCACCTTTGTCAGTGCAAGCAAGCCAAACTTCAGGGTCACAAGCACACGAGACCCGGCCCCGCTTATCAGCTACCACACGGACGGCTGGATGCCTGCCTACAGCCAGAACTCTCTTGTATCTGAAGCGAGCAGCCACGCCCATGAGATGCGTGCAAGTGTCATTATGAAAACCTCTGACATCACATCCTCCTGACCTCTGACCCCAGACAAAGGGGTATCAACACAGCTTCCAGAGCATAGGAATGACAGAGACTGTTTAATTTCTTCATCAGGGCTGGGTGCAGCCTAAACAGGCTGAGCTTCAAAACCTTTGATTTTATCTTAGCTTCTGTCTGGGCCATGAACTCTCTGACTTTTCTTTTTTATTGGAGACGCTTGCTATCGGATGACTTCCCCCTTATTGGTTGAGCAACTAAGCCCCAATTTATTGTTTCTGCATCTTTATGGATGTCAGGGTCAGTGTGATGTAAATTTAGCATGAATAAATAGAGTGTGTATCGGCCTGTTGTCAGTGTCCACATCTGTTTGGACAACATTTGGCCTTTTGATACACCATAATCACTGGTGGACCATTTTCTCTGCTACTTGGTGCTAACATTTGAGCATACACTTTGCCAAAGAAAATAATTGCCCTGCTGTTATCTAGCGAAAGAAAAATGTAGTTTTAGTTGTAAAACGTTATATTCTTGTTATTGCACGACTTGTGATGAGTATGTTTTTATTAATATTGCCTAGCTGTAGGTTTGAAACTACGTCCTCATACCAATCCTCTGTATAATTTTAAGATGTATACAGTCTGCAGTCTCCTAAAACAGAGGTTCCAGAACTTTTCCAAAACAACATCGCTTGCCTCTCTTCTGTTTTTGGGACCTTGTAGGCGTTTTTTTTTTTAACTTATTCTGCTTTAAGCAACAACTGAAGAGTCACAATCCAACGGCATGCTGACATGTATGTTAGTAGTTCCTGCTGTTCACTTCTTATGGGAAACAGTCATTATTTGTTGATCATATGAAGGTGTTTTTTTTATCTCCTGACATTTTCCAACTCTTCCTACTAAGATGAAGATGGAATTCACTGTGTAGTTTGAAGATCTTTCTCCATTAGGTATTAAAACCAATAACCTGCCAAAATAATGTAAGCTCAAGTGTTAGCAACGTAGCAGTAAATTGTTTCCTGGCACACTTTTATTATACAAAGCAATCTGTGTTCATAACAAACTTTTATGGGGAATTAGATCTCTGTTTGCAAACCAGCGTAAGTTGCAAGAATCTAATGCTGTTTTATCAAGATCAACAATAACAATCATGATGAAGCCCTGATTGGCCCTGCTGTGGAAAGAAGGTGTGCGAGTGTGTGTATCTGTCCGTCTGTCTGGAGACCTCAGGATAATGTACCCACCAACACAGACAGACGAACAGATGGAGTGAACAACTGACTCACTGACAGACAGACTGACAGACTGTGAACAATGTATTCATGTTTTTTCTTCTCTTCTGCCTCCTGGTGTTAATAATGTACATAGCTTATATGTATGCCCGCAAGCCGCTATAGCACCTTACGGACCGCACTTGTGTGTATGTGTGTTAATGAGTGTGTGTGTGTGTGTGTGTGTGTGTGTGTGTGTGTGATGGGGAAGGAGAAAAAGCCTTATTGAAGATATGTGCCTTTGATAAATTGCGGCTGGATTCAAACTATCTGTGCTTTACTCTGCTGGTGACATGCAGGTAGCTTCTTAGGACTTTTGTGGACTGAGACAGCTGGCCATGTTTGGATGGGAGCATGCAGTGCAATGGGTAGTTCATTCTGCACATTAAAAGTGAAGTCTTGCTATGACAATAAGAACAGGGAAGTGTGGGCTTTGTGTGGGCAGACGTTCATATTGTTGTTTTTAGTCTTCTCTCTTATCTCCAAACTTCCCATTCCTCACTTGACCTTAGAGCTCAGATGACGCAGTACAAGTCTGTCCTCTGTTTTGTTTCCATTCCTCCCTGCTTAAAGTACAGTAACCTCTGGCCTTAATCCTGATACCTTAGAATAAGTCTTCTGACATATTTGTGCAGTGTCATGAACCACGGCAGCAAGAGGAAGATACTTCTTGTTTCTTGTGTGTTACTTGGCATAATTGCTAAACCCTAAGTCTTAATCATAGGCGCCGTTTAAACTTTAGGGTTTGGGGCTCATTAAATAAAAGAGAAGTTCAGACGTAATATCAGTAAATATTGTATCATCGTTCAAAGTCAAGTCAAGTTTATTTATAGACCACATTTAAAAACCACTCATGTTGACCAAAGTGCTGTACCACCAAGAGAATCCACATACACAATATGACTCAAATAGTAAAATAAATAAAATCGAAGAATAAAAAAGAAAAGAGCGGAGATAAAACGGAAAAACAGAATAAATGTAGAAGCTGAAAGAAGCTGGTTTAACAACTGAGGTGATCTGTTTGTCGAGTTTATAAGAACTGTCAATCATCTTGGGGTGATGTTTGACAGTTCTTTTAAATTATTATGCTGTGTGGAGGAAAAACATGTTTTATGATTAGTGGGTATAATTTTGTTACATTTTATGATTCACACCTCTAGATGCATGTGTAACTGTGCAGTTGTTGCCTAGTGTTATATTCAGACCTATCTGTGGTTAATTACTCATAAATCACAACTTAGATTTAATTTTGGCTAAGTGTCTGAGTGACCCCCTGAGCCGACATAAACTGCACCTATGGTTACACTGTTAGTTGCACATTGTAATTCATAAAAAAAGAAAAGCAGCAGAGTTATGCGATGTTTATTGTTTGAATTTTGAAGCAAGCTACATGCAACGTGTGTTGCTTTTTAAATTAGCAGGAAGCTGCAGTCATAAGTGCCAGAGTATGAAATGATTGTATTAGTGCCCCTGAGAGTCACTGCTCCTCCGTTTTGAACTTTATCAGCAGCAGAAAGCTACTTGATTAGCAGCTAGCAGGCTAAAGCACATTCCTCACTCCCAGCCTGTAGCAGAGCTCCAGTGGGAGCAGCTCTAAGAATCACTGTAGGAAAACAACAGGACGAATAGGAACCCTCCATGATTATGAACCAAATCACTAGAGAATTTTACACTGGATGCACATTACTATCATGGTGAACTTTAGATTCTCGCTGAATCAAAGGGGGTTGTGCTTATGTGTCTTAAATGTGCCTTTCTTGTGCAACTTGCATACTGAAAGAAAGTTTCTATTTTTGAGTGGTTACACCTTATGATAGTTCTCAATGGGCTGCAAAATTAAGAGCAATGTCTGCTAATAAGTTTTGTCAACAGCTATGACACCTACTTTTGTTAACCACGTCTGTCCATGTGTCTTTTTACCTTTAACAATGTCATATTGATCACAGCCTCTCTGCGCGCCATCGTTATTTACACAACCCTGTGGTTGTGATGAACAAATCAGATGCTCATTGGGAGATTTGCATGTGCCTACTTACTATAAGTGTTGCTTTGAATATAAACAGCATGATCCATATTGGGCCTTTACACCAGTTGGTGTAAAGGCCAGTGGTTTTATGTTTTAAATATTTAAGATTTTATTGACCTGAAATCAGTAACATCTGGTTGAATAAAGAAATATTTAGACTCCTTTATCATTCACATTGTCTCAAAAGCATGGCCATGTCATTAATTTGAAGACGTTTAGCAAGGAATAACCTAAGTGCACTTATAAGTTGACACCATTTCTGCTGCATTATGTGTATAAAAGGGACGTCAGTGCAGCAAAAGTAAAAGTTGATGTCGGGTTTGATGCCTGTGATCGGAGGCTCTGAATCACCAGGGGCGTCTCAGCCTTGCGCTCAGCACGTATCGTAAAGAACAATACTACCCTATAGTTGAGAAAACAAGATAACTGCTGAGCTACTTGCAATGCAGCACAATATTTCCACTTCAACCTGTCACCACTGTTTATTCTCTGTACATCATGAAGAGTACTTGTGAATCAACATGTAAATCTGAATAAAGACTGTTTTTGTATTTATTCTGATGTGTTTAACTTGTTTTAAGACACATAGAGGGGAATGTTTATTGCCGACAGCACTCATAAAGATCAGAGTCCAGTGTTATGACTCTGAGGAGACAAAGACTTGTTGCCTGTCCTTTCTGGGGAGAGAGACAGGGTTAGATAAGAAAGAAGGTTTGGTGCTGAGGTATGCAGGTTAGTACATGTAATAACTGCACAAGAATATGATGGGTTTATGTACTGAAAGGAAAATGCCTTTTTTTAAATGCCTGTAGTTTAGCTTTCTGTCAGAGCAGATGTCTCCAGTTTCACACTTTTTAACCACTCACTCAGCGTAAGCAGAGCACTAACTGCTGTTTCAGTTTCACTTGCTAGTCTCAGTTCTCATTCTACTTCCTGTTTGTCTCTGGGGCCTCGGTGCATGGCTGTCCAGTTGTCTTGACAACTACAAACCACATACCATTAGTCAGAATAATCAGTCTGTTTTTTAGTAAAGTATATCCACTGTATAAAATGTCTCCTTTCCCCCTCCTGCTTCCTGCTTTCATCCAATCCACCACCAACAGGGAGCGTCATCACAAGGTTCTACACTGCTATTGGTTCCCTCCAACATGAGTTTTACAAATATCAAAAGAAACATAAATAATAGCTTCAGTATATGTTATAATATAGGCTTCGTCACAATCAGTTAAAATTTTGACTGATTTTCTTAAAAACAGATTCATAAAAGATGTAAATGTTTGTATTGAGTCAAAAATGTAAGATTATTGTGCAAAGAGATGAGGCAGACAGTCTGCAGTGATGAATCAATGATGCCATCTAGTGTTTAAAAGTATGACTGCAGCTGTATTGATGATGCACTTTACATGAATGTTTTTTTTCTATTAAACTTAAACATGTGCTGGTCCGAGGACTAAACACTGGTGCAGGGTTTGGCTGACAACAGAGTACTACTAGAAAAATAAATCAATGTGGATATATAAAAACAAATTATAAAGTGTAAAAAAATTATTACAGGCATTTTAAGTTATTTTCACATTTAGTTGTACTTGTATCTCGGTATATATTTATCAATATATTTGAAATGTATGTTTACTTTATTTTTGCATATGAATCATCATCATTTTCTCTGTATATTTATAACATTTTTGAAATGTATTGATTGTATTTATGAATGAGTATATGATGTCATAAGAAGACCTGCCCACAGCCAGTTGATTGGCAGCTCGACAAGCACAACAAAAGGCAGAATATGGAAATATAAAGAAAATATTACTAAGTTACATTTTAGTAAACAAATAATAACAATAACAATAACAATAACAATAAAAATAAATCAAAATATAGAAAAAATAAACTTGTATGAAAAAAATCTAAGAAAGAGTATTTTTCAATTTTTCCCTTTGCTTGATGGGTGTGAAGTATGCTGCACGCCTCTTCTACATTTCAGCATCAGGAAATCTGTGATTGCCCCGTGGTCCTAGTACCTCTTCAGCCTGGCTTGACCTACGTGAAACAGATTAAACCAGGATGCACTAACTAGGCTAGGTCAATCCTCGCTTTTTCTCTCATCCTGGATTTCTGAATTCTGCTTTTGTGAAACAGCCCCCGGGCTCTTCATAAGCACGGCACATTAGGCTGGTGCACCACAGGTGTCACTTTGTTTTCATTCCATGCAGGTTGCGGCAAAAAAAACTTGAGTGAGACCAGAAATAACCGGTGTAGCTGAGCCTTTAAGCGTTTAAGATTAAATAAGACGTTTTTAAGCGCGGTTAATAGTGAAACGATAAATTCCTGCATCCCTTTTCTTAATTTAATTAGGCCTAATTGTAAAGTCATTTGAAAATGGTCAGTGTTAAATAAATTTCAGAGTTGACTTTCGATGTTGTTGACACATGTTGTCTTTCATAAAACACATGGTTTAGATGGTTGGTATTTTATTAGTATTTTTGTTGCTGGTTAATGCTAATAGCACCTACCTGAGGAGAAAACGTATGAAATGGTAAAATAGTCAAAGTCTGCCCTCGATGTTTTCTGCAGAGGTTACATGTGGTGAGGGTCTTTCAGGTCCCTCATAAGGTTTACGTTTATTTTACATTGTAATGATTGTGTGTTGGTGTTGACAAAAAAAGAAACACATCATCAAGTGTTGGTTTAGATGAATCATTCTCTTCTTTATTACTAAAAATGAGGTGAGAATACAATGAGAATTATAGATTTATATGATAATTGTTAAAATTAATGAAAGGAAGACTTTTTTCAATACATATTTATTATAAATCCATGATGAAGTATACCCTTAAAATATGTACATTCTTAAACCTGACAGCTGTGACAATCATATATGTGTGAGGAGTGTCTGGTCTTAAGCTTTTATCACCGGTTTCTATAAATATATATATATATATATATGTATGTATATATATAAATTTACTTTGTTTTGTATTAGCAGCACCAATGCTTGGATGAGGGCGTTGCACGAAAGGAACTCTTAAATATTAAATATAGCTGATTAAAATAGGCAGCAGAACAGAAGGGCCCTTGCCAAAGAAAAGGAGGCAGAGGGTCCAACCGTCTGCTTGCCTTGCTCTCAAAAAAATGATGTCAATTATTTGTTATAAGTTGTAGTTTTCCTGGTTTAAATGTAATAAATGTGATGGTATGAAAGAATAATTATATTACAGTGCTGACCAGAGGAAATCTTGCGTACTTTCCTTGTTTGTATATTGTTTTAAGATTCACCACTTTTTTTTTTCTTGCACATAACTTATTTGTTTTAGAAAAATAAAAACGTATTACATTGTTGTTGGTAGTTTGTAATACCCCATTCCCATCTAAATTTAGCGTGCTGATGCAGGTTTTTCAGACACGGGAAGTCCCACTCATGCTGATTGTCTCTTTTCCCATTGCCAGTGAAGTATCCTCCTGTCGGTCTCTTTTCTGCTGCGTCACCGTCTGACGTCACAAACGTGCCTAAAACAGGGTTAGTAAACAGTGAAGATGTTACGGTGGTTAGGTCTTTATTGTATCTATTACTCATTCAGTCTGTTTAACAAACTCGGCACAGACAAACTTGGAACGATGTTTGAGCGCTGCTCGGATGGAGATGAGCGTACTTTGTAGCTGAGATGACGAGGAGTCGCAGAAGTTACCGACAAAGCATAGCATCGCGCCGGAAAGGGGGCGGAGATTAGCGTGTCAACACAGGTTTTTTGTTCCCATCAATGCTGATAATCTGAATGCTGATTGTAACCTCTCCCATTAAGCAAAAAAGCCGGATGTTACCGTGTTTTTTGACCGGTGCAAGCGGTCATGTTTCGTTAAGTTAAGGAAAAGAGTAAGATAAAGATTCAAAACAGTACAAAAGAAAGGAAAATGCCCATTTAATGAGTTTGATGCCACCGTAGTCGCATTGTTTAGGTTATCTATTTTGTAGTATTATTTTTTTTCACGTCAGCAGGTGCTTCTCCGTCGTCAGTCTGTGGGAGTCTTCAGTTATTGTATGGAGAGAAGAAGCCCCTGGTTGAAGCTTTTTTTGAAGGAAGTTTTGGAGTGAAACTTGTGAAACACTTCTTTGGCGGTTGGAGGTTTTGTTTGTGTTTAACTGATGATGCACCTGAAGACAAAACATAGCAACTATGTCCATTCTGTAGACATGTGTTTTTACCTTCCATGTATATTGAGTTTAGGGTCTTTTCACTTTAATTCACTTTTCACTTTTTCTTTTCACCTCTTTAAAATAGATGTTTTAATTAGATTGAAACAGCGTTTGCAAAGAGTTACATTGGTGAGTCTGACAAAGAACTTCAGACCACTGAGCATTACCCAAATTTTGCAGAAAGCATCAACACTGTGGTACGTTTTTTCCCCATTCAATGTTCATGTGTAGTTTTCTCACGCATGTGGTACAGCAACCGTATCTTCATACATCATTAAATATCCTCAACAACAGGATCAGTCATGAGGTCAGAACAGTTTTGACCTCCAGTGCAGGTGTGCTAGCAGCTAGCAGCAATCAAGAACCATTTATCCGTGACAGTTCGTTAAATCCATGTATATTGACAGTCTGGGACAGACATTATACCATATTATACTGTGGGAAATGGAAATGTACAAAAAATAATATGATAAATAACGGGATGGAATAGGAAAATAAGGAAAGAGGGAGGGGGCAGAGGAATACTTGGAGACGGAAGGAGGGGCTCTGAACTCCATTATTAGTATATTATGGAGTTTGGAGGTCCTAACAGTCACATAGGCTTATAAACTGTTACCAGGTGTTGTGTAATTATACCAAGACAATGAAAGATAAAGATACATACATGACCCTGTTTCACTTAGATTGATGGAGTGACCTTAGGAGCAATCATGTTGGCAACCAATCTCTAGCTGGGATTTCCATGTTTCTAAACTTCTGTACTTGAATCCGATATTTACTCCTTCAGGCCCGACAGGCCCGCCAGTGAGCGGTGAGTGTATTTCACCACAGTAACTGACTCAGAGTAAAAGTATTGTCTGTCTGTGAAACTGAAAACTCAGGGTTTCCCTCAGAGTTAACAAACTCACAGTTTTTGCTCAACTTGCTTTCTGGAAACACCCCACAGGACCTTCTTCCCCGGACTTTAAGCTTCGCAGTAGAAGCTGTGCTTTTGTTCCTTTTACTACGTGCTGGGACACCAATAGTCTCCTCTGAATATGAGCAAAAGTATCAGCATCCACACGTGTCTAAATATAAAACAGTCTTTTATGACAAATCTAAACGGATGTCTCGATGCTCGCAGGAATAACATCAAGTAAGATTATGTGTTTTATTTATTATTGAGAACACAGAAATGCAGATGTGAAGACAGAATAGCTGAAGCCTTGAGGAAGACTCCACCCCGGGCCTGCAGGGGAATGCAAAGTTTCAGAGGAGACACCGTCTGGATGCTTGCTGCCACTTCTTTGCTCTTGCTTTCTTCACTTGTTTCCACTCTTAGCTCTTACTTTTCTATCATTCTCACAGGAATAAGATGAGGTGAGCCCCGTTCTGACTTCAGATGTCTGGATATATATAGTTTATACATAAGCTTGGATGATGGTGTGCTTGGAGACTGCACTGTACTGTAGGAAGATGGAGGAAATATGAGGAAAAAGGGAAAGGAGGGGGAAAGGAAGAGGTTAGGGAAGTTTAGGAGGGGTGGCTTGAGGTCGGACTAGTTGAGTCGAGGGAAGAAATTTAATAATTTTTCAATCTTCTTCACATTTTGCAATTTATCATGGTTTAGCTACAGATGCAGCGGAAGGAGTGCTCTGCAATTATTGTGGCATAACATAAAGATATATGTGTCACAGAATTCAAAACGTTTTTCACAGTGTTTCCAGGAGAACAAACACATTCACACAGTATGGACTAATTCCCCCTTTTTGTTCTATCATGTAGTAAATACAGGAAGATGTGCTCGTGATCTGTTATGGGCCTGAATTTGTCCACAGGGCTGAATGAGTCTTCTGCAGGTGATAAATAACAAGAAGGAACTGGATGATCTTTATCACCTGCAGGAAGCAGGCGAATACCTGAACGCCTTGTACCTGTGACTCGGAAAGAATTGTGAACCACAGGTACAACATGTTCACTGCTGCCCTGACACTAGACTGTATACAAGAGAAAAACTCTTATGGCTTTGGCATTCCAGCAGAAAGGGACTTTTGTAGAGATTTCAGACCATGCTAGTTCAGAATCATTTCGTTTTAAGTTCAAAAGAGAGCCAGCTGGCTTTATAGTGTGGCCCTTATTTCTAAAGAAACACTGGGACATTCAGTGTGCCGGCTGCTGAAGTTAAAAAGATTTTGACCTTGCCTTTCCAGTCTCGTAGTAGCAGATCAAGTGCTTTCTAAAAGTATTCAGTGCTGCAGATTAAAAACTTTATGTTTGGGTGAAGAAAAGAGAACATTTTATTTTTACTTTGTGAGACTTGACCTGACCCGTCTTCCGTTCTGTGTGGGTTGTATATGCACCCTGTTGCCTCCATGTTCTTATGTTTTTAAAGTACACCAAGTACACCACACATGGCAGCTTTGTTATACAACCAAACACCAAGAGATCAACCTGTACCAACTGGTCCTGGGTTAGTAACAGAAAACCTTGTTTGTAACTGACCTTATACTCATACAAGTGTGTTCTGGTAGGCAGTTATTATTTGTCTGTCTTTCAGAACCAGTTAAAACAAGGTTGAAAGTGATATGAGTGATAAATACGTACACTAGAGGGCGCTGTAACTTGAACATAAACCAAGCGGCAATATAGACTAGAAACTGCAGTTCCTCTAATGACCAATTGAGGCTGGTTGCAAAGATAGGCAGTATAAATAATGGACATAATCTCAGTGACGGCCGCATGAATCAGCCAGCTACGGCTATAAAGCTAGGCTATATGCTCCTCAGCGTAGCTAGCGGTTATAAACCATAGACTGTATAAATAATGAATGAGCTAGTTTGACTTTAAACACTGAACAGGCTAACAAGCAGCTAAAGCGAGCACAGTATACCTGCTACGAGTGCTAAAAATATATCAATACTATAACTCTAACATTTAACTCACCGAAAAGCTGGAGCACAGACCATGGACGGACCTTGCACGGCCATAAAGTTCCATAAATCCCACAGAGAGAGATTATTTGTCCAAACTTTGAATGAAAAAATCCCCAAAAGTCTCCAACAACACAAACAGCTGAAGTTAAGCTCTGTGTCTGTGTGTCTGTGTTAGTCTAGCAGACAGCCAGCAGGATCCACCTGTCAATCAAGTGATCCGGCACCTATGATTTAAGGCTTAATGTCATTAAAACGGGTGTGTTATAAAAAAATTCACCCCCCGTACAGTTATCTTGAACAATAAAATGTATTTCAGCTGTAAAAATGGGCATTTTCCCACCTGCTATAATGTTATTTCTTGTTTTCTGGAGCCAGCCTCAAGTGGCCACTCGAGGAACTGCAGTTGTTTGCACTTCCGCATCGGCTTCATTTTTAAACACCGGAGGTTGCTGCTTTGTTCCAAATCATGTCACTATCCATAAAGTCCTCTGTGTGAATGATCAACTTTTTGGGAGGATTTAACATTTTAACAGTCCTGTTCTTTTGACACTTAAGCTTGTTTCATCATTCATGACAAATGTATGATTAAATGAATTTTTATAACCTTCCAGTTTAAATTATATTAATGAGTAAAATCATAATTAGGGCATGGCAGATTTGAGTGACAGGTGAGTGCTGTGAGCTGCCTGCTCAGTGTCACCTCAGCTAATCTGTCACTGAACTTCTCGGCCGTGTTTGAGGTGTTTGTGCCTTTTGTAGGTTTTTTCATTTAAACAGGAAAAAAATAAGTTAAAGTTAATGAAGCAAATGAAATTAATAAAACAAAAGAGAACAATGTGATGTGGGCAGTTTCTATTAAAAGGGGCCTTTTTAGGTCTTGTCTGTTGACACTGATTGGTCAGGAGCAGCAGATTGTTGGTGTGGCTTCCTTAACAATATAACCAGAGAGAGCACGTACAAAGGCTTAGTGCAGGAAGTGCTATTACTTGATCTTTTGGCACAAAGGGAAGAGCATATTTCTGGGGTCTGGGTGTCTTTTGTAAAAAACTAAACTAATCTATTCTGGTTATGATTATTGTACTGCATGAAATCCCCACCTGTCGTGCACTTGTTTCACTGCCCACCTCTTTAAATAGTGCACAGAAATAGCTGAGTGAGTGCCACCTGCTGTACTGCTTGTGAACAGCAGATTGCACTGTAACACCACTTTTCACCCCAGTCCTTCTGGTCTTCCCTCATTTTCTCTCTTCCTCTCCCAGAAACTTCTGTAGTATTATATATAGACACATCTACTGGCTTTATTCTGTTGGCAAAGCTTTAAAGTTGTTTACAAAATATTCAAAGGAAAACATTATTTCATCTGGTGTTTGCTAGTTTGAAATGGTAAATGGTCTGTACTTATATATCAGTTATTACATTCATACCCATTGGCTATGTAGTAGACTGAGGGAGCTGCGGATCGAACCTCCGACCTTCCGATTGAAAGACGACCAACTCTACCACTGAGCAACAGCCGCCCCAAAAAGAAAGTTTGAGCCATCATCATAAGCGGTTTTACCATAAGGCATAGGTAGGCAACTGCCATGGGCCTCTTCTGACCCAAAGGGCCTCGTCAGCACCGTAACGCAAACATGTGAAGCCCCTTGCAGCTAATCCTGAGTGGGCCCATTTAGTTCAGCACAGAGCAGGGGAATTTGAACATCTTCCATAGTGAGGATGATAGTTTGTTGAACGGAGGTCGGATCCATCATTTCGGATGCAAATTTTAAGAGAAAAGAGAAGAAGGAAGCAAGATGCACAGTTCAAGGACAGTTTGCCTAAACTGACTAAACTGAAGTTTTTTAACAGCAGAGGAACACACAGTAGTTGACATTGTAACAGGTGTTGTCGAAGGAGCTGAGCTGACTAACGATGATGATGTAAACAGAAAAGAGTGCTTCCAAATACTTGTTTAGTAGCTATGATTCAGTTAAGCAAGACGGAGAAGGCCCACATTGGTCTTTGCCTGGGTCCCTAAAATCAATAAAACCGCACCTGGCCATGACTTCATTCTCAGTCTTGGTAAGTGAATAGCTAATTCCTTCTATATTTTAAATTTTCTTTTTCACACCGTCCTCTTCTTTATTGCCCTTTCTGACTCACCTGTTAATTATATATTAGAGATTGAAGAAGTAACAGATATATTTCATCAGAGAATTTCGGAAGTTCAGCAGGAATGAAGACGGTATATAAAACGTGAATCAGAGATTCCTCTTGCTGTGCTGAATGGGAGTTCATTCATTCCTAATAAGGGGATCCTTTCCTACTCCGTATTTCTAATGCCAGTGTGTTACAGTGAAGGCGTTGCGCTTGATTATTTGTGCACAAAGTCAAAGTAAATGTCAGTGATTAACCCTTGCACTGACTTCACAACAGCTGTACACAGCAGATGTGTTGCAATGAGGCAGCAAGATGTGGCTTTGCACACACACACACACACACACACACACACACATACACACACACTTGCAGACTTATACAAATTGGAAAGTAACCAGGTTTCGTGAGTCATCAGCAAAGCTCCGTATAGAAACCTGACTGAGAGAGAGAGAGAGAGGGAGAGAGAGAGAGAGAGAGAGAGAGAGAGAGAGGGAGAGAAATGTGTAGCACAGGAGGAGGAGGGGAAGAAAGGGGGGGAGGCAGGAGAGACGGGGAGCGAAAGAAAAAAACAGACGGAGAGGTAGAAAGTGTCACGGAGGGGCGAGTTAAATGACATTAATGATGCGTTGGTGTGAAGTAGCTGTGAATCTCAACACTCTCCCTCTCTCTCTACTCGTTACCATGGTTGCTGCTGCTGACATCCTGATCGCAGAGCTCAGATAATGAAGTCAGGTGTGTGTGTGTGTGTGTGTGTGTGTGTGTGTGTGTGTGTGTGTGTGCAGTGGAGGGGAGGGGACTTCACTCTGTATGTATGTATGTGGCTGTATCATATCTCTTTACATATGTACATAGTGCAGTGATGTACTGTGCCTCTGAGCTTGTCTGTGTGTGTGCGCACATGCATTTGTGTGTATGCGTGACGGTGAGTGCTCTGTGTCCTACTCTGTTCCTCTTTCACTTCATCACACGGTTATTCTGCAGAAACAATGAAACTTCTAGATCTGACTCGGACACACAACACGCACACACAAAAGTTAAATAGTGTGAATATGTGCACTAGCTTGAAAAATCTGTATAAATAGATGTATGTAAAAAAAAAAAAAAGCCTGACTATAAAGTTGACACACACACACACACACACACACACACACACATTGAGACAATGCAACCTTGGCATGCTCTTGCACACACAAACACACAGAGGCTTGCAGAGGTAGTAGTAAGTAGAGCACTGAATTGATGGCTGATGAATTAATGTCAGTTACCTTGGCAACCACAGCCTGTGAAAAAGATAGGAAGAAAGCAAGGGATGAGAGAAAAGAGAGGAAGAGGGAGAGATGGGAGGTTGACGGACACAGTAGTCAAGAATTCCAAACACTGTGTCTCTGAAGTCTGAGTGATTCAGTTCTGTAAAGACAACACATGGATCAGTATGACAGTGGTAGTGCTTAGCAGTAGTTGCTGTTTTGTTTTGGCTTACGAGGAATCACCCGTCTCATTAACAGTATGTCCACAAAGCCTGTCTCCCCCCTCAGGAGTTTCTGCAGGTGTTGCTCTTCTCATTGAGTGTCCAATCTGAAGTTTCCAGGCTGGATAAATCTGAAAATGTCAACCTGTTTACAGTTCGAGAAGGAAAGGTGGGATTGTGAAAGTAAATACAGTATGTATTTCTGCTCAAACCTGGCTGTTGCTGTGGGGTAGCACAATTCAATAGGAAAAAGAGGGATACCGGGTGCTCATGATAGCAAGGTGGAAAACTTGGTTCTTTCTTCAGACACACTCGCACTGAGCTAAGGATTTACGTAGTTTCATATTAAATCAGGGCACATCTGGTAAAAAAAAACAATAACAAAGAGGAAACGCAGACCAGTTTTGACCCTCATTGAATGACTCTTCCCAGCCACGCCCCTGAGGAAGACTAGATGAGGGCTGAAACAGGTCAGCGTTGTTCTCTTTGTCATTGTTGTTTTTTTAACCAGAGAAGCCCTGATTCAATAAAGGCTCAGTGCGAGTGTGCCTGAAGAAAGGCTGATGGCTTCCCTCCCTCAACAATTAAAGGGGAATTCTGTTATTGAACCAAAGCCCTATATGTTTTGGTGTTAATGACAAGTCTGATCAATTCACTTTGGAATTTGTCAAATTAGTACTTTTGAAGTCAAATCTCATTTCCACTTTATAACATGTAGAAGAAAGGGCCCATGTTTAATCCATCACTTTGACACTAAACCCCAATAGCTTGCTACCATCAGTGACCCCTGTATTCATGCTGTCATTCAAGGTTTAAACGTGTCATGATTGGAATTTCATCTGATGCGTCCACTGAGTACACATGGACAGGCAGGGCGCCAGGATTTTTCTCTCCCGGAGCTTCTCATGACATTAGAGTTACTTTATAATCGTTTTTTCAATAACAACAGCTCTGGTACACGGCACATTCGATATATAGTTTTTAACTGAGCTAGCTAAAAGCTTCAAACAACTGACTAAATACGAGGACAAAAAAGTTTCACCAGTCAAGGTGAAAGACTTCGGCACCAGGCAGCATCGGACAGCGCCCAGCAACAACAATACGATACATCCAAAACGACAGGTGCATTTCTTATACAAAATTAGACACCTGTGTATTGGTAATGTTTCAGTAGAAATGGCTAACAGGATAAAGGAATCATCAGGAATAACATTAATAATGAGAAGAAGTACAGCTACAACAAGAATTGTGTGTACACTTCTGAACATCACAATCTTGATGATCACATTTAAATGGTTAAATGTAACGGATTAAACATCTATCGTAAAGTCAGAAATAAATGTAAGGTAAATTACAGCCTATCCTATACTGCAGCCCATGTGTTATCAGCCTAAAAACGAATAACTTCACGAGCAAGGACCACACCATCAATCAGATACGTTTAAACATTTTATTATTACGATGAAATGTGAAACGATTTGAAAATGAGGATTGTGACGATGAATAAAGGCTGCGGTGTGGGGAAGGCTTCATTGAGGATCAGCAGCAGCTCCCGGGCTGGCGGACCCCCAAAAGCTTCTTTGAGGATGGAGACAGGATTGAGCTTTGCGAAGATCTTGAATGTTGGAGCGGATGTAAAGCTGGTAAGCTTGAGAAGACCAACGACCCATGGTCTTAATCACGTGATCTGGGATCTCGATCACATGGCTGGAGGCAGTTGAGGCTGATCCGACTTGGAAGGAGTGGCCAGAGAATAGGTTAGGGGAGACACCAGACAAAGTTAGAATCTGTTTGAAGTGTGCCAGGAACCAAGATCGGGTGGCTACTTGACCGGACTCTGTGATGAACAGGGGGTCGGAAGGAGAAGCGTTCTGAGATTTTCTTACAAGGATGTGTCGCAATAAGGGTTCGTAAGAACTGAGGGGAGAGTCTTCTTTGAAGTATGTGACTGGAATCGGGTTGCCAGTTTGTTGCCTGGATTGTTGCCTTTGTTCCTCTGGATAGTTGCAGCCAGAGGAAGAGTGAATGGCATGACGAATGAAGGCTGGTGGGCGAAGCCAGGTGTGGGTGCTGATAGTGGAGGTAGCAGGGAGGGGAGACCTTGGCTGCACGATGCCAATGGATGGTGGCGAAAGCGAGTGGGAGGAAGAGGCGGCAGGGAGAGGACCTGGCAACCCGGTGCCATCAGAGGGTGGCAGATGTAGGTGGGACGAAAAGGCAGTAGAGAAAAACCTGGCAACCCGGTGCCTGTGGAGGTTGGTGGAAGCTGGTGGGAGGGAAGGAGAAACGATGTCCCGCTCGCTCAACTGGAGCGGGCAGGTCGTCTGCGAGATGAGCTCCTTGTTGGCGTCGGGACTGCCGGGCTGACAGATGTGGATAGCGGAGTCTCCGGAGCGGTCACTGCACCGAAACCCTCCGCATCGTGCCGCAATCCGATGTGCGAGGACTCTGAGGCCGGGCTGAAGAGCTCTTCGTCGGACGGGGGGAGGGACAGGAGGTCAACGTGGGAATGATCCATGGTAAGTCAAATATAAGTTGAAATATACACTTTTGGCCTTTATTACCTTGTTTATTGGCCTTGCTGGCAGATATTGCTGCCCGTGCACGCTCCGGAACAGTGTGCCTTTTCTGGCCTCCACCTCTGCCACAATTGTTTCAATTTCTGCTGATGTGAAATTTTTCTTTTGACCTTTTGAGGCCATCTTTCACGTTCTTTCAGCTTCTCCGTAACACCGCTCTCTTCATGCGGCACCAAACAGATGTCCTTATATAGAGAAATAGAGGCGTGGCAGTATGCTGATAGCAGATCGCGGACACGCGCCTGTCGATTTAGAACGGTTCTGATTTACTAACATACGCACGGTGGTGAGAACACATTGGCCGGTACGCACGTGTCATAAATCTGACGGTGATTTTGCGCAAGTCCTTACTTTTTTCCGGAGAGTAAGAACATTTCTACGCAGATATTAGTGAATGAGGCCCATTGTCTCTGTTCTTGTGGTTTAGTGCAAATGAGTCCATAATCTTCTGGACATCCAGGGCCTTGGTTCTTCCTTCGTGAATGGACAGACAGGCAGGGTTGCTGAGTCGAGGGTGTCTGACAGCATTGTCATCAGATCTTAACAGAACAATGTTAAGGCATCTGTACTGTACCCACTGTATCATTATGCTCTAACCTCTGGCCACAGACACATAGACTCAACTTCAAATAACAAAAATAAGAAATTTTGCTAACACTATCATAAAATTGTAGCCCAACCTAAGTGATGGTAATGAATGACTGTATTATTATTACCGTGTGTAAATGCAGGGGCATGAATGGATTGTTTATTATCCATAAAACGTTTCTGGATACAGAGAGCAGTTTAACACC
The DNA here is from genome assembly GCF_022749685.1 of Semicossyphus pulcher. NCBI lineage: Eukaryota > Metazoa > Chordata > Actinopteri > Labriformes > Labridae > Semicossyphus > Semicossyphus pulcher. The sequence continues at coordinate 34,519,782 of NW_027211693.1, read as the reverse complement.
AGGTGGAAAAGGGGTGAGAGTGTCAAAGACTAATTATAAAGCACTTTGGATAACCAGACTTGGTCTAAACCTGACCTGGCTGACCGCATCTGGTGAGTCCTATTGATCTCTGACAGCAACATCTCTTCCTGTAGTAAAGGTCACAGGCATGGAGAGTAAAGTAGCTCAACACTTCCGGTATGCTCTGTCAAAGTAAAAGCCCGATCTGGAATTCTGACTCCCCTCGTTTGTACACAATGCTTTTATTTTGAAGTGTTTCCCAGTCCGTTGTTTTTTTTTTAACTTTATTTGTAACTTTTCCAGGAAGTGACTTGATCGATAAAGTCATCACAGGCTCCTTATTGTGGTTCCTGCTTGATATTCTTTGAAATTAAAACGTAGTCATAAGTCTCCAGGCCATAAAATAAATCAATAACATCATATTACAGACATAACTTAAGTGTGATCTGTCCCTCTCTCTCCCTGGCTCGCTCTCCGTCTCGGCTCATACGGTTGTTTTCGCTGAGTGTTAATTACTCAGTCAGTCAGTCAGTGACATACCCATGTGTTGGTCAGCCCTACACAAAAGTCATATAAATATGATCCATTTATCAATTATATTCAGTTATTTTTATCACAGGTTATGAGCTATTTTAAAGAAAAATATTAATGTGAGAAGCCTTTTTACGTGCTTAGGCAGGAAGATGCTGATGCTGAGCTTAATGTTAAGTATGGCCATGTCTGCACGTAAACGGATATTATTATTAAGTTCTTTTTGCCTCCTTCATTTCCAAAAAAAATCCCGCCCACACAAGCACAGTTAAAAAAAATCCCTGAAGAATCCCTGCCTTTGTTCCTCAATATAGCAGACGAGTGACTCTACATATATGTGTAAACATGTAAAAAGTCCTGTTAAACATCACTGTTTATGTCACGTCCTCCATGGAGATAACGACGCACAGCCTGACGTCACGAGCCAAAAACGCTGTTTACCCCGTCTACATCCCAGGGGAAACAGTGTCTAGGTCTCCACCCTGGCCGAAGTTTTACAAAAGATCTGTTTTCAGTGATCTAGAACGACGTTTGTGTGGACGAAAGGCCAAAACGCCACGTTTTCAAAAATACCCGTGTACATGTGGACATGGCCTATGTCTTCTTCTGTTCAGCCAAGATGCACAAACTCATTTTATCTTATTTTGAACAAATCAACATGAAAGGAATCTTTTTCTTTGAGGTAAGAAGGAGGAACCATTAGAGAAGCAAGAGAAAATATTTAATAAACCTGTAACCACCTGAAGTTGTGCTGTGCGTCAGTATCCGTGTTTGAGCAAATTGGACATTTTGTCAAAGCAGAAAGTCTCACAACAGCAAGCAGAGCAATTTGCCAGCAGCTCAGCGTTTTCTGTGCTGATGTTGTCATATGTTTCCTTAACCAATAGTGGTCCCAGATTGAAAATGATGAAAGGATTATTCAGTCAGATGCACTTCAAACCCTCGAGCAGCTCATTCTTCCGTCTCTCCTCTTGATGTGTGACTACAGCCGTTACATTTGCTCAGTAATCAGTGCATTATAAGTAAATAAATGCGGGTGCCAGAATTTTCTCTAACCGAACACAGAGAAGTGATTGTTTTTGGCCCCAAAGTATAAATATTTAAGCTCAGTGGTGACCTTGATTTATGACACTTAAATCTACAATAAAGGAAAAAATCATTGTGTTGTTGTGGACTGTTTGAATAGCCACATAAACTAATTACAGAAAAATTAGCCTCCAAACTCCTAAGAAGCTTTTCTGTCTTGTTTACACAGAAATCCTTTACTTCCTGTTTAAACAAAACAGAAAAACGTGTCCATGATGTTAAATTGCTACTATTTTATTTATTTATTTGAAAATATAATCTATGAATAATTTTTGAACATGTTTAAGCTGTGCAGTGTTTCGTGGTGCAAATACATAACAGGACATTCATACAGAATATATGACAGCCTCTCCTTAACATTAAATAGGACCATGGACAGGAAAAATTACAATCATTCACATTATCATTCTATTGTAACTTTAACATTTAGCCAGATTTAACCCATGGCATTAATTCTGCCTAACGTGCCGATATGATCAATCAATCAATCAAATTTTATTTGTATAGCGCCAAATCATAACCAGGGTTATCTCGAGACACTTTACAGAAAGAGCAGGTCTAGACCGACTCTTTGTTAAGTTATTTAAAGAGAGGCCCAACATCAATCCACCATGAGTAGCACTTAGCAATTCGGCACATTGGCAAGGAAAAACTTCCTTTTAACAGGCAGAAACCTCGAGCAGAACCAGACTCATGTTGAACAGCCATCTGCCTCGACTGGATGGGCCGAAAATGGGATAGAAGGAGATGCAGGATAGAGACAGGCAAAGAGAGCAACAACAACATATGTTCTTGTTACCACAACAACATATGTCCTTGTTACATGAACAACAACAGACACATACTTATGGTTACAATGCCAATAATAGTGGTAGACTAGGGTGAAGATTGGCTAAATAAATAAATAAATAAATTAGCGAGAGAAGCAGAGTAATGATAAAGGCTGAGGTAATCGTAATTGTAACAGTTGAAGTCAACAGGTCTACTATTAGCATTAGCAGCAACAATAATGATACTATGGGGAAGGCTGATGTTAGTAGTTGTTGCAGTCGAGCAGGTCCACAGCAGCAGGTGGTCTGCAGCAACGATCCCCAGGAACCTTCAAGACAAGGGAGCACAAGAACTCCCGGGAAGATATGTGGTTAGTAATGTTAATGGGACCAGAAGATACAGAGTTAATGAGCTGCATTAATATGACAGAGAGAGAGAGAGAGACACAGAGAGAGAGAGAGAGAGAGAGAGAGAAGCTTGGTGTGTCAGATCCCCCCGGCAGTCTAAACCTATAGCAGCATAACTATGGGCTAGTCCAAGCCTGAGCCAGCCCTAACTATAAGCTTTATCAAAGAGGAAAGTTTTAAGTCTACTCTTAAAAGAAGAGAGGGTGTCTGCCTCCCGGACCTTGACTGGTAGATTGTTCCAGAGGAGGGGGGCCTGGTAATTGAAGGCTCTACCTCCAACACTACTCTTAGAGACTTTAGGTACCACAAGCAGGCCTGCATCCTGGGAGCACAATGTTCTAGAGGGGTAATATGGCACTATGAGCTCTTTAAGATATGATGGTGTCTGACCATTAAGAGCTTTGTAAGTAAGAAGAAGGATTTTAAATTCTATTCTATATTTTACAGGAAGCCAGTGCAGAGAGGCTAATACAGGAGAGATGTGCTCTCTCTTCCTAGTTCTTGTCAGCACACGTGCTGCAGCATTTTGTACCAGCTGCAGAGTTTTTAGTGACTTATTAGGGCAGCCTGATAGTAACGAGTTACAATAATCCAACCTGGAAGTAACGCATGCATGGACTAGTTTTTCTGCATCGTTTTGAGACAAGATGTGTCTGATTTTTGCTATGTTGCGAAGATGAAAGAAGGCTGTCCTTGATATTTGTTTTATGTGGGAGATGAAGGACATATCCTGATCAAATAGAACTCCCAGATTCCTAACAGTAGTGCTGGATGCCAGACTGATGCCATCTAGGGCAGCTATATCATTAGAGAGAGAGTCTCTAAGGTGTTTTGGGCCGAGCACAATAACTTCAGTTTTGTCTGAATTAAGTAGCAGAAAGTTTCTAGTCATCCAGATCTTTATGTCCTTAAGGCAAGCTTCTAGTTTAGATAGCTGATTGGTTTCATCTGGCTTCATAGATAAGTATAATTGAGTATCATCTGCATAACAATGAAAATTAATGGAGTGTTTCCTCATGATATTACCCAGAGGAAGCATATATAAGGTAAAAAGAATCGGTCCGAGCACAGAACCTTGTGGAACTCCATGACTAACTTTGGTTTGCATAGAGGACACATCATGAACATTAACAAACTGAGATCGATCTGATAGATAAGATTTAAACCAACTTAGTGCAGATCCTGTAATGCCAATTAAATGTTCTAATCTCTGTAACAGGATGTGATGGTCTATCGTGTCGAAAGCGGCACTAAGATCTAACAGGACGAGTACAGAGAGAAGTCCTCTGTCTGAAGCAGTAAGTAGATCATTTGAAACTTGCACAAGGGCTGTCTCAGTGCTATGGTGGACTCTAAATCCTGACTGAAAGTCCTCAAATAAACTGTTGTTATGAAGAAAGTCACATAATTGATTAGCGACTGCTTTCTCAAGGATCTTTGAGATAAAAGGAAGGTTAGATATAGGTCTATAGTTAGCTAAGGTGCCTGAATCTAGGGTAGGCTTTTTAAGAAGTGGCTTAATTACAGCTAGTTTAAAAGACTGGGGTACATAGCCCGTCGATAAAGACATATTGATCATATCTAGTAAAGAAGTGCTGATTGAGGGAAAGACTTCCTTAAGCAGCTTGGTTGGAATCGGGTCTAAAAGACAGGTTGATGATTTAGACGAAGATATCAGAGAATTTAGCTCAGGAAGGTCAATTGGAGAAAAACAGTCAAGGTAAACATCAGGTTTTTGAGCAGTTTCCAAAGATACATCTGCACCAGTTAACGGCCGGAGGTTACAAATTTTGTCTCTAATCTTTAGGATTTTGTCATTAAAGAAGCTCATGAAATCGTCACTGCTGAGGCCTATAGGAATACTTGGCTCAGTGGAGCTGTGACTCTCTGTCAGCCTGGCTACAGTGCTGAAAAGGTACCTGGGATTGTTTTTATGTTCTTCTATGAGGGAGGAGTAGTAGACACCTCGAGCATGCCGTAGGGCCTTCCTGTATTTATTAAGACTATTTTGCCAGAGTAAACGAGACTCTTCTGTTTTGGTGGATCGCCACATTCTTTCAAATTTACGCGACATTTGCTTCAAGTTACGAGTTTCTGAGTCATACCATGGAGCTAGCCTCTGTCGTTTAATAATCTTCTTTTTTAAGGGGGCAATCGAGTCGAGTACTTCTCAGCAAACCTGCAGTACTATCAACAAACTGATCAAGCTGAGAGGGACTAACATTAGCATAAGAGCTTTCTGTAGTAAACAGATGTGGGAAAGAATTAAAAGCAGCTGGAATTGTTTAATTAAATTTAGCTACAGTCCTATCAGACAAACATCTTGTGAGTACATTTTTGTTAACTGGAGAGTAGTCGGTTAATAGGACATCGAATGTTACTAAATAGTGATCTGATAAAAGAGGATTTTGTGGGAAGACAATTAAGTTTTCGGTTTCAAGGCCATAAGCTAGAACAAGGTGGAGGGTGTGGTTAAAGCGGTGAGTAGGCTGGTTTACACTTTGAGTGAAACCAATAGAGTCCAAAAGGGACATAAATGCCATGCTAAGACTATCATTATCAACATCTACATGAATATTGAAGTCCCCTACAATAATTATTTGATCTGAACTCAGGACTAAATCTGATAAAAACTCTGAGAATTCAGTTAGAAAATCAGAGTATGCGCCAGGAGGGCGGTATACTATCACAAATAAAACAGGCTGTAAAGTTTTCCAAGCTGGGTGTGAAAAACTCAGAACAAGGCTTTCAAAAGAGCTGAAACTAAGTTTTGGTCTAGGGTTGATTAGAAGACTAGAACTGAAGATAGCTGCCACTCCACCACCTCGACCAGTGTCTCGAGGAGTATGAGTATTAAGATGACTGGGAGGAGTGGATTCATTTAAGCTGACATATTCTTCCTGACACAGCCAAGTCTCAGTTAAAGAGAGTAAATCAATATGATAATCTGATATCAGATCGTTCACTAATAGAGCTTTAGATGACAGGGATCTGATATTTAACAGACCACATTTAATTCTCATATTTTTTGGCACAACTTTGGTTGTTGTTTTAATTTTTATTAAATTTTTTTGATTTACTCCTTTTTTATTTGAGTTTGAATTAACTATAATAAAAGGCCTGGGTTGGGGGGAAATCTTAATCATTTCATCCGTCCACACTTCGCAGTGGGACACCTTCCAGGTTTGAAATACAAGTTTTGCAGCTGTTTTAAGTCTAACTTATAAATACCGAGTTACATTTCTAATTATATTAGGTACCATTGTCCTGTCACCAAGGAGACAAAGCTGTGGATGTATGCTGTCCAGTGATACCCCTTTGGTTCCCCTGATGTTTTTCCCACTTTCGATATAAAATCTAACCACCTGTTACCTTTGTAAAACATTTTGAATTACCTTGTGTCTGACATGTGCTATCAACTTGTATTGCCCTCCCTTCTGTTTTCAGCTCACATCAACATTAGTGTACATGGTTGGAAAAGCTTTTCACTGTTGGAGTACAGTATATCAAATTTACATTAACTTTTCCTGAATCTCTCCAGCCTTGTATTTTTTAATATTCCATTATGTCCCCATCTTTGTCTTTTCTAACTGACATTTTTAGATGCTCTTTCCTTCTCACTGTTTCAATGTCTAGCAGTAGTAATCATGCACATCTAAACTTGCTGAGATACTCCACATTATACAAGCATTCTTGAAATATCCATCCTCAGGTAGATTTCAGATTTTTCCAAAGAACCTTTTTTCTTTCCCTTAGGTCAGTTTGACCCTGGTGCTAATCCCCACTGACTCGCAGACTCAAATTCTGTGCAGGGCACTGGTGTTATAGTTAAACACTGCAACAGTACCTTCTATCACAATGTAGGGAAAGTTACTTTTTATTTTATATCAAGCTCAGATTAGTAGTTCTAAATGTATAAAGCAATGTAACTTTTTAAACAACAGTAATGTAGCTTATGAGAACATTTTGATTGATTTTCTCTAAACTAGGCTATAAAGCTTCAAAGCACTTTATTCTGTACAAGCTTTATTCTGTTATTCTGTGCAGTAATGTTAGTAAAGGCTGTAATACCATCATCCTCAGTGTGGGCTACTCTGTGTGCACTGATTTGATTGACAGATGAAAGTTGGTGCAAGCTACCAAGCAAAACCAGTACTCTGAGTGCAGACTGCCTGATGAATGGAGCGTCCGGGAAGTCACTAGTAAACTCTTTGTAATCACCAAATCTAACTGTTATTGACATCTCTTATCTCAATCATTTTAACAGGTGCAGTTCCGACGTAGGGGGCCTTTCTGTGTGGAGTTTGCATGTACTCCCAGAGCATTCATAGGTTCCCTCCAGGTACTCCGGCTTCCTCCCACAGTCCAAATACATGCTCGTTAGGTTCACTGGTGACTCTAAAGTGCCCGTAGGTGCGAATGTGAGTGTGAACTGTTGTCTGTCTCTGTGTGTCTGTCCTGTGATTGACTGGCGACCAGTCCAGGGTGTAGCCTACCCTGCATCTCGCCCATTGACAGCTGGGATAGGAAGAAGATAAGCAGTATATAATGCATCTTAGCATCCTGAAATCACTGTAGAAGAAAAATGTTTCAGATTTCGGGACTTTCATATCCACATACCCTGTAAGACTCTGCTGTTTCAGTCTTTAGCATTGATTTGTCTCGTTCTGTACGGAGAGGATCCCGGAGTCTGCAGTGTTTCCAGGCCCGCTGCTCCATCAGGAAACCCTGTGTTCAAATATAGTTTTGGACAGGACGGGTGCCATCAATTACACTAATGCCACTGAGCTGAAGTGGTTCCATTTCTATTCAGCCCACTGTGTGTTCAGCCAATGGCATCTGGCACATTGCACACCCAGCTGTGTGTGTGTGTACATGTGTGTGTTCAGATGTCTGTATGCTCAGGCAGTAAACCTAGAAGCCTCATTAACTCACATACCGTCTTATTGGCACAGGTTGTAATGACTCAGGTGTGTGTGTGTGGATGTGAATACAGATCATGACCGCTTTAGTTGGGTCATAAAGTGTTTGTTATGACTTTTACACTCAAATGGTTTTTATTTCATCGTCCTGTCCTGCACCATAAACCAGCCTCATAACACCAGAAGGGTATTTTCATGTGTCCATTTCACTGGTCTGTGTTCAGCTCTGCTAAATACTTCAAACCGTCGAGTCCTGCATCAGCTACTTTCAGCTCAGTGAAGAACTTTGTAATGTTTTACATGTTGGGATATTTAAAACTGGAGCAGCACTTCAATGATGGATTCAAAGATAAAATATTCATACAAATACAGTTGATGATATCTGCAGGGTATACATGGATTATCACACTATCTGACATTGTTATTTTATGTTGTGTTTCAGCACAGTGCATTACACAGTGCACATTATCACTGACATGTATTTCTGTTGTCAGATAATTGAATAATTTTTAAAAGTCAATTCAAATGAGTTTGCAATTATTCTGGTTAAAAGTGAGATCAGATGTGTCAGCTGTGTCCTGCACACTATCAGGGCTGTTACAAAGTGGAGATATTGACCACTTGTTTTTATGTGTGTGGATGCTTATGCACTTGTGTGCACAAGGCTGAAAAGATACACATTTCTGCCGATGTGATTCCAATGATTGACAGGTCAAAGTTACCAAGAAACTGCCAAGAAACTCAGAAAATGCAGCAGCAACGGCGGGAACGAAAAAGACTCCATAACGTGGTTGTAAACTTTGCAGGACTTAACGAACTTATGAAACATTTGCAAAGCCTGTTTTTATAGGAAGAAGGTTTGGTCATTGTAACTGATGTCCCATGGATACCGACATCACTTCTGGTAAATGGTAAATGGACTGTACTTAAATAGCGCCACTCAAAGCTGCTTTTACACTACATGTCACATTCACCCATTCACACACTGATGGCAGAGGCTGCTATGTAAAGTGCCCTACTGTCAATCAGATATCACATTTATACCCGTTGGCTATGCCACCGGGGGCAATTTGGGGTTCAGTGTCTTGCCCAAGGACACTTGGACATGTAGCCTGAGGGAGCTGGGGATCGAACCTCCGACCTTCCGATTGAAAGACGACTGACTCTACCACTGAGCCGTAGCCGCCCCTTCTGGTGAGTTACACTGAATGCAATCTCTTTCTGAAGCCAATATTTCTGGGCTTCCTGGACAGGCAGCCGATATCCAGATAACTGATAACAGATATCAAGGCCAAGACTTTATCCTTCACGCTCTGGTAATTTTAACAGTCTGACTAGAAACTCGAGGTGTTACAATAGAGTTGGAGTTGGGAGAGGATGTCTAACTGGACTGTTATCTGCAGTCAAAAGCAAAGATGTGTTTCCAGGGATTGATAAAAAGCTAAACTGTTAACAGGAGGCAGCATACAGGAAGCATGCACTTCACACATGCCTCAAAACATTTTATAACAGATTGAAAAAAGCCCAGCAGGCCGGTGTTTTCGGCCAGGAGGTGGTAGGCAAGTGGGAGGGATGTAAAGAAATGATCAGTCGTAACATTTCTCCTCGACCCAAAAAAGGCTCCATCAGCTCCAGGACCACACTCTCCCCCAGGCTCTGCTGTGTGGTGCGGGTCGGATCTCTCCGTAGATAATGATAACCATTTAGCATACATTTAGTCTCCACATCAGCAGCGAGCCAGAACTTTATTCCGAATCTGTTCGGTTTATTATGCATATACTGGGTAAATGGGCAGCGTGATTTTGTGGGGAACAGCTGTTCATCTACTGTAACTTCTGCTCCTGGTTTTTAACAGGCGATGCTGTTATGAATCAACCTGTCCCACACCTCACTAACCAGGTCAGACTTGTCACTCGCCAGTCGGATGCACCCAGTGTCCTTTCTGTGGAACCGCAGGTAGCGCATTATTTACCTATACCTATTCCTTGCTGAAGAAGGGGAGACCCCATTCTTTTGACCACAAGTCCTCCACATCTGTGTTCCTCCTGTTGTGCACTCCCCTGGCTAAAAGGAGCGCAATGAAGGCCTTCAGCTCATCCACGCTCCCACCGCACAGTCAAGCACGTGAATGAGCTCATGGTTGTCAATATTGCGACGTGCGTGTGGAGTTGGGCCTGCCACTTCCGTCAATACATTTTGAGACTGCACTCTCCCAGTGCCGGCTGAACAGGTCTCCATATAGATCTGTCCTTGCCAGTTTTGTGTAGCTCGCACGGACCAGGTAAAGGTTGAGCTGACACTAAAGCATATAAATATGCACAATTACTTTTCTAAATGGGATAGGTTAAATTACAGTAACACATTTCCCTCATCCTGCCACGATGAAACAGGCAATAAGGTGGGTGGTCCCTCTAAGATCAGCATTAGCCTATTTACCTGATGTCAGCTGTCGGTGAGCTGGTGTCACTGACAGCTTAGTGGCAGCAGCTCACTCCATGTTTCTATGGGGGGTCAAAATGAGGTCGGCGAAAAATGTTAATATATTTTTTTTCTTCTTATCCCACAACCCCCATAATTCAGTAGATAATTAATAACGCCCTTTTAAGACAAGTCAGGAAATGAGAAATGTCGGGGTTCTATTTTTAAGGAGTTACAAGTATTTGAAAAAGTGAGGGGGTAAAAATGACATCCTTCTAGTGCTAATCAACGCTGCAAGCAGCACTTCCAATGGCCAAGCAATCAAACCTCTCATAATAACTCATCAGCTGCAATGAACCGCTATGTGCCATGTGACTCTAGTCTTTCCAGAATAGACATGGGACCGAGAGTTCGGCTGCACTTGTTGCTTTGGAAAAAGCCGCTTAATGGATGTATTGTGATAACTCATGAAACTGTTTACTTTCTGTTTTTGTTTAATACTTTTATTGCCCCAGTTTTTTTCCTACATCCACTATGACTGTTATTTAGGCCTTCGTGATATAAACTACACACACACACACACAGGCAGCCAGACACTTGACACACTCCTCTGCCACCAGCTGCTCTTTCAGTGATACAAGTCACTGCCGCTCCAAAAAGCATTTTGGCTGTTCATTTGTAAACCATCTAGTTCTTTTCTCATTGTTGATGGGAAAATCTCTTTTGTTGAAACACCAAACAGAGATTTGAAGCGTGTCAAATATTGACAAAGACAGAGACAGAAGAGATGGCGAGCATCAGTCATCTGACACAAGGCAAGGATTACAGACAGGAAGGCCATCTGTATGTGTGTGTGTGTGTGTGTGTGTGTGTGAGAGAGAGAGAGAGAGAGGGAGAGTCTTTTTATCAAGTGGGTATAATGTCTCTTTAAAGACACTTAAGCATACACAATGGCAGGCACACAGCGTTCTCTGAGATGTTTGACAGCTTGCAGCGGCCTGTAGGCTGATGGTTGGTAATTAGTAACCTGTCAGAGTTTGTTAAAAAAAGGGTAAAGACTAATGAAATAGAAATTTAGTTTGCAAGACCCGGAGCCAGGAGTTCTGTGCTGTGGACTGGTGGTGGTGAAGAGTGAGTTATGTTCCAGGAGCCTTTAAAAGCCCACTCGACTGGTTTCACTGCATATTCATACTCTGGGTAATGTTTGAATCTGACACAGAGGATCATTGCGGACCTATTATTCCAAGAAATCATGAGGTTAGAAGTTGGACAAAGCTTTTTAACACCAGACGTAAGGCTACTTTAGATAAACTAGTTCCATCATAAATAAAGAGAGTGGCTTAGAATGGGGGCAATTAAAAGAAATGTACACAATAATGCTGCATAGTATATATTTTAAGTAAAGTAATGATTCACAAGACACTCAGATACAGGGGAATTAATGGCCCCAACATAAACCAAACTAAGGGCTTTTTTTGCTGAGTGCAAAACAAGGAGGAATTGGAAATTCAGTTTGTGCTGGAGGCAATAATATCTCCGGTAGATTTAAAGGAGTGATGTATTGGCATCAGGACGCTCTCCTCCAGTTGCTGTTGCAAATCAACCCAGTGAGGAGCATCATGAATCCTTACTGTTCTGTCCCAAAGCCATAGTTCGCTTGCGCACTGTATGTGTGTGTGTGTGTGTGTGTGTGTGTGCGTGCGTGCGTGCGTGCGTGCGTGTGTGTGTGTGTGTGTGTGTGTGTGTGTGTGTGTGTGTGTGTGTGTGTGCATGTGGAGAGGAGGATGTAAACTGGCCACGCAGAGTCGCTGAAGATATCTGACTTGAGTCATCGATTCTTAATATACTTTCGTCTCACGGCTGTAGATTCAGACAGAAGAAGCTTTTCACACACATACAGCACTCACACAAGAACACACACACACACACATTCTGTGTAGTTCAATGGTTCTGCTTGCTTTGATGCTGGCTTTGGTTCTGAGCATTTTGTTAATTAGACTGTCATCAAAAAAGAGAAACACACACACAAAAGTGAATATGCAAATGTTTGGTTTCACGAGCACGACGACTATGAAGATGTTAGTTTGAGTCATCAGAGTCCTGGTCACAAGATAAAATCATCTTTTTCTGCAACATTAGCAGAGCTGGTGCAATGCTGGATTCAAGTAAATTATGTCTTCAAAAATGTGACCTCTTTTAACACAGAGCTCCTTTCAGTGCTTGAAAAACCATAGAGCGCACAGCCCAGAGTCAGTGTAAGAGAAACATTCTTTGATTGTTGGTTTGAAAAGGTCAGAGGTCAGAACTCATTTAACTCTTTTAGTGGCTTCCTTTTGCTCCAAACTCTCTCCTCTTTGCTCATGTCAAAGCTTTTACACTGTTTTTAACTGGACTCTGTGTTTATAATAATAATAATAATAATAATAACAATAATAATAATAATAATAATAATAATAATTAGCTTAACATCCCTACAGCCAGTCCTCAATTGTTATTGGCATACAAAAAAATAAATGTATACTTAAGAAGTGCCAAATCATAAGTAGCTGTCTCAGGACACTTAACAAAAAGAGCAGGTCTAGACCGTACTCTTTGTTATATTATTCACAGAGACCCAACACAGGTGTCAACACCCCCAACATGAGCAAGCTATCGCCCTCACCTTGTTGATGTTGATGTGACTAATGTAGGTAATGCAAACTTAAAGAAACCTGTCACAGCAACTGAAAATCAGTCTTTATCTAGTATAGGTGAGAATGGGTATTCAAACACCAGTCAGCACAATGTTCCAGTTTCAGTTTCCAGTTTCCAGCTGGCAAACAAGAGCCATCCTGTAATGACTGAAGAGTAACAGTTTCTTCCCCTTCTTATTCACGTGAGCGTGAGCGTATTGCGTCAGGTGAGCGTATTGCGTCATTGCGTCATTTCCTGTTTTCTCGATGCTACTGTGTTGTCCTGTGCTGTTTGTAGCTGCTGCTAGAGCTCGAGCTAAATCGATTAATCTGCTGTAATTATCATCACTGTGGTTATTCAGCTGCTGTGTACTTTAACAGACACTAGTTTTCATCAAGCACTCTCGTTGTTGCATTAGCGTCATATCTGCTAAACCCTTAACTTTATACTCGCTTAGCCGTTAGCTTAGCAGCTAGCTTAATCAATTGAAATGTCTTCTCCTTCTCCCTCCTGCTCTCCTGATCTGCCCTGTTCGGTGTGTCAGATGTTTAGCTCTACCTCGACCTCCTTTACGGATAAGGGTACTTGTATGAAATGTAGTATTTTTGGAGCTATGGAGGCGAGGATCACGGAATTAGAGACGCGGCTCCGCACCTTGGAAAACCAAGCATCGCTAGCTGCTGTAATCAGCAGCAAGCCCCCAGGGCCAGTAGCTGGTGTGGGCCGACCTAGCGTAGCTTCTCCCCCGGCAACTCCCGAGCAGCCGGGATGCAGTGGCTGGGTTACTCTCAGAGGGAAGCATAGCCGCAAGACGAAGCACACGGTTCACCACCAACCACTTCACGTTTCGAACAAGTTTTCCCCACTCAGCGACACACCCGCTGAGAAACCAACTCTGGATATGGGCAGCTCCATAGTCAGAAACGTGAAGTTAGCGAAGCCAGCGGCCATAGTGAAATGTATTCCTGGGGCCAGAGCGGGCGACATCGAGTCAAATTTAAAACTGCTGACAAAGGATAATCGTAAATTTGATAAGATTGTAATTCATGTCGGCGTTAATGACTCCCGGTTACGTCAATCGGAAGTCACTAAAATTAATGTTGAGTCGGTGTGTGCATTTGCAAAGACGATGTCGGACTCCGTAGTTTTCTCTGGACCCCTGCCCAATCTGACGAGTGATGACATGTATAGCCGCATGTCATCATTCAACCGCTGGCTGTCGAGGTGGTGCCCAGCAAACGATGTGGGCTTCATAGATAACTGGCAGACATTCTGGGGAAAGCCTGGTCTGATCGGAAGAGACGGCATTCATCCCACTTTGGATGGTGCAGCTCTTTTGTCTCGTAATATGGCTAAGTTTGTTAGTCGTAAAACCTGACAAACCAGAGTTGAGACCAGGAGGCAGAGCTGTAGTCCTACACACTCCACTGAGCTTCCCTGTGAGCAGTTTCCCAGCCACAATGTTAATGTTATAGAGACTGTGTCTGCCCCCCAACCCAGGCCTTTTATTACAGTTAATTCAAACTCAAATAAAAAAGGAGTAAATCAAAAAAATTTAATAAAAATTAAAACAACAACCAAAGTTATGCCAAAAAATATGAGAATTAAATGTGGTCTGTTAAATATCAGATCCCTGTCATCTAAAGCTCTATTAGTGAACGATCTGATATCAGATTATCATATTGATTTACTCTCTTTAACTGAGACTTGGCTGTGTCAGGAAGAATATGTCAGCTTAAATGAATCCACTCCTCCCAGTCATCTTAATACTCATACTCCTCGAGACACTGGTCGAGGTGGTGGAGTGGCAGCTATCTTCAGTTCTAGTCTTCTAATCAACCCTCGACCAAAACTTAGTTTCAGCTCTTTTGAAAGCCTTGTTCTGAGTTTTTCACACCCAGCTTGGAAAACTTTACAGCCTGTTTTATTTGTGATAGTATACCGCCCTCCTGGCGCATACTCTGATTTTCTAACTGAATTCTCAGAGTTTTTATCAGATTTAGTCCTGAGTTCAGATCAAATAATTATTGTAGGGGACTTCAATATTCATGTAGATGTTGATAATGATAGTCTTAGCATGGCATTTATGTCCCTTTTGGACTCTATTGGTTTCACTCAAAGTGTAAACCAGCCTGCTCACCGCTTTAACCACACCCTCCACCTTGTTCTAGCTTATGGCCTTGAAACCGAAAACTTAATTGTCTTCCCACAAAATCCTCTTTTATCAGATCACTATTTAGTAACATTCGATGTCCTATTAACCGACTACTCTCCAGTTAACAAAAATGTACTCACAAGATGTTTGTCTGATAGGACTGTAGCTAAATTTAATTAAACAATTCCAGCTGCTTTTAATTCTTTACCACATCTGTTTACTACAGAAAGCTCTAGTGATGATTTCATGAGCTTCTTTAATGACAAAATCCTAAAGATTAGAGACAAAATTTGTAACCTCCGGCCGTTAACTGGTGCAGATGTATCTTTGGAAACTGCTCAAAAACCTGATGTTTACCTTGACTGTTTTTCTCCAATTGACCTTCGTGAGCTAAATTCTCTGATATCTTCGTCTAAACCATCAACCTGTCTTTTAGACCCGATTCCAACCAAGCTGCTTAAGGAAGTCTTTCCCTCAATTAGCACTTCTTTACTAGATATGATCAATATGTCTTTATCGACGGGCTATGTACCCCAGTCTTTTAAACTAGCTGTAATTAAGCCACTTCTTAAAAAGCCTACCCTAGATTCAGGCACCTTAGCTAACTATAGACCTATATCTAACCTTCCTTTTATCTCAAAGATCCTTGAGAAAGCAGTC
Organism: Semicossyphus pulcher; assembly: GCF_022749685.1. Classification (NCBI taxonomy): domain Eukaryota; kingdom Metazoa; phylum Chordata; class Actinopteri; order Labriformes; family Labridae; genus Semicossyphus; species Semicossyphus pulcher. The sequence goes on along the minus strand of NW_027211693.1, from coordinate 34,504,159 downwards.
GCTAATCAATTATGTGACTTTCTTCATAACAACAGTTTATTTGAGGACTTTCAGTCAGGATTTAGAGTCCACCATAGCACTGAGACAGCCCTTGTGCGAGTTTCAAATGATCTACTTACTGCTTCAGACAGAGGACTTCTCTCTGTACTCGTCCTGTTAGATCTTAGTGCCGCTTTCGACACGATAGACCATCACATCCTGTTACAGAGATTAGAACATTTAATTGGCATTACAGGATCTGCACTAAGTTGGTTTAAATCTTATCTATCAGATCGATCTCAGTTTGTTAATGTTCATGATGTGTCCTCTATGCAAACCAAAGTTAGTCATGGAGTTCCACAAGGTTCTGTGCTCGGACCGATTCTTTTTACCTTATATATGCTTCCTCTGGGTAATATCATGAGGAAACACTCCATTAATTTTCATTGTTATGCAGATGATACTCAATTATACTTATCTATGAAGCCAGATGAAACCAATCAGCTATCTAAACTAGAAGCTTGCCTTAAGGACATAAAGATCTGGATGACTAGAAACTTTCTGCTACTTAATTCAGACAAAACTGAAGTTATTGTGCTCGGCCCAAAACACCTTAGAGACTCTTTCTCTAATGATATAGCTGCCCTAGATGGCATCAGCCTGGCATCCAGCACTACTGTTAGGAATCTGGGAGTTCTATTTGATCAGGATATGTCCTTCATCTCCCACATAAAACAAATATCAAGGACAGCCTTCTTTCATCTTCGCAACATAGCAAAAATCAGACACATCTTGTCTCAAAACGATGCAGAAAAACTAGTCCATGCATTCGTTACTTCCAGGTTGGATTATTGTAACTCGTTACTATCAGGCTGCCCTAATAAGTCACTAAAAACTCTGCAGCTGGTACAAAATGCTGCAGCACGTGTGCTGACAAGACCTAGGAAGAGAGAGCACATCTCTCCTGTATTAGCCTCTCTGCACTGGCTTCCTGTAAAATATAGAATAGAATTTAAAATCCTTCTTCTTACTTACAAAGCTCTTAATGGTCAGGCACCATCATATCTTAAAGAGCTCATAGTGCCATATTACCCCTCTAGAACATTGCGCTCCCAGGATGCAGGCCTGCTTGTGGTACCTAAAGTCTCTAAGAGTAGTGTGGGAGGTAGAGCCTTCAATTACCAGGCCCCCCTCCTCTGGAACAATCTACCAGTCAAGGTCCGGGAGGCAGACACCCTCTCTTCTTTTAAGAGTAGACTTAAAACTTTCCTCTTTGATAAAGCTTATAGTTAGGGCTGGCTCAGGCTTGGACTAGCCCATAGTTATGCTGCTATAGGTTTAGACTGCCGGGGGGATCTGACACACCAAGCTTCTCTCTCTCTCTCTCTCTCTGACTCTCTGACTCTCTCTCTCTTCCTCTCTCTCTGACTCTCTCTCTGACTCTCTCTCTCTCTCTCTATCTGTCATATTAATGCAGCTCATTAACTCTGTATTTTCTGGTCCCATTAACATTACTAACCACATATCTTCCCGGGAGTTCTTGTGCTCCCCTGTCTTGAAGGTTCCTGAGGATCGTTGCTGCAGACCACCTGCTGCTGTGGACCTGCTCGACTGCAACAACTACTAACATCAGCCTTCCCCATAGTATCATTATTGTTGCTGCTAATGCTAATAGTAGACCTGTTGACTTCAACTGTTACAATTACGATTACCTCAGCCTTTATCATTACTCTGCTTCTCTCGCTAATTTATTTATTTATTTATTTATTTAGCCAATCTTCACCCTAGTCTACCACTATTATTGGCATTGTAACCATAAGTATGTGTCTGTTGTTGTTCATGTAACAAGGACATATGTTGTTGTGGTAACAAGAACATATGTTGTTGTTGCTCTCTTTGCCTGTCTCTATCCTGCATCTCCTTCTATCCCATGTTCGGCCCATCCAGTCGAGGCAGATGGCTGTTCAACATGAGTCTGGTTCTGCTCGAGGTTTCTGCCTGTTAAAAGGAAGTTTTTCCTTGCCAATGTGCCGAATTGCTAAGTGCTACTCATGGTGATTCATGTTGGGCCTCTCTTTAAATAACTTAACAAAGAGTCGGTCTAGACCTGCTCTTTCTGTAAAGTGTCTCGAGATAACCCTGGTTATGATTTGGCGCTATACAAATAAAATTTGATTGATTGATTGATTATAGCTCTTTGAGACAGTGGTCTTTAACTTGTTTTGTCATACATTGGTCTTCTCTTATTCTGTGTACATCACACGCTTACACCCTTAGGGGGGAATTCACTAAAGGATTGTGTGGCTTTTGTGCCTAAACCTGTGCAATTGACACAAAAAGACTCCGCCTCATTCTCCAAGCACATGCAGAGGTTTGAATGCACCCCAAAGTGCAAAGCTATAAAAACTTTCCCTGCTCTTTCCTCCTCAACGCCTCCGTGCTTAGATTAGCTTTGATCCATCTGAAAGTTAAAGGACAATCAGCGGTTCATCCATGTGTGGGGAAGCATTGAAGCACAGCACAGATCTGTGGTAGGCGACATAACTTAGGGGGATTAAAACCACAGAACAATCAGACTTGTTTCCACTGTGGCACACTACTACAAGACAGGACAAGGCAAAACCACTGAACAATACGTAGGAGACAAACCAAGACAAGGGAGACAAGAGCACCCAATTTATCACTCTGAGGGGCAGCATCCAGCTCTGCACCGTCTTCCTCTATTCATTGTTTTTCATGCTGGTATGACAGATGTCAGAAATAACATTAATCAAGTGGTCTTATGAAAATCTGATATCATAACATTCACATGCTGTAATTGATGAGATTTCTTATCTGGCTAAAACGGCTAAAATATGATTTGAACATTGCATGTTTCATTTGGTCATTATGCAACATCTTCGCATAGGCACAGCAAATACAGATCCAGACTTTCAAACCTTTCAGATAATCCGGGTGTTGAGACAGCAGATTGTCTTTAGCCTTCAATTTTGAATTGACTGATTGTTAAACTCTCCCTTGAAAACAATCCAACTATAGCTCCAAAATAATTAGATCTCAATTTATGTTGTTCCCTACATTAGGTTAGGTTAACATTTTCGTAACACATTTTATGTGTTTCTGTGGGACAAAGTTAACCAGGAGTCTACTGCAGGGCTGCCCAATTTGGGGTTAGCAGGCCAGGGGTCCGTTTCACAAAGCAGGTTCAACAAACTCTGAGTCTAACCCTGAACTCTGAGTCGATCTACTCTGAGATAGGAAACTCTGAGTTTTCGGTTCCAGAACAGCTGATCAGAGTTAGTTCAATCAACTCTGAGTAGGTTCAGCCAGAGTTAAGTGCGTGCACGCTGACTGTAAAAAGCCAGCCTTAATGGAACCCTGATACCACGATTCACCATGGCAACGGTACACAAAAAGAGGTCCTCCTACGTCACACCAGTGGAGCTCGAAATCCTCATGCGGACGTTCAGCGAATACGAGCATGTTTTTAGAAACATAAAGTAACACGGCTGCAGCTGCAAAAGAGAGAGAAGCGGCGTGGGAAGAAACTGCTGCTCGAGTTAATGCGCAAGTTTGAACTGGTCTGTTTATTTAATACTTAATCACGACCGGAAGCTAAAATTTATATTAATTTAGGAGCAATGCAGCGGGAGAAAAAAACGTACATGGAAGCACTTCATTCATATTTTAAATATTAAAGTAATGAAATATCATTCAGTGGCTGTTTTAATGTGCATTAGCTTTATCCCTAACATGATGCTGACTTCACATACATTATAATTCATGTTGATTAAACTGAATGTGTTAGTTAAAAAAAAAAAATCCAATAACTTACGGCGTCTTATTTGAGTGTTCTCGGCAGTGGTGGTGGAAAATCTAAAAATGATGACTTTGACACAGATTTGTCTTTTGATTTTTTTTATCATAATTATAAAAGACTTTTGCAAAGGGGTCAGAGCAGCACAGAGACGCAACGTTTCTTCTTTTAATTCGGTAACCGCTCAAACACACGCGTGAGACGGGCTGAATGAATGAGGAAGTCGAATGAGGGTTTCATATTCTAGAGGGAGGAGACAGAGCGAAACTCTGAGTTTCCTGAAGAAAACCTGCTCCCGACCAGGTTAGGTTCATAGAGTCTGTTACTACGGTAACTGACCGAGAGTTTAAGTTACCTCCCTCTGTGAAACGGAAAATTCAGAGTTTCCCTCATTTCAGGGTTAACAGACTCAGAGTTTTCAATAAACCTGCTTTGTGAAACGGACCCCTGATGTGGCCCTTTTGTTTTGGCCTGCCGAGATGTGGGTAAAGCGATCAACATTCAGGGGCAAGTCCCTAATAATAAAAAGTATGAAATACATACACAATGCATTTATCTGGTATTACTTTTTTTAAATATCGTAATAAATAATAACAAAAAGTTATCGCAATGTCCAATATCGTGCAGCCCTATGGAGCGATCGAGGCAGTGGCATACAGATAAAAGAAAATATTTTCTTTCTATTTTGTAACATGTTTAATTTTATACTTGATGAGTTATCTAGTTTAGTTATGGTTATGGTTTTGATTAGTATTTCACATTATTTCCTGTTTTACCTTGTCATATAGTCTCTTGTTGTCATGAGTTCTTATTGTTTTGTTTTGTTTTTAGTTTATGCAGTGTTGTTGTCATTTAGTCTTGTTTAGTAAGTATTTCATTTGTGTTTCATTGGTTAGATCATTTCCTGTTTTACTTAGTCACCTTGTCTCTCGTGTTGGTCCACTTCCTGCCTTTGTGTTTCCCGCTTGTCTGATTATGTGCCCTGCCCTGATTGTTTTCACCTGCCCCTTGATTGTCTCACCTGTGTCTGATTAGCCTCACCTCCTAGTTTATTTAGTCTTTGTGCTTCCCTGTCTCGGTGCTGGTTCTTTTTTGGTTGGTTTTGTTTAAAAGTTAAACGGTGACATACTTTTGGAAATCTTTTAAGTTTAAGTCAAATGTTTGTGCTCTCAGAAAGAAGAATATAGATGTTTTATCATCTCTGCAAATAAATAAAATTACTTTTAAGCAGAAATTACTGTTAATGTTATTCACTCTTTTTTTGGCCCACAGCCCTCCACCCAGATTCATAGTTAAGAATCTGGGCACCTCTGATCTACTGTAAAGGGGGCGGGGCTTAGCTGGAGTTGCTTGGATACTCATTCTCACCATTAAAAATGGCTGCTGCCTTTTTACCTTCCTCATTTTGTTTTATCTACAAAAAGACGCACAAATGATCTTTTTCAGCATACCTTTTGCTATAACCCTCACACTCGCCTCCCTGAAGGGCCACGTCCCAGTGTCAACAAGGTTTGAGCTTCTCTCTTATTCATCTAATTTTGTCTCCTCACCACCAACATTTTTGTCCATAGGACAGATCTGAGGACATAAGACCCATCTGAACCCTTGAACATGGAGCAACCTGTCAAATCCTCCTCTCTCTTACTCCAACCTGATTGGTCCTTACTTTTTGCTCACCCTTCTATTCACTCTTCACAAAGTCCACCCACACTAATCTTGCCATATTCAATTCCTTTTTCCCAGAAGGCAGTTTGCGAGAGGTATTCTTATCATGACAAATATGTATGTCAGGCACCTTTTATCTGTAGGTGTCAGGTGATTGACAGTGAGCAGAGTGTAATGTAATGCAGCAATATGAAAACACTCAGCTCTAACACAGACAGATAATGACAGTGCAGAACGCTGATAAACCCAATGGATGCTTACTGTGATTGATGGTCTAGCTAGGGCAATTCTCATTTCTGTCTCTAATTTTTCATTTTGCACAAGAGCTGTCGACACATTCTTCTGGAAGTAAAAGACCTAATAAATTCAGCAATACTGTATCCCCATCTCCACCTCCAATTCACCACCTTGTGGCTGCAGCTTTATGTTTACTTTACAGTCATTAAAGTGGAAACAAGATTCTCCACAAACTCTATACCCAACAATTTTGTGGATTTGTTTAAAATGTGTTTGTGCATGTGTGTGTCTCTTGCTGACTCAGAGAGGGTTCGTACGTTTTGAAGCTGTAGTGAGTGGTGGTATTATTGGACAGCTTCATATGAAAGGATGTTTTTCATGTTTAGGGCATGAGTCATGATGTTCTTGTGTTGCAAATACATGGGCCAGACGTGGCCATCGAATAGGGCAGGGGGATCTGGCACAGAGGAGTAAAGTAAAACAGGAGTAAAAACAGATGTCAAACCGAGATATATGCTATCAAATGTACTGCTATTTAGATCATCTAAACCGCTAAAGAAGCCTTTTGGCTGGCTAACACTGTAGCTGAGTACCTACCTGCTAAGGCCTGCTTAGTTTAAAGTCAGTTACCACACACACTCACAGAACAGGGCTGACACAGCAGAGACTCAGATCAGAGAAATGTCCTCTGTACCTCTGCGACAATATCAAACCCCATTCATTATTAAGCATATCCTACATTTGTGTGTGTGTGTGTGTGTGTGTGTGTGTGTGTGTGTAGGCATGTGTGCTCATTTGTAGTTTCAACCTGTGCAGCTTTGGCAGGAGGAAAGAAGAGGAAAAGAATTGTGTTACAGTTGCTAGCGTAACGAAGCTCAGCTAAAAGTTTAATAATCCTGTTAGCACAACATATATCCCATTAAGGTAAATGCTAAATCCCGTGAGTGTAATAAGCTCACTCTTATTAATATCATGTGAAGGTTGCCTACCTGCAGTCTGCAGAGAAGCACCAGGCTAGGATCAAGGACACATTTTCTAAGGTTAAGGCGTGTTAAGGTGTGCACTTTATTGTTCACACATTTTAATTAGAAACTGCTAGTGCCTGGTGTGATGTAACTTTGTGGTGCAACACCACATACTTGACAATCATACTTTGTCAACATTTATAGTGGATAGATTTGCAAAGTCCTGCAAAACTATTCAGCGTGTAAAAACAGGTGTGTAATGAGATTTTGGCAGAGATAGATACAGTCTGAGAAAATAACCTGATAATGTCATCATTAATAACAGGAGTGTATAAAAGTCTAGGAGGGCAGTTTGAGAGATGTTGGTGTATAGGTAGGGCATGTGCGACATTAGATGCAACCGAGTTGCAACAGGAAAAGTAGGATTCGGCGTTATTAGATTTCACCCGTATAAGGAACTAAAAGTTAGTATAACAGCATGACGGCCTGTGGAATTTGCTAAATCCCTTGAGTATTGTGCTTTGCTTGTTTCTGTGATCTGCTGGTTTTATGACTTGCTTGTTTTCCTGTTTTGCTTTGCTTCGTTGTCAAAGCACTTTGTAAACTCTTGTTTTTAAAGGTGCTATATAAATAAAATTATTATTATTATTGTTATTTAAAATCAGTGGGTATACAATATCAACATGATAATTATATCACACTCCAGGTAAGAGAAAGATCATGCTTATGGTGGTTAAATCATGTATAAACACAGCAAAAGTGTAAGTCTATTATCTCCACACCCTCACTTGCACGTTTCTTTCAGCATTCAGCATACACACACATACATCTCAAGGTGCCAAATTGTCCATTAGTATTAGCTATTGCTGACAAGCTAGAGTGTGCAACACAACTTCAGAGTGTACAAGCGTGACTAACCTGTGATTGGTCTCACTAGTGTCACAGCATAGTCTGACACTCCTGCGTCCCAACAGGGAGCACCAACCTGGACAAGGAAAAATTAAGACTCAGCATAACATTGCACTTTCCTTCCCTTCTCATAAACTGAATAATGCTCATACAGTGGAGCATCGGGGTAGTTAACATTAGGCTTTCAGAACTTGAAGCCCAAATCATTCTGACAGAGAAGAAGAAATTATGATCAGCTACCCTTGCTGCTGCTGCCTGTGTGTGGATGTAGACTGACGGAGTTCAGCGTATAACGTAACGTCCGCATGTAGGCTTTACAAGCTCATTCGGTCCACCTGCACCTTCTTTAGGCATGGATGCACTTCATAAGTGTTGAAAACTAAAATGATGTGATTTAAAGTTTTATGAAAGGTGTACATGAAATAAATCATGTCTGTAAAATGAAAAGGTTATCTATCATTCACAATGTTTAAACCCTGGGCTGACTTAGGAAATTGATAACCAGCATCGTGTGACCAGTTAGCATGATTACCTTTGTTAAGTTAAGTGAAGCCAGATCAGGAATACATACCCTGGGTATGTTGAACTTGTATTTTATGAATATAATTCATAAAATCATACGGTAAAGGGGAAGTGTTTTACCGCTCTCTCTCCCTCCTCCCTTTCAGAATCAGCTCATAGAGCTCCTGAATCAAGATACCTGATTGGTCAGTAGGTGGTGTTTAGTTCAGGTTGATCTCTTATCTCAAACATAACCCACTCCGGAGCAGGTTAGGTGTTAAGCATTAGTTACCATGATGATCTACCCCGGTAAGAAGTGAACCACCTTCTTAATTAATGAAAACTCAGATTTAACCCTGAAGTTACCTCGATAACTGCAAATCCTGCTACGTAGTATGCCCCCCAGGTGTGATACGAAAAGGTTAAAGTTAAGAAGTTTAAAAAAATATTACAAATTTAAACCCTGGTGCCGTATGTTTAACCAGCGATTGGCCATGCATGATGAGGTCATGATAAATCTTGACCAGTGATTGGCTGTGCATGATGAGGTCATGATAAATCTTGACCAGTGATTGGCGGTGCATGATGGGATCACGATATGCCTGCGATTGACCAGCGATTGGCCATGCATGATGAGGTCATGATAAATCTTGACCAGTGATTGGCGGTGCATGATGGGATCACGATAGGCCTGTGATTGACCAGCGATTGGCCATGCGTGATGAGGTCAGGATAGACCTGTGAGTAACCAGCGATTGGCCATGCATGATGGGGTCACGATAGGCCTGTGATTGAGCAGCGATTGGCCGTGCATGATGGGGTCACGATAGATCTTGACCAGCGATTGGCTGTGCATTATGGGGTCATGATCGATCTTGACCAGCATTTGGCCATGCACGTTTGCTAGTCTGATGACCTAATTGAGCCACTAAGGCTGAGTGTTAAAGGTCACAATGATCCTAAGCTGACAATGGCCGTGTGAGGTGCGTGATGAAACCTATTTGATCTATATGTTCTTACCAAGTGTATGGTGCATGAGACCTTGTGACATGACGCAACACGTGAACATCCACCCATTAGCAACACCGCACATACCATCACAACCACCACTTATATGAAAAGCTTACCAGAATTCAAGGTTTCAGAGATCTTTGATTTGCAAGAACAGTGCAGATATTGGGGCGAATATAAGATGTGTAGGCCGAGGAAGACCACCGCCCGGGTTGTTAAAGAGAGGATGATGAGATGGCTTGATTGGCAGCAGTAGAGGCAGCACCTATTTTAAAAGACTGCCCTGAATAATGCCCTGGGGGATACCTTGATTTTGAGGAGCACTTGTTTTAAATAATAATTGAACCAAGATTTTGAAAAGGGGGAGTTCCCAGGTGTTAGAAATAGAGGAGACATGGCGTTAGTATGGGGTCTGACTAAAAGGTATTTAATCATGGATTTAAAGGGGCAAAAGAGAGTACCTGTGTAAGCTCCAATTACTGAACAGGAACCACTGCATTTAGTATTCTTGAGTTCTACACAGTAGTGACTAAAATGAGCGGCTAAATCAGAAAAAGAACCGTTCCTATTGGGATTGAATGCCTGAGAGGAAGTAGTGAATTCACCAGCTCAAGAAATGCATTGAAAGCCATGGAAAATACTGCCTCGAGCAGAGCGTCAGTGTAATGGGTTAAGAACCCCTTTTTTAGTATAGATATGATGCTGTGAAGTACAGCCAGAGTAATAGGCCTCCAGCGGTCTGCAACAGGAGGGGAGACTTTAGAAATGCCTTTTAACAAGATTTTAAAAGCAGGATTCGAAAATAGACTCGGAAATGAGGGATCATAACATCTGACATTAAACTGAATTCCTGAAAGTAATCCTCTAATGTACTGAGGTTTAAAATGCCTATGATCCATACGGTAGCATATGAAAGCACAAATGTTATTAATATGAACAGGTTTAAGAGGCATACATATTGAAATGAAAAAGTACTCCAGGCAAAATCATACGTTTTTAGTATGGAGGGGGCTAAACCTTTCCTCATATAATATTTAGCTGATTCTAAATATCTTATCACAAGGCCATGAATTAGAACAGCGTAAGCTGATGAAGGGGCGGAACTTGAAATGGTAATGGGCTGGCTTCGGGGCAGATGCTCTGGAAAGTTTTAGCGAGAGAAAGAGTCAGCAAATTTATTGTCATGCCCAGGCACTTGACGGGCCGTGATTATGAAGTTGTGACTAATGGATGACCATGTGATGCTTCTTAGGAATAGTATGATATCTTTTGAAGAGGAGCGTCCTCTGTTGATCATGCTGACGACAGCATGATTATCACAAAGCACTGAGATACGTTTGCATTTCCAATGCTGGCCCCACACATGAAATGCAACTGCAATGGAGTACATTTCGTACAGCGCTGAGGACTGATTGAATTCAGAGGAAAAAAAGGGGGCCAGTGATCAGCGAACCACTGACATTGAAAGAACCCCTCAAAACCCACGGATGGAGCAGCATCTGTGACAAACTTCCAGGAGTCAGAAGAATGTACCCGGTCATCATAGAAGAAAGTAATGCCATTCCTGTGCTCAGGCAGCAGGGACCAAAAACTCGGAAGATTCCTGCCTTGCCACGAACAGCAAGGCAAGCGCTCCTGCGCCGGCTGTCTGGGGAGGTGGAAGCTATCTCCGGCAGCACATCGCCTCGAGATCTGGATCCTCCACGAGCTGATCGAGTTCAGAGTCGGACATTGTTGGAAAGTATAACAGCGAGATGCAACAAAGGGACTACGGAAGAGAGTGGAGCAGATTTAAAGTTTCACAGCGGCGAGATGATTGGTTGACAGACGTCGTGGCTAACTCTGGTTGGTTAACAACTTAAATAGTAACGCCCATAATCAGCTGATCACCTGACAGGAAGAACGGAGAGGGGAGAGAGAACTTGACATAAATGAATGATGCTTATAATGAATGAATGAGTGAGAACAGTCTTCTTGCATGAACGTTCGCTAAGCTACATTAGTGATCGAGTTAGTACAACACCTGAACCCAGGCCCACTTCAAACTCCAACAAACATCCAGTGGAAATGCCTCTACCTGCTGATTCATGAACTCATTAAAGCAGGGGCTGAGCGTCTATTTGTAATTTGGTTTGTCCTTATGGCAAACACTCTAACTGCTTTGTAAGCTGTGCGTGCAGAATAACATCACACACACAGCAAGCACTGACCATGTAATGTCTTCCACTGCCTGGGTGTTTGGATGCATCCAGCTGAATCATCCTGGACCTAAAAGAAGCATTGTTGTTTACAGGAGTAAATGATTGGATTGTCTGAGTGTAGTTGCGCCCAAATCCCATTTCAGCACAACCAGCTTGAGTGCATGAGTGCACAGCTACCTCAGACTCTTCTCTGATGTCCCTGCCAGGAGCAGCTCTATTTTGACTTAAAGCAATTGGAGAGAAATCTGTTTAATAGACTCTCCACAGATCTTTGAGAGGGCTGGGAGAACCAAAGGCAATTCTCAGCGGGAGGATGCGGATGTATTACTGGGCAATTCATTCTCTCCAACTGTGGAAAGCCGTTCAGCAGAGTCTGGACAAAAATGGCAAGAGGAGATTGCTCTTACATTCCCATTACATGAAAAATATGCTTTTTCTTCGGCAAGAGCTGGGGAAAAGAAAGACGTCAAGTGAACAATCTAACACGTCCAGTTTTACGCAATTCACTTTCTCAACCTACCAACTGCACTTTTTTCATGAACATGAATCATAGATTGTTTAATGTGCTCTCACATACTCTTCATTCCTTTGGCCTGGACATGTAGAGCAGCTATAATAAGATGTGGAGAGATAAATGACTTTTTATGATGGTTTTGATGTGATGTGAGAAGTCTAAAAACAAACCAGGAAATTAAGTTAAAAGGCTTTACAGACTGCACATCTAAAACCCCTTCAGGATGTGATGTCTTGTTTGTGCCTGTATAAGATAATTAACTGTAACAACACAAAGCTATTTGTCTAGTTTAGCCGACAGCTAACACGTTTGCTTGTTAAAGGTGATTTTGTTGATAAAGCTAAAGTTTTTAATCTTGTTTTCATAGTAAGAAGACATTTTTTTTATACAGTGAAGCCCAACGTGACCTCTGTGGACTTTTCACAGCAGCATCTAAAATGTATTTCACAAATAAAGTAGACATATTACATACCTGTATAAGAACCCCACAGTTCTCCCCCCTTTTGAATGACTCACTGAGCTTATGTTTCGCCGTGCCCCATCACTGTCCATTTTAACTTTTTTCTTCTTCTTTTTTTCTCTGCTTATATCTTTTGTACTGAGACCTGAAGTCCCATGAGGTGATTTTTTTTATCTTCAGCGCTCAAGATTATCTATAATCTATATAATTATCTGCAAATGTAACAGTGTTAATGTTTCCACTTGCTATCAATTGCCCTCAATTGTCATTATGTTGCCAGTTATTTGCGAATTTAACTGTGTGAATACTGTTAATTAGTATTTTGTGTGTAACATGAGCATCCTCTGCTGGGAACCCTGCAGACATGAGTGGTGCGCCCCATGTTGCGTTGATTTGTAATAAGTAGGACAACATACAGTGGATGCATGTGGCACGGCCTCTGTTTTGAGAAAGCGGCCAGTGTGCCGGCTTGGAAGCTAGGCTTTATACAGCTGCAGATAGGGTCACTTTCACACGCAATTTATTCACTTATAAGGACCCCCATCTAAAAATCAATAGTGATTTAAATTGTATGCTATATTTTAATAATACACGCGTTTCACTTTTCAGTAAGACAGCCTCTTTATTTGGCACTACTTTGTGTGGACCGCAGCACATACGTGTTACTACGCCTGCGTACGGTGTCGGATCAGCTGCTTGGGTCAGCGGTTTGTAGAAGAGACAACAAACTACAAAGAAATACATAATTATAAGTGCTGTTCACGGTGGGGACCAGAGGACATTGTTGTCCTTCATGTGTAAAGTGTTTTGTGCTGTATGTCAGCTGTTTGTGTCAGAAAGTGCAGCGGCCAGCACAGACTGAAATCACACTTCACTCTCCTGAAGATATCACTGTTAGTGCTTGACTGTTTTTTTCTCCCGGGACAATTCAAACAGTGTCCTGATTGCCTTATAGATTACACCGAGTTCTGCTACGCTAGCCACCGTTATCTAACAACTATCTAACAAGCTGGACTCTTGCTAAAAAGCAAGACTGTACTTAACCATCAGGAAAGCTAGTGCAAAATAAATGAATTAAACAATTCACCAAACAACCGCAGAAGATTTCCCTGTCCCTCTGTCAGCCAGTCTCATCTGTAAAAGTACCTCCTCTGTGTTCTCTGGTTCATGAAGTCTCCTAATCAAAGGTGGCTGCGAGAGACCTAACATGTTCTGTTGTTATCAGAATAAATGTGTGTTGGAGCCAGAAAGTGAAGTGCCTGGTACAAGATACAACTGATCACATTTCGGACTTCAGGGGCACCGTACTTTAGTGATCCTGCCCTGTACGTACATGAGAGGTCTTCTCTAAAGAGACATCCCCTCCTGCTTGCTTTTAACTGGCTAAATTACTACTTACCACCTTACTACTTTACTTCTTTACTTAGATAAAATGTAAAAATGGGCTGTTGCGTTCTGTAAAGTGGTGACAGGCCTTAAGAATAAGTATTTGAGAAAAGCCAATCTTCTTACTGAAGCTCCTGTTTGCTTTTTTAGGTCATGTAGAGGTATCACTTCTAAATCCAGGCCATTTCATAACAAGTTAAAAAATCCTCATGTAAGATTTAAAGGTGAATGTTTCCGGAAAATGTTTGTTGATCTATGAACTCAACAGCAGCACAAATACAGACCTATCTTCACGGCTCCGATCAATGATTCACAACGAGACTGGATGCAGCTGCCAAAACAATTCCTCGACATCTGATCGTAAACATTCTAAAACTGGGCCGTTCAAAGCCACATCAAAGCAACGCAGACACAGCTGACCGTCTCCATAACAACAAAGCACTGACATACCCCACTACCTCTGCGTAAATGTTATAACGTTAGTTAATGACAAGTAACATTAGAATTAGTCCCAGGTAACATGAATGATCTAGCTGGATTTCTGTTATCGTTATAAAAAGAAGTGGATGACAGTGACAGTGACGTGCTCACAATGTCAGCTGTGACACTGATTAATAAACGTCAAAGACAGAGAGTTTGGAGAGAGAGGATCTGGAGCCCTGTTTGACAAGTCAAATCTTCTGCAACTCCACGCAACGGCTTCAGACGCTCTGCAACATTCTAAAACCATTTTGTTGTGTTGTGAATCATTGATCTGAACTGGGCTTAACAACTAACGGCACATGACGGAATTTAAAGTGTCTGCTGTACTAAGGAAAGCAGTTCTATCTCTATCATGGTGTAGCTTTGTTGCTCATGAGCGGGGCAACAAAGAGGATGAGGGAGAATAGCCAGCAGAGGCAGAGGTCGAAATGCAGAGCACAAATACAATCTGTTGCTATTTTGAGCTCCTTTGTTTCCCTTCTACAGGCAGAGCCAGACATGTGTACAAACACTGATTTTATATTCAGCAACACACAGAACAAACAACTAGAAGACCATTAGACGATATAAGATGAATATAACAAAAGTGTTTTGGATTAGAATCACATACTCTAACCTTTAAGAGCACATTTACCACAAATGTTTTTCTCTCCTGCCTGTGACTGTGTGTATGTCAGAATGAGAGAGAGAAGAGATTGCTTTGGACAGATGAACATATTAGACAGAAAATAATCATACTTGTTTTTACTTCTCCTCGCTGCAGAAATAACATTTTCAACTCAAAGAGTAAGAACAAAAAACAGGGAGAGACAGGAGAACAAAAATAGCAAGACAAACAGGAGTGAGCGAGAGTGGGAGGAAGGCACAGAGGTGAAAGAACATTTTTAATAGATGTTTAGAGAAAATATAACAAAGCTGTTGAGACAATTTTCAAGCTGTTTGGTTAAATGAAATGTTCAATGTCAGATATTTATTCAGTCTAATCCATAACGTCATCAATCATGTGTTGTCCATATTAAAGACACATTTTGTAGTCTGTCTTAACCCAGCCCTGAGAAGCAAAACAAAGAACAGTATCCTGAGACCTGTTCAGTAGTTCACATCACTCTGGTCCTGCAAACCCAATGAAATAATTGCTCCATTTATTAAATGTGGTTGAAATGATTTGACTTGGCTGGAAAGTGATAGAATCGATGACCACCTCAGCGATGGAGCCAACCAACTGACATATCAATTAGTAAAGCAAAAGGCAAAAAATCTGGCTCCAGGGTACCGACTCCACATGGATGCTCGAGCAAACCATTTGATAATTGGAGCACAGATGGTGTGTAACAGAGCTACGAGTCCGTCAGCCAGCCAGGGAGCACAGCTTTCTCCACTGAGAGACAAATTTAGTCTGCAGCCAGATCGGAGTTTCATTTGGCAGATCGCAGGGAAAATCAAGTTTTCAAACTTGTCTCCAGCCAAATAAAGCTCAGATTCATTTTGAGTAAAGCTCAGCAGATCACTTCATGTTCCTATTCATACTTTGTTGACACAGAATGTGTCACTTGATGCAAATTGAGTCAGCTGCTAGCATGTCTTCTTCTGACATCTCCTGGTGCGTCACAGCTGGAGACATTTAAGATTGCTTTGTGAGGAGGGTGAAGGGGGCTTGATCCGAAGTCTCTTATTTGATATTTCGTCACTCCTCGATACTTCCTTGAACCAGAAGTAGTTATGGACCCGCACTGTTGAGGACCATCTCAAAGCTCTTATTACTGCTCTGAGGGAATTCTGATGGGTGATAAGCTGACTTCCACGGAAGTCTTTTACTGGCTGACACGCCCCCTTATTGGATATCAGTTATTGATTGGACGCTGCGGCTGATGGAACTGAGGTGAAACTTCACAACATCAACAGAGTTTCATACTGGATCATACAACATCGGTATAAAGAATATCTGACAACCGGGGATCATATTTAGAACGAAATATTGAGCAGAACTGATGATTTGATTTTTTTATACGAGTCACATGTAACTAAATGTCCCTTGTCTAAACATCAAAAACAGATTCATTTCTGTTAAATTTCATTTTAAAAAGATCTGTAGTCATGATCAGTTATTTCCCCTGCTGTGAAGATTATGGATGAATTCAGAGAGGGTGCAGAGGAGTCACTCTGTCAGTAGGTAACACTTCATTCAGTTACATGTCAGACTGACATCGGCTTTGATCAGCGTAATATGATTTCTATTATCCCTGAAACCTTTAGCCTAATAAATCATTGTCATAGTTCAAAGTTCATAGTTCAAACAGTATTTGGGCTTATTAAATAATGAATTTGCAATCAGATTATCAGTGATTATAAATGCAAATAATGAACAGCCTAAATAAAGTCAACACATATGCAGGTTGGTATGGTGTTAACCCTCTAGACCCCATAGCGGCCGCGGACGGCCTTTGTAATTAAGCAGCACACAGTCTAAACACAGAGTGCAGCCCGTTCTTGTGTTTGTCAAACAGCATACAGAGAAAACACTGTTACTGTGTGTTTTATTTGAATTAATACAGTGCACATGTTTACAGACACAAACAGCTGTTAAAAATAACTGACAGCTGATCCAGCACTGATCAGCTGACGCCGTCATCACAAATGGACATCACTTCAGGTGACGTGATCTTATCACTTATCACTTGTTTCCTCTCTCCTTGCTTGGTTTCCTCACGTCTCTCCAAGAATCCTGAACGGGAGGAATAAGACGCAAGGAAAAGACACAAGTGAGGGATACAGATTCAATTTAAGAGACTTGAGAAGCAGCCAGTGTCCACATTTAAGAAATATATTCAGGACAGCACTCAAATTATCTGAACATTCAAAATTATGTTCACTAAAAGTCCCGACTCCAAATGTAAGGTTTTCAGCTATGTAGCTTGATTAGCGCTGTGGGCATTAGTAAGCATGTACAGGTGAGTTTATCTCCTTCACACTCCTGTTTGTTATGTCATAATACCCTAGTATACGTACACCAAACTGACTTGAGTTACCAAAATCAGCTTTATTTTCTGTTTTGTTTTGTTGTCATTTTTACTACCAGCAGTCATTATAGGTAAGGCCGCTGATACAGTTACTTTTTACCCAGAGAAAGATCAACCTGTTTCACCGCCTATCAGTTCTTGCTCCTAAACAGTAGCCTACAACAAAGTGCCTCATGCACTGGATTATGACTCACACACTGAGTGGGAACGCTCCTGGAAGTCCGTGAGTGTGGAGATTGTGATTGGGTCTTTCAATCGGAAGGTTGGAGGAGATCAATCGGAGATCTCCAGCTCCCTCAGGCTACATGTTGAAGTGTCCTTAGGCAAGACGCTGAACCCCAAATTGCTCCCGGCGGCAGAGCCATCGGGTATGAATGTGATATCTGATTGACAGTTGGGCACTTTACGTAGCAGCCTCTGCCAACAGTGTATGAATGTGTGTGTGAATGGGTGAATGTGACATGTAGTGTAAAAGCAGCTTTGAGTGGTCCCAAAGACTAGAAAAGTGCTATATAAGTACAGTCCATTTACCATTTACCTTGCCTTGTTTCACCCGTGCATCATTCGCCTCAGCTCCCCAGTTTATTATGTCGGAGCGTTTCCTTCTCTCTGTGGCAGTTCATCTGTGTACCATGTTATAAGTGTTTTTTGGACCTTTGCTTGATTTTTGGACTTTTGGTTTCTGCCTGCTGCTTTGTTCGGTTGCAGCTCTGCGAGTTACACACTCTGGGGTGTGTCTCCTGGCATCATTAGGCTGCTTTTTGTGGCAATTCCGGTAATGCCAGAAGATGAGGGCATGCTCTGCGCTACCTCCATGCCTGCTTCACCTCAGGGAGTTTTGGCAGATGGTCTGCTTTCAGTTTCTTCAGCAGAAAATGGTTTGCTTCTCCAACTTGCCAAATTTGGTTTTTAAAAATAGCAATGCACCATGCGCAGCTGGCTTTAAGGGAATGTGAAATGACCTTCAATTGGCTGAATTAATATATCCCCAAAAAGTGAACTGGTCGAGTAAGAGACTAAATACGACCCCTTTATGCTTCTATGCAAACAGATTCTGCGCTGTTTAACCAGCAGATGTGAATTTGGACAGCCCTAAATGTGATTCAGCCATGCACTGCAGATTGTTAAAATAGGACTCAAAGAGTCAGCAGTATGTGAACTTGAGCATGCTAACAATGACAATATGCTGATGTTTTGAAGGTTTGGTATGCTAGCTTTATAACACTGAACACAGAGTATGACTGAGGCTGATGACAATGATTTTTTGGGTATTTGGTAAAATTATCAGACACATTAAAATTTGACTTAATGAAAGGACTAGAGCAGAGGTCTCCACTCCTGCTCCTGGAGAGCTACCTTCCTGCATGTTTTAGGTTTCTCCGTTCTCGAACACACCTGATTCGAATGTTTTGCTCATTATCAATCCCCTGAGATGCTTCAGTTGGTTGATAATGATAATGAGTGCTGCTGGCACTCGATGGAAAGCTGGTTTCCAAAAGTTTACCAAAGGCAGTGAGACTGATCTTCTGAAGAACGAGTGTGCCTGTGTTTTCATGGCCATCCATCCAAATGTTATTAACGTTCGTGTAGTGTCATGTTGTTGCTGCTTCCTGTAGCATCTGTGAGGGAACACAAAAGTTCCTGCAAAAGAAATTAAGAATAAAATTCTTCTAGTAATGAACATTATGTCTCCATTAACGAGGCAAAACATCAACCTACTCCCCTGTTACAAGCTCCATATAAACACCTGAACTATTAAGTATCGCCACAAAGTACCACTTTGAGTTTAGCACATCACTGACATTCTGTCTTCCTATTTGCTTTCAGCGCCTCGCTCACAGGATAAGATACTATTCTCTCTGGATCTCTCCTGAGAAACGTGGGTCTACAGCAGGCTCAGAGGTCAGCTACAGAACTCGATGTGTTTCTCAAGGATGCCTGGGCTGAGGGGAAGTGGATTTAACCCAGCTCCCTTGTATTGGTTTAATGTCTTTAATTAATTAACCCTTCTTTGATTTTCCGTGTCTTTTGTTGTCTGATGAGCAGATTGTGTTTCACCTGTTTGCAACTCAATATTTATATACTCTATAAATACACTCGCCCTGAGTTGACTTGAAAGATGGACTGTTCAAATCAGCAGTGGAGCCGATGTCTGCAGACCATTGATGATCAATCGTACCTGGGGACACTGGTTTCCATGGAAACTCTACCCTCATTATAAAGGATTGGCAAGGGTTACAGCAGAGAAATTCTAAAGAGAACCAGAGAAACAACAGAACCAAACCAGAGAATGAGCAGAGCAAAGCTAAAAGAACAAGCAGATGGAAAACAATATCTAAACACAAGGAAACATCTTTTATCCTAACATCTTTTCATACTGAGCTATCTATTTCCCCAAACCAGCCAGAACAGCTTCAAACACACACTGACATCACCTCTGATGTTTCTTGTGCTCTGAAATATCAACACTTGCTTTGATAATGAAGGTATAAAGAACTCCACCCTGAAGCCTAAGCACTGAACCCTCATGGACTTTACTGACGTCAGACGTGCAGGGAGAGACTTCAGCACCCAGCAGCACCGGACAGCGCCCAGCAACAACAACACAAAACATCCAAAATGACAAGTGCATTGTGCACTGGTAATGTTTCAGTAGTAATGGCTATCACAATGTCAGAAATCAAATTAATAATGAGGAGAAGTGCAGCCTGTTAACTGTGCACACACATCACAATCTTTGTGATCACATTTGAATTGTAAACAAAAGTACATGCATCCCACTTTGCATGAAATGTAACTGATTAAATGTCTATCAGAAATAAAATGAATGAATATAACAGCCTAAGTGCAGCCAGTGTGTACAAACAGCCTGTCTATTAACTGCACACACAAACTAATAACTAAAATAAATATCATGATCTTAGTCATATTTGTATTGTAAGCAAAGACACATGCACCGCCCTGCTCGTTTTTGCCATGAGTAAAACTCCAAACTCAACAACAATAACAACGATATCTGAATAATTCCATCAAAATCCTACCTCATGTTGTCGTGCTGTTGGTACACCAGATGTTTAATGTGCAACTCTATTTTTCTCTTTTTCGCTTTCGACACTTCACTATCTAGCCTTTAGGCGTTAAACATTTACGTTGCTATGGCAACCAGTCAGACCAAACCATTTTATATATAATAGGTGAGAGAAAATTGTTGACCATCACTCATTCATCGAAAATTGTAAAATAGAAAAATTACGCAACTACTGTAAATGCTCTGTTTTGTTTAGACAACGGGCTCCTGAAAAGAAAGAAGTTGTGCGACCGATATGAAGTGGGGTTCAGTGGGGACTTAATGCATTGTTGCACCAAAGCTTCCAAGTAAAAACACCTTGTTAAGTACCAAATAGCCGATTAGGTAAGAAATGCATTGACTGGATTGAACTTGCAGATACACCTGCTGCATTTGTCTTTCTCTTGCAAGCAATTGTAACTGTAAGTAGAGAGTATTTTTTATCTCAGTTAAAGGCCATTAACAGTGTATTTAAACTTAGAGCAAGGTGGGTCACTAGAGCTGTCTTTACACAGCTACACTTGACATGAGGCCAAATCTATTGTGGATGAAATTATACTAACAATAAGAGCATAATTTTCAGTCTAAAGGAGAGATGAGCACAGAGCCATCCCTCTACTCTGCATAACAGCCCAAGCAGAACCAGATGTATTCAAGCAACACTCCCTCACCTTTCCACAAGAGCTTCTTCATTATCACTGAGGTGAGTGATCCACAAATGATTTACATATTTGTACAGAAGAGTGAAAAGCATATACCAAGTATACTACTGTTGAACACCATTATTATATGCACATAAATCTGGTATTCTTAACTCTTAAGCAGAGTAAAGACAATGAAACCTAGCAAATATATAGTGAGCTAACAAACCTCTGTCTATTGGCAATTAACAGCAGATCCCTGTGCACTTTGGTTCATTTAGCAGCCGGATATTGTTTTATTTGCTGTGCAGTGAGGTGCTGAATAAGACATGAAAACACAAAAACAAAATCATAGTACTTTAGGAATAAGCGTAGGCATCAGTGGTGAGCTCTTTCTGTTTATTTCCATTTAATGCTTCCTTATTTGTGTCTGCCAGATAGCAGTGTTAACAGCTGAAAAGACATAACACACTTTGTCTGTTTTAAACTGTGTGGGAGTCTGCATAGGAATAATTGGAGTCAGCCGGATTGCTCAACGTCCAGTTTGGCTTTTTTGACACCAAGACAAACTCTTAAATAAAATGCAGATGAGAAACACATTTCGTCAACTTCTTTAAGTTTGAATAAATGTTGCATCTGTCTCAAAAGTCTTTCTGGAACTCTATTACAAGCACAAACAGAAAGAACAGATGCATGTAAGAACAGCTGCGTATGTCCAATCATATTTACTGTCATCTCATTTGCACAACAGGGACAGTCTCAGCTGATTTCTTTAACATCATCAAGCACTTTATACAATGAGTTCATTACACTGAGCACTCAAGCAAACCCTGTCTAAGTTGTGTAAATTGTGTAAAACTGTGTGTGCAGACTCGATCATAATGCCTGAATGTTTCTGTGGGCTGCTGTGTTTTTGTATGAATGCGTTTGCTTATTTTGCATGATGCAATCAGACAGAATTAAACAGAAGGAGACAGATAATGGGACATTTAATTTAGAAAATGATGTGACCGTGAGTGTGTGTGTTTGGTTCTGCGTGCACATGAATCCTCCTGTGATTGTTGTAAATGGGAAGCAGGGGGGTCATTATGTTGTAGAAAACATCTGCGTCGCTGCTCCTTTTTTTCTCAATGTCCAATTATAATAATCACCATAGACCATGCAGACACATGCACATACACACTCTTCCGACTGAATGCACATTAGTTACAGCTCTAATTAAAGTTACTGAGAGACAGCAGCAACACAAGAACTTCTCTGTGTCTTTTCCTCCACCAAATCACTTCATGAGTACATCTGTAATATTTACTGTGAAGTAAGGACACAGTACGAGGTAAAATAAACTCTGTCCATTCAATCATTGTGTAATGACCCTATATTTATCTACACTCTAAGTATGCCAATAACCAAATAATGCCTGCCCACTTCTGCAATGTGTCTGAAACCTGCAGCCTCGTTACAGAAAGGTGTTTGAAGAGGGGGTCAAAGGGCAGCTGTGCACTTGGGCTGTTTTTTGATTAAAAATATGATTAAAACGATAAAGGGATCCATACAGAAACAATTTAAGTTAATAATCTAAGATTTTCATTTAAATAAATGTCTATTCAGTCACTACCAATCACAGAATGAGGTAACACAATGGTGATGAGCCTATGGCCCACTGATGAAAGCCTTTGCATTTGCAGTATTACAGACTGGGTGTCTGTGGCGACTTTCTTGGAAAAATCACAAGTTGCGCCCAGTTAGTGACGCGTTTTCCACCAGCCAGTAGTGGTTGGTCTGCCAGAGAGGGTAGGCAAAGAGAAAGCTGAGATCTTTGAGATGATAACTTTCTTTTTTGATATATTCTTTTGATATGATTAGACGTGGTCCTACAGTGTCTATTATCAGAACTGCTTCTGTAGCAGTGCTCTGTTATTTCTGAATAGCAGACCGCTGCTACAAAATAGCAGACTGTTGAATGCTCTCATTGACCAATCAGAATCGAATATTTAACAAAGTTGTGTAATCATGCTTGTTATTATAATGTTGATGAAGAAATGTTATCAAACCATAAGGCCTTCCGAGCTTAAGAATACATTTATGCAACCCATTTACATCATGGCCGAAATCAGCTGCAATAATTAGTCAGTCCCCTGAGCATTTTCAATTTACTCTTTCTTTTCTCTGTGTTTTTTTTTCTTCTGTTTTTTTTAACATTATTGCCAATCCATTCAATGGCAATGACGGGCTGTTTAAAATGGGATTATTCATGTCTTATAACTGATAACTCTAAAAAGAAATCTGCACATGGAAACTAAAGTATAGCTGGAAGATCATGGTCATAGCTGACTGTAAGTGTAAGTCTTGTGGCAGTGACCTGCATGATGTTTGGAAAGCAGATGTTGAGGTGTGTTATTGAGGCCTGACAGAGGATTTCTTTTCTGATGTGAACTTCTTTAAATATCTAAGTATACACAGTACATACATTATTATTGAATTATGTCAACATATAACTACTATTTGGCTTAATGGATACGTTCTACACAGGGCAACAACATTTATAGGCTGTGATTTAGCTTCTGTAAATACCATTGGGGGGGCAGCATTGTGTATTTTCGGGAACTTATTTAATCTAGTTTCATTATAAACAAAATAAGACACCTAAGCTGCCTTCATGAGGTGCTCTGCACGCAAATGATTGAGGGGCTCCAGGTTCCCATAAATATATTCACAAAACAAATCAATTGAACGCCGGGCGGTAATGATGATAATAACCCGAGATGAAAGGAACCTGCTAGCTTGGTAATAGCTGCAACATTAACAACAGTATAGGAGAATGAGAACACTAAAACCTGGGTAGACAGACTGCATCGTCTGCTCTATTTGACAGTAAGTGCTCATACTGAAAGAAAGTCATTGTTCAGCTCTATTACAAAGCTCAGTCATCAGTGCTGCCCTCTGTCATACATGTACACCAGTGTTCTCACACAGAGAGAGACCCCTGACTGTTTCCATCTTCAGTGCTGAGCATATATTACTATAGACGTATCAACTGCACTGCACTTGGCAGAGATCACTTGTCCGTCAAAGCAAACTTTCTCCATATATTCATGATCTTTGGTTGTTTATGCTCACTTACTATGGAGTAAGATAGCTATCAAAAAGATGTGTGCATGATTCTAACCATTCGTATTCATAATGTTAAACATTTGTATGTCAATAAAATTGTTGTACACAAAATTCTGCTGTCATATACGTGAGTCTGAGAAATTGTTCAGGTTAGGATTGTTTTTATGTGAGTATGAATCTAAAAGCTGTGAGTGCAAAGTCTTGTGAATACAAGTCTTATTTCTACGACTACGAAGTCTTCACTGTGAACATGAATTCAAGTTTGTGGGTACGAGTAGAAAAGTGTTGAAATGACGTCACGTAGGTCACAGGGAAAAGTAATCGAACCGCGATTCCATCAAACGTGCATCCGCCAAAGCCAAAGATGGCTGACAGCAGTGGACCGGGTGGAGCTGCCAGCTCAGGTGAAGCATCACAGGTAAAGTCAACAACGTGTATATCCAATATTTATTTCATAAAATTGTACTATTTTAAATAGGATACAGTTCATGGACTTACAGACTTACTGCTTTAGCTTGCAAGCTACCGACAGGCCGGTTAGTGCTAGCATTACTAGCATTAGAAGTTGGCTTGTGCTAGTTAATTAGCACTGACCTGCAAAATATGAAATAATTAATTTGAGACATAATGTTGATCAAAATACAACTTTTGTCGATTTATAAATTGTGTCATTTGGCGTATAAATCTGTCCATCGTATAAGTCCGGTCTCTCTTCCTCTTTGCTAATCCTCCTCTCGGCCATGTGCATTTGTTTACAACGGCGGGAAATCAATCAGTGGATCGATGGATTATCATACACACATTATGACGTGTATATTTGTGTAGTCTTATCTGTCATAAACAAGAGATTACGGGTTATGGGGCGCGTTTGTGTCGCGGTGCCGCAGAGACGAGAGCTGGGACACCGGGTCGGAGGCTCCATTCTCCATGTAACAAGTTACAAGCCATTTATTTAACCAGCACTATTACTCTGAAGCTGTTTTAATTAAGGTAAAAATGAACCATAAGGCAAATATCCCGTGCTCCTCTGATCAGAGCGGCGTCCCTAGCAACGGTCTGTTATACAGAAATAACAGACCGTAAAATGCAGCGTTTGACAACATTCAATAGAACCCTATAATGATAATTATTATTTGCCTGCAGTCAGTTGCTTGAGATCAGACGCACAAGTGTGGTTTGCATGGGTCCAGACTGGCTTGCTGTTTGGAGTGGATGCTGACCCAAGCTCAGACTTTAAGAAGAAGTTAGTTTGCAGGCATTCTGTACAATCGTGAAAAATTCCCATGTCTGTAACATTAGCTATTCAATTTTGTCTTTTTTCTCACTCAGGTCCAATTAAGAGACATCATCAACACAGCACAAAATTTGGTGTTGATGTTAAGTAACAGTGTACCAGCGAATGTCAGGCCAGTCAGACAGGAAAATACAGGAGAAGCTGCTGTCGTACAGGGAGCACAGTCAGTTCCAACAGTGAGGCATCAGCAGGCAGTGCAACAACTTATAAGATCTCAGAACAATGGCCCTGGACTGTCAGTGAAACAAGAAATGGCGCGGTAGGGTACATGGGTCATGTTTTGCACTCCCAGTGCAGGCACATTTGGACTAACTAGGTCCCTGATTCTGATTTAAGCAGAAGGCAGAGAAACAGCTGCAGATGTTTTAAATTCTATTATTTACCTTAGTATATTTTCTGGAGCTTCAGACCATCACCATGTAAACTATTGCATGAAACAAATTAAACACATTTACATAAGCTAACATAATCATTTAGAATGTAGACGTCTTCTGAGTTAGGTTGTTTTTTGTTGATGGAATATAAACGATGAGAATAACAGTATGCCATCTTTTTAGGTCTTTTCCAGGATTTTTTCAAAAGGAGGCAAGAGGCAAAAGGCGTTTTGCACCATATAGGACAAGACTTAGACTCAACTTTATTGATCCCTTTGGGATGACTCCCTCTGGGAAATTCAGTCTCCAGCAGCTTATACAGTACAATACAATAGGAAAGAATCAGCACACAGAGGGTAAAAAATAAAGATCAAAATATATATATCTATCTATATAGATATATGTATAAAAAGTACAAAATTAGATAACAAAATATATAAAATATAAACTCTTAGAAAATATACAAGTAAACAGTGGGTTATTGACCTGGTATTTAGTTCGATTAAACTAAATTAGGTTATTGCACTGTGGTATTAGGTTATTGCACTGTGGTGAGAGATTATTGCACATTGACAGATTTTTATTGCACATATGACCCTTTGAGAAATAAATAAATATTACTATTGAATAAAAGAAGATAACTACTATTAACTTTGTGAGGTGAATTAGTGGCTACCGCTTGTGAGAGAGTCTGTCCCTGTTACCTCCTCCCCCTAAGTGAGGAGTTGTACAGCCTGATGGCATGAGGGACAAAGGAGTTCTTCAGTCGGTTAGTCCTGCACTTTGGAAGGAGCAGTCTCTCACTGAACAGGCTCCTCTGGTTGCTGATGACGGTGTGCAGAGGGTGGCTGGCATTGTCCATAATGTCCAACAGTTTGTTCAGTGTCCTTGTCTCTGCCACCGTCACCAGAGGGTCCAGCTTCATGCCGATCACAGAGCCGGCTCGCCTGATCAGTTTATCCAGTCTGGATGTGTCCTTCTTGGATGTGCTGCCTCCCCAGCACACTACAGTGTAAAAGAGGACACTGGCAACCACAGACTGGTAAAACATCCGCAGCAGTTTGCTGCAGATGTTAAAAGACCGCAGTCTCCTTAGGAAGTACATCCTGCCTTGTGTCTTCCCGTACAGGTGGCTGGTGTGTGTTGACCAGTCCAGTTTGTTGTCCAGACACAGCCCGAGGTATTTGTAGGAGTCCACACTCTCCACCTCAGCTCCCTCTAGTAGGACTGGTCTCGGCTTCGGTCTGGACCTCCCAAAGTCTATGACCAGCTCCTTTGTCTTAGAGGTGTTGAGCTCTAGGTGGTTTGTGCGGCACCAAGCAGCAAAGTCCCCCACCAGACTCCGATACTCCTCCTCTCTGTCGTCCCTGATGCATCCAACGATGGCTGTGTCATCGGCGTACTTCTGTATGTGACACAGCTCTGAGTTGTGACAGAAGTCCGAGGTGTACAGGGTGAAGAGAAGAGGGGCCAGCACTGTGCCCTGGGGGGCTCCAGTGCTGCTGACCACAGTGTCAGACGTGGTGTCCTTCAGCCTGACGTACTGTGGCCTGTCGGTGAGGTAGTTGGATATCCAGGCCACCAGGTGGGGGTCCACTCCCATCCGGTTCAATTTATCTCGAAGCATAGGGGGGTGAATGGTATTAAAGGCGCTGGAGAAGTCCAAGAAGAGAATCCTCGCTGTGCCTCTCCCCTTATCCAGATGGGAGTGGACTTGGTGTAGTAGGTAGAGGATGGCATCCTCCACACCAACACCTGGCTGGTAGGCGAACTGCAGGCGGTCCTGGGCGTGCTGCACCTGGGGTCTGAGGAGGCTGAGGAAGAGCCGCTCCAACGTCTTCATCAGGTGTGAAGTGAGTGCCACCGGCCGGAAATCATTCAGCTCACTGGGCCGGTTCTTTTTAGGAACCGGGACGATGCAGGATGTCTTCCAGAGGGTGGGCACTCTCCCTAGCTGCAGGCTGAGGTTGAAGATCCGTTGTAGTGGTTCCCCCAGTTCTGCAGCGCAGGTCTTCAGAAGTCTTGGACACACCTTGTCCGGGCCTGCTGCTTTCCTGGGTCGGAGCTTCCTCAGCTGTCCTCTGACCTGGTCTGTGGTGATGTGAGGTGGAGATTGTGTTGAGGTGTGGGGGGAGGGGGAGGAGGAGGGAGGTGCTGTGGTGTCTGGGGGGAGGTGTGTTGTGGGAAGAAGGAGAGATGGCTGCAGTGAGGGTGGGGGTGGGGGGGGCATGGGCTGGTTGAACCTGTTGAAAAAGTCATTCAGTTCGTTCGCCCTCTCCACTGTCCCCCCCACGGCTCTGGTCTTTGTGTTGTGACCTGTGATGGTCCTCACACCTTCCCAGACCTCCCTCAAGTTGTTCTCCTTCAGCTTCTGCTCCACCTTTCTCCTGTAGCTGTCCTTAGCTTCCCTCACACGGTGTTTCACCTCCTGCTGTGCTGCCTTCATGGCCTCCCTGTCTCTGCTCCTGAAGGCAGCCTTCTTCATGTTGAGGACAGCTTTGACTTCCCGCGTTACCCATGGCTTGTTATTAGGGTAACAGCGGACAGTCTTAACAGGGGAGACAGCGTCTGCACAGAAGTTCAGGTAATCTGTCAGACAGTGTGTCAGCCCCTCGATGTCCTCATCATGCTGGTTGATCAGCACATCCCAGTCTGTGGTGTTGTAACAGTCTCTCAGGGCACTTTCCATCTCAGGGGACCATCTCCTGCTGGAGCGAGTTGTTACCGGCTGCTTTCGGACCAGGGGGGTGTACAGTGGCTGTAGGTGAACCAGGTTGTGATCAGACTTCCCCAGTGGGGGGAGGGGTGTGACTCTGTATGCATCCCTCACATTAGCATACAGCACATCAATTGTCCTGTTGTTCCTTGTAGGACAGTCAACAACCTGGTGGAAAACAGCCAAAGTAGAGTCCAAAGTTGCATGGTTGAAGTCCCCAGAAATGATCATGAAAGCCTCGGGCTGCGTCCGCTCTCGGAGGGATGTAAACACAGATGGTGATCACGTGACTGAACTCCCTCTGCAGATAATATGGCCGCAAGCTAACAGCTAGCAGCTTGAGGTCCCGGCAACACCACACCGTCTTCACAGAGATATGTCCTGGGTTACACCAGCGGTTGTTCACATACATGATGAGTCCCCCACCTTTGCTTTTCCCGCTCGCTTTCGTGTCTCTGTCGGCTCTCACAGCAGTGAATCCCAGCAGGTCCACGTTAGCATCCGGTACGAGGTGGTTCAGCCATGTCTCCGTGAAGATGAGCAAGCTGCTCTCCCTGTAGATCCGCTGGTTGTTCAGTGCGGACAGCTCGTCGATCTTGTTCGGCAGCGAGTTCACGTTCCCCATGATTACGGAGGGAATCGTCGGTTTGTAGCGCCTCCGGTTGTCCGCTAGCTTAGCCTTTAGCTTAGCCCCGGCTTTGCAGCCCCTGGTTCTCCTCCTCAGCTCCGCCGGGATGGGGTGTCGTGTCCCGGCTCGTCCCTTTGTTCGTAGAGCCAGCATTTTCTCTCTTGAATAAGTGAGAAAACTGGCTCCTGGTCGCATATTAAAGTTAAAAATATCCATGGGATAAATAAAAAAAAAAATAAAAAAAAGCACACAATCTCTTCGCAAGAAGAGCAGAAAGTGAAAAGAGCGATTAAAGAGTTAAAAGAGCTAAATAACTGAAGAGCTACTGGAGAGGCAGCCGTCTCCCACAGCGCTCAACTACTTACAGAATCTGGGAAGAGTTTTTTGGTGAGCTTTTTTCTTCTTATGAGCAAACAATATGAAAAAACACCAAAAGGAGAAGAGGAACTGCCACTCATGCTGGCTGGCCTTGGAAAACGTTCACTTACCATGTCTGAAAACATGACACATTCAGAGGTATGCTACCATTCATTTACTGCCTTGTGTCAAGTCATGTCTCAAGAGAAAAACACCCATCTTAGAATTCATCTTGATGCATGATTTAATTAATATTTGCATGATGAAATACACAGTAGTTCATAAATATATGTCATTGCAATAAAGCTTTAACTATGCTTTTGTCTCTTAAGTTTTCAGAGTTGCTTGTGAGTGCATATCCAAGATTGGCAAATATCTGTGGTAGCTGGATGCTGCACAAGCCCACAGGTATGTAGGCGTATACACTGGATTAATGTTGTTTCAAAATACTCTCTATATTAGAAGTTACTGTATATTCAGGTTTGTTTAGTATCTATAATTTTTCAATTTTAGCTGGGGGTGGGCGGCAGAGCTTGGTCGTTATCCCTCCAGATCTCAATCAATCAATCAATCAAATTTTATTAGTATAGCGCCAAATCATAACCAGGGTCATCTCGAGACACTTTACAGAAAGAGCAGGTCTAGACCGACTCTTTGTTAAGTTATTTAAAGAGAGGCCCAACATGAATCACCATGAGTAGCACTTAGCAATTCGGCACATTGGCAGAAAAACTTCCTCTTAACAGGCAGAAACCTCGAGCAGAACCAGACTCATGTTGAACAGCCATCTGCCTCGACTGGATGGGCCGAACATGGGATAGAAGGAGATGCAGGATAGAGACAGGCAAAGAGAGCAACAACAACATATGTTCTTGTTACAACAACAACATATGTCCTTGTTACATGAACAACAACAGACACATACTTATGGTTACAATGCCAATAATAGTGGTAGACTAGGGTGAAGATTAGCAAAATAAATAAATAAATAAATAAATGAATTAGCGAGAGAAGCAGAGTAATGATAAAGGCTGAGGTAATCGTAATTGTAACAGTTGAAGTCAACAGGTCTACTATTAGCATTAGCAGTAACAATAATGATACTATGGGGAAGGCTGATGAGATCTACATCTACATGGATACACTGGCCAGCAGCTAAAAGCAGAGAGCGGGAATGGAAAATACACACTGTACATTTCTCCTTTACGAGGAGAACTTGATACAATTCCATTACCACCCGAAGCAAAGGAGTTTGAGAACATGCCCAAAGCCCAGTGTACAACCTGCAAGAAAATGGTTCCACTTCAGATTCTTCCAGTACACATCAAGGACTGCAAGACAGAACTTGTGGATTTGTCCTATTCTGCTGAAGAGGTATGTCAAAGTTTTAGTTTTTCAGGCTTTATTTCACAGCTGTTTATACTGAAAAATTAGATGTTATTCTGTATTATCCTCTAAACACTTACGTATTATTATTGTTTTTCTCCCCCAGGAAAGCTGCAACGAACATGAAGATGAATTCCCAGATTCCATTTGCAACCAGACAGACAAGGTGAAATTATTTGTGCCTTCCTGGTAAATTAAGATATTAATCTCTGGAATAATGTAAAATTTTATTCACATGCCTTGTGAATTCTATTTTAAGACAGCAGAGTGTCCTTCGTGCAACAATGCATTTCAAGTTGACATAATTGAGATCCATGCAGCCACATGCGGATTACGGTAATATTAATGATTTTAGTGTAACTTTTTTAATGTATACCTACGTTCATTTGACAAATTACATATAAGGAGATTGCCTTGCAAAATTTGATATGTATGCAAGTGTTTACGTCAAGATAATTTAGGACAAGCTGTTTTCTTTATGTGTACAGACCTTCAGATAATGACGGCCATGAGTCAAGTGGATCAGTACCAGTCAGTCAAATCAGTACCTTTCAAAGGTAATATTGTACATTAGGTAATTATGGTGGCAAATTATGTCATCTGGATAATATACACTTTGAAGAGATACTGCAGTATCAATCATCTTTTTCCTGTTGAAAAGCTTTGTAATATGTGTGCAGTGTGACCACAGAGAAATGTGGTAATCCAAAAACATGGTATGTTTGTGACATATTTTGCTCTTATCTTGACTTACGTGAGGCCTGCTCTCACCCCTTAGAATTTCACCAGAATAGGAGGTGGGGCAATTGTTGTACCACGCCACACCCTAACCAGAATAATTGTAGCAAACAGCTATGAAATTATACAGACAGTATAACCATGTCTAATTTAGTTTTTTATTCAAATGCTCAGTGTTGAACAAGAAATAAATAAGTAAATAAAGCATTCAGAAAAGACATGTTGGTGTCTATTTTAATGTTTAATTTTGTCTTTTGTTTTTAATTCCAGTTCTGAGGAAATCTTGGATTGGATCACTTGTCAAATTAATGAAACAAACACATTTTCCATCTGTGTGTCGCGAACTGACCTCTTCAGCAGAGGCATGAAACAGTGGCAACGGCAGAAGAAGACATCGCCCAAATGTAGACTTAAGGTCACATTCTGTGGCGGTCAGGCATCGATACTGGGGCCCTTAGGCCACACAGGTACAAATGTTTGTCAATATTTCATTTCACAATAAGAGAAAATTTGTGCACATCAAATTCTTACAAGGCCAGGTGCAGGATAAAAGATAATAGAAAACAAAAAGGAAAGGAATTATCCGCACACTGGATATAGTTCCAAGAATTGTTATTGGACTGATGTGTGGATTTCTTCTCCTTCCTGTTTGTCCATATTTGTCAAATCAGACACACTTGACACACTGTCAACATCAACAGGGGGCCTCTGGTGGTGTAGTGGGCTCAAATGCTAATTAAATGGGGAAAATAAGAGAGACAGATCAAAAACAGACTCTTTCTTGGAGGGTCAGATAAGAAAGGGAAGAATCCTGTTTATTGTCTCAACAGTTTGGACTCTAACTACTTCAGGTGTGTAGTGTCTTATGTGTTTTCTTTTAGCATATTAATTGCAATACTACTTAACCCTGTTTTATATCATTGTAAATATATTCAGGCAGTTTATGCTGTGTTGTTTTGTTTTGGTTAGGAGTGCATGAGAGCTCATGGCAGCTAGCCTGGCACAAGGCGGACCTTGTCCTAACTTAATGCGCGAGTGGTGCTTCAGATATCTCTGCTCCAGTGACTCTGACAGCATACAAGTGTCTGCCAGTGATGTAACAGATTTCGAACTGTCACAGCTTATTGAGAGGGTAAATACAATTTTATCAAAGTTAGTAATTGCAGTAACCTCATTATGATATAGCTTGCACAATTACTTTTTTGGTTTGTTGCCTTCAGAGAACAATGATACAATGCAACTTAATTTCACTTGACACCTACTCTGTTTTCAGATAAACAGCGCCAGTAATGACAACATCAGTGACCTGGTTGACGATACTGTGACCTGCGGATACACTGGAATCGTGCCTCTGGAAAAAAAAGACAGCATGATAAGGTATGTTGGTGACATTTTTGGTTTTCATTAAAGCAAGGGTGTATTGTACAAGAATTTGTGACTTTAGTTAGGCTACTTGTTTGGTCATGTCTAAAACATGGATTACAAGTAACATGGCATTAGTTTCATGCAAAGCTGTGTTGTTAAACTTCTTTACATGTCACCAAATAATAATAAATATATATATATATTTTTAAAGTAGTTTGGGCTATTTTTCCCTCTACATCCAACAGGTTTACCACTAAAGTATATTCTCCTGATGAAACATTTTGTCCATTAGAACTGTCGTACTTCACTCCACCATGAGAGTCATCCCAATGTTCGACCAGCTCACAAAAGGCCTGCAGCTGTATGACCTACCAAAAATCATGAAGACTCATCAAGACCTCTGCCTACCACTGTTTGTTCCAGGGGAAGATGATGAGGTATATTCCTACGTTTTAGAATGCTTTTAATTGAGCATGAATGTCTTTTGCAAGAATTACAATGTTTATGCAGACTGAAATGCACTTCCTTCTTCTTAAAGGCGGATGCAGCCTTCCTGCTGGAGAGGAGCCGCCCTGTCTTCAGTGAGATTGGTTCTGCCACGCACCAAAAGGAAGTAAACATCATTAACTTTCTCCAGGACTACCTTCAGGAAATTAAGGATTCTGGTATGTTTTAGCCAAGATAGGGTAATACAGAGATTCTTTTTTTCTGCTATCCTGCAGTACATTTTATATAGTGCAGTGTAACTGGTTAATTGATTCAAACTATACAACCCATTAAATCTAAGCGTTTTTGGAAACTTGATGTCACTATTTAAAATGAATGTAATTGATGAAATGTAATATTGTGACCTCTAGGATAACAGTTTCATTAAACAAGACATGGAGGGCTTACAGATGGATGACTTGCATAGTTATATTGACAATAACTTGAGGTATCTGAACAATTGCCACAACATAATGCCTGTCATCCAGTTACAACAAATGCAGCTTTTGTTAAAATCTCTATGTAGTTTCTACTTTGATTAATCAAATGTTCCTATACTCAAAAAGGTCAATATGATTAGCGTATATGTAAGGGATTTTATCAACTTGAAAACTAAAATGTATTGTTTTCAATTCAGACTAACATTGTGTTCATCTCTTCATTAAGAACAAGAGGGCCCCAGCAACAACATTACTCCAGAAGGCTTGACTGTAGGACGCATCATGCAGTGGATGACTGGACAACGACACAAGCCTGTTCTGCCAAGCGAAAAGAAGGACTTTGTCATAAATATGAAATTCCACCATGACTGTGACACACAACACACTGTTTGTTTTCCAACTGTAAGTGCCTGCAGTCGTACAGTCACATTCCCTTCAGCTCACCTGAAAACATACAGTGAATTCAAAAACATTTTGACACTAGCCATATGCCACGGGCAAACTTTTGACAGGGTGTAACCACTCAGTGTAAAGGAAAACAAGTAACTGCAACATGTCAGATCATATGTTTTATTCTTTTGTCATTTTTATGTGACAACTTCCTGTTTCAGTCAACTTTGTTTTCACTGTTACAAAACCATTGCTTTTCTGTTAATGGTTTACTCCAAACTCTTCGGAATACCCACAGTCATTTTGTTTTGGAGTCAAGTTTTGGAAAAGTCACAAATTTAATTCTGATGACTAATGGAAATTTCATGGGAAAGTTCTCAATAAAAATGTTTGGGACTCCCGTCTCATGTTAAATTGAACAGATGTCAGAGCAAGCCTTTTTTTGAAACAAGTAGACTGTCTGCAAATGTTTACCTTTAGTTTATACCATTACATCTTTTGCAAGGTTGTGTTACATCTCAGGCATTTCTTGTGTTGCCATTAGACTTTCAATACACTGAACCATTGTTATGTAAATGTCTCTGCCAAATGATTCTGATGAGGCCAAGGGATTTATCATGGACTGTACAGTTTCCATAATATACGGAGTCACAGGGCACTCAATTTCCTGGACTTGAACTCCATATGGTTCCTCGTGCACAGGATCAAACATCTCCCAGTCAGTTCCAAATAGCTCCATGTTCTGGGGAAGAGAAAAAAATCTTTTTAATATTATTTTGTGTGAAACAGCATTTGTTAGCCTCATAGAATAACTGCCTGAGTCATATTTTAAGGTTTTTAGCACAATAATGCACAGTGAATCAGCAGTGTTAGGGGAACTAGGTAGATATCACAATTTAGCCAAAATATGACTTAGGCAATTATGTTATAAGGCTAATAATGTAGAAATATTTTAAAAACATACCAAAGCACACACTGACCTACAGAGGCATAGTGCAGTGACAACAGAAAACATTTAACCAGAGAATAAAATGCATATAATGCTCAAGCAATCAGAACATGGAGTACATCTATCATAAACGTTGCTTTGCTGACTTGCTCTATTTGTGTGATCACTTCAATAAAGTATCACACACACTTACTTGTATATCATTTTTTCAACAACTTGCTCCTGAATTTTAATGTGACCCAAAACCCACAGCTGGTTTGGGGAGAGTCCACCTTCAGACCGTAAAGGATGGTTGTCCCAGCCTTCTGTGAAGGTGTGAAGGGCCTCTGCCAGACGCGGAAGGAAGACATAGTGGGCACAAAACAGATGAACAACATCTGCCAAATGCAACAGGCCATCTTCCTCGAGACTGTGAAGAACTTCATAGTAAAGGTGTGTCACGCTGGTCCAGACGTCTCGCCACAGGCGCTCTATTCCAGATCAGAAACAGGACTTATTCAGCTGAAAAGTAATAATTTAAATTGTCTGACTGAAAATACTTTACAACAATAATTTCCTATTTTACATCTTACTATTGATATACTGTTAATTATGTGAATGATTTATTGTAACCTCTGATTATGTACACTCCGCCCAGCTATGAAGCTTCCTCTTCCAGCGCCTTTAACAGTGAAACTGGTTTCAGCAATTGAGACATTTTCAACGCCTTCATCACCCCTGACCCTTGAAAATACATGTGAGAAATGTTCAGCCATATTCATCACAACAAAATATTCCATCGAATATTACTGAAATTAGTAATTTGGGCATGGAAACAATAGCACAAGTTTATATCATAGTTTACCTGGAAGGCCAGCCATAGTTTTCCACTGCCTTCAGAAAAAATGAATGAACAGTGTTTGAGTGGTTATTTGTTGCAGGTTCCAAATAGAAAATCTGTATAGAAAGACAGTATTTGAATCTGCAGAGGCAAAATATTACGGCCTACAACACATAAGATAAATAATCTTCATTGATCCCCAGGGGAAAATTCAGGAGTTATAGCAACAGCAGTAAAAGCAGGAACAGCAATAGATAAAAGTCAGGAACCATAAGCATAAAATAAAAAAAATAAATAGTAAAAGCTTTCTGACACATGACATCTGCACTATGTCCTTACATTTCTGGGTTAGCATATGTATTCTCTGGGTACAGGGTTTCCACAGTCATGACAGACATGATAAATAAAAGAAAATGTTTAGTAAAGTTCTGAATATACAATGTTTTAAAATGTTTATTCCCTGCTCTTCTCCTCCTGTACCTCCTACTTTGTCTCCTCCCACCTGCCTTCTTCGTCCTCCTGCTACTCTTGACCTCTCTTTAAACTCCTCCCTTTCTTCTCATTTTTTCTCCATATGATTGGCCAGTCAGTATTGCTCCCTATGATTGCCATCTGGGTCTATCTACTTAAAGTGATGGAGTAAAATATGATAAACGTTATGAAAAGTTATGAAAATTCATTGTTAATAATATGTGTGAACTGTGTGGGTAACACATATGCAGTTTATGAACAATGAATACATGAACACAAACATGTACAGAGATAATAAAGCTCTGTAATAAAAGGTGACCAACCTTTCTCGAGTACCCATCTATTGCACCAAATATGACAATGTTGTACCTTGAAAACAAAATATGAAATGACAATGAGCAGTCACCCCCCCCAAATAAATAAATATGGAAATAAATAGTAAATAAAAAGTCTTACCGTATAAGCTTATGGTTTGTGTCCACATGGATGAATGACAAAGGCCCCTGCACAAAGTATGTCCTCCTTACTATGCACCCCAGCCGTGTCATCCTTTCCAAAACTCCTGGAGCATCAACTCTGTGCATGGACTCCTTGATGCGATCCCATTGACTCTATGCCCATCTGCTTGCAGACAGCCTTTAATCATTCTATATCCTGCATTTGGCATCCTGCTTTTGATGGACTGCAAAGCATCATGCAATTCACTATCAGTTAAGCTGCTGTATGTAGACCTTGTGGACAACCAAAGTTCACACATACGCTGGAAGATTGTGCTTTGGCTGATACCCAATAGATTTGCGATGCAAGACACTGGTATGGGGACGTCGATGAGCCGGGACAGAAGCTCCCCAAAGAAAATGAACTTTGGTCGGCCTCGTCCTCCAGCTCTAATAAAAGCACAGGGACTGTCTTGGGAAACCACCTCGTGGATCTTACTTTGCAGGGATAAAAGACACTCCACAATTGCAGCTGGGATGTTTAAAGTACTGGAGGCAGAATAAATGCTTCTTGATTTACAATGTACTGTAAATAGTCCAAATTCAAGTGCGGTTGATTTAACACATCTGTAATCCTTGATTTCAGACGGTCCAATAACTGAGTAGCCACTGGTCCCTGTAAACAACAAAATACAAGTTTGATGCATTAAATACCACTGTTAACTTAGTCGTTTACCAACATACAGTACTCTTATCAATTCCACATAGGCTGGACAGACCTTCAAAATACTTTTGTATTTTTATCTGTTATTTCTGTATAACAGACCGTTGCTAGGGACGCCGCTCTGATCAGAGGAGCACGGGATATTTGCCTTATGGTTCATTTTTACCTTAATTAAAACAGCTTCAGAGTAATAGTGCTGGTTAAATAAATGGCTTGTAACTTGTTACATGGAGAATGGAGCCTCCGACCCGGTGTCCCAGCTCTCGTCTCTGCGGCACCGCGACACAAACGCGCCCCGTAACCCGTAATCTCTTGTTTATGACAGATAAGACTACACAAATATACACGTCATAATGTGTGTATGATAATCCATCGATCCACTGATTGATTTCCCGCTGTTGTAAACAAATGCACATGGCCGAGAGGAGGATTAGCAAAGAGGAAGAGAGACCGGACTTATACGATGGACAGATTTATACGCCAAATGACACAATTTATAAATCGACAAAAGTTGTATTTTGATCAACATTATGTCTCAAATTAATTATTTCATATTTTGCAGGTCAGTGCTAATTAACTAGCACAAGCCAACTTCTAATGCTAGTAATGCTAGCACTAACCGGCCTGTCGGTAGCTTGCAAGCTAAAGCAGTAAGTCTGTAAGTCCATGAACTGTATCCTATTTAAAATAGTACAATTTTATGAAATAAATATTGGATATACACATTGTTGACTTTACCTGTGATGCTTCACCTGAGCTGGCAGCTCCACCCGGTCCACTGCTGTCAGCCATCTTTGGCTTTGGCGGATGCACGTTTGATGGAATCGCGGTTCGATTACTTTTCCCTGTGACCTACGTGACGTCATTTCAACACTTTTCTACTCGTACCCACAAACTTGAATTCATGTTCACAGTGAAGACTTCGTAGTCGTAGAAATAAGACTTGTATTCACAAGACTTTGCACTCACAGCTTTTAGATTCATACTCACATAAAAACAATCCTAACCTGAACAATTTCTCAGACTCACGTATATGACAGCAGAATTTTTTGCACAACAATTTTATTGACATACAAATGTTTAACATTATGAATACGAATGGTTAGAATCATGCACAAATCTTTTTGATAGCTATCTTCCTCCATAACTTACCAGCAGAGAAGCTCAATATTTCAGAACTTCTCTCCAATCTGACAGACCCTCACTCGAGCTGTGTTTGATCCTTTGAATAAAATGAGCATGAGATCAGGTATTTGTGTTGTGATCCTCCTGATGCACCAGACCATCATCACCCTCATCATCACCCTCATCATCATCATTGATTCAACACAGCAAAAGACAGCAGCACAAATGCTTTATCAAAATGTAAATGTTCTGAAGATCATTATCTTAACCTTATCTCATCACAACAAGAAGCACCTCCAATTGTACTGAAGTCATCGCTTATTATTGCCGAATTTAATCTCTTAATTGCACAAAGATGGGAGAAATTTGGATGCTTTTTTCACCCCTATTAGGACTTAAATATATTAGGCGGGATTAATTTTTCTCATTTAAACCTGTCACGATGGGTTCAAACTATTAGCTTTGAAGCCATAAAAGATTAAAACAATCATTCTTAATCAGCATTGAACGGACTCCTGATCAGACTCTGGCTCAGCCATGTTCAGGCTGTAATGTTCCGAGTTTTACTTACTATTAAATTTGACCTGTTTGTCCTGTTTTGGTGGACAGCTCAAAAGATAACTCACTCAAACACATCATCATTTTCTGTTTAAATTGACTTGAAATGATGAAAACTTTAGTCGAAGTCGAGCAAGAAGAGTTCGTCCAGTTTTGGGAAGCGCAATATGGTTTAAACACCGCTCGCACTGTGCTGATCCTGCCAGCCCTGTCTTTCTACATGAGTTTTACATTAATAAAAGCCATACACAATTTGTATGTTATATGTTCTCTTTATAAATGCCATTTAGATTTATAATATACAAGACTGAATGAAGAGGCGTCTGGCAACTGGAAATAATAATTAGGCTGACAGAAATATACATTAATCACTCTTCACCTGGCTGTTTGCCATATCCAGGGGTAGTTTCTGGTCTTTGTTTTAAAGGTTTCTGTGGGTTGGTCTGAACAGAAAAGGATCTTATTTACATTAGAAACAGGACCTTAATTAACACACAGCGAAAACAACCGTATGAGCCGAGAACAAGAGATAGAGAGTGAGCAAGGGAGAGAGAGATCGCACCTGAATTACGTCCGTAACGTGATTATTTATTTATTTTTACTAACATATAAACTTATGGCCTGTAGGAGACTTATGACTATGTTTTTATTTCAAAGAATATTAAGCAGGAACCGCAATAAGGAGCCTGTGAGTGACTTTATTGATCAAATCACTTCCTGGAAAAGTTACAAATAACATTTAAAAAAACCACTATCCCTTCACACATTGGCAATATAAAATTATAAATATATGTAAAATCTTAATTTTCATTTGGTGCAACCTAGTTTGTCCATGAGGATTATTATCTAAACCTTGTCTGATAACAAAAAGCAGCACTTTCAGTCGTACTGAAGTCATAAAGTACTTCTGGGAAACTTTATCTCTTAATTGCTCAAAGATGAGACATTTTGAAGCTTTTTCCACCCCTATTAGGACATAAATATATTAGGCAGGATTCATTTTATTCTTATCCAAACCTGTCATTTTGGGTTCAAACTATTAGCTCTGAAGCCATAAAAGATTAAAACAATTATTCATAATCAGCATTGAACAGACGTCTAATCCTGATCAGAGTCGGACACAGCCAGTCAGCTAATATGCTGAGTAGCTGATAACCAGCTGTCTGGCAACTCTATATTTCCCACAGGCGATGATGAGTTAATTGCAGTTTTTTCTCACATTCACAAGTTTTGTAAAAAAAAAAAAAAAAGAAAGATGGATGCAAAACACTCTGGCAGCATTCATATCAGCTGGAAAACCCCTCCAGCTTAGCACATACATAGAGAGTAAACTCGACAGTGGCAACAAAGATGTTCCTCCTCTGCTGAGGCTTCTCAGTAAATCCTCCTTTTTTCTTGTCTGAGAGTGCATTACAGGTCAGTGTACAAAGCTTTTGCATGTAAGGCAATCCTGTCAAAATGTCTCTGCTACTGCTGACTTCCTGCTGGAGGCCTGGCAACACGGGGAAAAGAAGGATGTAATCTATTGCACATACAGAGTTAAGTCATGTAGTATGAAATGATCCACTGTGAATGCACATAATACGGATGGCTGCTTAAGTGGAAATATTATAATCTCACAACTCCTGCAGCTTTAGTTTCACATGGTGTTTCCTGTACTGTGAAAGCTTCATGACCACGACATAACCTAATGCTGCAACCCGCACTCTGTTACTTGTGGGAGCAGGAGTGTTTTTGAATCACTGCTTTTTGATAACATTTAGCTATGTTCAAACATTTCAGCTACTTTAGGTCATTTCATAGGCAGTAAATAATTAAGCACTACATCCAGTCCATTCTTGATATCTTTAAGATCTAAGTTTCTGTCTTTTTGGCGGCACCTATGGTGATATCCAGACAGTGCTGCATGTGTGACGTCCACGGTTGGCTCCGATGGTAACTCTTGATTTTCCTGGCTGACGGTCGCTTTCCTTTTTAGACTGTTTGCTTCATCTGAGCGCTGAGTTTGTTTCTTTTTCTTGGGATTTTCATTTATTGTTGAAGTTGTATCTGTAGTCATCCATCTTTTCTTTGTTTGTTCAGCCATAGTAGATTACTGTTTACTCGCATCACTTGCAGAGAGCGGAGAAGCAGCCGCTTAGCTCCGCCTACCCTCTCTGGCAGACCAACCACTGCTGGCTGATGGAAAACGCGTCACTAACTGGGCGCCGCCTGGGATTTTTTCCATGAAAGTCGCCACAGACACCCAGCCTGTAATAATACTATATACTGCAAAAGCTGAAGAACTTTAGGCCAATCAATATTTTAATTTGCAGCAATGTTGGCACACATGCAGGGCAGGAATAGTTTAACCACATTTTCTCTTAAAAGAATAAGCCTCTCTTTATCATGACATCTCAATGTGTATAATAGGCCTCTTTATCAGTCCATCACTTCCTGTCCTGACAGTGGAGCCTGCAAAGGAACCGGCCTGAGACTGAAGGTCTGCAGCCAGACCCCTCTCCAAATGATGCCACCTCACTTAAACTGCGCAACATGAAACAATGT
This sequence comes from Semicossyphus pulcher, assembly GCF_022749685.1. Lineage (NCBI taxonomy): Eukaryota > Metazoa > Chordata > Actinopteri > Labriformes > Labridae > Semicossyphus > Semicossyphus pulcher. The sequence continues at coordinate 34,462,390 of NW_027211693.1, read as the reverse complement.
GTTCATACAGTGTTCGCTAACTGTCGGTGTGGGTTGTGTGTGGGTTTGTTATGTGGTCGTGCATGTCCCATGTCCATTGTGTGTACGATCTGGAGTCAGTTTGGTAGGATTTGGGTATGAATAAATTATTGAATCTAAAATATAAATAAAAAAATAAATGTTATTTTTGATAATATTCATGTTATTTGCATGCAAAATAGGTCTACCCAACTCAATCACCATTGTGTTGCCTCATTCGGCAAAAATAGTGACTTAACACACATTTATTTAAATTAAAATCTTTGAGATTATCACTTTAAGTTTATGTCTTATATGTGCGGAGAATCAAGTCAGAAAGCTGGAGTTGCCCTTTCACACATGTAGAACACAACAGGATTCTCTGGGGGAGCAGGAGGCAGGACACAGCGTCAAACGTACACTGTGATTGTAAAATATGGTGTTTAAGCGATTCACCACACTGCAATAAAACGACTTATTCACAAGAAACATCGCGTTAGTGCTAGCTTCACAGTGGTGCATTCAGGCCCAGTCTGAACAATACTGCGGTCATAATAAAACCGGCCTCTTAAAGCTGGAGGACTAGAGTAGATGTGCTGAATACATCACAGAATTAAGGGACCTGTTCCTTTATACCCTTTATAGCCCAAGAGTGAACATTTAACACAATGACTCAAAATGTATCTATAAGCAACACATACATTAATGTGGCTGGTAAAGAAAGATGCTACAGCAATAAATGTTCTCATTTGATACAGAGGACTCATACAAAAATGGCAACATGACATCAGAATGCTACAGCTGGAGATGATCAAGGCTCTTGGCAAGCGGGTTTCTTTTTGTCACCTCCAGCAGGAAACGTACCTCCACTAAAACACTAACACAGCCCATCACCATCCTAACAGCCTGTGGATTAGAGTCGAGCCCTTTTCCTCAGAGTTGGTTAATACTTGTTCCAGCACGGTGAATTTCTGTCTATACCTATCTCATTGTACAGACGGCTAGCTGGTGGAAAGAGAGAGATAACAGAGAAGAAAAAAGAAGGATAGAGGCAAAGCGACTTTGAACCGTGGATGATGAGATTTTTAAAAGACACACAGTCAGACAAAGAGAGACAGACAGTTTGCCAGCCAGCCAGCCAGTCAGCCACGAGGGGCAGATGGGCTGTCTGATTGCAGCTTGCAACTAGTCACTGATAGCAATGAGAGAGGATGAAAGGGTAAAGCGCAGAGAGAGAAGTGATAGTGGGGATAAAACAAGAGAGTGTGGGAACAGAAAGCATGAGCGCAGACAGTAGAAAAGAGGAGAGAAGAGAGGGAGGGAGGGTTTGTTTGAAATATGGTGATGAAAGGAGACCAACAGGGGGACAAACAGAGAGGAAGAGGCAGTGCTAATTATACAGATAAATACGTGGGGCCTGTATATCTTTCCCTACGGTTAGATCTATGGCTATGTGTGTGTGCGTGTGCAGGATGTGCATGGGGCAGAAAGAACGATTAGGTGAGTATCTCTGAGATGGAGCCCAGAGGTAGAAGTAGAGACTTTGTTTTTTTTTGCTGTTCTGCTTAAAGGTAGCCGTGGATGCTAGCTACCACTCTGTGTGATTCGACACTATTTTTTTTTCTTGTAGAATACCGCCTGTTCAGGACCCCCGCCATCATTTAGACTGAAACTACTACTAAACTTCTTTGTGAGGTTTAGGAAAGATCATGTTAGAGTTATAATATTAAGTCAACTTGGACAGCTGATCTAACTTTTTCAAGTGACACGGACAGTAAAAGTGGTGTGTTAGACATACTGGCTGTGAGTGGTATCTGTTGGAGGGGGGAAGCAATTCTGCATTAAGATCTTAGTCACATAAAAAGTAGATTTAGCGGCTGTGTAATAAACATTTGTTTCCAAGATATAAAATACAACCATAATGAATTTTTTGTGCATGTTCAGGAAGAGCTCAAAAAAGAGATTTAAATCAAACATCAGATCGTGATGAACGTATAATTCAAGTTGAAAATCTTTACTGATGTACATGTTTAATTTGTTGAGAACAAAATGATGTAACAACGGTCTATGGAAACCAAAATCATCAGCCCGTTAAGGGTTGGATTCAAAATCAGAATAAAATATTGAAATCACAGGCTGATCCAACACAACTCATGATGTGACTCAGTAGTGTGTATGGCCCCCGCGTGCCCGTATGCACTCCCGATAACGTCTGGGCATGCTCCTGATGAGTCGGCGGATGGTGTCCTGGGGGATGTCCTCCCAGACCTGGATCAGGGCATCAGTGAGCTCCTGGACAGTCTGTGGCGGTACTTGGTGGCGTCTGATGCAAGGATACATAATGTCCCATAGGTGCTCAGTTGGATTTAGGTCAGGGGAATGAGAGGGCCAGTCAATGGCATCAATGCCTTCATCATCCTGGAACTGCCTACACACTCTGGCCACATGAGGCCAGGCATTGTGCTGCACCAGGAGGAAGCCAGGGCCCACTGCACCACCATAAGGTCTAACGGTCTAAGTGCTTGGAGGATGTCATCCCGGTACCTAACAGCAGTCAGGGTACCATTGGCTATGACATGGAGGTCTGTGCGGCCCTCCAAGGAAATGCCTCCCCAGACCATCACTGACCCACCGCCAAACCGGTCATGCTGGATGAAGTTACAGGCAGCATATCGTTCACCACGGCATCTCCAGACTCTTTCACGTCTGCCACATGTGCTCAGTGGGAACCTGCTCTCATCTGTGAAGAGAACGGGGCGCCAATGGTGGACCTGCTAATTCTGGTGTTCTCTGGCAAATGCTAATGGAGCTGCATGGTGCTGGGCTGTGAGCACAGGTCCCATTAGAGGACGTCGGGCCCTCATGCCACCCTCATGGAGTCTGTTTCTGACAGTTTGGTCAGAAACATGCAAGCCAGTAGCCTGCTGGAGGTCATTTTGTAGGGCTCTGGCAGTGCTCCTCCTGTTCCTCCTCACACAAAGTAGCAAATATCGGTCCTGCTGCTGGGTTTATGCCCTTCTATGGCCCTGTCCAGCTCTCCTCGTGTAACAACCGGTCTCCTGTTACCTCCTCCATGCTCTTGAGACTTTGCTGGGAGAAACAGCAAACCTTCTTGCGACCGCACGTATGGATGCGCCATCCTGCAGGAGCTGGAATACCTGTGCAACCTGATTGGGCTGCAGGTACCGCCTCATGCAACCAGTAGTGACAAGGACACGAGCAGAACACAAAACTAAAGAAGACTCAGTCAGGAGGTATCAGGAGAGAGCAACTGTCTGTGGCCACCACATGCAAAACCATTCCCTTGTTGGGGGTTGTCTTGCTTTTGCCTCTGCATTGCACCTGTTGTCTCTTTAATTTGCACCGTAGCAGGTGATATGGATTCCCAATCACTTGTGCTTCCTAAATGGACAGATTAATATCCCTGAGGTTTAACTGACTTGGTGTTATACTGTGATGATTAAGTGTTCCCATAATTTTTTTGAGCAGTGTATGTCAGACCCGTGAGTCAACCCATTGATAGACCTTGCACCATGCAATGATCAATTCTTACTAGTTAATAGAGACAGCTGAACAACACTCACATTTAGTTTCTGTGTCTGCAACATAGTTTTAATGTTGCAACGTGATGAAGTCTGTTAATGTTTGAGTTTACATTCTGCTGGCCCAAGACGTGACCTGCAGAAGAGAAGCGTCTCACAGAGAGAGAGACACTACAGTATCTGTGACAGGATGGACTTCTCTGTGTCACGAGGCAGGACAGGGGAAGAGTTCTGGCATTCAAAGGGGCATTTGTGATGGAAGATGGAAAAGTTGGTACTATGTGAAACTTTCTAGGAATCTACTTGATAAGTTCATGTTAAGGGCACAGGCACTTAATATTTGCATAAAATATAAATCCATCCATCATAAGGCTGTGTTGTTTGAACTCTGAAGAAAAGTCATTTCATTTGTTTTGCTGTTATTTAAATCTCAGATTCACAGGTTTCAGTACAAACAGTTTGAGGCTGAAATTGTCTTTCAGGGGGACTAAAGGCTGACAGCTTTCTTATAAATAAAACTATGGTTGATATCACGGACCAAGCATGGTACTGGGGCTGGTAGCTGGAGAGGTGCCAGTTTCTTTCCTGGACACTTTCGATCCCCCAACTGCTCAGGGCGCATGTCCATGTGCAGCCCCCTCACTCTGACATCTCTCCATTAGTGCATGTCCACAGAGTCCTGTTTGTGCATGTGTGTATTTCGGGTCTATGCATGTTTGTAATAACAGAGTGAAAACATCGAATTTCCCCTCTGGGATTAATAAAGTATCTCTTCTTCTTCTTCACACACACAGACACACAGCCATAGCTCTTTATTTACATCACACTGATACTGGTGTTAGTGTTCCCTCTTTGTCAGTCTGTTGGAGTCGACCGCAATTTGGATCAAGTTCTTATTATCCTCCCTCCATCAGGTTTGGCTGTGCTCCGGCTCCCCTCGGATCAGGTCAGGTTTTGATCAGGTCTAATAATTTGACACTGCAATGATGTTTACCACCAACCCAGCAACTAATGTAGGAATCTACCGCCTAAACTATCCCATTATATTCTTCCTGATAGCCACCTCTCTATACTCTCTCATCCAAGATTCGTCTCTCTATTCCTCCGTCTTCATTCTATTCAATTTCCATTCCTAAGGCTCCCTTTGTGGTTGCTCCTTTTAATTTAGTCACCGCTCTCTTTCTTCCTACATCACATCTCGTCCTTTCTGCCTCTTCTCAGTAACTGCTGCTTCCTTCCCTTCTTCCCTTCTAATTTATTAAAATATCGATTTCTCTCTGCCTCTTGGTTTCCCTTTTCTCTCTCCATCCCTCTCTTTCTCTTTCTTGCTACATTTGTTAGAAAAAGATGATTTTATGAGAGGCTCCGGACAGTGATTTCCCACATTTGCCCTCACCCCCTTCTTTCCCCTCAAGAGGCATTAGATCAAACAATACCAGTCCAATCCAATAAGATGGTATCCTGAGCCAACTGTGTGTGTGTGTGTGTGTGTGTGAGAGAGTGTGAGAGTGTGTGTGTGTGTGTGTGTGTGTGTGTGTGAGAGAGTGTGTGTGTGTGTGAGAGAGTGTGAGAGTGTGTGTGTGTGTGTGTGTGTGTGTGTGTGTGTGTGTGTGTGTGTGAGAGAGAGTGTGAGAGTGTGTGTGTGTGTGTGTGTGTGTGTGTGTGTGAGAGAGAGTGTGAGAGTGTGTGTGTGTGTGTGTGTGTGTGTGAGAGAGTGTGAGAGTGTGTGTGTGTGTGTGTGTGTGTGTGTGTGTGTGTGTGTGTGTGTGTGTGTGTGTGAGAGAGTGTGAGAGTGTGTGTGTGTGTGTGAGTGTGTGTGTGTGAGAGAGTGTGAGAGTGTGTGTGTGTGTGTGTGTGTAAAGCCGGCATTCTGCTGAGCAGTATTGGCATCCACAGGGGCTTCCTGGGTCTTCACTTTCTCAGAGAAAGGGAAAAAAACAGGGAAAGACTTGATGAGAGAGAGAGCGAGGGGAGAGAAAGAAAGTGAAGCAAATTGAAGGAGAAAGTGTCAAATCTTCCACTAGAATTAACTGAGAAAGCAGAGCATGATTGGCTGTGTCGCCTTGCAGCTCCGCTCACTCGCTTGAGCCCATTGAAACGGGAGTTATCTATAGACTTTGTTCTTTACAGCTGTGTACAAGCTCACAGGGAAGCAAGGCGTCCTCTTTTAGGTTCAATACCAGCGGCAGTTACAACAAGCATCCACAGGAGAGCAATAGTGTCAAAGCCATGAGCATAATGAAACCACCCAAACACTACAGTGTGCTCGATCCAGTGCCGGTTTAAAACAGAGTCAGTGAGGGACAACGTAAATCTAAATATAGAGCCTGCACACTCGCTCAGTGAACGGCCACTAATTAGTTTTTTGAAAAGTAATTAGGCTCAAATGCCAGACAAGACCGTCAGAACATGCACCATGATTGTTCAGCTACTACCTGCGTGCCCTTAAGCAAAGCACAGTACAGACTGGCTGGGTTGTGAATTAAAACGTATCTAACAAAAGGATTATATCGTCTTTTTTATTTGATATGTAAATTGCACCTGCTGGTTGCTTTTAGCTGTTCAAACCACAGAGGAGACCTTTTCCCCTGCTGACATTTTGACTTGTCATAGCAGGAAAAACACAGGTGTAAGTAATAGCATTAATTAGGGCTCCATTCCATGTATGAGTCCATTAAGCCAAGCCAGTGAGCCAGCATAAATGACAGAGAAACCGTGGAGCTGGCACATCTGAATGGCACCTCTGAAATCACTAATGAACACAAAACAGAAAATGCAAAGACAATCTCACCATAAAGTCCATTTAGTTACTGAAGCTTTCAGTAATATCCAGGTTTGTGTCTGTACAAACACTGACAGCATGTGGCTGCACATGCTATGGATGGAGATGTAGCACAGAAGTGCTGGTTGGAGGAACAAAATAGTTCCAGCAGGGACAAATAAGTCTTCAAATGTTTAGATTTTTACAACAGATGGCTTCAAACATGTTAATTTGTGAGCTATGAATATGTTTTTCTTTATGCTAAGCTAAGCTAGGCTAGCCACTTCCTCACTTCATCACTGTGGTGGCCGCACAGACTGGTTACAGATTCATATCAATGTTCTCGTAACGAACAGCTTCTGAAACGCCCTGACCGAATCAAAGCTAATTTCTCACACCTCGACAGTTTAATTAGTCCTTAATCTTTCGTCTTCTTGCCCTACTGTACCAATTATACACTAATTACTGTATTGTATTTAGTTCCGTGCTCTCTAACACTGGCCATGCTGTGCCAACGCAGGCCAATGGCTTATTTCTCATTTTTCTCTCCTGGCAGTTGAATTGCTGATGAGTGTATTTTTCTCCGCCTGCCCCGCGGTCTGTATCTTTGGCACTGGGTCCAAATTGTTAATCAATAGGGAAACCAAGGCAGCAGGTTCCATTTCCACTGCTGTTTGAGGTGATGGAGGTGAGGGGATACTGTCTCCTGAGAGCATGGGGAGGTGGTGGTGATGAACACACACCCTCACACACGGACACATAATCTCTCACATTTTTTTTCAATACACATTTTTATCAATATATCCTCCCTGTGTGATCTCAGCTGTCTGACAGGAATTCAAGTCATTGGGCCTCATTTACGAACAGTGCGTACGCACAAATCTGTGCTTGAACTGTGCGTACGCACGTTTGACGCACAAATCTGGGATTCATCAATTTGTTCTTACCTAAATTTCTTCGTACTCTGCGAACAAATTTAGAACTCCCTCAGACCATGCGTACGCACAAATGATGAAAGAATTGTCCTAGGAAATGTTAACACACACCCTTTTAACTGAATGCATACTATATTAAAACTTCATTTATTGGAAAAAAAGGCTTTAATAGACAACAATAATTGAATTTACTTATGTATGGACCAAACGTAAATGCCGTGTCATCCTCATAATTTATTGTCATATAATTAAAATCAATTATATCAATTATAGCATATATATACATATATATATATATATATGTATATATATAGCAATATTCAGTTGAGTTAGTTTATTAAGTTTACAGTAGAGTAGACCATATGAAAATGTTCATATTAAAATATAACACTTTTGTTACAATTTTTTCTATTTCTGCTGATGTGAAATTTTTCTTTTTTCCTTTTGATCTTTCACGTTCTTTCAGCTTCTCCGTAACACCGCTCTCTTCATGCGGCACCAAACAGATGTCCTTATATAGAGAAATAGAGGCGTGGCAGTATGCTGATAGCAGATCGCGGACACGCGCCTGTCGATTTAGAACGGTTCTGATTTACTAACATACGCACGGTGGTGAGAACACATTGGCCGGTACGCACGTGTCATAAATCCGACGGTGATTTTGCGCAAGTACTTATTTTTTGCGGAGAGTAAGAACATTTCTGCGCAGATATTAGTGAATGAGGCCCAATGAGTTAAGCCATTACTAATTACTGCTTTCTCTGACAGCCTATCAGACACATTCATACCTGCAAGATTTTTCACAATAAAAGCTCACCTACTGCAATCCTAATGCCCCTTTCAAATCACACCAACTCTCTGTAAGGCCACCTGTGAAAACAGAGATTTATGAGCATGTCCAGCAGGAGCATTTCCAATAATGGTCAACTCCACCGCAGGAAAAGGGTGGAATTAGCTGGGAATGTTGCCCACTCTAAAAGGAGCTGAAGGAAGCTTTCAGGTGAAAGATGAGGCTATTTGGAAGGATGTGTTGCATAGCTGAGCATTGTTTTCTATCCATTTTATTTGGCTCTTTGTCAGGTACTTTCATCAGCAGATGCTCCTCTTCAGTCTTTGAATAGGCAGCTGATGAGAGGGTCAGCCAGTTGCTCAAAGGCATGATGGCTGACTGCTGATGGACATGTTAAGCTATAGAAAGGGGAAAGGGTTGCTTCTTTCTTGTTTAACTGAAAACTTTTTAATAATTTATTTCTTTTCCTTTTCCTGTTGTCTCTCCACTCTTTAAATAAGGGCAGAGGATGCCTCAAAAGACATATCAAGACCAACCTTGCTCTGAGGCAAATACCTTTTACTTCATTTGACCACTTAAATTTCACTGTGTGTTTTGTTGCTCAAAGCCTTTTTGTTATTCCTCTGTAAACAGCTTTTTGAATGTGTTTTGGAAAGTGATACATACAAAATACAAATTCAAAATCCCCTATAAATTGACTTTTTTTTTTTGGGAAAGATGAGAATTATTAATTGAAATATTTATTATGTGTGTTATATGGGCTACTGATGAGGCCCTACACAAAAGAATGTATTGGACTACATGTCACATCCTATCGTAGTGGCTAGGATGGCATGTTAGTGGCTAATAAGCATTATAATGAAGAATAGTGCTCTCTGTGTTGGCAGATGTATATTTGGTCAAGAATTAAACTTGTGTCTGTGGTGTTAAAGAACAATACATGAATATGACTTGTCACATATTAGGTTTCAAAGTAATTACAGCACAATCAAACAGAAATACACTCTTCTCCAGTGAACAGATTCATGAGACTCAAAGGCCACCCAGTCTAACCTTGGTTTGAAGAAAACAAAGCCACTTTACTTGCTGGTAAACAGCCCACATTAGATATATAGTTATATAGGTAGTTATGTTCATTCACAAGGGCAGAGTACACATTTAGGGCCCGATCAGACAGAGCGTGTTTTGCAGGCTGTAAAACGAGAGGCGCGCTGCACTGCCTTTTCTGTTGAAGCCTACGGTTCTGTTTAAGACATGTGGTGGCTGTGGCTCAGTGGTAGAGTCGGTCGTCTTTCAATTGGAAGGTCGGCGGTTCGATCCCCAACTCCCTCAAGCTACATGTTGAAGTGTCCTTGGGCAAGACACTGAACCCCAAATTGCTCCCGGTGATGGGAACGGGTATGAATGTGATAACTTTACGTAGCAGCCTCTGCCATCAGTGTGTGAATGGGTGAATGTGATATGTAGTGTAAAAGCAGCTTTGAGTGGTCGCAAAGACTAGAAAAGCGCTATATAAGTACAGTCCATTTACCATTTAAGCCTACTGTTGTTAAGGCAACCACCGAAACATAGCTGTCATTAACCTACCCGTTATATTGTCTACTGACAGAAGGCCCGCCTCTCCTTTCATTTGATTGGACAATATGAAAAAACGCCCATGACGTCGGGCGCTTTTCTGCTTTGATTTGAAGTTTTTTCAACAAAAGGCACTCAAAGCGTTTCCTCAAAATGAGGAGGCGCACAGAGCGTAAAAACACACGAGGCGCTCTGCAACGCTAAAGCAACACGCAGAAAGCTTCTCAGTAAAAACAACGACAAAAAAGGCCCCAGCTGCTAAAACACGTTCTGTCTGATCGGGCCCTAACAGAGGTAAAAACTCACTGATGGAGACAGAAGCTTTGCATGCATCAGGCCTTATCACAACAATACACGTCACAACAACGCTTTTTCTAGAGGGACCTTTTGTCCGATGAGTAGCAGCTTTGGCCAATATTTGTGTTCCCGATGCAGACTGACAGAAGGAGCAGTTTGAGTCCGTCTGTGTCTCACATTGTGCGGCGCTTTGACAGTGGGAATCAAACCTCGTCCCCCTCCAGTTAAATCATTATCTCACATTTCCTTTTCTCTAAGCTGTCTCATCCCAGCTCTCTGAGGATACAAAGACCTCCGCTCTGCTGTGTGTGTGTGTGTGTGTGTGTGTGCGCGCATTTATTTTGGTGCATTCAGACATCTTTCCGTTTGTGTCTATGTGTAAACTTTTATTTGAGGATCTCTTTGTGCTTCTTGTGTGCGTGCTTATGTGTGTGTGTGTGTGTGTGTGTGTGTGTGTGCGTGTGCGTGTGTGTGTGGGTCTTTATGGGTGTGGTACAGAGAAAGCATGTGTGTGTTATCTTCAGAGCCCCCACAAACCAGATAAGTCCCACTCAGTTAAATCTATGAATTAAACATGTGTTCTCTTGTTTATCTCATGTGTGTGTGTGTGTGTGGTTGTGGGTGTATGTGTATGCATCTATTAAATTCAAAGTGCTTCACTGGTACTACTTTAAGTCTTTATCACTGTTGACATATGCAGTCTCTTTGCTCTGAAAGGTGGCTTGTGTGTCAGTGAATACACTTTCTGCACTTTCTCATTCTGCCTGGTGAACATGGTTGTGTGTGTGTGTGTGTGTGTGTGTGTGTGTGTGTGTGTGTGTGTGTGTGTGTGTCTGTGTGTGTGTGTGTCACTCATTCAGTTCAGTAAGTTTTTGTACAGGACAATGGGCCTCATTTACGAACAGTGCGTACGCACGAATCTGTGCTTGAACTGTGCGTACGCACGTTTGACGCACAAATCTGGGATTCATCAATTTGTTCTCACCTAAATTTTTTTGTACTCTGCGAACAAATTTAGAACTCCCTCAGACCATGCGTACGCACAAATGATGAAAGAATTGTCCTAGGAAATGTTAACACACACCCTTTTAACTGAATGCATACTATATTAAAACTTCATTTATTGAAAAAAAGGCTTTAATAGACAACAATAATTGAATTTACTAATGTATGGACCAAACGTAAATGCCGTGTCATCCTCATAATGTATTGTCATATAATTAAAATCTTCAATTATAGCAGTTGAATTAGTTTATTTGGTTTACAATAGAGTAGAACATGTGAAAATGTTCATATTGAAATTTAACACGTTGAAATTTTTCTTTTGATCTTTTGAGGCCATCTTTCACGTTCTTTCAGCTTCTCTGTAACACCGCTCTCTTCATGCGGCACCAAACAGATGTCCTTATATAGAGAAATAGAGGCGTGGCAGTAGGCTGATAGCAGATCGTGGACACGCGCCTGTCAATTTACAATGGTTCTGATTTACTAACATACGCGTGGTGAGAACAAAATTGGCCGGTACGCACGTGTCATAAATCTGACGGTGATTTTGCGCAAGTACTTATTTTTTGCAGAGAGTAAGAACATTTCTGCGCAGATATTAGTGAATGAGGCCCATTGTCAGTGTTGGATTTTTCCCCTGTAAGATGGAAACTTACAGTAAAGGGTGTGTGCCATCAGCTTTGTTACCTTTTTGCCAGGTTTCATCCCTGATTTTTGTTTAATTTTCTGATTTATTTTGTTAATCACCCTTCCCTCTTGTGTATGATGTTCTACTTCCTGCCTTTGTGTGTTTTCACGCTTGTTTGATTATGTGCTATGTCCCTATTTTTTTTAACCTGCTCCTTGATTGTCTCACTTGTGCCTGATTAATCTTTGGTTTCCCCTGTCTCTGTCTCTGTTCCAGTTCATCTTTCGTCATTTCTTTCAGCCCTGCTTCTTGTGTCCTCCTGGCTTCCCTGTGTTCACCCTTTGCTGGACCTTGATGTGTTCTTGCTTTAGATTTTTCTTACCTGGATTCTAAACAGTAAGACTTTTGTTTTCACCTGGTTTTGTACTGTTTTCCTTGTTTGCATCTGGGTCCCCTTTTTGTTAAAACTCTGAATGTGACACTTTTTCATAAAAACTGCAGTTAATAGTAGAGCTCAAACTTCCTTTCAAACAACATCTGTTTCGTTTGGGTTTGGATTGAAGGGGCCCTATCGTATACGAGCAGCGCAAGTGTCATTGCTATTTTCCACCCGACGCAGTTGTCATTTTCCCGTCCACCTTGTGCAAATAGCAAGTGATCTTGCGCCACCGTTACCACCCATGGGCATGTTGGTCTTAAATGAGGTGTGGTCAGGCAAACGTGTGGCGTGTTGCTACCTTGAGGACGCAGAAAGCGACTGCACCTTAGACAAACAAAAACATACCAAAAGTCTGTCTCTGCTATTTAGAGGCCGCATTATGGACATACATCGTAGAGTTCACAACACGAGTCTCTGCTTGTCACTCACACAGGGATGCACAGCAGTGCTTTGACTCATGAGGAAAAAGCAGTGTGTTTGAAGATGGGACTTTGAGACGTCAAGCTTTTGCTTTCTCGTCTCCTTAAATCGTGATACTGCTCTCAGTCGGAAGATGTGGACAAGCTCACCACTGCTTCACACACACCTGCTTCACCTCAGGGAGATTCCTGCATGAGCCATGCATGGGCCAAAAAGTACAATATAGTTTATGGTTTCAACCACTCTTTTCAACCTCAGGACAGCATGTTCATTTTGTATCTTATGCTCCCCTAAACAGTAAAATAGAGCATAGTAGGAAATGCTTTAGGGCACAGCTCCCTGTGATTGACAAGTTGCTACCAAACAGGACAGAGTAGCAGCAATTCATATCCACCCTGTCGTCCAAATACTGTTCCTTCTGGCTCCAAAAAAATCACACAAAAAGAACCAAGACACAGAAAACATGCAATTAGAAGAAAGTAATTAATACTAAGTAGAAACAGAAGAATTGTTTTCGAGGAGGCAGATTTTAGAGAACTGATTCTAGAGCCTTTTGCACAGCCTGTTCAGGATGGGACTGCTATGTCTTACCGTCTGGGTAGAAGTTATCGAGGCAGACAGGTGGGGCGAAGTTGTTCTGCTGAGCCAGCAGCAGAGGTAGGAACAGAGGCCAAACAGCGTCTGTGTAAATGGCGAAGCCTGCAGGGCAGAACATCGCCATTTGTGAATGTGAAGCTTGCACAGTTTGTTTACACGCACCCCTTTTGCTTCCGCAGTACCATAACGTGTGTAAAATCACACACTGGGGTGGCAATATCCTGCAGTCGTGGGGTTCAGTGTAAAAGCATGAAGGCGCCACAGACTACAGAGCTTTGTTACAGTGCTGTTTCGGAATCTCTGTGTAAAAAGGACTTAGGTCACATATCATAATATTAGACTATATGGAGACCGAAAAATATGCGTCTGTGTAATTCTGGTCATTATTATTCTGTCTATCTCGGTGATCTTAATGTCTAAACTTTACCCCGGCTAGGCCTCCCATAAAACCTCTTGCTCCTCCTGATGATATCAGTTAAAATGCATGCAGACAAAGAGTGCAGACATATCTGTTTATGAACGACCTCCCACCTGTTTGTATGTGCAGACATGTGTAATGTACTGCCTGCAGATACCATGCTGTAGTGGACTGTGGCCGACCTGATACAGATCTCCCCTGTAGGCCCCTGGCCTTCCCCTCACCATGCCTGCTACAGCTTATCACAATGATGTGCTTGTTGGGCTGTGAAGCAATCCATCGGCTTTCTTTAAAACATGACTCACAAAAAAGCAGACACTTTCCATTCTTCCAAGACAGTGTTTATGTTAATGAAACTAATGAATAAATGAATGTAGTTAAGATTAAACACTAATACACCTGACCTGCAGAAATGTTCTGGAGCACAACAATCTGTTCTAGCTGCAGGGTTTCCACATCTTTATTTACTGCTTTCACACTGGAGTTCCTTCAAAGATGTTTAATTATCACAGTCTCATCGTAAACACAATCTGTGAATTTGTTTCTATGTACCCATCATGTCCCTCCTCCTCCATCTATGTGTGTGTGTGTGTGTGTGTGTGAGAATCCAAACTGCTGCTGTTGTCCCCGGGGTGGACTCAACAGATGGGTGAGCAGACACACAGTCACACACATAGATACACACATACACAGTAAATGACTGCCCCTGTGGCACTGTTGAGTGCCTAAATACCAATGTTGCTTTGCCTCCTGGTGCCACTCTTCAAGGTCATTGGAAAACACCATATTACTCTCTCTCCCCCCTAAAGCCTGATTTATACTCTGCGCTGCAGCAAAGCAGACAGCAGCAACTGGGATTGGTCTGCTTGGTGTGGTAGCATCGCACCAAAATTATGGAGGACACTGTGCTTGGACAACCTGCTGGCTACCACCTGAAGTTCAATTATAGTCAGCAATGATGATGTAGACAAAGAACTGGACACTAGACACAGTGGCTTAGAAATCCTAACAGTGTAATGGCAGAGCAATGCAGAAACACCAGCACACAAGTGTACATGCTTCCAGTGGCTGGGCCACTACAAAGGATCTGCATCGACACAGGCAAGGATAAAATCCCACGAGCCACACGTCCTTGTGATACACATTTACTGCAAACAAACACTGACAAATCTCTGTTTCCATCTAAGATTCATAATTGGGTAAACTGCACATTTATTGTCATCTTTGTGAAATACACACACATTTCTGCACTAAGGTACCAGATGGCGTGCCGAAACACAGTCAGGTGGCAAACTGAACCATTCTCTCACGTGGTTACCATGGGGACACACCACCACCACACACACAAACACACTCCACACACTCTGCCACTGGCTAAGTAAGGTCTGTGCTCGCAGCTTTTCTCCATGAATGCTAATATGAGGACATGTGTCTCAGCAATCACTTCTGAGAGGCAGTGGGTTACAGTACAGTCACATACTGTAGAACATGTGTCTGTTGCTCTGAATGTGAGGCTCAATGACAATATGTGTTGATATACTCTCAACAAACATCTGAACCCTCGTTTAAATGCCGAAACCTTCATACGTCAATTTGTCCTAAAGATTACAGTCTTGGTTGCTTTAACTATAACAGCATCCATTTACAGTGCTCACATTGTTTTATTATAAAAGTTGCTTAATTGCAACCACAATGGGATTGTATGCTTCACACAGTGTGAGTAGTTTCCACACAGCATCAAAAAAGTAAAGAGTGCAGCCTGTCACCTGCAGCTCTTCTTCTTTCAGCTAACTGTGGGTGCTCCTCTGTTTCAGAACTGTTATTGGTTCTGCTGATGAAAAGTGCTGACAATAACTGTAGTCTTACTTTAAGATTCATTATCAGATGAACCTAGTGCTAATAAAGGTAATAAAAAGCATTGGATTTCCTGAGGCTGCTTCATTATAAACTCTTTGTGTTCATTTAACTTTAAGAGTGAGTAAATGCAGCAGTACTGCACTGTAAAAGGTACAGTAGAGACCTGAAGTTATTTCACAGCTAAGACCACTGGGCCTTTGATGTTGTAATATATTTTGAAGGCAAAAGGCAAAGTCAGGCCATAAAATACAAATACTATGATTTAATCCTGCATTACAAAGTTTGAACTGTTCTATCTGTATTTGACCTCGTCTGTAACCTTTCTTAAGGCGGAGATATACTTGCTTTTAACGCATGATAGCGCGTTCCCTGCATCTGTTTGGCACGTTGGCTGTGCACTTCCTCAAAAATTAACGCTACGCTTATGTGAGATGCAGTATTCACAGGGGCAGTGTAACGGCAGAGGGGATGTGACAGGGTCAACACAGCAGCAGGGACAAGAGTGTCAGAAAGTTTTCAAGAGCTGATAGATCAAGGCCGCAATTATCCACATCTGTACGATGTGTTATTACCGCTACATAGCGACAAACATGCCTGTCAAATAGCTGAAGACAGATTAGATCATTTCAGAAGTCGATGTGGAAACCTGCAAAACTAAATGGAAACAAGTCCGGCACCGGTACGTCCGTGCACGGAGGAACATGTTGAAGAGGCGGAGTGGGGACGGTGCAGGACTGTTGTGTTCTGAACACATGAAACATATTCTGCTGTGATCTCAGAATTAACATCACAGTAACCTCCTCAAGTGTCTCCATGTCTGTTGTTTACATCCCGCACATACAGTAGTTGTATGCAGCCTGAGCTCTCTGGTCTGCCCTCTAGAGGTATCCTCCAGTAAGGCGCGTAGTGCATGGCCAAGTATATGAACAATTATGTTCATGACGCAGCCGGTTGTGTACATGAACACAAGGCTAAACAGCAAGTTTATCTCCAGCTTTAGGCCACTGGGTCAGCCAAATCAAAGTTGTAGATCAGTTAAATTAAATGATGGGCTATGTTCAGTTTCTTGTCTTCATTGTTTACTTATATGTCAAACTTCTTTACATCAGCTCAGCCGAACCTTCTTACATCACAGCTTTGCAGCTTTGGCACATCAGGATGACTTCAATCAAGTCTCTTGGTTGGCCGTTGCTAAATTTGATGTTCTCTTCCCATAAATAAATCTTTTTTATTGAGTTTGCTCCCTCCCCCCTGCTGGCAGTAGTTTACAACAGTGTATTCATTTGTACCATGTGACTAAGACAGGAAGTTAACTGTGAACAGGACAGCCTCATGTTTATGTTCCACACTCTTTGGTAGCATTCTCGGTACATCAAATGCATAATGATTCTCTGTTTTGACATATTTGTTGATTAGGATTACAAAGTTTGATGTGCAATATGAATATTGTGATTATGATTGATTTATAGTTTATAGCATTATAGCACCATGATAGTATGCTTCAGTAAACTAGTAGGATACTCTTACCTTGTGTTGTGCTATTTAAGACCATTTCAGTTTATTTAGATAGGCAATATAGGCATGTTATGTACACTGTATAACATTGTGTTACATTATTGCTCAGGGTCCTTTACGTTATTATCATTGTATGGTGGTTGTGACACATCCATTCCACATTTAAGTTATGTACTTGGGTTTTATTTCAGTTTCACCTGTTCTCAAACTGACGTTGGACGATCCCAGTCCCAAGTGTTTAGCTGCTGGTCAAATTGCACAGGGTGTTCACAGGAATCAAAAGTATAACATGACACAAACACAAGGAAATAATGGTTCCTGGATCATGGAGGGAGAAAGAGAATGTGAGCGGAGTAAAGATCCCCTTTTATACCCTGCCCACGGCTTCACCCTGCTGTCCTCAGTCAGTGATCAGGGAGATCTAGAAGTAGAAGACATAGAATGAGCACACACACAGAAGAATAAACGCAGATGGACATGTAACATAGGTATGAAATAATGAATGATACACCGATTCTGAAGATTTACAGCGCTTGACAGAGTTTCAGCTTATTGTTGAGCTTACAACTTTACAGTTTGAATCCAGGCAGCAGCTTTCAGAGAAACAGCTCCCACTCTACACTACCTCCCCAGCACCAAACAGACGGACACAGTCAGGGAGTAGCTTTGTGAACATTGAGGAGCGTTTTGCAGCTACAGAGGCAGATATTTCCCTCAGGAGTTAATAGAGGCCGAAACAGATGTCTGCTGGGCACACAGTCATCTGTTCCCAGCTCTGATACAGTGGAACCAAAGTGATTCCTTTGTTGTGTTATAAAGTGATGTTAGGAGAAAGTACAATGCAGGTGTTGTGTGGCATGAAGGATTATATCAGTCAAGGTAGAAGTGTCTCTGTAAGCTGCTTTTAATTGGTTTTGGGAACAATGAAAGTCCAAGACTTCCAGCTGGCAACTAGTCACGTTTATATCAAAGCAGATGGAAGCTGAGATTACAGGCAAATATGATTAAATTCAGGCTTTTCATTGGATTTATTAGGTTAAAAGATATGCTTTGCAGTAGTCAACCTGAAATATCAGCATGTTCCTGAATTTGAAGCTACAATCTTATAGAATAAAAATCCAACCTATCCCTAACTCCAATTGAGCCTTCACTAAGCCCCTCCCTTGAATGGCCACTGTCCAATCCTACGTCAGCATCCGTAACTAGGTGCGGGAGGTCAAGCTTACAGAACAAGGAGAAATGTCGAAACGGTATACAGATGGACTCTGTAAGTCCGACAGCAGATATCCTCAAAGTTTGACCCAAAACCTCAAGAGGAGAGTCCCATGTTGTGTAATCCCAGCAAAACGAACGGAAATTCTTTTATGAGATTTACTACTGACTCTGAGCTTACTTAACCCGGTTGGTCACTAAATCACATGTACTTACCCCCCCTACCTGTGTAGTGATGGTCAACTGGTCTCCACTTGCGATCCTGTCTGGCCTTCACTACCACCACCAGTGATATCTGCACAGCCCATATTTAACCACCCCTTGGTTTTTGCCCTTGTTGTGGCAAAGGATTTTGTTGGGCCTTCCTGTTGAGCCTTTAGGAGATCCATTGTTTGGATCAAGCCCACGATATGCGAGAAATATCCTGACGCGCAAAATGAAAAACTGGGATCATTTAGTTTTGCTATCAATGGGCTAAAACATTTTAGATAATGAAAGTTATAGGGAGTCATAACTAAACATCAGCTTAACATAAAACAATATATTGACTTTCTCTGCTGTGGTCAATTGTCCTTAACATGACTTGTCAAGATGTAGGGTGCCTGACGCTCGCATCGAACACTCCGCTGACAAATTATATTGTGGATGTAGCTTTCAGATGCGTGTTGGCTCAGCCACCAGGAGCAATGTGGGGCTCATTGTCATACCCAAGGACACTTCAACATGTGACTGTAGCAGTCAGGGATCGAACCCCCTACCTTCCGATTGAGAGAGGACCAAATGAGCCACAGCCGCCTCGTAACCACTGTGAAACAAAAAGAAAAAATATAGTTTGTTACTCTGATCCACTGCTTAGTTCTTTCAGCAGGCATACTGCTGTCTTACACTGAACATACAGCGTCTTCTTGTTTGGCCGTCACTTGTGTTCCCTATTGGACTGAGGCCTTGACTTTATCTTTTATGCAACTATTGTGATATTGATGAGGTACAGATTGATTTAAATGGTGTGTGTGTGTGTGTGTGTGTGTGTGTGTGTGTGTGTGTGTGTGTGTGTGTGTGTACGTGTGTGTGTTTGTTTGTATGTCCTTGGTTTTTTTAAACCTCCAGATTCTTTAGTGAGAGCAGACGAGATCACAGTCTGTCTGAAAAATAGGACTTCACACACCCACACATCCCCACACATACACAGGAGTTTGATAGAAGGACTGCCAGAGTCACTTTAATATGAGTTTTACATTAGTTTTGAGGAGTCTGTGTTTTGATTCATGATGCGTTTTACAAACTGTCAGAAAGCTTATTTTCCTTCCCCACATGACATGTAGGAGGTGAAACGTTTAAAAAGCTCCAGACTCTGTGAGTAAATGTAATTGTCTTATGGCACAGTGCGTGCCTAAATCATATTTTTCCAACTTCCTTCAGAGGAGCAGGAAGAAAGTTTCTATTAAAATCAAACAAAAAAGAGAGGAGATGCAGAAAGGTTACATCCCAGCTCAATTCTCTCTGTAAATATCGCTTGTGACGATCCCACCCACCCCTGCCTCACAAGAACACTGGGGCGTCAAGACATGTACTTCGATTCAATCAAGAGTAAATTAAAACAATCTGAGGAGATGAGATTTCATCTGCCTGGGGTCTGAACGCCGTGCCCCGAGGCGAGCGACACGGTGAGGCCTGCGTGTTGGGAGCGAGCTGCATCCTTGGGTCCTGCGCTGTCTCCTCCACCCCCACCCCCCCATGTCTCAGTCTAATTAATAATGTGTGTAACCAGGGAATGAACACAGTGAGACAGGGAGGGAGACTGAGCAGTAATAGCTTGTGTGTTTAGGGATTGACAGAAAAGGAGGGGAAAGGGGGAGATAAGAGAGAAGAGAATATCCTTCCTCTTCTCTAATGTGTGACAGTATTCGTGTATATGTTGACATAACCTTTTCTTTTATTCTTTCTGTATTTGTTCCCTCTTGTTTGTGTTGGTACATTACACATGGGCTAAAATAACATACAGAAAGACATATTAACCTTTGCTACTGTATCCTCCTTTTAGCCTGACATCAAAGAAACAACGTGAAAGGTATTGATGTCTGCACTCAACATATCTAGCTTGTTAGCTAGTTCAGTATTTGTCATATACGGCCCGTGTGTGGGAGACGCAAAGACTGCAAGCCTCCGTGATGAAGAGAGCGCTTCCTTTAAGCAGCACATTTTTGTTCGCCCGCCACTCGCTCTCCAGCTGGATATGTGAGCGAGCTAGCAGTGAAATTGATATATTACCCTTTCTCTATTAAGCTTAAAGAGGGGGTATTATGAGGTTTCACATTTTAAGACATATATATAATGTTACAATGGTGTCCAGACTAAACGTGAGCGAAGTTTCAAATCTGTTAGTAAAAGTATGTTGGAGTAATCCCCAGGCTTCTCAGCTCAGTCTGCAAGCTGCTGTGGTTTCACACAGTTTTTTTTACATCCTCTGCAGGCTTTGGAGAGCTGGCCAATCAGAAGAAAGTGGGCTTGTAGGGGCGGGGTTTCTTAAAGGGACAGAGCTTACTGAGTCGTTATAGGCAGAGGCTGTATGAGGGCCTGCACAGAGCACCAGTGTGAGAAAAATGAGGGGTTCTGATATCAGATTATCATATTGATTTACTCTCTTTAACTGAGACTTGGCTGTGTCAGGAAGAATATGTCAGCTTAAATGAATCCACTCCTCCCAGTCATCTTAATACTCATACTCCTCGAGACACTGGTCGAGGTGGTGGAGTGGCAGCTATTTTCAGTTCTAGTCTTCTAATCAACCCTAGACCAAAACTTAGTTTCAGCTCTTTTGAAAGCCTTGTTCTGAGTTTTTCACACCCAGCTTGGAAAACTTTACAGCCTGTTTTATTTGTGATAGTATACCGCCCTCCTGGCGCATACTCTGATTTTCTAACTGAATTCTCAGAGTTTTTATCAGATTTAGTCCTGAGTTCAGATAAAATAATTATTGTAGGGGACTTCAATATTCATGTAGATGTTGATAATGATAATGATAGTCTTAGCATGGCATTTATGTCCCTTTTGGACTCTCTTGGTTTCACTCAAAGTGTAAACCAGCCTACTCACCGCTTTAACCACACCCTCCACCTTGTTCTAGCTTATGGCCTTGAAACCGAAAACTTAATTGTCTTCCCACAAAATCCTCTTTTATCAGATCACTATTTAGTAACATTCGATGTCCTATTAACCGACTACGCTCCAGTTAACAAAAATGTACTCACAAGATGTTTGTCTGATAGGACTGTAGCTAAATTTAAGGAAACAATTCCAGCTGCTTTTAATTCTTTACCACATCTGTTTACTACAGAAAGCTCTTATGCTAATGTTAGTCCCTCTCAGCTTGATCAGTTTGTTAATAGTACTGCAGGTTTGCTGAGAAGTACTCGACTCGATTGCCCCCTTAAAAAAGAAGATTATTAAACGACAGAGGCTAGCTCCATGGTATGACTCAGAAACTCGTAACTTGAAGCAAATGTCGCGTAAATTTGAAAGAATGTGGCGATCCACCAAAACAGAAGAGTCTCGTTTACTCTGGCAAAATAGTCTTAATAAATACAGGAAGGCCCTACGGCATGCTCGAGGTGTCTACTACTCCTCCCTCATAGAAGAACATAAAAACAATCCCAGGTACCTTTTCAGCACTGTAGCCAGGCTGACAGAGAGTCACAGCTCCACTGAGCCATGTATTCCTATAGGCCTCAGCAGTGATGATTTCATGAGCTTCTTTAATGACAAAATCCTAAAGATAAGAGACAAAATTTGTAACCTCCTGCCGTTAACTGGTGCAGATGTATCTTTGGAAACTGCTCAAAAACCTGATGTTTACCTTGACTGTTTTTCTCCAATTGACCTTCCTGAGCTAAATTCTCTGATATCTTCGTCTAAACCATCAACCTGTCTTTTAGACCCGATTCCAACCAAGCTGCTTAAGGAAGTCTTTCCCTCAATTAGCACTTCTTTACTAGATATGATCAATATGTCTTTATCGACGGGCTATGTACCCCAGTCTTTTAAACTAGCTGTAATTAAGCCACTTCTTAAAAAGCCTACCCTAGATTCAGGCACCTTAGCTAACTATAGACCTATATCTAACCTTCCTTTTATCTCAAAGATCCTTGAGAAAGCAGTCGCTAATCAATTATGTGACTTTCTTCATAACAACAGTTTATTTGAGGACTTTCAGTCAGGATTTAGAGTCCACCATAGCACTGAGACAGCCCTTGTGCGAGTTTCAAATGATCTACTTACTGCTTCAGACAGAGGACTTCTCTCTGTACTCGTCCTGTTAGATCTTAGTGCCGCTTTCGACACGATAGACCATCACATCCTGTTACAGAGATTAGAACATTTAATTGGCATTACAGGATCTGCACTAAGTTGGTTTAAATCTTATCTATCAGATCGATCTCAGTTTGTTAATGTTCATGATGTGTCCTCTATGCAAACCAAAGTTAGTCATGGAGTTCCACAAGGTTCTGTGCTCGGACCGATTCTTTTTACCTTATATATGCTTCCTCTGGGTAATATCATGAGGAAACACTCCATTAATTTTCATTGTTATGCAGATGATACTCAATTATACTTATCTATGAAGCCAGATGAAAACAATCAGCTATCTAAACTAGAAGCATGCCTTAAGGACATAAAGATCTGGATGACTAGAAACTTTCTGCTACTTAATTCAGACAAAACTGAAGTTATTGTGCTCGGCCCAAAACACCTTAGAGACTCTTTCTCTAATGATATAGCTGCCCTAGATGGCATCAGCCTGGCATCCAGCACTACTGTTAGGAATCTGGGAGTTCTATGTCCTTCATCTCCCACATAAAACAAATATCAAGGACAGCCTTCTTTCATCTTCGCAACATAGCAAAAATCAGACACATCTTGTCTCAAAACGATGCAGAAAAACTAGTCCATGCATTCGTTACTTCCAGGTTGGATTATTGTAACTCGTTACTATCAGGCTGCCCTAATAAGTCACTAAAAACTCTGCAGCTGGTACAAAATGCTGCAGCACGTGTGCTGACAAGAACTAGGAAGAGAGAGCACATCTCTCCTGTATTAGCCTCTCTGCACTGGCTTCCTGTAAAATATAGAATAGAATTTAAAATCCTTCTTCTTACTTACAAAGCTCTTAATGGTCAGGCACCAACATATCTTAAAGAGCTCATAGTGCCATATTACCCCTCTAGAACATTGCGCTCCCAGGATGCAGGCCTGCTTGTGGTACCTAAAGTCTCTAAGAGTAGTGTTGGAGGTAGAGCCTTCAATTACCAGGCCCCCCTCCTCTGGAACAATCTACCAGTCAAGGTCCGGGAGGCAGACACCCTCTCTTCTTTTAAGAGTAGACTTAAAACTTTCCTCTTTGATAAAGCTTATAGTTAGGGCTGGCTCAGGCTTGGACTAGCCCATAGTTATGCTGCTATAGGTTTAGACTGCCGGGGGGATCTGACACACCAAGCTTCTCTCTCTCTCTCTCTCTCTCTCTTCCTCTCTCTCTGACTCTCTCTCTCTCTCTATCTGTCATATTAATGCAGCTCATTAACTCTGTATTTTCTGGTCCCATTAACATTACTAACCACATATCTTCCCGGGAGTTCTTGTGCTCCCCTGTCTTGAAGGTTCCTGAGGATCGTTGCTGCAGACCACCTGCTGCTGTGGACCTGCTCGACTGCAACAACTACTAACATCAGCCTTCCCCATAGTATCATTATTGTTGCTGCTAATGCTAATAGTAGACCTGTTGACTTCAACTGTTACAATTACGATTACCTCAGCCTTTATCATTACTCTGCTTCTCTCGCTAATTTATTTATTTATTTAGCCAATCTTCACACTAGTCTACCACTATTATTGGCATTGTAACCATAAGTATGTGTCTGTTGTTGTTCATGTAACAAGGACATATGTTGTTGTGGTAACAAGAACATATGTTGTTGTTGCTCTCTTTGCCTGTCTCTATCCTGCATCTCCTTCTATCCCATTTTCGGCCCATCCAGTCGAGGCAGATGGCTGTTCAACATGAGTCTGGTTCTGCTCGAGGTTTCTGCCTGTTAAAAGGAAGTTTTTCTGCCAATGTGCCGAATTGCTAAGTGCTACTCATGGTGGATTGATGTTGGGCCTCTCTTTGAATAACTTAACAAAGAGTCGGTCTAGACCTGCTCTTTCTGTAAAGTGTCTCGAGATAACCCTGGTTATGATTTGGCGCTATACAAATTTGATTGATTGATTTTTTCTGTATATAGAGGTATAACAGAAATGCAAAGCATGAAATTAGCATAATAACTCCCCTTCATTTATTAAAACTCCACCACAAAAAACACGGTTCTTAAAAAGACAACACTGAACACTGAGTTGATTACTTAGTGTTGGCTACACATTGCTTCTCTTCTGCTCCGTCCTCCTGTCTAAATATTGTTACTTCTGCTTACAAACAAACTTCAAAATGGTGGTCACCAAATCAATGCTGCTTCAACATTTTAAGAAACATTTCATGGACAAGCGCACACACTCATAGAAACAACTTCACACAAATAAAGGAGGAACAAAGGGAGCCGGTAGCTGAGTCTAGCTGGCAGAAAAACTCTGTCCTTGGAACTACAGGCCGTTCATTTCTTTTATTAAGACACAGTTGGGCTGAAAGGAATCAAAGGAAATGTAATATTTTAGAAGTCAGCTCCATATAAATCGATTGGAGACAGAACACTTTGGTTCTGGAAGCATGAACCTAAAGAGGCAGAAAAATGACTTTTGGTTCGAAGCAGAGACGGATGAGAACAGATCGCTGTCAGGGATGCTTCTTGCAATTGTGTCTTGTGTTGGATGCCTGACAGCAGAGCAACAACTCTATGATCCTGGAGGGCAGTAAATCAAAAATATATCTCAAAAATATTGATTGTTTCAACCAGCGCGGATAGGTTTGGTAGAAGTGCATTTTAATCTAATTTACTGATGAGTCTCCTGGAGGACTTCAGGCCCAAATTCCACCAAAAGCTGTGCATACTGTAATCGTTGCTCCGTCTTTGTGACAGCAAAATATGCATGGCTCATTTCAAGAGGCATTTTGTAACCAGATTTGCAGCCTTGTGTTTTTGTGACATTGTTCACTTAAAGTCCTGATAAAAACATTTAACCACACACACTCTCAATTTATAAAAAAATCATAATTTTAATACTGTTTAAGGATTTTGCAGACCATTCCTTTTCATTAGGAGTTAATTTTGCTGGAAATGTAGCGAGCAGCTGACACGCCTGTAATTGCCATACAATAGTATAAAAGGCAGAAGTGACTGTGCAACCCATTTTCATTCCCCTGAGGTCAAATACTCATGCTCTCTGGACAAAGATGAACTTATGAGTTTTCATGATTTAGAAATACCTCCTGTTAAAGCAGTGTTAAACTTTTCAAAGTGTTCTGGCTGCATACTTGTGCTGGGAGGCAGCACTGTTAACAGGGACTGTTTGAATCTGACTCTTGGTAAAGCCACTGGTCTAGACGAATGCTTTTGAAACTGAGATTGTGGCCAAGTGGTCTGAGGTTCTGGATTTAGGCTCAACTCTCTCAACATGTTATACTAAGGTACTTTGATTGAGATGCCATTAGAAACTCTAAAAACATCAAGTCTTAACTTTGTATGTGTGTATCAGAAGGTGGATTCTTTATTTCACTGTGCTCCTCCTCTGTGTTTCTCCATCAGCTTTATCAGAAAGCTTTTAAACATGATGACAAGTTAAGATTTCAGGTGTAAATTGCTTCCCTGCAGATCTGCCAAGAAAGAGAGTTTGCCCACCTCCTCATCTATTTTGCAAGTTATTTAGCGAACACTCCAAAGGCACTGAAAGATAAGAGTTCTTCTAAATGACAGATTGCAGGTGACAGACTGCAGGTGCTCAGCCAAGCCAATGTAACCGAGCAGAGTTGTGCAGTGTGCTTTGCCTGTAACTTCAAGGTTGATGAAACAAAATTCATCTTTTGCTGATGGAGTCGTTTTTCTCTGATTATTATTAGTAAATGTTATGAAGGCTCCAGTTTCTCAGGAGGTGATCAAATCAATTGAAGCCATCATCAACAATTTGATCCAGTATTTTCTAGATAATTAATTTGGGACAACTCACCGGGGCGGCTGTGGCTAAGTGGAAGAGCCGGTCTTCTTTCAATCAGAAGGTCGGAGGTTCGATCCCTCAGGCTACATGTCAAGATGGGCAAGAACCCCTAATTGCTCCCAGTGGCATAGCCAACAGGTATGAATGTGAAAACTGATTGACAGTTGGGCACTTTACGTAGCAGCCTCTGCCATCAGTGTATGAATGTGAGTGTGAATGGGTGAATGTGACATGTAGTGTAAAAGCAGCCTTGAATGGTCGCAAAGACTAGAAAAGTGCTATATAAGTACAGTCCATTTACCAGAGAGAATCTTACCTTTTAAAAACAAAGTTGCAGTTGCTAATCTTCTCAAGATTTCTGCAACTTTAGTTGACCTGAGCGTATTGCGTCAGGTCAGCGTATTGCGTCATTTCCTGTTTTCTCGCTGCTACTGTGTTGTCCTGTGCTGTTTGTAGCTGCTGCTAGCGCTCGAGCTAAATCGATTAATCTGCTGTAATTATCGTCACTGTGGTTATTCAGCTGCTGTGTACTTAAACAGACACTAGTTTTCATCAAGCACTCTCGTTGTTGCATTAGCGTCATATCTGCTAAACCCTTAACTTTATACTGGCTTAGCCGTTAGCTTAGCAGCAAGCTTAATCAATTGAAATGTCTTCTCCTTCTCCCTCCTGCTCTCCTGATCTGCCCTGTTCGGTGTGTCAGATGTTTAGCTCTACCTCGACCTCCTTTACGGATAAGGGTACTTGTATGAAATGTAGTATTTTTGGAGCTATGGAGGCGAGGATCACGGAATTAGAGACGCGGCTCCGCACCTTGGAAAACCAAGCATCGCTAGCTGCTGTAGTCAGGAGCAAGCCCCCAGGGCCAGTAGCCGGTGCGGGCCGACCTAGCGTAGCTTCTCCCCCGGCAACTCCCGAGCAGCCGGGATGCAGTGGCTGGGTTACTCTCAGAGGGAAGCATAGCTGCAAGACGAAGCACACGGTTCACCACCAACCACTTCACGTTTCGAACAAGTTTTCCCCACTCAGCGACACACCCGCTGAGAAACCAACTCTGGTTATTGGCAGCTCCATAGTCAGAAACGTGAAGTTAGCGAAGCCAGCGGCCATAGTGAAATGTATTCCTGGGGCCAGAGCGGGCGACATCGAGTCAAATTTAAAACTGCTGACAAAGGATAATCGTAAATTTGATAAGACTGTAATTCATGTCGGCGTTAATGACTCCCGGTTACGCCAATCGGAAGTCACTAAAATTAATGTTGAGTCGGTGTGTGCATTTGCAAAGACGATGTCGGACTCCGTAGTTTTCTCTGGACCCCTGCCCAATCTGACGAGTGATGACATGTATAGCTGCATGTCATCATTCAACCGCTGGCTGTCGAGGTGGTGCCCAGCAAACGATGTGGGCTTCATAGATAACTGGCAGACATTCTGGGGAAAGCCTGGTCTGATCGGAAGAGACGGCATTCATCCCACTTTGGATGGTGCAGCTCTTTTGTCTCGTAATATGGCTAAGTTTGTTAGTCGTAAAACCTGACAAACCAGAGTTGAGACCAGGAGGCAGAGCTGTAGTCCTACACACTCCTCTGAGCTTCCCTGTGAGCAGTTTCCCAGCCACAATGTTAATGCAATAGAGACTGTGTCTGCCCCCCAACCCAGGCCTTTTATTACAGTTAATTCAAACTCAAATAAAAAAGGAGTAAATCAAAAAAATTTAATAAAAATTAAAACAACAACCAAAGTTATGCCAAAAAATATGAGAATTAAATGTGGTCTGTTAAATATCAGATCCCTGTCATCTAAAGCTCTATTAGTGAACGATCTGATACCAGATTATCATATTGATTTACTCTCTTTAACTGAGACTTGGCTGTGTCAGGAAGAATATGTCAGCTTAAATGAATCCACTCCTCCCAGTCATCTTAATACTCATACTCCTCGAGACACTGGTCGAGGTGGTGGAGTGGCAGCTATCTTCAGTTCTAGTCTTCTAATCAACCCTAGACCAAAACTTAGTTTCAGCTCTTTTGAAAGCCTTGTTCTGAGTTTTTCACACCCAGCTTGGAAAACTTTACAGCCTGTTTTATTTGTGATAGTATACCGCCCTCCTGGCGCATACTCTGATTTTCTAACTGAATTCTCAGAGTTTTTATCAGATTTAGTCCTGAGTTCAGATAAAATAATTATTGTAGGGGACTTCAATATTCATGTAGATGTTGATAATGATAATGATGAGTCTTAGCATGGCATTTATGTCCCTTTTGGACTCTTGGTTTCACTCAAAGTGTAAACCAGCCTACTCACCGCTTTAACCACACCCTCCACCTTGTTCTAGCTTATGGCCTTGAAACCGAAAACTTAATTGTCTTCCCACAAAATCCTCTTTTATCAGATCACTATTTAGTAACATTCGATGTCCTATTAACCGACTACGCTCCAGTTAACAAAAATGTACTCACAAGATGTTTGTCTGATAGGACTGTAGCTAAATTTAAGGAAACAATTCCAGCTGCTTTTAATTCTTTACCACATCTGTTTACTACAGAAAGCTCTTATGCTAATGTTAGTCCCTCTCAGCTTGATCAGTTTGTTGATAGTACTGCAGGTTTGCTGAGAAGTACTCTAGACTCGATTGCCCCCTTAAAAAAGAAGATTATTAAACGACAGAGGCTAGCTCCATGGTATGACTCAGAAACCCGTAACTTGAAGCAAATGTCGCGTAAATTTGAAAGAATGTGGCGATCCGCCAAAACAGAAGAGTCTCGTTTACTCTGGCAAAATAGTCTTAATAAATACAGGAAGGCCCTACGGCATGCTCGAGGTGTCTACTACTCCTCCCTCATAGAAGAACATAAAAACAATCCCAGGTACCTTTTCAGCACTGTAGCCAGGCTGACAGAGAGTCACAGCTCCACTGAGCCAAGTATTCCTATAGGCCTCAGCAGTGACGATTTCATGAGCTTCTTTAATGACAAAATCCTAAAGATAAGAGACAAAATTTGTAACCTCCTGCCGTTAACTGGTGCAGATGTATCTTTGGAAACTGCTCAAAAACCTGATGTTTACCTTGACTGTTTTTCTCCAATTGACCTTCCTGAGCTAAATTCTCTGATATCTTCGTCTAGACCATCAACCTGTCTTTTAGACCCGATTCCAACCAAGCTGCTTAAGGAAGTCTTTCCCTCAATTAGCACTTCTTTACTAGATATGATCAATATGTCTTTATCGACTGGCTATGTACCCCAGTCTTTTAAACTAGCTGTAATTAAGCCACTTCTTAAAAAGCCTACCCTAGATTCAGGCACCTTAGCTAACTATAGACCTATATCTAACCTTCCTTTTATCTCAAAGATCCTTGAGAAAGCAGTCGCTAATCAATTATGTGACTTTCTTCAAAACAACAGTTTATTTGAGGACTTTCAGTCAGGATTTAGAGTCCACCATAGCACTGAGACAGCCCTTGTGCGAGTTTCAAATGATCTACTTACTGCTTCAGACAGAGGACTTCTCTCTGTACTCGTCCTGTTAGATCTTAGTGCCGCTTTCGACACGATAGACCATCACATCCTGTTACAGAGACTAGAACATTTAATTGGCATTACAGGATCTGCACTAAGTTGGTTTAAATCTTATTTATCAGATCGATCTCAGTTTGTTAATGTTCATGATGTGTCCTCTATGCAAACCAAAGTTAGTCATGGAGTTCCACAAGGTTCTGTGCTCGGACCGATTCTTTTTACCTTATATATGCTTCCTCTGGGTAATATCATGAGGAAACACTCCATTAATTTTCATTGTTATGCAGATGATACTCAATTATACTTATCTATGAAGCCAGACGAAAACAACCAGCTATCTAAACTAGAAGCATGCCTTAAGGACATAAAGATCTGGATGACTAGAAACTTTCTGCTACTTAATTTAGACAAAACTGAAGTTATTGTGCTCGGCCCAAAACACCTTAGAGACTCTTTCTCTAATGATATAGCTGCCCTAGATGGCATCAGCCT
Organism: Semicossyphus pulcher; assembly: GCF_022749685.1. NCBI lineage: Eukaryota > Metazoa > Chordata > Actinopteri > Labriformes > Labridae > Semicossyphus > Semicossyphus pulcher. The sequence continues at coordinate 34,432,259 of NW_027211693.1, read as the reverse complement.
GGCATCCAGCACTACTTTTAGGAATCTGGGAGTTCTATTTGATCAGGATATGTCCTTCATCTCCCACATAAAACAAATATCAAGGACAGCCTTCTTTCATCTTCGCAACATAGCAAAAATCAGACACATCTTGTCTCAAAACAATGCAGAAAAACTAGTCCATGCATTCGTTACTTCCAGGTTGGATTATTGTAACTCGTTACTATCAGGCTGCCCTAATAAGTCACTAAAAACTCTGCAGCTGGTACAAAATGCTGCAGCACGTGTGCTGACAAGACCTAGGAAGAGAGATCACATCTCTCCTCTGGAACAATCTCCCAGTCAAGGTCAGGGAGGCAGACACCCTCTCTTCTTTTAAGAGTAGACTTAAAACTTTCCTCTTTGATAAAGCTTATAGTTAGGGCTGGCTCAGGCTTGGACTAGCTCATAGCTATGCTGCTATAGGTTTAGACTGCCGGGGGGATCTGACACACCAAGCTTCTCTCTCTCTCTCTCTCTCTCTCTGTCATATTAATGCAGCTCATTAACTCTGTATCTTCTGGTCCCATTAACATTACTAACCACATATCTTCCCGGGAGTTCTCGTGCTCCCCTGTCTTGAAGGTTCCTGGGGATCGTTGCTGCAGACCACCTGCTGCTGTGGACCTGCTCGACTGCAACAACTACTAACATCAGCCTTCCCCATAGTATCATTATTGTTGCTGCTAATGCTAATAGTAGACCTGTTGACTTCAACTGTTACAATTACGATTACCTCAGCCTTTATCATTACTCTGCTTCTCTCGCTAATTTATTTATTTATTTATTTAGCCCAATCTTCAACCTAGTCTACCACTATTATTGGCATTGTAACCATAAGTATGTGTCTGTTGTTGTTCATGTAACAAGGACATATGTTGTTGTGGTAACAAGGACATATGTTGTTTTTGCTCTCTTTGCCTGTCTCTATCCTGCATCTCCTTCTATCCCATTCTCGGCCCATCCAGTCGAGGCAGATGGCTGTTCAACATGAGTCTGGTTCTGCTCGAGGTTTCTGCCTGTTAAAAGGAAGTTTTTCTGCCACTGTGCCGAATTGCTAAGTGCTACTCATGGTGATTCATGTTGGGCCTCTCTTTAAATAACATAACAAAGAGTCGGTCTAGACCTGCTCTTTCTGTAAAGTGTCTCAAATAACTCTGGTTATGATTTGGCGCTATACTAATAAAATTTGATTGATTGATTGATGATCAAGTGTTTATGACCATGGCACTCATGGGTTGTAATCAGTAATTGTGTTGAAATGACTGAATGCAGGTAATGGCTCCAGCACAGAATGCTGAGTCATTTGCTGCAACATTTGTCACCTTAGTTAGCAAGATTAGTAGCAAGCATCTGACTGATTGCTCCACATGCTGCGGAAGCCTTTGACTACACCTTGGCTTTGGTGAAACTCCCTCACTTATTACATTTGTTCTATTGTCCAAATCTTTAAACATTTTTTGGATTATACTTCAGAATTTTACACTTAGTAAAGCAAGGGGTTGGGGTTGTGTAGTCCAGTAGTGTACGATGATAATAAACCGACAGTCCGGTACGTCCAAGTGCTCTAAATATCTGCCCATAATCTCCCGACCAGAGAAGGAAACTTAAAGGTGGTATAAGATCCTCCAGCCCTAATGGAGCAATAATGATCTACAGCATGTTCAACACGAGTCCACTCTTAGTTCTCTGAACTAAGACATAAAGGCTTTTGGAGAAGTGGGGCTGTCAGGCACATAATAAGCCACTTCAGCAAATTGATTCCCAATAGTTTTAAGTGGAAAGCTCAGTTGCCAGTCTTGTTCTGTCATGTTAAGCTCCAGTCAGTTCTGAAAGTAGCTAATTGTGCACTAATCATGTATAATTAGCCACTGGAGAGAATGGACAATGCAGTGGGACATAGCCAACTGTTCGGGTGTATCTGCTCCCACCATCTGGGCAGAGTCATGGGCAGCTGTGCAGAACTGTTTGAGTGAAATTCTGCCCAGTAAAGGTGCTGCTGCTTACAAGCCATCAAATGAACTGAGGAGGTTGCTCTGGCTGTATTAGACATCATAAGGAGTAATTGGTTGACAGTCAGAGATTCCTCCCTTCTCAAACTACACATTTTCTGTTGTGATCCAGAGAGAGGTATAATTTACAAGTAATAGTTTCATGTTAACACAGACAATTATAGAATACTAGAACAATCAGGTTTGTGACTGGTGTTGTAGCTAAGTGATAACAGAGCATCCTTGAACTGGGATGTTATCACAATGTTCACGTCAGTGTCTTTTTGGAAGAAGCATTCAGCTGCTTAAGTTAACAGTCACTTTTGTTTTTTCACTCTTGTGTTTAATTTATCGCCTCCTGTGCAGCGTGGTCACGGGTGATTGACACTGGAATTTAATTAAGGCAAGCAGGGCAAAAGCATGACATCTCAATTAGTGGGGTGCTTGCCTGTCCTCTTTCTGTCTTTGATTTACAATGGTTTGATGGATTGTGTTCACCATTTTAATTCAACAACTCTGTGCGCAGCTACAAATGCAGGTGTAAACAAACAGTTTCAACCATTATTTTGGACAATAGTGGCTTTTTTTGTTATTCGGTTGTGTCTGAACTGTGAGGTCTTTGAACACACTGCACAGTGTGAGATGGATGCAGAGGTAAGAACTGTTCATGCACAAACACACTCTAACAATGAATGATTTTGATGTTGACAGGGATTTCATTTTAAAAGCATGTCAGGCTCCTGGGGAAGTGATCCTTTAAAACAAGTGATGTAACATTCCCTTCTTTTTTTACATGATCACATTTGTGTGTTTCATTTTTTTAACTCTAATTTTCTGCTAATCCCTAAATAATTTCTGATTAAATGCATTCTTGCTCAGTAGTATTATTATGTGTTACAATTAGGATATTAAATTCAGATATTCTCCTCTGATGACTAGATCTCTCTCTGCTGCTGAACGATGCTGTCTGCAGATTCAGCTCATTAACTTTCAAAGTTTATCCAATTATTTTCCATTCTGTTTCCACCAGTTAATCTTGATCTTCTCTGAAAATCAGACCCCTTGTATGTTTCATTCTCATTTCATTTAAATCATTCATGTATTCTTTCCATTGTTCCATTTATTCATGTTTACTACTTTATCGTGCAATTATTTAAATGCCAAGTATTGATTCATCCATCGGCTTGTCTTTGTAGTTATTATGCACATTTTGCTTTTTTTTTTTTTGTATTTGTAAGTTTAGTTACCTGATGGTAGAAACCACTGAGGAAAATTTAAAGTTGTAATCTCGAAGATCTCAGTTTCGTTCTCTTTGGCGGCGCCTATGGCGATAAACGGTAATTGCAGGAGCACACTTCCCAGATATCCAGACAGTGCTGCATGTGTGACGTCCACGGTCGGCTCCGGTTGTAACTCTTGATTTTCCTGGCTGACGGTCGCTTTCCTTTTCAGACTGTTTGCTTCATCTGAGCGTCCAGTTTGTTTCTTTTTCTTTGGATTGTCACTTCTTGTTGAAGTTGTATCTGTAGTCATCCATCTTTTGTTTGTTTGTTCAGCCATAGTAGATTACTGTTCACTTGCAACAATTGCAGAGATGGGAAAGCAGCCGCTTAGCTCCGCCTACCCTCTCTGGCAAGGCTTTCATCAGTGGGCCATAGGCTCAGTCACCATTGTGTTACCTCATTCAGTGATAGAGACTTAACAGACATTTATTTACATGAAAATCTTTGAGATTATCACTTTAATAAAAAACTGTGAATCTGTTTAACATAAATGTTATTTGCAATAATAATTCAATGTTTTTATGCAACATGCCCAGCTACTGGAGGGTCACTCTGATTTGAGCCTGGTGGGGGAAAAACAAAGGTGGACTGTGATCAGATGTGTGACCTGGGCAACAGTTATATGTGGCTACATGTAAATTGAAGTCAGGACACTGAAAGTCACAAGTGTAAATGGAACGGATGTTCTTGGCTCGGTTTTCTCTGTCAGTTATATTCTGAAGGAATTACTGTTTTTATTTCCATACCCATTATTTTCATTATGAGCGGTTCTGAAACTACACATTTCAGAGACACGTCCAAGCCTAGGCTTTATTGCTCTAGTCAGGACCGAAAATTGAAAAAGCCCCTTAGAAAACAACATGGTAGGCATTTTTGAGGAAAAGCACTTTATGCATTGTTTCTATATGATTTTTTAGTGCTGAATCCATTTCTGCCGGTTGCCCAGCTGTAAAAGTTACCGTTAATCGCCCAAAGTTAGAAATGGCTATCAATTTACTATTTGTTAATATTCTATATATGATTGTTTGGTATCATTGTAAAGGGGACCTTCTAGGCTTTCATTTAAGCCCATGGTTGTATCTTTCTGACAAACACAGAGGTCACATGACCTCTTTAAACCATAAATTACACCCATTTTCCCACAATTTTCGCCTAAATTATATAGTTTATTTTATCCCTGTGGGATCAAGGGATATCAAGGACCCAAAAGCCAACAATCTCAATACTTAATGGACTTTGAGGATTCAGGAAATGTATGATATACCCATACTATTTCTTTGTGAGAGGTTATTGTGAGCCTTAAAATAGCAGTAACCGGCTAAAAAGAAAAATTACCACACCAATTGTTTAGATATTATTACTAATACCAATGCAATAATAATCAAAAGCCAGGTAGACATTTTTCATCCATTTAATTAATCAGTAAAATTCACTGAACATGGCCACTAATTACAAATATGGATAGTAATGATTGGATCAAAACAGCATTACAATTTCTTTGTGATCACATTTTTTTTTATCTTCTTCAGTGCATTACATATTCATGCAAAGGTCACTTGACTTTCGGCACTGACAAGATGCAGTCCATGGGTTTGGCTTGCAGCCGCATCGGGCTGTCTTGCATCCAGTTGTGCAGCCACAGGTCACTAGCTCCTCACAGGCATCTGGAACTGCAGGCAGCGACATGAGTTCAGGAACAAGCACATTGTCTTCCATCTTCCATCCCATATTTTCAGGGGGTGGCAGCACCGGGTACTGCAAGTGGGCCTGCCGCCAGACCAAAGTCTGGAAGTGAACACGCTGGATGTGAAATTTCAGAGCATCTCTGGTGGGTGGCAGTCTCTCTATGGTCATGCCCTTGTAGCATTCTCTCTGCCATAGCAGTGTCAAGTTGCAGCAAGCCGTGATAACTGATTGTGTGTCCCGCTTTGTGAAACAGTTTCACCAACTCCTTTGATCGCGTTGCTTGGTGCAATGTACTGGCTAGTCCCACATGCTTTGGTGTCCAGTGTTTTCCTCCAGTCACATTGCAGACAAGATCTTGGGCCATACTTAGAACTCTTGTCTGTGTATCAGCTTCCTCCCTTTCGACTGTGACATCTTCTTCATCATTTGGGCTTCCTTCCAACAGCCCATGGCCACCAAACATCAAGCGGATGAACATGAAAACACTTTCAGGGACACATGCTATCATTTCCTCCTCATTGACAACACATCCAGTGTATTTAGGGTGAGCCAGTATGTCTTCTCTTAACCTCAGTGCAACATGTACCATCTCATGGAATCCCTGGTCAGGAGAGTGATATATGGGGACTTTACTAGACTCTTCTTCCTCTGCCATGAAATCTGAAAATGGCACATGTACCAGTTTTCTGGGAACGAGCAATACATATTGATTAGGTACTGTTATGAAGTCATAGATGTCCTGCACATATACTTGAAGTTTTTCTTTGAATGTAGCTCTCCTGCTTCTAAATGATGCTTGTACTTCAATGTTGGCCTTTTCTGCTAATTCACAGTATCTGTTCCACACTTCAGACAATTGAAGGACATGTCCCTTCTTTGCAGACTCTTTCATCTCACTGATAAGCCATTCCATAGCAAGACCTGTGTTTTCTGAACTATCTTTGGTCTTTGACGCTTTTCGCTTGAACTTTTTGAAGCAGTTTGGATGGTACTTTCCTTCTGCTGCTATGAGGTCACTAACACCTGCCAGGCGCACATGGACCTCTTGATCATACTTGGATAAATCCAGGATCTGCTTGCTCATTTTAAATGTAGTAACGGATGACACAGACTCTTTGAGATTCGTATCTTGGCAGAAGATGCAAAGGTCCCATTTCGCAGTTGGAGTTGAACTTCTCAGCATTGGGGTTGCTGTGCTATCACAGATAGATCTGGATGTCTGAATTTTCCGTTTTATTTTTTCAATTTTAAGTTTGCTGGTGAACAACGCGTAACAGGATTTGTGCCACCACAGTTTTTCCACATCTGTTATAGATATTTCCTTTATACGATCGATTGCTGGCTGGTTGTCTCTATCACAAAGTTTGTCTCGTGTCTGTGCAGCACATTTTATTGTGTTAAACCCCTGCTGTCCTCCTTTTGATAACTTTTCATTTCTTGTCTCCTGACAGATGAGACATTCCAGAACTGGGGAGTGGCCAGTCTTCTTCAGACTGCCAACAGCTTCCATGATCAGGCTGAAACAGAAATTATACTGCTTATTTAGCCAGCTTGTTTTTATTATGTGGTTTACTTAAATGTCAAGCAATTCTGGAATGGAACTAGTAGGACTAATAACTAATTAATAGTTATTATTACTACCTATTAATAACTACCACTGCCACATGCTCACGAGTATAGCCTGCTGGCTGGGCTAGTTAGCTAAAAATCTATGGACTTTTCAGCATTACCTCATTGACTTATATTTTAAACAATAAACACAAAGGTCATTTAATGAAGATAAATATTAGTTACATAGAGAACAAAGTTGAATGAACTTGGGTTAGGTAGGCCTACTGGCAATAGGTAAGCTATAGCCTGGTTCCACGAATTAACGTTAGCTAGCTAGTAAATAGAAAATAGCTCAAATGTATGGATAATCTAGCTAGCTTTAATCTATGGAATTCATTGATTTCAAATAACTTCATTGACTTACATAAACACATTCATCAAATCAAAATGAGTGTTAGTTACCTTTACTAGAGTAGATGGATACCAACAAAATATTGAAAGCTGTCAGCATGCGTGTTGGCTTCTGGTCTGCACTAACTCCCCATCTGGGCTGCTTGCCTGCAGTAACTCCCTAGTCAGGTTCCAGGCTCACAGTAATCCCCCAGATTGTAATAATATGGTGATATTATACATTTTCTGAAACTCCATAGGCAAGTGAGTATTGCAGTATCTGTTTTTTGTATCTCTGGTGTTCCTAGGTACCACAGGGTTAAAACAAAGAAAATAACTTAGGCGGAAATTGTGAAAAAAAAAAAAGTTCTTTGTGGTTTGAGGAGATCTAGTGACCTCCATGTATGTCAGAAAGGTTTATAATTGGATTTGAATGAAAGCTACAAATGTCCCCTTTAAAATGATACCAAACACAATATTATTGAATATTGGGAAGTGCCCTAACTATGAGCCTAAACCAGGATAGGCAACAGCGTCTAACATCCAATTTACCATGGGGGGGGGGGGGGGGTAACTTGGAGGAGGAAATATAGAAAATCAGGGGCCTTATTTGAAGGGCAACCAGTGGATTCTTGTTTGGGACACCTTGAACTTTCAAAAAATGCTGGTTGCCCACTTTTCCTCAAAAATGCCCACAGGGTCACATGATTCTGAAGTTACAGCCCAGTCTACTCTGTCTTTATTTTCTTGCAGTGATTTTTAAAAATACATGTGATCAATTCTTTTCTATTAAAATAGATGTAGAGCTATAGTATAAAGAATTGAAATGCTGGTCATTTTTGTCTGTCAAAAGCAGGTCTGCACTGAATCACAAACTGCAGCTGAAATATTCTTAACAGGAAGCGTCTGAGCTGTAGAGTGAATATAGTCAAAAGTGGACCTTTTAAACGTACTCTTTTGGAGCCTATTTTTCCTCCCGTGGTTAAGGTTCAACTCCCACCACACTTTCTTACATCTGTCGTTCCTTCTCTCATCCTCCCTGTATGAATAAATAAAAAAATACTACAGCTGAGTGGTTCCAACTTTTCTGTCACATGACAAAAGTTGGGACCTCATATACCCCCAATCTGTACCTCATAGCCTGGAGGCAGAGTGTAAACATCTCTGTAAAAAGGACTAAAAATACTGGATTACGGACTAAAAACAGGGACGGATTACATCTTTTCAGTAGATAAAAAAGACTCTGTGTCCCACATCTCACAGAGCGTTGTGAAGATGGAGATCAGCACAGTTTGGTTTAATTGGTCAAGACAAAAACACTAATCATCATCATGTTCCACAGAGAGGACAGGCTCTCTCCTTCATGTTGCATTAGGAATGCCCTCTGCAAAGCAACTCACAAATGGACAGATGTAATTGTATTATGTTCTGCTGTATGTGTTAATGTGTGAAATTCCTACATTACTGTTTGATTTGGGGACAAAATTTACTCATGAAAGAATATAAATCCTGCTTTTAGAGATCTGCGTGTATTTAACACATATAACTATTCTAATACGAAACAGTGGGCAGCTAATAGCCATCTATGATATTATGAAACTTCTCTTTGCAACTGAAGTTGATCTTATATTTCAGCTCACTTCAACCACTTTATTAATATTAGCTTAAATTTGGAATGACATATTTCACAACTTCAGCCTCTCTCCACAACCAGTTAACAGAGCATCGCTCTTTTGTGCATGCAAACAAAGAAAACCTTTTCTATAAACAAACTGTAAGAATATATTCTAATTACTATACATATATATGATTAGATATTTATATTATGTTATATATTAATGTACTGTAAGATAGAGAGCAGGCAGCTGCAGTGTGATGCACAAACAGCATGTTGGTATGTGGACAAACAGCATTTTTTTTTAAAGTTCTGACAACAAAGATATATATTTCCTAAATACTGTGAAAAAAACTTAAAATCGGCACACTCACAGTAAAAGTGAATCTGTAGTTTAGGTAAAAGCATAAATAAAGTGAAATCATCCTCATTACTCTGCCTGCTGTCTGCTCCCAGTGAAGAAGAACTCAGATGAGTGCACATGGCCGTGTAAACACTTTGTTTTTGTATGAGTTCAGTGTGTAAATGAACAAGCTTTCAAGGTGATAAAGGTGACTTTGTTACCTTTGAATGCTGCTTGTATCTTTTTTTCAGACTACCACCCTACAGAGAAGTTTCCATGTCCTGACCCAACTCCCAGCAATTAGCCAGTATGTTTAAAAATTTCTGTGTTACATCACAGTAACTGTTCAAATCGAATCGAATCGACTTTTTATCTGCACATTTTTTCTAAATGTGCAGACACATTTGGCTTAATGTCGTGGTAATTTCTAGAACAAACTGCAAAGATCAGAAATCAGGAAAAGCTCTCGTGGTTTTATTACACTTGCAAGTGGACGCATCAACCCTGCAGCGACATATTTTTCTGGCTGAATGTGCACAGTAACTTTCTTGAGTCTGCCTTTTAAACATGCAAGTACATTCTTCACTCCAACACCTGTAGGTTGTACTTCACTTGTTCTAGTCCTCAGAATAGTTTGTTGACCATGATATGAAAGTGACCATGACCAAATAGTAGTCAAGAATGTTTTACAGCTATTCTAGTTTTAGTTCAAGGTGGTTTTAGTTTAAGTTTAATGAGTCCAAGAATGGATGCCAAGCATCTTTATCTAATGCTGTGTTGTATTGTCAATGCAGAGTGTTTTAAACCCACAAATGACAAACCATATAACCGTATAGCCTTCTTGATTTCTCTGGTGATGTGGACGTTCACAAGTCGTACACATGGGAATCTCATCTACACCATTCATATCACATGGTTCCTTGAAAACGTTAACAGTATGTAAATGGAAATTTAATCAAAAAGAAAGTAGCAATAGTGTGTAATAACCTGTGAGTGGATCCCAACTTCTGTGAACTTGAAAAGAGTTCTCTTTGTCTCGGTGTGTCAGTGGAGGAATGGATGTAAGCTTGTTTTTCCAATAGTCTAAAAGGCAAAACTCTGACATTTTAAGAAATCATTGAAACAACAGGCAGGACTCAACAAACATTTTGAGTGGTGCATCAAAATGATCATGGCTGCTCTGAGTCTTCCTGTGTGAAGTTTTACATTAAAATTGAAGTTAAGAGAAAGACAGTGGGAGCAGAGACAGAAGGAGAAAAAGACAGACTAACAATAAACAGAGAGGGAGAGAGTGATTCTCTCTGCCTCTGGAATTCTAATAAACCCGACCACCTACACACAGAGGGAAGGCAAAGGTAACTGACTCTCTGGGGACACTGTGTCCCTAAAATTACACTCTAATCCTCAACCCACAGATCTTATTATGGTTACTGAAAATCATCTGCACTCCTCTTTCCCTTTTATTGTTCTGTTGTCTTTTGTCTGTCACACTCCCAATATGTCTCTCATATAAAGCCTCATATAAAGAAAGAATATTCTAATATTCAAGTGACACTTTGACATTTGTTCCTGTAAAAACAAACTGTCAATCACAGGCCCAAACACATTGTATTTCAGTGTAGTTCAGTTTTAAATCAGCTGTTTTACAGCTTGCACCTGTTTTATTTAAACAAAGATCATGTAGCGCACAAGAGGAGAGGACATGAACAGCAAAGTCAGCAATTTGCATGAGCAGTGACAAAACCACAGAAAGCTTTGGTACACATTACACAGCTAACAGGTAACTGTTGAAATGATGAGAATCATGGAGAGAAGGCTTTTTCTTTCTGTAGATCAACATAACAGATATAAATAAAATATATTGTGTTTTCTTATCTTCCAGTCATTTCACATCTGGGACTGCACGGTGGTGCAGTGGTTAGCACTGTAGCCTCACAGCTACAAGGTTCGAATCCCAGTTCAGACTTAAGAGACCTTTCTGTGTGGAGAGTAATATAAAGTTTTGATCATGAACTCTGTTTTACCAGTTTCACCACAGTTGTTTTGTGATAATACGTTCAGTATAATATCAGTTATCATCATCATTATCAGCCTCCTGCACGGCGAGAAGTGTCCAACAGTGTTTTTTATTGTGCAGATGAGCTCACTATGTAGTCCTCCACAGAGAACTCCGAGGCAGGGAGAAGTCAATGAGTGTGTTCTTGGACACAGATGCATGTGTCAGGCCTGTGATTGACTGGCGACCACTCCTGGGTGTAAACCGCCTCTCGCCCAATGACAGCTGGGATTGGCTGCAGCACACCCTGCGACCCTGAACAGGATAAGCGCTATAGATAATGGATGGATGGTTTAACTTCTCACCCTGCTGCAGTGATGTGAAGGTGTATTTCAAAGTATGTCAGAGCAATCTGACACCACTGTGTATGTTCATCCTGTGTCTCTACTACAGTGCTATCACTGTGTTTTATTTGTTCAATGTTTTTCATATAAGTAAAATCAGTGTTTTTTAAAATCCAGTAAAACACAAGCAGCCAATCACAGTTCTTGTATGTAGTATCTCCTTCATCACTGTGGCCAGGGACGGTCTAGAATGCAGACGGCAAATTAAGGGTCAAGTCCTCTATCAGCATCACTGCACATTCGGAAGACTAAGGGCCCGATCAGACAGAGCACGTTTTAGAAGCAGGGGGCTTTTCTATAGTTGTTTTCAATGAGAGGGACGCTTGTTGTGCGCTGCTTTTGTGTTGCTGACGAGCAGCTTGAGTTTTTCTCGAGTTGAACGGACTTAAACTCAAAGCAGAAAAGCACCCGACATCATCAGCGTTTTTTCTCTAATTGTCCAGTTGGAAGAATATAGAGGCTGGCCTTCTGTCAGTTTACAATATAACGGTTAGGTTAATGACAGCTAATGATTTGGTGTAAAAAAAAGACAAACAGAAAAGGCAGTGCGGTGCGCCTCGCGTTTTACTGCCTGCAAAATGCACTCTGTCTGATCGAGACCTTACAGCTGGTTCTGTGTGGATTCATTCAAATAGGAGAACACAAACTGTCACAGTCTGTCTCCGTGCTCCTCAGCAACAGTCACTTTCCAACTACCCAAGGTCCCCTACCATTCTTCACCTCTCCACCAGACATCCTCTGGTTTTCCCTCCTTTCCCCAGCTACACTCCCGTTCCCAGTTATAATCAGCAATGCAATCACCTGACATTCTCCACCCCACCTGCTCACCTGTCTCCAATTCACGAATCTGTCTCCTCTCTACCCATGTCTGTAAGTCATCTTTTTAACAATAACGTGTCTGCTTGTTTTCCTCTGTCCTACCTTTCTGCCTACACTACAAATCATGACAGAACCCACATCTCTTCTGAACATCTCATTTTTCAGACAGACATATCATGAGAAAACTAACTTTGTTCAAGAACAGTCTGTCTCAGCAAAGCAATGTCTCCTCTCTCTGTGGGTACTGAGCTGTTAATGCTGCTGAGGTGTCTTTCCGACCAGATGCAGTTTTCACTCAGAGGTAAAACCATTAATTAAAAGTAATGTGTGTTTCTTTGCTTAAAAAAAGCTATTATTGTGATTACTAACTGTTTTCATAGGGAAAAAAAGAGACTACAGTCACATCGGAGAAAGGTTTATCTTTTCATACCTTTGGCATTACCTGTAATTTGTCATCTTTGTTTTGTTTTTTTGGTCCTTTCTGCCTTTACTTTTGCCTGCCTTTTATGTTGAAAGTAGGGTAGGAGAGAATGGGGGATGACGCGGCAAGGGGCTGGGGGTGGAAGTTGAACCCGGGGCTGCCGCATTGTGGACTATGGCCTCTGTACTTGCATGGGGCATGGCTGATATGCCTCCTGTGCAGACTTGCCGCCAAAGCCCAATAAAAAATGTAGCAGCATGCGTAAGTAGAAGGAAGATTTGAGGCCTCACATAGTGAAACACGTCTAGTATGGATGCATTACTTTTTCCAATAGGGTACCATCTACTCCGTGCTGTGATTAGCTAGTACCAGTGCTGTGATTGGCTAGGAAAGCAAATTGACCAAAAGAAGTATCACTCAAGATCACCGTAGTTTGTGTCCTGTGTGAAACCAGTTGTTAATGTTGCCTTAATATTCTAACCAAAACCATGATCGTCTCCTCAGTTGTTCTGGTGCCTAAAGCTCACCAGGTTCATGGTTTAACATTAGACCATTATTGTAGTTTAATTTAGTTTAGGCACAAACAGTTCTTGGTTAAAGCAACAACATGTAATATATTTACTGGAATTGATCATAAAATGGCCACGATATGTCATCAGAGATTAAGGCAACGCGCTAAGTTGAAATACTGGCTTCTCCAACCACAACGCTGCAGCCAGTTTGTTCTCCCCCGGAAATATCCATTCTGGTGCGGAACGTCTTTGTGTGTGTTGGCCCGTGTGATCCCACCCATTTCGTCACCCCAGGTTGCCAGATATAAAACAAACTGGCGCACAGGACTCGTTTCTTGTCACTGTCAAAAGTCTTGCGCTCGAGTAGGTTCAGTGTCCTCAACCTGGCAACCCGCGTGAGCTTCGTGTTGCACTAGAAGTGTAGCTCTGTTTGGGAAAAGCTGAGTGTGTGAGTGTGGATGGTGGAGCAAGTGAGTGAGAGACACAGGAAGTAAGTAAGTCAGAAAGTAAGTAAAGCTTTATTTATAGAGCACTTTTTAAAACACCAGGTTTCAGAGTGCTTCACAAACACAGGAATAAAAACAAATAAACTAAAGGCAAAAACCAAATGAGGCAAAAAAACAAACAACAAGAACAAACTTCAACACAAGAAAGGGATGGGCTGCTACGAGAAAGCTTGTCTATACACATGAATTTTTAGCAACTTCTTGAAACTGTCCAAAGATTCAGCAGATCTGACAGATTGTGGAAGATGATTGAACAGAAACTAACAGTAGGACTGTACAGTCAGGCTGTGTGTGTAATAAAGCCAAGTACTCCTCAAGACTGAAGCCGCGCTCCCATGTTTTGCTTCCTGCTCGCTGCTGTGTGACGGGAGTTAGCCCCCAAGCTAGTGGCAGCTTCGGCCCTCGAGCAGACCTATAAGTCTCCCCTATGCTTTCCGACCACAGTCAGAACGCTGAAGCAGGAAAGGATAACATTCCAATCTGGGAATCAGGGGGCGGGGGGAGACAACGCTCTCCAATATTTTGAATTTGGACTGCAGCTCCCTTTTTAGATGCTAGCTGTCAATGTTACATACTTTATAGACTGGGCTGTAACTTCAGAATCATGTGACCCTGTGGGCATTTTTGAGGAAAAGTGGGCAACCAGCATTTTTTGAAAGTTCAAGGTGTCCCAAACAAGAATCCACTGGTTGCCCTTCAAATAAGGCCCCTGATTTTCTATATTTCCTCCTCCAAGTTACCCCCCCCCCATGGTAAATTGGATGTTAGACGCTGTTGCCTATCCTGGTTTAGGCTCATAGTTAGGGCATTTCCCAATATTCAATAATATTGTGTTTGGTATCATTTTAAAGGGGACATTTGTAGCTTTCATTCAAATCCAATTATAAACCTTTCTGACATACATGGAGGTCACTAGATCTCCTCAAACCACAAAGAACTTTTTTTTTTTTCACAATTTCCGCCTAAGTTATTTTCTTTGTTTTAACCCTGTGGTACCTAGGAACACCAGAGATACAAAAAACAGATACTGCAATACTCACTTGCCTATGGAGTTTCAGAAAATGTACAATATCACCATATTATTACAATCTGGGGGATTACTGTGAGCCTGGAACCTGACTAGGGAGTTACTGCAGGCAAGCAGCCCAGATGGGGAGTTAGTGCAGACCAGAAGCCAACACGCATGCTGACAGCTTTCAATATTTTGTTGGTATCCATCTACTCTAGTAAAGGTAACTAACACTCATTTTGATTTGATGAATGTGTTTATGTAAGTCAATGAAGTTATTTGAAATCAATGAATTCCATAGATTAAAGCTAGCTAGATTATCCATACATTTGAGCTATTTTCTATTTACTAGCTAGCTAACGTTAATTCGTGGAACCAGGCTATAGCTTACCTATTGCCAGTAGGCCTACCTAACCCAAGTTCATTCAACTTTGTTCTCTATGTAACTAATATTTATCTTCATTAAATGACCTTTGTGTTTATTGTTTAAAATATAAGTCAATGAGGTAATGCTGAAAAGTCCATAGATTTTTAGCTAACTAGCCCAGCCAGCAGGCTATACTCGTGAGCATGTGGCAGTGGTAGTTATTAATAGGTAGTAATAATAACTATTAATTAGTTATTAGTCCTACTAGTTCCATTCCAGAATTGCTTGACATTTAAGTAAACCACATAATAAAAACAAGCTGGCTAAATAAGCAGTATAATTTCTGTTTCAGCCTGATCATGGAAGCTGTTGGCAGTCTGAAGAAGACTGGCCACTCCCCAGTTCTGGAATGTCTCATCTGTCAGGAGACAAGAAATGAAAAGTTATCAAAAGGAGGACAGCAGGGGTTTAACACAATAAAATGTGCTGCACAGACACGAGACAAACTTTGTGATAGAGACAACCAGCCAGCAATCGATCGTATAAAGGAAATATCTATAACAGATGTGGAAAAACTGTGGTGGCACAAATCCTGTTACGCGTTGTTCACCAGCAAACTTAAAATTGAAAAAATAAAACGGAAAATTCAGACATCCAGATCTATCTGTGATAGCACAGCAACCCCAATGCTGAGAAGTTCAACTCCAACTGCGAAATGGGACCTTTGCATCTTCTGCCAAGATACGAATCTCAAAGAGTCTGTGTCATCCGTTACTACATTTAAAATGAGCAAGCAGATCCTGGATTTATCCAAGTATGATCAAGAGGTCCATGTGCGCCTGGCAGGTGTTAGTGACCTCATAGCAGCAGAAGGAAAGTACCATCCAAACTGCTTCAAAAAGTTCAAGCGAAAAGCGTCAAAGACCAAAGATAGTTCAGAAAACACAGGTCTTGCTATGGAATGGCTTATCAGTGAGATGAAAGAGTCTGCAAAGAAGGGACATGTCCTTCAATTGTCTGAAGTGTGGAACAGATACTGTGAATTAGCAGAAAAGGCCAACATTGAAGTACAAGCATCATTTAGAAGCAGGAGAGCTACATTCAAAGAAAAACTTCAAGTATATGTGCAGGACATCTATGACTTCATAACAGTACCTAATCAATATGTATTGCTCGTTCCCAGAAAACTGGTACATGTGCCATTTTCAGATTTCATGGCAGAGGAAGAAGAGTCTAGTAAAGTCCCCATATATCACTCTCCTGACCAGGGATTCCATGAGATGGTACATGTTGCACTGAGGTTAAGAGAAGACATACTGGCTCACCCTAAATACACTGGATGTGTTGTCAATGAGGAGGAAATGATAGCATGTGTCCCTGAAAGTGTTTTCATGTTCATCCGCTTGATGTTTGGTGGCCATGGGCTGTTGGAAGGAAGCCCAAATGATGAAGAAGATGTCACAGTCGAAAGGGAGGAAGCTGATACACAGACAAGAGTTCTAAGTGTGGCCCAAGATCTTGTCTGCAATGTGACTGGAGGAAAACACTGGACACCAAAGCATGTGGGACTAGCCAGTACATTGCACCAAGCAACGCGATCAAAGGAGTTGGTGAAACTGTTTCACAAAGCGGGACACACAATCAGTTATCACGGCTTGCTGCAACTTGACACTGCTATGGCAGAGAGAATGCTACAAGGGCATGACCATAGAGAGACTGCCACCCACCAGAGATGCTCTGAAATTTCACATCCAGCGTGTTCACTTCCAGACTTTGGTCTGGCGGCAGGCCCACTTGCAGTACCCGGTGCTGCCACCCCCTGAAAATATGGGATGGAAGATGGAAGACAATGTGCTTGTTCCTGAACTCATGTCGCTGCCTGCAGTTCCAGATGCCTGTGAGGAGCTAGTGACCTGTGGCTGCACAACTGGATGCAAGACAGCCCGATGCGGCTGCAAGCCAAACCCATGGACTGCATCTTGTCAGTGCCGAAAGTCAAGTGACCTTTGCATGAATATGTAATGCACTGAAGAAGATAAAAAAAAATGTGATCACAAAGAAATTGTAATGCTGTTTTGATCCAATCATTACTATCCATATTTGTAATTAGTGGCCATGTTCAGTGAATTTTACTGATTAATTAAATGGATGAAAAATGTCTACCTGGCTTTTGATTATTATTGCATTGGTATTAGTAATAATATCTAAACAATTGGTGTGGTAATTTTTCTTTTTAGCCGGTTACTGCTATTTTAAGGCTCACAATAACCTCTCACAAAGAAATAGTATGGGTATATCATACATTTCCTGAATCCTCAAAGTCCATTAAGTATTGAGATTGTTGGCTTTTGGGTCCTTGATATCCCTTGATCCCACAGGGATAAAATAAACTATATAATTTAGGCGAAAATTGTGGGAAAATGGGTGTAATTTATGGTTTAAAGAGGTCATGTGACCTCTGTGTTTGTCAGAAAGATACAACCATGGGCTTAAATGAAAGCCTAGAAGGTCCCCTTTACAATGATACCAAACAATCATATATAGAATATTAACAAATAGTAAATTGATAGCCATTTCTAACTTTGGGCGATTAACGGTAACTTTTACAGCTGGGCAACCGGCAGAAATGGATTCAGCACTAAAAAATCATATAGAAACAATGCATAAAGTGCTTTTCCTCAAAAATGCCTACCATGTTGTTTTCTAAGGGGCTTTTTCAATTTTCGGTCCTGACTATTAAGTTTAGGAAAAGATTGTGGTTTCGGTTAATACAATAAAAAAAATCCTTCATGGCAGAAAGCCCTGAAGGCAACCATTAAGGCTGAGTAAACGTCAATCACAGCACAACAGGGTGGGATCAGGCATTTGGTTTGGACAGGGGGTCTCGTGTAAGCAACTGAAGTGTTTGACTCGAGGAAAACTTAAGCTGATGGTGGTTAAGAAGTCAGGGAAACAGTTGAAGCTATTGTTGTTCTTGAGACATTCTCACTGGGAATCTACACCGACACTGTAGCGTCGTGGCAGCAAAGATGAGTCCACAGTCAGCCAATGGTAGTTATGATTCCTGGCCATAAATAGGGGGGGACAGTGACGCCACAATGAGTGCAGTCTGCTGGAAATAGTAGAAAAGACAACTTTGAAACTGACTTGTAGACTTATTTCTTAATTGTGCATAAATTCTGTGTTAATGTAGGATGCAGAAGTCAATGAGAATGGATTAATATGATTGGTTTACCCAGATGTTTGGGAAATGTACATGTGTCAAATGAATCTTGCCTGCTCATCTAGCCAATAACTACAGTAGAAAACTAAAATCCCTCCATTGCCATTTATTCAAATAAATTAAAAGGTTATGATCAAATCATGTACTTGTTAATTTCCCTTTGGAGGTTTGCCGGGCATGTCCAACTGGGAGGAGACCCCGAGCAGACCCAGAGCTCACTGGAGGGGCTATATATCCCGTCTGGCCTGGGAACGCCTCAGAATCTCCCAGGAGGAACTGGAAAACATTGCTGGGGAGAGTGACGCCTTGCTCAGCCTGCTGCCACCGCGACCCGCCTCCGGTGTGGGATACGCGGCTGGTGGAGACTGTAGCATTGAATAACATTGGAGCGGTTCTGTCCCGGCACACACGTATCAAAAATATGTTGCCTGTGTAGATTCCCCTTTATAGTAATTTCCATCCATACAAAAGTTGATGTTTCACTGTTCTGTGCTCCTCGTCACTAACAAGACTGCTCCAGGATATCACTTCAGCTTTGTGAGTATTGGCATAGTCCTTGAAACCAACTTTAAGTATAAAATCAAACCATTCCACTCATTGACTAACCATAAGTAAGATAGTTTGAAGTAACATGCAGAGAGTTCTGCACTCAGAGGTCCATCATCGCTGCCTCTGCTCGGCTCGGCTTGACTTTAATCAGAGCATACTGTAGATCTGCTGGCATAGATCTAAGCATGCACAAATCCTTTTATGTTATTGCCCTTAGTTCTCTAAGTCTGTTTGCACGCCTACCCTGCAGCCACCCTGGGCTCATCCTATTACATCATACTTAGTTAGTGTATTTCCTGCAAGCTTTCTGCATTTCACATGAAGGGAAGTTGTAATCATCCCACTGTCATTGTTGGCCAATTACATCTCTAAGCTCCCAGGAAGCAGACTACAGATTACTGTTTCGCTCGATGCAGATTAAAGAAGTGGCTGTATTATTTTCTCTGAGCCTCACTTCACTCAAGAAAGAGAAATTATTCATAATGTAATATGTGGCTGTGTGTGTGTGTGTGTGTGTGCGTGTGTCTTTCTATATATAAATCAAACATATCCCCACTTGCTCCATAAAGCCCATGATTAGCCTCTGTGACAGACGGGAGCGAGCTTAGTGCAAACTCTGCTGGCCTTGATCAAAGTCACTCACTCACACACACACACACGGACACACACGCACACACACACACACACACACACACACACACACACACACGCACACACATGTATATGGTTATTTTAAAATAAATGTTGCTGCTGAAACAGGAACATAAACCCCTGCTTGAATACAATGACATGCATGTATTCATGCACTCTGACACAAAACAGAGTGTGCGTTTGAATTAATGCTGTTTCTCTTTGTGTTCGCTGCCCTTGTATGTGTGTGTGTGTCTGCAAATGACTAAAGTCTGTGCTAATGAGGTTGGACTTTCCTAACAAGTGGTTTTCCTTCATCAGTCACCTTAAAAAAAAGGGGGGGAAGAAATCTTGAATCCATCCCTGGCTCATCAAAGAATGAGGGATTAAGGACGTTAAAAATAGCTCACATGAAGAGAGAGGACTTTTTCGCTGTAGGCTGATAGCAAAAATGTGCTCCCCTCTCTGCTCATTTTTATCCCCCTTCATCCTACACTCAATTCTGTCTAAGCTCTGAGCATTTCGCCCGTATGCTGCAGAAGCCGCGTAGGTCCAATCTGTGTTTTATTACTGTATTTGGAGTCAGTCATATAATCCACTGAATCAGTCCATTTTAGAATTCTGATCTTATTATATTGTTACAGCTGCCAATGTGATGCAGACAACATGTTGGTTCATACAGTGTCATCTCTTTCCATGTCAGCTCTATTTTCCTGTACTGTAAAATTAAATACAAAAACATTATTCAAATATGAAAAGAACAAAGATTACGTCTTGTCAGAATCGTAACTCAAATTGAAAAACACAGCAGTAATACACACTTTACACCTTTACAGCGGTGTATCAGGATACATACATCTGTTTAGAAATGTATTATAATAATCAGATTCAATCTTTTTCTTCAGCATCAAAAGTAATCCAGGTGATTTATGTTTAATGTGAACAGGAACAGCTAGCAGCCACAGCAGCTTTTCGTTTCATGGCGAAGGTGTTCTAAAATGTCGAGACACAGGCTTAAGGCTAAAACATGGAGGTGTGATAGTTGCAAAAGTGTTTTCCTCATTCTTACTTCACTTGGATGTTTCGGCTTCACTGTGCAGAATGATGTCAGTGCACAGTTTGATGCTAAAGGCCTGTTTTTGCATTCATCTGCACTAAAAGCATGATTTGTGAGATCACAAATTGTTTGGAAGCCGATCACAGTGTGGTGTGTAACTTACAAAAGTGTAATGCAGAAACTTGAAGCCTCCAGTGCAAAACCACACAGAATGGACTTTCAGTGAAGCTGGAAACATCTTCTGTCTAAATAAACTTTTGAAACTGAAAATGTTGCATCTTTAAATATACGTTCTACATCCAACGAGGGAGAAACAAAGATCCTCTCTAAGCATTTTGTTAGAGCAAAAAATACTCTGCTTTATAAGTTAATATAGACATTGAGCAATGTTGATTCTTAAAAACTGAAAAGTATAAATGAAATCAGTGCGTTATCATTCCTTGTGAGTTCCTAAAGAATTTCTGTCATGAGTTATTCTAGTTTAGTTGTGGTTTCGATTCGTATTTCAGTGTTCAGATATTATTTCCTTTTTTATTTTGTAGCCCTGTCAGTCCAGAGTTTGGTGTTCAGTGTTTCCTGTTTTATTTTGTAGTTCTTGCTCCATGTATGTCATGTCTTGTTTAACTTCCTTCATGTTCTGTTTCCCGCCTTTTAGATTCCCCTGTGTTGATTGGTCTCACCTCTCTCTGATTGTCCTCCCCTTTGAGTTTCCTGGTTCATTGTCGTGTTACCTGTGGAACTTTTGTTGTCCTGACCTATGAAACCATCGTGTTTCTGTGGATTTACCTGTTTCCTTGAGGCTCCCTGTGATTGTTACCTGTTGGTTATTTTTTCCTTTGGATTTATTTTACCTGGACACTTTCTAAGTCAGCCTTTGTTGTTCTGCCTTGTTTTTTGCCTTTTGTTTATTAAACCATATATCTCAAGTCTGCATTTGGGTCCTCAGGACCAGGCCTAAAACCACAGCTACAATCATCTGACAAGTCTACATATGTTCTGTCATCCCGCTAACTCTGTTTGTCTCAGATTCTTTGAGGACAGACAGACTGAGCTTCACATTTAAACACATGATCGCTTCTCACAAAACTTTAGCAACTTCCCACCATGGATCCCCATTTGGACAAAGATCTGTAAGCAGAGCCTTTCCAAACTGGTTATCCTCCAGCCACGGAACAGGAGACAAACCACAGCCAAGCCACAGGAATAGCCACAGCAACCACAGCACCAACATTCTACACGCCATTCATGCTGTACAGTCCCCGGCTATCAAACACGCAGCGGTGCGCCCTCCTCTATGGAAGACTCCATGTCCTCATCAGAGAGTGGACCGCAGCTTGCCTTCAACGATTCCTGAAAGTCAAAGGCATCCCGTGCTACAGCAACAACAATAAGGCAAGATTATTCAACCTCTACTCATCCACCATAAACACAACAGCAAACAAGCATCCCGCACTTCCTGTATCCTCGCCAGAGCCCATCAATGACAGTGGCGTCATGTACAATGTCACAGGACTTCAGCCACTTCACCACTTGTGCCTTCACCCGCTATGTCTGACTTCTCAAGCTATCTCAGCTTTCTTTACATCCTTGTGTAGAGAAAGTAGGCTTTGCAAGGTTTCCCTGCACATACATCCTTTCATCCCATCATCCCTTCCTCTTCCCTTCCTTCAGCCACTCAAAGCAGTATGGCTTCTGCTCCCCCTACCTCTTTCATAGCCAACACAACTCCCACGCCACACTCAGCTACTCAAGTTAGCTATCCTCAACCTCCTCATTCATTTCCAAATGATCCACCCAAATGTTTATTCTCAATCAGCCAATAATCACACTGGAGCCACAGCAGCACCACCTATCCAGCCAGCTTCATCTATCACCCCTCTCCTGTTTCCCCAGCATTATGCCAACAAATCCTCTCCGATAATTATGTAGATTTAGCCCAACTACTCTGTCCATTATTGACACTAGCCAGCCCAGAGAAATGCAGACCAATTTTCGGTTCAGTTCAGCTTTGTCAATCACACCTCTCTCTCCTGCAAGTCATACTGAGCTCCCTCTCACCCTGCCACAGCATGCACAGTGATCTTCCACCTAGCTCACATCCATCTGCTTCACGTAACACCCCTAACACCCCAGTCTTTAACCGTTTGTCCCCTGCAGCACCTCCACCTCCGATCATCCCAGGACCCTTAGACATACGTCCTTCTGTCAAGGTCCACATGCCCAAGACAGTTGACAAAAGAGGAAGGCTAATCCTCTACAAAGACTCCTACTGCCCACCTGACTCGGAATCCCGCACTCCTTCATTTGCTCTTAAAGCTGCAGCAGGTAAGGTGGAGAAGAGAGCGGACTTTGCTTCAGAATCTGAACGATGCAACCTCCAGGTCCCTCCCCCTCTCTCTCCACGTTGAGTTTGTGATAATAGTAACGTTGCCGCCTTTCTGAACATAAAGTAATGTTTCATGTTGACTTGTTTACTTAGCTAAGGATAGCTAGCACATTAGCTACTACAGCAAAATAGGTTGTAAGCCTGTGAATTAGCAGGTAATTTAGGCTACATTAGTGGCTTTGCAGGATAACGGATATTTTAATCTATATTTGTTGATACGATTAGAGTTTCGAGACCGACACACTGGATTCAGATGAGGAATTCACCCACACAACTGCTTCTACGAGCAGACGGGCGGGTAGAAGAGGTGATCGTGTACAAGGTGCAAAAGGCAGGGGCCGAGGAAGACGAGGCAGAGGGCGTCGCGTGGGCCAAACACCCCGACAACCTCGGCGCTGAAGATATTGCCCGTGTCCAAAATTTAAGACTACAGACATTTGCATATGAACGTGTAAGTAACCACAGTCTTAGTTATGTCTTTAAAAACACAAATTTTTCCCATTGTTTTAGCTGTTTATGTTATGAGCCTCATTAAAAATATTTGTTTTTACTATGTATCTTGTAAGGAGCACATCAAGTTTTTGGATTTACAGTAGGCACGCCAAGTTTTGCAGCAATGTTTGGCCAGGACCCCAGTCTAATGTTTCAAGTTATCAGCCAAGTGGCACCTGCTGCTCCTTTACCTGTACCTCATGTAACAGGGCAACTCTCATGGTGTGTCTGTCAGAGATGCAGAGAGATACTGTGGTGGAGAGAATATGCTGCAACCAACAACCACAGATGTGCATTTCAACACTGCCACACACGGAGGCATACATTTTGCAGGAGGGAGTGTTGCGCCTGGCACGGAGGATCTGGAATGACTTATGGGCTGTAGCTGACCTTCCAGATGCAGTCAAAGACAACAGACACTTTCGTCCTGCAGCTTACAGACAGTTTGTTGCATGGCAGTGGGGGACTCTGGGTACAGGTCACAGAGTGGTCATACCAAGCTGCTGTGTCTGGTCAATTCGTGACCGATTTCCAAATCCTCAAGGACAATATAAGGGTTTCATTCCGAGGAGATTATAGCTGCTGTTACTCTTCTTAAATGTAAATAGTTTACGCAAGCCTTCATTTCTACGCCAATGTCTGGCCTGTGGAAAGAGTCAGTAAGTTAATCAAACACTTCTTGCACAGTTATGGATTCATTTAGAAAGTGTTACCCTGTCCCCGGCTAACTTGGGTTTGCAGTAGCAACTGAGTGGTTGGAGGTGACACACCGGACAGCAGTCCATACTGACGTGGGTCATCTGGCCTCATGGTTGTACCTCGTGGCAGCCCACGTCCTCTGCTTCCTCACTATTGTCCTTTGAAGGTCTGGGATGTAACATAGTCAACTTCTTGGACTTCTTATTGTAAAGTTTGTGGTACCTGAAATTAGGAAATGGACAAGAATATAAATAAAGCCTCTTTTTTTATATTCTTTGCTGTGTTTAAACATGCAGGAAAAATAAACCCTCTGTAAATATACAGCTGGTTCAATAAAACACTGATCTAGAAGCACCTAACACCTAATAGTCTCGCTAACAATTATTATGCTTATAACGTATAGTATGGAGCCAGCAAGCCTTCTCTTGGGTGGTCTGTGGGCATGGTGGTTATAGTCAAGGCCAGCCAGTAAGATTCAGGCTTCATAGACTGGAGGGCTGAAGCTAAAGCGCTTGCTGGCATACATCAGGATATGGTTTTGGAATGACTCCAGCTCTGCAGCTGACCTGCTAATTCAGAAGGAAATGTCAGATTGTATAATGCCTTTCAAAACAGTATTCATATTGCACATGATTCATTAGATAACACTGAACCATCATGTTTAATTGACACAAAATGAAAAATAAACTGCTAACAATACCTGAAATACAAGTAGTTGTGGACATCCCTCATCCAGCATCATGAGCCACAGACCCCTTCTCCATCCACTCCTCCAACCGATCACGTTGACAGGCATCTAGGAGCCACTCATGCAAGCAAGCAACATATGAACAGGAACATGAATATTCGAACTTGGAAAGAGCATGCCAATCTTTTTATACCAGTGGGCTTTATTTTTATAACAGATAATTATATCTTATCAGTATTAACTTTGCATTTGATCCGCACATTTTCCCTGTAGGGTAATGTATGTATTTATTTTATCATGTACAGTTTTTAAAAACTAATACAATTGTAATCAAGGAGTGACAAATACAAAGTTGACCTAATATATATGCGAGCAGAACTACATTACTTACAAAAAAGTCATCAAAGTTTTCTGACATCTTGCAGCAGTAGCAGAAATGATTGCACATATGCTTGTTCCACTGCAGAAGGATGGCACAACACTTTCGCTGGCCAGCCTATAAAGAAAACCTACAACCTAATAGAACCATTTAGGCAATCATAAAGGAGATCAGCAGAGGTGTTGTCCTTTCTTGATTTTTTAAAAATCAATTTTTAGTTGAGAAAAAAAAAAGAAAAATACTTACTGCATGTATCTCCTCGCCCAGGTTTTTTTAACCATGCCACAGTGTGGAGCACTCCACTGTCCTTATATTTTCCTTTTTTTGGATCTGTGTAATCAGAGCACAACAAAAGATGTATTCAGCCAGACTGTTTATTGATAAAATGTTTACTAATATTATACTTTTTGAGTGCTGCAGGACAGAATTTGAATGGCAATTGTAGAAAGTCTTGTTGCATAAGAGCTGTATCACATGAGATCGCAAAGCTAAAACAGTGAAGCACTGGAGTAGGGCCAAATAATATGGACTGACTGAAGACAGCAGATATGCAGATATGGGTATCTGTGCACACCTCGGCAAGTTTCACCTCCTGGCGGATCTTGTCGAAACGTCTAAAGAAGCCTTCCCTCTCCATGATCACTGAGCTTCTCTGTGTCTCTCGCTTGTCAACTTTAACTTTTGATATGATCTCTTTTGTGTCGTTTTCCATGGCGGTGTAGGTGCAGTATGTAGGTGCAGTATTGAGCACAGAACCCAGGACTGTCCATACGATCATCAGCTATGAACAGATTCACAAAAAACAAAGATATGGTCAAATTGGAAGACAGAATTGCCACCATCGATACATGAAACAGTTGCTCAGGGTGCTATGATTGATAAGTATACCCACCAAGTACAACAACACAGTTCTTCGATCGATTGTAGTCTACAAACTACTTCTGATCTTTGGTCATGCCGAAACTCTTTGATAGAATCAACACAGTACGTGTCCTGTATTTTGAAGAAGGTTGACCTCACCACTATTCCCATGTTCAGAAACTTGAAGAGCAGTGGCACTTTTGCGTAGTTGTTTCCAGACAGAAGCATACTTGATGCCAACATGAAGAGTTCTTCTGCCAGACACAGTGATGGTTTGGACAGATCTGAATAACAAAGGTATAAAGACAAGATACTATTTAGCATTACACTGTAGCTATGACACTAATGAAGACACATATAAAGTTATCAATCAAAGATAAGTTTGTCATGCCTAGTTTTAGCAGTTCCTCTCGACTTGGTCTGTATCGTGAATGGTCCAGGAGCCCGACATTCCCCAGAAGTTACCTGGTCTTTTGCTGTATTGGTAGCAAAGGTACTCTGCAGGCTGTTTCAAACAGTCATGGTAAGTAAAGGATGCAGGATGAGCAATGATGTTGTCCTCGCTCAGGACTTTGTCTACTGGCTCTGTGTCTACAATGTTTCCTCCATGCTGATGGACTGAAGAGCATCCAGGCATATTTTGGTTTGACCGGCACCACCAGTGCTACAGGAATAGATAAAAGCAATGAGAAAAGAAAGTAATTTTAATTAATCATATCTTTTGTTTAAGCACTCACCGGACACATAAAGGGGAGATGTAGTCCTCATCACCACTGTCATCATTGTCACTGTCTTCCTCAAATGTTTCCTCTTCCTCTGAGGTTGAAACATCTCCTGTGTCCTCACCTGGAGACCATGTCCTGTCCCCTGGAGTACTAAAGAAGGTACTAACAACATTTTTAGACAGTGACCATCAACCCATGAAATCTCACATAACTTTTGTATATATACAACTTACACTGAATTTTAAATATGAGTGAATTCATCTTCATCGATGTCATCAGAAATGTCCAGCGATGACATGCTAAAACAATTCAAAAACGTGTAAGTTCATGAGAGACAAAATCCAGATTTGTGTGACAATACGAAAACATACATTGTTCATATCTGTCATAACTGGGTATCAACTATGTCACTTTAAAATAACATACCTTGCATCCAAAATGAATTTCCTCTGCTTCAGTGCAACCCAGACCCACTGGTAAGGCAGTTACACCACAGTCAGTTTGGCAATGTACTCAAACGTTTACGTACCCATCTGAGAGTGACTCGCCAGCGATACTTGAAAGGTCAGGAAGCATATGTGAGTGCATCCTACGTTTGGCTGGTGTTGATGTTGTTGCAAGAGAATCTGCCTGATATCTGCAAAGACATAGTATAGTATTGTTACATAATCTTGCAGTCTATTGTGAAATAATAAATAATTACACTGATATCCCAAAAAATATATCTGCTGAGGGACATTATTTTATCAGTTTATAAACAGCAGGCTTACACCGAATGCATTAGAGAAAGCTACACCAGCATAAGTTTTAATAGACGCAGTGATTTTTAATAACTTTAATTTGCCATTTCACAACGTGAAAGTGACCACGGCCAAAGCACCACAGCCAGGCTAGACATTAGTGTTGTGAAATGACAACAACCGCAGCCTTTGTGTTACGCCACCGACACTATCGAAAACAGACACACATCAAACCAGCGGAAATCAGTTTTTTAGCTGTGAACAGAAATATACAGCTAATTCTATTTAGCAAAACCAGCAGCACTTAGTTTGCTAACAGAGACTGTGGACAAAACATCAGAGCCAACTAAGCAGTAACTCACTGATGTGAACATTTAGCCCTGAGAGCACAGGCACACAGAACTATCAGGAGAAAGTCAGAAACAGTAACAGTGCCTGGGCACTTCACAAAGATATTTTCAGCCACTCTGCCATGAAACAACGCTGAACAGCAGCATGTGTGGAGGACTGGTGCTGCAGAGCGTGTGATTGACAGCAGCCTGAGAGACTGCTGGGCTCTGATTGGTTGTTGTGTTTCGGGAGCGTTGGATTCTTACAAATGCCATTAGCAGCAGTAGGAGGAGCCAGAGGAACATGACGTTTTTCACAGATTATCTCTCTCTACCCTTGAATGCGTGTTCCTGCTGACCTTCTTCAGTTTCCCAAGGTGCTCTGAATTCACCCCAACTTCATCTGTCTTTAATCCTTCCCATCATCCCAAGCTATCTGACTTCCCAATCCACATTTCAGACTCTCTAATATGCACGCTCCAACGGAGTAAAACAGATCAGCTTGGAGTTTCTGTCCCCATTTAAATCTTCTGCCTTGACTCCTATCTCAGCCCATACAAGCCACTGTCAAAATAAATCAGCTCCAGATAGGCCTATGCCGCTCAGGCATCACCGTGTCACCCACGCTTCCTCACCAAAACAGCAAAATGGCCACTCGACTCTAGTTCCAGGAACATCTACAGAAAGTCCTCCAAAGTCCGCCAAATTCTGCTTTATTGTTATATATTGTTGTGGCATGGTCCTTGCCAGTGAAACGCTCATTGTTCATACGGTGCTTATATCCTCACTGGCTAAATTTCATTGTTCCAGTATTAAAGTGACTGTGTGAGGTGTTGTTGAGGGTTGAGAACTTGTGAAAGGAAAAAGGCACTTTTGTTGCAGTTTGACCTTCACTACTTAGAGCTCAGAACAGTTCTGATAACCTGAGGTAGAAGTGTAATCGGTTCTTAAGAGGACAGAGGTTTTTGAGTGGGTGCAGATAGAGATGGGGAGAGATAGGAAGTGATAGCAGAATTAACTTCTTTCACAGGGAGGTTTCAGGCTCCTGGGAGAATGAGAGAGGTGTCATGCCAGGATTACATTCACTGGACCTTCGAAGATAAAGGACAACAATGTAGGAGGTTAAGAATTGTAATCATACTCGCAATGTCGCTTTCATTGACAATCTTCACTGAGGAAATCCTGTTTTGCTTAATCTCCTTATTGTCTTCTTTTAAATATGGCCTTAGATAAGCCGAACTTTGACCACTGTCAAACCATTATCACTTATTTGTCTTTGTTAAATCCTCACACACTAAAATAAAGACATTTAAGATAAAGGGAAGTTTGGCCTGTTCTTGTGCTGGCCTTACAACACGTGACTACACTCTAACACTGTGTCCAAACTGAATAAGATGCAAGCGAGCGCCTGATACAAAATCAGTCCATTAAATTGTTTTCCATTGAAATTTCCGAACCTGCCTCGGGTCATGCAGCGTATTATTTGAACCTTTGTTTGACTCACTGTATCTATTTATCCCTGTTGCTAGCTTTAAAACAATGGTCATGAAGTTGGATGGAAACCTAAATGCTGCTCAGAGGTGCAATGAAAGTTTTCTTGTGAGAAAGTTATCTGTGTTTTCTATCAGGTCGATAAAAATCATTTGCTTGTTTCCAAAAAGAAAAACAGCTAAAATCCACAATATTTAACATGTTTTTCTGGTTTAAAGTAAGATAGCAAGCTGACAATCTTTTAGTTATGAGGGTACGTCTCCTGTATAATGTTGAGTGCAAAGCAGATTGACAGACTGTTTACAACAATGAAAAGTATATTTCACAGATTCATTGCACAGATGGTCCCACGTGATGCTAATGCATTCTCATCACAGGACATCAAAACCTGGTGCTTTATATCACCCTTTGGCGTCTCATTCAGGCCCACAGGATCGCTGTCGGAAATATGCACATGGTACAATGTTTACTTCTGGTTTCAAATGGGACCCTGAACTCTGATCTACTTTGTGAAAGTTTTGCCCCAGTGCCACCACCTGAAGCAGAGTTTGTCCACAGAAAGGTTTAGATTACAGTTATTTGAAAGTCTGGTGTGACTCGTGCAGATGATGAAGGGTACCTTTGTGAGAAGCTCATGGCTGTGACAAAGCATCGGTACTCGGCAGTGGGCTAATTCTGAATATTGGTGTAGGCTGGACAACAGTTAAATATCATGTACATTGTGGATAAATAGAGCCAATGTAACTTCAGTGCATTTCATTTTGGCCTCAAATATCTGGACCTTATTGATGTTATCATTATTTACCACCCATTGTCACGTATGAACCATGATAAGTCACGTATCTGGTAGTTTTGTATCATTTCCTGTTTTATTTTTTCATTCATTACCCTTGTGTTACTTTGTTCCTGCCGTTGTGTATTGTCCTGCTGTTGTAATTGTGTGCCCCGCCCTTATTGTTTTCACCTGTCTTGTTAGCCTCATCTGAGCCTGAGCACCTGAGTGTATGTAGTCTCTGTGTTCCTTCCCGCCTGTGCCAGTTTGTCTTCATCAACTTGTCATTTCACCTGTTTTGCTGGACTTTAGTTGGACCTTGTCGTTTTCTTTTGAATTTTGATTTCCCAGGATTCTTTCACAGTAAGCCTTTGTTTTTTCTCTTTTGTCGTATTTAATAAATCATCCTCAGTCTGCATCTGGGCCCTCTCCCTAATTATTGTGAAATGGGACATTCATGTTATCAACCAAGAGGTCTTCAGAATGATTCATGTTTAAAGTGGCTGGGGCTGCTGCTTACTATTGCTCTTCTGATCCTAAAGCAGCCAAATCATCACCAAGTTACACACAAGGTTCTCATGCATTTCTGTGTTGATGATCTTACATAATGATAACCAGACCCTGTATGCAGGATAATAGAAAGATACTTCATTAAGACCCAGTTGTAAACCCTGCACCTGAATCGTTCAGCACCCAGGTCCGGTCTAGGGGCCCCTTTCCCAATTGTTGTCTGTTGGTTGAAGACATTCTCTTATGCCTTTGGTATTGCAGATCTTTTAAAGATAAAGACAATCAGCCTTGTTCAAAACTGCACAATCATGTGTTTCAAATATGCAGCAGTAAAATGATAAAAGCTCTTTTGTTGAATCAACTTATTAAGTACGTTCGTCAAGGTCAGTTGATCATTTAAGTAAAACTTAAGTGTGAGAATAAAGAGGTAAAGGTAGGACTAAAAATCACACTCCAAAGCAGAGCTCTGCCATTAGCTGAACACCTCCATTTGCTGCAGCAAAGACAGCCGTATTATTACACTGTCATGATGTACTGGACCTCTTAAGTCAAAGTGAAGACACACAGACGCAGCAGGGAGACATTATGTGAGATCAACTCATAGAGGCCGAGTATAAATGGAAAAAGAAAGTTCATAAAGAAAAGCCACAATATATGGTCATTCTCAGTGAAAGAACAGGGGAATTAAAGTGCTATCAGAGAATGGGATCAGAATAAGAAAATCCTTCTCTAAATTACACAAATAACCCCCAGAGTCTGCAGCATCTCTCATACTGCAAATCTGCCTCTGTGTGTGGAGATGAGTTGTTACTGTAGCTACTGGAGCAAACAAGCTGGTGAGGTACGGTGGAAAAAAAACATTTCTAATAGCTCTATTCAGCTTCTAAACACAAAGCCACACGCAAGCACACACTTGCACAGTTTCACACACAGACTTTGCTATTGATCGGTAAAGATGAAGACGCAGCTTCCATCTTCATTAGCTGCTGAAGTTAAAGTCAGCGTGAAGGTGAGAGGGATGAGATGTGTGTGTGTTTGCATGTTGGCGTGTGCCTCTGTGTATTGTCATGCTGCAGAGTTTCCATCTCTCACTTGTCATCTGCATCTCATTCTTTCAGAATCCTTTAAGAGGCTTTCACACCATCACTCCCTCCCTGCCTGAGCTTCCGCGTGTCAATCTCTCTCTGCCATCCTCGTCACCTCAGAAAAACACAAATATGCAGAGTCATGGGGAGGAACTTTTCTTTGCACGAACAAGCCTCTGCTCTCCTCAGCATGCTGAGCAACCTTTAAAGTTAAGACCTTAAAATCTCATGGAGAAAACAAAAAAACTCCCCCTTCCACAGTCTTCTACTCTGACAAATTGTTTCTGCATGACAGAGACAAGACAGGTCATCACCTAGAGATCCGCCATTTGGCGGACACTTTCTATCCAAAGAAACTCACGCAGCCGCCTGTTGGATTGTTTACCTGCAGACTTTTGTGAGTAAAACAGAATTACCCCACAGTCGATGGCAGCCAGTCCTTATAATGAGGCAGCAGTGACAGCAAACACAGGGAACAGACTCGCTATTATTTGCTTTGTTTGTGTTTCAGTGACATTTTGCAGGTGGACTCTGCCTTCACTTACTTGCTGCTGGGTGGAAGCACTGTCTGTGTGGTCAAGTGTGTAGAAGGTTAAGCTGCAGGCAGAACTCAGCCAACAGGTAGTTTATGCTACAAATGAATTCCGAATAGTCAGTGTAATTAAACAGTATCAGACTACATAAGGGTAAAGAATGAATCAAGATAATTAAACCGTACAGATTCTTTTTTCAAAGTGAGCTTTTTAAATATGTAATTTAATTAGCAGAATTTATGTTTCAATGAAGCTGGTGGATATTAATGATAATGATACTCAAAGGGCAGCTAAGAACTATGATGCTTTGTTCTGTAGACAAAAGAGAGCCATTTAACTCCGTTTCCCAGGATCCTTCAGGTTTTGTGTCGAACCTGCTGCTAGCCCTGATTACTCCTGTTTTTGACACGCATCAATGATTGAGAGAGAGAGATGTGAATATGGAAAGAAGAGTGGATCTTGATTTGATTATGAAGCCTAATTTTACTCTCAGTTCTGCTGTTAGTCAGTATGAACTGTAAGTGTATGGGCTATACTGCAGACTGGACTCTGTTAGTAGTGACGATCCGTCAGATAAATCTGCATTATTTACAAGCTGTATACTCTCTGAGCTGCATTATGCTGAACTCTCACTCACATCATTGTTGCTGCTCTCAGTTTGGCAAACGACCCATGACATCATCAAGACTGTAAAGGAGAGGTCAGCTGTTTGTGTCTCCCTTCCACCAGCTCTCCAGACAGATTTTCTCCACAGCAGTGGTGCAAACGTCTACCTGAAACTAAACTTAAACTTTAAAGTTATTAAGAACCAGCAGCAGCGACCGGCCTGTCGGCTGACTGTACAAGCATACAGGAGCAACAGAGTTAGAGCCAATTGGATCAGCACGGGAAACAAATGGCTGATGATGCTGTTAATAATACTTACATAGTCTTGTCGAAATATAATCAACACTTGTTTCAAGAACCTTTTACATACATTACCCTGCATCTATTGAAAATAAGATCTAAACTGAGTCCATCATATATCTGTAGCTATGGAGCATAATCTTTACCAGACAGCTCACACAGGACCTGACAGACAGTAATGTCCAACCCAAATAAGAAAAAAGAAGTAAAATTATCTCTTCAGTTAAAGAAAGATAATTAGGGTTTAGAAAAACATCCACATGTATCCTGTAGCGTGGCACCTGGTCATTTGACCTAAGTCTTTTAATTAGCGTTAAAGTTAACTTCTCGTCAATATAGAGTGCAGGCATTCTATGACGAGTCTAATTACTTATTAAATAATTAATCGACCGATTTACGCTACAATCCAAGTACAGAAACTAAGTAGAAACTTTAGTACATTTACAGTTTGCTGATGGACCACTGTTGCATTGTCTACTGACTATTTTGAGCACTAGTGCAGGCAGGTGGAGCAATACCTATTTAATGTCAAAGTTAAAAAACTGAAAAAGTAGGTAAAGAGTGAAACTTTAATGAACTGTGAGAGGAAAGGTTTTATTTCAACCATCTACCTTTTACATCAGATTCCAACTTGTGAAATATGAATTACAGCCTTCAGTGATTAATCATAAAAAGTGACAAAGATATTAATTCAGAACTACTTACCTAAAGAGTTCTATTTTGATGGCTTTCTCCTCGATCTGTGTTGTGAAAACATCTGATTACACAGTAACACAGTAGAGTAATGTACTCTTATTCACCCACTGAGTAGGGCGCTGCCAGCCAAAGAGTGCCTCACAGTGGACAGCAGAAGAGAAGTTTGTAGTTGTACCACCCTCTGGGTCAGAATTGGTCACGGTCATCACTGGAGCAGAGAGCGTTGCAGCAGCCAACAGGCTCGGGTCACGCTGCCCAGCGCCACACTGCCCTTGATTTCTGTCCCCCGTCACAGTTTTTACCTCGTCCTGGCGAGGAGAGGTTTCGCTCCAGTTGTGTCATTTTTTCTTTCATAATAAAAAAAGGAGGAATCTTTTTTGAAGACAAGATGTTAGGTGCAGAGACTATTTGATTTTCAATAATTAAATCACTATTTACAAAGTTGATGTCATGAGCTCTGTCTGCTGGATATCAGTTCAGCCTTTCTTCGCTGACCTTCATGGGCCTCAGTGCTTACAGCGCTTTTGTAAGGTTGATGCTAATACAGGGGTTATTAATATTACTCAAAGGGGGTAGTTAAATAAACAGATTTCTCCAATATCAAATGCTTCCTGAGAAACACAGTGTTATTGTTGCACTGCTCCATGCAGCCCGATGTGGCACTACTGTGATGGATTGATCTGCAGTGTGTGAGGCAGATATGTGTTAGCTTGTGTGAGCCTCAGGGAAGGCTGACTTCCTGTGATCAGTCTTTATGATGTTGGTTATGGCTGTTAACTTTATGACCCCATAGAGGACAAACAGCCCATCTTATCACTCACTCACACACACACACACACACACACACACACACACACACCTAGACTCTCTATCAGACACTGACAAGTCCCCTGGTGTGTGTTTCATGGGACAAACAGGACATTATGTTGACTAATCTGTGGGGACATCAGCTCAGAGAAATGACTATTGATCTGAAGGATGAGACACTTCCCTTAAAGCCATTCCTGCACCGTTTAAGTAAAAGCTCTTGGCTCAAAAATGTCAATTAGCAATATAGTCGAGGGAGAAATTAGGTTTCAAATTACTACACAACAATCATGTTCCGCATTCCAATTTAAAAAACAAAAAAACAACCATTAGTATCATTTTAGGTGATAAACTCTGTTTTCTTTTTCATGAATAAACACAATGTTCAGCTGCTCGGTGCTGTGATTGCTCCTCGTTTGTTCAGTTGATAAAAATATCCACATTCTGTTTGTTCACTCTCACTCCACATTTTACTCTCTTAAAATGCAAATGCACTTATTCAGGACTGATCTCAAGGCACATCATTTTCAGGACGGTCACCATCAGCTCACACAATTAATATAAGACAGTCCAACAGTGTCAAAAAATGAATGAACGAATGATGAATTATGAAAAGAAGGTTAACTTAAAAATGTAACTTTAATGTACTCACTTCAGGTATTTCCAGGTATTTGTGATGTGATGAAACAAGGCAGACCTAATTTGCTTTGGAGGCCCTGCTTTCCTCAAACAGTGCTTCTTCTTGAATCCAATGATTGGTTGTGGGTTGTTCAGTCCACCATAATGGTCCAGACTCAAACGTCCTCTTTCATGTAATGCGTATGCTTCCAAATGGTGGATTCACGTCACCGTTTCTGTTTTCATGTTGTGGGATGAGGATTGGGATGGTCATCATGATCATGACAACCTTTGTGTGTAAAAATATATCAAGTATAAATACTCTGTAATATTTTGCTATTACTGTTATTTTTAGGAGATCAATCAGTTCACTTTTTCCTCATGTGTGGAGACGGTCTGGAGCCGTTATGCAGGACGGGATCATTGTATCAGGACAAGCTGCTTCTAGGCCTCGCTCCAAAATGAAGCTGAGTTACAGACAGTGAAACACGTATAAAAAAAACCTGTCGAGTCTGGGCTTTACAATAAACCCGTCCTCTCTCTAAAACATAAAGTCATGCCATAGAGGGTTGAGCACAATGATTGCTTATTGTCATGAGTTATTGTAGTTCAGTTTGTAATTCGGGGTTCAGATATTATTTCCTGTTTTACCTTGTCACTTGTCTCTTGTCATGAGTTCTTATTGTTTAGTTTTGTATTCAGTTTATTCTGCGTTCTCTTGTTTAGTAAGTATTTCATTTGTGCTTCATTGGTTAGATCATTTCCTGTTTTACTTTGTCACCTTGTCTCTCGTGTTGGTCCACTTCCTGCCTTTGTGTTTCCCGCTTGTCTGATTATGTGCCCTGCCCTGTTTGTTTTCATCTGCCTCTTGATTGTCTCACCTGTGTCTGATTAGCCTCACCTCCTAGTTTAATTAGTCTTTGTGCCCCCTTGTCTCGTGGCTGGTTCATTGTCTTTGTCTTTGTGAAACCAAGGTAGATCTAACCTCAAAATACCTGCTCCTAGTTTCCTTCTGCTCCTCGTGTTACTGATGTATTTTTTCCTTTGGATTATTTGTTTCCTGGATTTGTTTGAAGTAAGTTTTGGCTCTGCCTTTTGGTTTTACTTTTTTGTCTTTTGTTGGATTTTAGATTTAGTTTTTGCATTGTGTCTCAGTTAATTAAACTCTTATCTAAGTCTGTAACTGGGCCCTCAACCTTTTTGTTAACATTGAATCGTAACACTTATAGAAACAAGTGAACCCAGCAGCTGTCTGACAGACGTGAGATTTACCTAATATCACTGCGTCAGTATTGCTACTCGCGTGTGACTCAAAACCAGCTTATGTCAGTGTACAAACTTTCTTTTTAAGACTCTGTTGTTAGACTTCATCTGCAGCTAGCCTCCTTCACTCTTAGTACATGAACAAAAGTTTATACTCGGCTTGGCATTAGTAATATTCTAAAAAATGACGAAGGACGTTCTATCCAGCAGATCTGCAGAGTAGGAGGTCAGATGGAGTTTCAGGTTATTGACTCTGCTGAAGAAAAGCTGCTTTTGTTTCTCTTTTTACACCAGTTGGATTTCACTGACCTCCATAGCCAAAGGGCTCGGTTTAGGGAGGTACTGGCGCTTCATCAAACAGGATTTTCCATCAGCGGTGGGCAAACGCAACCTGACAGTGACTCATACAGCAGAAGCCTGGACAGAGGAGCAGCTACAAAGTTTATCCTCTTTGTCATCTTGTGTCTCTTATTCTTTTCCCCAATTCTTTTATTTTCGATTTCTTTTTCTTGTCTTTGGTTTACAAAAGAGTCTCCATCTGTGTCTGCATTCAGAGGAAAACTTTTACTTTTTAAACAGAAATGTGCAGTAGAAGAATTAAAATATAATTGTTCTAAAGTAAATAAAGTTCTTCTAGTTCTTCTTGCTTACCAGTATCAGGTATCAGAGCTTAAGATAAAACTACGTCGAGTACCGCAGCTGAATACCACTTTACAGCTTGATGTTAGCCTCCCGTTAGTTAAACAGGTAGGCGGAGAAGGAGCATGTTTCAGATACCGGCTTAGTCCTCCCAGACAACACTAACATACACTCACGGCCAAATTGAAGCTAACAGAGAGTAACATAAACATTTAGGCAAACTAACTTACAGATTCATGGACGTGCACACGGTAAAAAGAGTCACTGATGTCTCCGTAGTAGCTGCAGTAAACAAGTGTGGGCATGTCTCCCTCACTGGCATGTTTGTGGGGTATGCGCTGTGTAGTACTGCGTTCAGGTGCGCTCAGAAATGGGAGTACTCATCACGTGACCTTTTTTACACTATATGTGGTATGTTGTGTTGTACTGAAATCCACTGAATGTGTTACAGGTTACAGGAAAGTAAAATGTGTGGCAGTGTCATGTTAAGTAAAACAAAGTTGAGTGTTAAAATGTCAGCAACATCATTCTGTGGATTTACTTTGTTACGGTCAGAAAGTGAGGAGCATCTGATAAAAATGAAACATGCTTTTTAAGTCATTATGAGAACTGTAATGATATTACTAAATACTCATATTGGTACTCGGTATGGGCAAGTACCCAAATGTAAGTACTTGTACTTGGTCTGAAAAAAAACAGTATCGGTGCTGTCATGAGTTTCTAGTTTAGTTCTGGTTTTGTCTTGTATTTTGGTGTTTAGTTATTATTTCTTGTTTTACCTTGTCACTTTGTCCCTTGTCATGAGTTTTCATCATTTAGTTTTGTATTTAGTTTATTCTGTGTTCTTGTCAGTATTTAGTCTTGTTAAGTATTTCACTTGTGTCCTTTTGATTAGATCATTTCCTGTTTTACTTCGTCACCTTGTCTCTCGTGTTGGTCCACTTCCTGCCTTTGTGTTTCCCGCTTGTTTGATTATGTGCCCTGCCCTTATTGTTTCACCTGCCCCTTGATCGTCTCACCTGTGTCTGATTAGCCTCACCTCCTAAGTTTATTTAGTCTTTGTGCTCCCCTGTCTCGTTGCCTGTTCCTTGTCTTCCATCGTGTGTTAGTCTATGTCCATGACCTTACTCTGGATTGTCTTTGTGCCGGGATTTCCTCGTGTCTCTTGGATAACCTGTTCCTGGTTTTGTTTGTGAGTTTATTGCTGTGCCTTTTGATTTTCCTTTTTGTCTTTTGTTGGAGTTTGTGCATTTTTGCCTTTTATTTAATTAAATCCATTATTTCAGTCTGCATCTGGGTCCTCACATTTTTGTTTAAACCATAACA
Organism: Semicossyphus pulcher; assembly: GCF_022749685.1. NCBI lineage: Eukaryota > Metazoa > Chordata > Actinopteri > Labriformes > Labridae > Semicossyphus > Semicossyphus pulcher. The sequence continues at coordinate 34,393,944 of NW_027211693.1, read as the reverse complement.
TTGACAGAATGAACAGGCCAAGCATGGACCCAGCAGACCCTTTATTTTTCTTGGAACTGCGTGAGGTTACATATAACCTAATGTGTATAAAGAATGAGTTCAAATACGCCTCTAGTAGAGAGGACAGGGAGGAAGCCCTCTCTACGGCACAGCAAGAAGTTTTTTCAAAGCCTTGGCTTAAGCCCTTTTTACCTGAGTGGATAAATTACTTTATATACTCTAAAGGCCTACAGCCTTCAAGCCCACCACCTGCTAGTCCAGAGCGTGCTCCTCCATTATCTGCCTGTTTACCTGGAATATGTGAGCTTTCTGTGGACAGCATTGTTTGCCAAACCGACCCGCAGTCTCCGTGGTCTGGGACTCGCCTTGCTGTTTTTTCTGGCTCACGAGGTGGTACCAGAAAGAGACGCGGCCATCGTGGCTCTCGTCTTCCTCACCCCTCTCTCCAGCCCAGAGCCCCAGAGCCTCCACTGCCTAGCTCCCCAGAGAGACTGTGTTCCAGTCGGAGGTCCTGCTGACTCCTGTCCCTGTGTTCCGTTCGGAGGTCCTGCCGACTCCTGCCCCTGTGTTCTGGTTGGAGGCCCTGCCGACTCCTGCTCCTGTGTTTCGGTCGGAGGTCCTGCCGACTCATGCCCCTTTGTTCCGGTCGGAGGCTCTGCCGACTCATGCTCCTGTGTCCTGGTCGGAGGCTCTGCCCACTCCTGCTCCTGTGTTCTGGTTGGCTCCCAGGCCGACTCCTGCTCCACGGGTCCAGTCGGCTCCCTGGCCGACCCCTGCACCCTGGGTCCAGTCGGCTCCCCGGCTGACTCCTGCTCCCCGGGTCCAGATGGCTCCTCTGGTCCAGCAGGAGGACTCCCCTCCTGGCTCTCCGTCGGTGTCTCGGCCGACACCCCCTGTGGCCCAGCTGAAGGATTCCCATCCTGGTTCCCCGTCAGCGGTCCAGCCGACACCTGCTCCAAGTTTTCCGTCGGCGGTCCGGCTGACACCTGCACCTAGATCTGGTTCCCCGTTGTTGGTCCAGCCGACACCTGCTCCTGGTTCTCCGTTGGTGGTCCGGCCGACACCTGCTCCAAGTTCTCCGTCGGCGGTCCGGCCGACACCTGCTCCTGGTTCTCCGTCGGCGGTCCGGCCGACACCTGCTCCTGGTTCTCCGTCGGCAGTCCGGCCAACACCTGGTCCTGGTTCTCCGTCGGCAGTCCGGCCAACACCTGGTCCTGGTTCTCCGTCTGTGGTCTGGCCGACACCTGCTTCTGGTTCCCCGTCGGTGGTCCGACTGACACCTGCCCCTGGTTCCCTGTTGGTGGTCCGGCTGACCCTAGTTCCTGGTTCTGGTTCCCTGTCGGTGGTCCGGCCGACACCTGCACCTGGTTCTGGTTCTCTGTCGGTGGACCGGCCGACACCTGCTCCTGGTTAGCCCGTCCTCCGGAGAGGCTTCGCCCGCCTGGTCGGCCTCCAGGCCATCTTCCTGATCTGCTTCGCCCGCCTGGTCGGCCTCCAGGCCGTTCTCCTGATCTGCTTCGCCCGCCTGGTCGGCCTCCAGGCCGTCCTCCTGATCTGCTTCGCTCGCCTGGTCGGCCCCCCGGCCGCCCTCCTGAAGGCATTTGTTTGGACTCTGCCCCTCCAGGCTGTAAGCCTGAAGTCTCTGACTCTGCCCTTCACCACCCTCTAGGAATCGAACTGTTTACCCCTAGCTCTGGACCCTGTGGACCACATTTTACACTGGGGTCATTTTCACCATTAAACATCAGTAAGCTCAGTATTTAAAAAGAGGGGAGAGTCTTCATGCTGATTTGAAGTTAAAGTTTTAAAACGTAAAAAGTTTTTATAGATAAAATATGAATTTGTTGGGCTTTATTTGCCTCTCCCTTGGGTGGCTGTCCATACAATAGCAGTCCTTGCATCCAATTTCCAAAGATAGTTCTTAGATTTTCTTTGAATAACAGAATTGAAGGATACAACTTCAATGGTGTATAATAAATACATTAAATGTACAGGATATTGTTGTTTATTCTGTGGTTGCAACAATATATCCAGAATGGAAAACAGCTTTTTCCAAGTAATTCTTTCTTGCAGGAATAGGCGTCTTCTTTTTCTCTTTGTCTGCAATCAGTATGATTCCCATGTGAGAAGTAAAGCCGTCTCTGGCAAAGTTATTGAATGAAATAAAATAAAATAAGTACAATTTCATCTTTAGATCTTTGCTTACAATATACAGTAAATCTACTTTTTTTGGGGGGGGGGGGGGGGGTTATGTATTTTGTCTACAATACAACAACAACAAAACAACAAAGACTCATCTACTCGTCACTCTATTTAGAATATTTATTTGAGAGAAAGGTTGGCACTGGAAAACGGGATGTCAAAAATGACATACAGAATTTTAAAAAATGGTGAGTGCAGTCAACAACAACACAATTTAACACAATACACGTGTGATCCGTTTTTACACACATTGGGCCCTATCATCCACCCGGCGCATAGCGCCAAAGCGCAGTTGTCATTTTCTTACCTAGCGCCCGTGTTTTGGAAATAGCAAGTGATCTTGTGCCGCCGTTAGAGCCTATGGGTGTGTTGGTCTTAAAATAAGGTGTGATCCGGCAAACGGGTGGCGCGTAGCTGTCTAGAGGACGCAGAGAGCGACTGCACTGTCGACCAACAAAAACATGGTCTAAAGTCTATGGCGTAGTCTGTCTCTGCTACTTAGAGGGCGCATTATGGACATACATGGGAGAGTTCAGAGCACTTGAGTCTCTGCTTGTCACTCACACAGGGACGCTCAGCAGCGCTTCTACTCATAAGGAAAATACAGTGTGTTTGTAGATACAGTGAAAAAACGTTTAAGGGACAGACTGCAAGCTTTGGTTTCCCTCGTCTCCTTAAATCATGATACTGTTTGTTACTGATCTGCTGAGAAGTGCAGGAAGACGTGGACAAGCTCACCACTGCCTCCACACACACCTGCTTCACCTCAGGGAGAGTCCTGCTCCAGCAGCACGGGGCTACCGAGACCAACACAAAGCTCTCCATACTGTGCGCTCATTCAGATACACGCTCTCTATAATACAGAGATTATAGAGAGCGGCACACACTCACACACACGGAACTAAGAGGTACATATAACCAGACTCAAACATAACTACCTGTGGCACCGACAATCGTGCCCACAGATATTATTAAACTGTCCAGTGCCAATCACGCACACAGGAGACAACACAGCCATTTGATCCAGCAGCAACAATAAGTAAATAAACATTTAAAGCCGACCTTTCTATGATGGTCAGCACACAGAACTTTAATAAACATAAGATCTTTTCATTTTCGTTCTGTTGGGCAGTGGGATCGCTTCAGTGGCTTTACATTAATCCATGCTTTGATATATATATCGTACAGTAACCAGTGTTTTTTTTTCTGCGTGTTCAAGGACACAGTGGAGAGAATTAAGTTAAATATGCCGGTCGGGGTCCGGTTTATATAAGAAGAATGACTGAAATCCGTTGTGTAAATAGCAACGCGCCTGCCTACAGGTGCTCCGGGCTCTTAAAGGGAATGAGAGCATTCTGATTGGTTTGATTCATGTTGTTCATGCCGAAAACATGTCTATGAATAATCCAGGCACTTAAACCAACCTCTTGTGCGCCGTGTAACTAGCAAAAGTGTGTCAGACACACCCTAAATCACTTAGCAGCGTCCGCTTTAGACGGTGTGCCTTACGCTGTCTAAATAGGGCCCAAAGTGTCAGGTAAGTTTACACACAAATGTGTTATTTTAACGCGTTTTACAGTGTTGATTGTGCGTAACTGCAAACTACCGGTAGATGTGATGTTAAGACACAGAATGCAGTTACAGTAGCACATACTGTATTGCATCACGGAGCCTCCATGCATTCAGTTAGTGATGAATATAATATGACCCCCCTCCAGTCTCCCTCTTCTTGTTTTTACCTGTTTGCTTCACTAAACACTTTAAGTTTCAGCAGATCATCCACATGACGATGAGGACACAGCATCAAAGGACACTGGATTACGTTTTTATCTTTGGTCCTAATTTCCTGCTCAGTCCGTTTCACGTGGCTGTTTTTGCAGTTAAAACGCAGATAATAAAACTGATTAGTCTGTAGGTATTTATACAGATTAAATCAAATCAATACATTAACTTGAATTCTATTTGGCCAAATACTAAAGTTATTTCCACCCATTTGTCATGAAGTGAACGTATCCGACCTGAAATCATGTGAATCATTGTTAAAGATTAAGAGTTGTACCACGTGTAGTTGTTACATTAGAAATAAACGGGAGGCACCTAACGCATTTTGTGTGGTAAAATAAATAGATTCATTTATCTATGAACACAATCATTTTCTGTAGCATTCCTCTCATGCAGCAGCAGTGTTGGTTCTTAACGTAATAACTTTATATATCGTTGCTTTTCAGTTGAACTGCTTGTTTGGTTATGTGCCCTGCCCTTATTGTTTTCACCTGCTCCTTGTTTGTCACACCTGTACTTGATTACCCTCAACTCTGTGCCAGTCCGTCTTTGTCTGGCTTCGTGTCAACTTTTGTCAAACCTTTCATCTAACCTTTGTGGATCTACTTTGAGTTTGCACCCTTTTTGATGGACCTTTTGTTTTCCCGTGGATCTTGATTTCTCTGTACAAGGTAAGCCATTTGTTTTGCCTTTTGTGTGTATTAAATCTCCTGCAGTCAGCAATTGAAAACGTGACACATATATCAAAGCCTACCAAAAGAAAGAGGCTCATTTAGAAACAGTTTTATTTAAATCATCCATACCAATACAAAACATAAAGCCATTATTCTCAGGTTCCTACACAAGTAACATGATCCTTATTGTAAGGCATAATTGAATATCAAGCAGTATCTGGTCATTGAAGTTGTGGAGGACATCTTTCCACTCTTGGTAAATGGTCCTACATTGATGCCATGTTTTACAGTCGGTAGAGCGGTCAATGATGTGATGCTTTTTTGTGTCCATGTGGTTTAATGGAATTTTAAAAAGAGTTAAATCAATTATAACTATTATTAATAATAATGAATTTTGAGTGAATATTGTGGCGATTATGGCAAAAATGTCATTGTGGTGTAACCAAAATACATTGGACCAGGAAATGTAACTTCCTTAAAAAGGCCAAATAAATGATTAACCTGATTATCCTAACTGCTGCATGCTGAGGTTAGTCACTCTTGAAAATATATAATAATTTGATAGAATTAGGTAATGTTGAGGTATGTTCAGGGTTCGGTCAAATGGTATGACCCCAGGAACACTTCTTTATACATCATTCATACATTCACACATCAGGTGGGGCTTCTCTTGCACTGTAAAGTTCTTCTTCTTGGCATCCATTCTGACAGGATCACGTAAATATGATCATATTACTCCAGTGCTGGCCTCTCTCCATTGGCTCCCTGTTAATGTTAGCAACTTCAAGGTGCTGCTGCTAACTTATAAAATTGTAAATGGCAAAGCACCTTTGTATTTTTTATGACCTTGTGCACCCATACGTGCCTGCACGGGCACTGCCCTCCCAGGGGATGGGTCTTCTGAGGTTCCCCAAGGTTAAACATTTTCGTTCCATACACCAACATTGTGGAACAGTCTACCTCTAGAGATGAGACAGGCATGCTCGGTTGAGGTATTTAAAGCAAAGCTGCAAACCCAATTGTTTGCTGTTATTTATGCGTCTTGAGGTTGTTTGTATACCTTTCTTAGTGTCGTCTTATAGTGTGGTGTGTTTTAAATGTTTTTATATTGTTGTAAATGTTGATGTTATTTGTTTTTCAATCTACGTAAAGCACTTTGATTGAAAGTGCTTTATAAATACATTTATTATTATTTATTTTTTGCTAAATTCAGATATTGTAACACATAGTATATAAAGTTATTTCACACATTATTTAAGTGTATAAGTATATAAGTAGATGCTACGCATAGTACAAGGGTGGGTGATATGGACTGTTTTGGCTTTTATCAGCTTTTATTAACTTTATCAGCAGACCTTTTGATGATGATAATTAAACAGTATTTTTTTTTAAAAACAACAATTTTCTTTGTAATTAACAACAGATCACTTAATGGATTTCATTGTCTGTATGAAAAAATACAACTGTGCAGTTGTAAATGAACAAGACTAGGTAAGCCTAGTTTAGTGGGGCTGTTAATGAAAAGGGGAGTCAGTGATTTTGGTTTTTTGCAGAAAAAGTCTCTTAATCCTTGATTGGTGTTTCACATCTGATTTATAAACACGAGTGGATTGTGGTCAGTGTAGGTAACGGTTGGCGTACTGGCAGGACCGACATAAATGCTTAAGTGACAATACAAGAGCAAGCGCCTCTTTCTCAATGGTGCAGTACATGTGTTGGTACCGATTAAATTTCTTTGAGAAATACGAGACCGAATGCTCCACCCCATCATCTCCCTCTTGAAGGAGCACAGCACCCGCCCTTGCATCACTCGCATCCACAGCGAGTTTAAGCGGACGATCAAATGCAGGCGCAGTTAGGACAGGAGCAAGAGTCATCAAAGCCTGAACACACCAAAGCGCGCTGGCAACTCTCTGACCTATGAAACCGTATCTTAGGGCTCAACAGGTCAGTGAGTGGAGCCGCAACAGCAGAGAACTTTTACAGAAGCTTCAGAAGTATCCTGCCAGAGCAGGGAAAGACAGGATAGCTTCAACTTTCGAAGTTACCGGTTTGACTTGCTCTCAACCCGAAACTTTTCCCAAGAATGTCACTGTAGCTTGTCCAAATTCGCATTTCCCCAGATTTAGTGTGAGATTAGCATCACGCAGCAGGCCAAACACCGTATAAAGCTGCTGAATATCATCATCCCACAAACTCGTACACATCTGTCATCAAAGTACGCTTCACAACCTGAAACACCGGACAACACGGTATTAACTAAGCGCTGAAACGAGCTCCCTCTCGCTTTAGACTGCAACACATTCAATGCTTTTTGCACTCCTCACTGGTGCGCACAACCAGAGGGAATGAGGCTTTATTCTGCTGTGCAGTATTTTCCCATGCCTGTCTCTTGGCTTGCGCTGTAACACTGGGGCTGAATTTACCAGAATGTTTTAAGTTAAGTTAGGAGCTCTCTGAGAGCATTTTCAGAATTTTTGTGAATACGGGCCCTGAAAATCAGGTTAAGCCTGGGCCCTCCAGGTTAGAACATGGAAGTTTAGTGATAAGATTTAGTAGAAAGTGTAGATTTATCAACTGTTTATTTCTCATAAAAATGACATATTGATAACTAACTCCTCAAAAACAAAAAATCCAAAAAGTATTTTGTGTTTCAGGCACAGTGTCAAACTGAAAAGAATTTGCAAAATTGGAGGCACAGCAAAAGAGAAAACAAAGAAAGAAAGTGCATCCAAATCGGCACACTCAACAGTCAATGCTATGTTGTCATACACCTCCTTTTGCCGTCTCAGACCCTTTTGGGTGGTAACCCCTTTTTCCTGACTGTGACGAATGTCAATGCAAAAAACATGAACAATTGCAATTTATGGCAATGCTTTGCAGAACCATGGATTGTTGTCCTCAAGAAATATTGAGGAAATGTCAGAACCAACCATGTGCATCCCCAAAGCTTAGGCCTGGAGGTCACACTAGCTGATGTTCCTCTTTCATCTGCTCAGTCAGTCGCCAGCATGGAAAGATATCAGAAAACCCTAGGAGACCAGAAATGATTGAGTCAAAGCACATGGAGAGTGGTACAGCGTTAATTACGGCAATGAAGGCTACCCAGGAGTCACTAAGATTGGCACAGTGTGAAAGTTAAGGGTTTGCACTGCAATGGCATCAACATGTTCTTTTTATGAGGTCCATGGGAGGACATGAGTTGGTCAAAAATTATATATCAAGATCCGCACACCAGGAAGCTCCCGTAAAGGGTTTCATTTAGCACAAAGTGATGTTTCGAGCCAACATGCTCTTCTTCTGACTACAAAGGACATGAGTTGGTACCATGATGAGCTGATACTCTGCCTCATGCCAGAACCACGAGCTCCTAACAGAGTGAGCCGTCTGTTTGACAGTATGTGGAACAGAAACCACAGTGATGTGGAGAATTGATTCTACCAACAAATTCAGTTTTTTTTTTAAATCAATTGTACATTTTTTGTGTGACCTAAAGTAAACCCATTGTACATCACCAAACAGACAAAGTTAGAGAGCAGCATTGTGGAGCACTTAGGAGCTAAAGAGTCTGATATCTTCCCCAGGTAATGGTGGAAACCAAAACGTAGTTATAGGAGAGTGCATATTGGACAGTATCCTAACCTAGTCTCACTTTAAAATTCGCTTCCAAGTTCCAGACACACCAGCCATAGCCTGACAGTGTAGCTGTGGTAAAGGCAGAGGTGAGTGGGAATTGAAAATATATATATAAAAAAAGGCTGCCTCTCTCTGTGTGTTTGATCTGTTGTCTTTCCTTATCAGCAGTCAGTCTTAAGCTTCCCCTGAAAAGACACATCTCTTGTTTTAATTTGTTTTCTCCACAGCAGGATTTTTTTATTTGTATCCCCTATCAGTGATGACAAAGGTAGCAACTATCTGAGCAGTGTGTGGGTGAGCTCCGTGTGAAGGATGCAGGACGGATGGCTCCAGTTGCTTTTACTTGTCTTAGATGGATAAAAAAATATAAGATTAAATGTTAAAATGGGTTTCCATATATTCTTGGGTGGCTGTTTACATACCTGGATGGGCCACCTAAAGAAAGCCTACATGTGGGCAAGACTGCAAACCAATTTCAAAGTTGCTGCTACAAAGACCAACTCTTGCCTGCCTTATGATGCTTGTATCTCAGCCAACAAGTTGCACTTGAAGACGTGGGAAAGACAAGCATACCATAGACATAGACAACATATATATATATATAAGTGTTTTTGTGATAAAGCAGCATTTGCCTACCATTCCTACACCACTCAGAACTCAGCTACTGCCAATCAATGGCCCTCATTTATCAAACGAACGTACGGCAGAAAACTGTGCGTACGACCATTTCCACGCAAGTTTCGGCATTTATCAATTTGGACGTGAAAAATGTATACCCATGTAACATGTGTAAGCCTAATTATTTGTAAGAAATTTGTAAGTTATTGAGAATTTTAATCAAACCTCAGCAGGAGTCCGTTCCTGTACGGCAACACTGTTGACTGCCTCCGTTATCCTCTTCCACACAGCGTTTTATGAGCTCCTTTAATTCCAGTTTTCAGACTGCCGAAAAGCACATCTTTGTTTTGCTCCACCTCAGATGTGAGGATGCCGATTAACATCTCGGAAAAGTTTCTTTTCTTGCCAGTGTTTCTTCTCTCCATGTTTGACCTCAGTGGGCGAGGCCTCCGAACCAGGAATATTTAAGGGCGTAACATGTTAATGACGATCGAATTCAGCCGCCGCATTTATCAAGACCGGATCAATCGTACGCTGGGATTGGTCAGATACGAATGTTTCATAAATCACACGTGTGTCCTGTCGTAAGACCAATTCTGCGCTCAGATCTGCACCAGTTTTCACGCAAGATTGATAAATGAGGGCCAATATGTCTAAAATGGTTGTGGCACTGGTGTTGTTAGCCTTTGGTTTTTACTTGTTAAACGAACATTCTATTCATGTGCCTACTTTCCTCATGCCTGTTTCTCTTGAGCGCTCTGATTTCCTCGGCTGAACAGGCCTGGTGTATGGCCCCAGTCAGACTTACTGATTCTCAGGTAAAAATAAAGAAGCCAGTGAGACACAGTTCATGTAGGAGAGTGCAGTGAATTCATCCCACATCACATCCTACTTACACTCTTCAGTCACTTCTCTGGGCTTGTCTCCAAACCAAATTTTCAGAGTAAAAGCCAAAGCTGCTGAATTCCAGCAGTGTCAGTGCTTGGGGCCGCTCTCGGCACATGAGCAATTCAGAACACCACGGGGGACCTCACCACCTTCCTCTCTGGTCCAGAGAGCGAGTGTTTGAGCAGGCAGAGGCTGATTAGTGACTGCTGGCAGTGGCTCTTTGTAACCTTGCCCAGAGACCACCCACCAGCCCGCAACTGGACGCTGTGTGTGTTCCTCCTTGGCAGCCAACCCTCTCTCCACCCGGCTTTGTCACTTAAGATACTCTATTGTACGGCTGCTTATCAAGTTATCAGTGTAAAAGGCAGAAAAGTCCATTTTCAAAACCAATATATCTACTTATTCTCCTTCATATTTGTCTGCCTTCTCATTTTTTTTTCTGTCTGATCTGAAAAATGTCTTTATAGTTACTGTTGCATGTAAATACAAATCTAAATGACTTTTCTATAAATTAATATATTTTTATTCTTATTTTCTAGTATGCCTGGATTGTTTTTGATACAGTCATGTATCTGTGTCATCCTTAACCACTTAATCTGCAGTTATGTGTAAATACGAGCACTGGGTCACACCTGAATTTTTAAACCACGGCTGGTTTTACAGCTTAAACACAGATAAAAAAACTGAATACAAATCTCTTGCATCCTTCAAACTGTATGAAAGTTGTTCCTTGTCTGGAGTCCTCTGTGTAAACAGCACAGGGATTCAATACGAAGTGTTAACCCCTAAACGTCTCCACATGATTGGCAAATCTATTCTGGTATCCTGTTGAGGTCAAATATTCCCTTAACAACGCAGACACAGATCATATCTGTAACAACAGAGTCTAGTCTTTTAAAATAGCATGAATAGCTCATAGTACATGTAACGTTTCCATTTTTACTCATGACACTGCTCAGAGTGAAAATAAAATGACAATGATATAAAAAGTTTGATTTTGAACAACTTGATAATTATAGTCAATGTTCAAGGTGAAACTTTGCTGTAAGAAAGTTTCATGTATGTAAATACATTGCCTCTCCATGGCCAGCCAGAGTCTCTGTAGTGGTTTCTTCCCCAGGACCGATGTCTTTTAGTGCAAATAAGCACAGATGAGTCTTTCCATCCTCTCCGACGGACATTTTGCTGTTAGGGTTTGCATGGTCATGGTCAAGTCTCCCGGGAGATCCGTCCTCTTTGGCAGCATCAATGCTGAATGGACAAACACACAATGCTAATTAAAATGTGTAACAACATGGACTGAATTCAAGTTGCATGGAACACTTAAAGGAAGTAAAAGAATTGTGTTTCTGGATGGGTTACGCTACTGCTGCCTTTGATAGCATGGAGTAAGAAAAAGAGTTTGTATCTTATTGTAAAATAAGTACCGGATTATGCATACCAAACATAAACATAAAAACTTGAAGCGCATGATGGTAAACTATGCCTCTTTCATGTTCTTGTTGAGTTATGACTTCTCTTTATTCAACAAGGAAATCTCCCTTTTGAAAAGGGCGGCAGCTGAACACTCCTCGACCTGAAGAAGAGCAGATCATTATCGAGGGAAAGGGACAGAGTTAAAACCATACTTAAACATAACCCTGAGTTAAGTCACCGTTGAATGAATCTATGTATGTACTTTATATCAAAGCCATCCTTACCTTTATACTGGGATGAAAAATAAGCAGCCTCATCTTTGGGTTTTATCTTGGCCCTCTGGGACCTTGATGCTGCCATCTTCTGCAAACCCTGAAGATAAAGCCTCCAATCACTTTACAACTTTCATTAGTTATATTTTAGTTTATCGTATAGTAGTTTACACTTTGGTTTGTATTAGATAGAAATAACATCAGTGAAAGTTCTGTTGTATTTAATTGTTCAAGTAAGCTGTACCAGTCAACATTTGAACACACTGACTAATGCAGTGTATCCAGCATTTTAAACACAAACTATTGTAAGTATTGGGTTTTCACTTGCTGCTTTTCCCATATGCTTAACCACACTGTGACTGTCACTCATTCTAACATCATTTAGAGGCAGTATGTTTGCATAAATTACATTCTGCACAGACATGAGCAGCAACATGACTGAAAGCTTCCTAAAGCGCATTAAGAAATAAGGACTCTGATAACAGTCACCAAATAGGCCACATGAACTTCCTTTATAATGCTCAAAGCAACTTTGAGCAGTTAGCATGCCAAACGACTGATGTTTTGGTCAGCGATATGCACACATTATCTCAGCAGCCTCCCTTATTCTTCTGCAAAACTGATTTCACTGTTGATAAAATGCCTAGTTGGCTAACCAGCCAGTTACTTTAAGTAAAAACCGCGGCCAATGCTAGATAAATCCTTGCACACGTTGCTGAAGCTAGCTAGCAATAACTGGTAATGCTACTGTGATTTGTTAAATATTTAAGAATTTTGTTGAGCGCTTTTAACCAACTACCTGTACAAAAAATAAACTGGCTGTGCCAATTTGTAGTCTAAAGTTTAGCTGTGATGTGTGTCATTAGGCCTTCGTCACCTGTCTTACCTGCAGCAGCTGTGATGCGTCTCCTCGTCTCAAGGGATTCGATCCCTTTCACCCTCCGGTGTGACGTACTGACTGCTACAGTAAAGTGTGTCCTTGGGCAAGAAACTGAAACCCAAATTGCTCCAGAAGATAAAGCCATCAGGTATGAATGGGCATGCCAACAGTGTGTGAATGTGACATGTAGTGTGTAAGCAGATTGAGTGGTCGGAAGACTAGAAAAGTGCTATTTAAGTACAGTCCATTTACCATTTTAGTATATATGAGAGTTTTTATACTTGCATACTATAAAATATGTTCTTATCATGTTTAGGTAACAATAAAAGACTATTTGCATTGGAAACTATTGTTCGTAGTCATGTGGCTGCAGAAGATAATACAGAGATAATCCTTCATTTCCTTTTCAGTTTCCTTCATCTCTCTATTCTTATCAGCTCATTGTTTTAGTATTGCAAGGCCCACTACTTTAGAGTTTTGGTTCAAACTTGAGGCTCTCATCAACTTAGTTTTTCAGACTACCGCAGGCTGTGCTTGTAGTGTAAAGCCTGTGATAGAACCGTTTGCTCAAAACCCGTCCGCTTATCCGACTTGGACTTTCTTGTACTACAAGTAGTGTAGCTGTGTACAGTTGCTGAAACTATAAATATCTGTTCCAACTTGTGATGAACCAGAATATTGTATACATTTTATATTGTACATTGTCGCTCCTTCTTACAGTAAATTGCTAATGTTTCTTAACATTTGGCCGATCGTTTTGGATTTACACTTTTTCTAATGGAGACCGTAGTAGTAGGTTTATACAGATTATTGTCCACAGAGTAGCGTGACCAAGGACACCTATCACAGTGTCTCTGTCTACTATTCAGCCTTGCATCCAATCTTGTAGGTTAATAGAAAGTGATTGTTTGATAGCGTGGACACTGAATTCAATGTTACATAAACTGTGTCAACATGGAAAGTTGAAGCACGGCGTGGGTACACGCTGACCTTGTGAAAAACGTCAATCTTTCAAAGACGTCTCCAGTGACTCACTCAGTGACAAAGGACATATTGTCCATGTGTTCCAGCCTTTCATGAACATACAGATACACAAACACTCACAGATACACAAACACTCACAGACAGGCTTGTATGGATACATCTGCTCTGCAGCAGGGAGGGTCTTTAGGTACAACTTAAACAGACCTGAAAAATCAATGTAAGGACTAAAAACATGAAGTGATTTCACAGATTATTTGGATTTGATTGTTATTCTTGTTTAGCTTATTTATCTATTCTTTTCATAACATGTTTACAATAAATATACCAATGAAATAATTAATAATAAACCTATACAACAAGCTCAGTTGCAACATTCTCACAACAAACACAAAGTAGACGTACCGGTTGGAACAGGAGTAGAATGCTAACTCTTTAGAACTGATCATGTGATTATCTTACATACATTTCTTTAAATTGAAATTTAAAGAAATCAGTGACATACCTGTACTAGATTACAGAGGTCTACATATGTTACTACTTTGCTAAAACAAATTCAAAGCAAAAATGTCCACTTTATAAAGAACATACTTTAAAGCTCTTTACTGTCACCAGCAGGGCTAACAGTACTATATTAACAGTACTATACTACTAGGTTCTGTGAGACTGTACTTAGCATGAACCTCAAATTCTTCTGGGGAAGCAGAACAAAAAAAAACAGGCCTTTGTCTGTTTAGCTTAAATACAGCTTGTATATGAACCGATCCATGTCGCTGATAACTGAGCAGAATCCATCCACAGATGAAGTCTGAAAGAAAGCTCTGGAAACTGCTGGAAAAAGGACCTTGGCTTGGAACAATTTAGTCAAATACGACTTTAGAGATCAAGAGTGAACTTGTGCATTGAATCTACATATTTTGAATCACCTCTGTAAAACTTTTCCTAAAAGTACATGTTTTTGGTGGGGATCCCAGGGGTACAGAGGTACCTTGTATGTCTCATCTTCAGTTTCTAAGCCTATTTTCTACAGGAAAGCAAAGGGGAGAAACCAAGAGGGAGAGAAATCCAGTGAAGTGCATGAGCTGGGATCTAGCAGCAGGAAACACGCCATCCCTCTTATCTCCTCTTCCAGTCCAGTGAAGGATCAGAAACCAGGACGAGGGAATGTTAAAGTAAAGGACTTAGAGCACAGAATACAGCAGCAGGTTGTTGACTGAATGAAAGGTTTTAAGATTGTAGGAGAATATAAGAACCTTAGAATCTGGATGTGGAGACATGCTCGAAGAGAAGGAGAGAGCCAGGAACGAGAAGGAGAGGAAAGAAAAGTGTGCTTGCTCATCTTCTTATCTTTTTCCTACAAATCCACTTTCAAATCAGAAAGAGAGAGAGTGTGAGAGAGATCCAGGCAGGGATGGAGCTGTAGGTAGCAGGCTGAAGCTCTTATCTCCTGCGTCTGTTGAGTTTGAGCGCCAACAGATGGCATTGTAAAGCTGTCATCACTTTAGTGTTAATAGAAAAACCTGATCTCATCATACCAAAGAGAAATATAGGCCTTCTTCTTCTCTTTCTTCTCTCTTTGGCTTAAGCCCATGCCATCAAATTAAATCATATTGTATTACATCCTTCCCTAATCATATTACATCCTAGTTTCATATCCTAGAGCTCCCTGGATATAATGGCTTCTAGTGTGGAAGGGTTCTGCAATTCAGTGTGTGCTTAAAGGATATCATCTGCTGCTCACTGCGGTAAAGAACACCCACACCTCGTATCTCTGCATGGACGGCTATTGTGTCATGTGTAAGAGTTTGGTTTAGAATTACATTTCCATTGCGAGATAAGCTACTGAACATAATCCCATCGTATCTCATGCAGGCTGACCTGTGCTGAATGCGTATCGTCGTGGACCGTAAGTCTTTACGAGACAATTATACATCTGTGTGTGTCTGTGTGTGCGCTTGAAATTTCTTACTCACTCAGTCGTTCTTTCTCTCCATTTCATCAGCTTTAAAAATGCTGATCCAGAGTAGCAGTTTCAAACAGAGGCAGAAATAAAGGTTATCGGGGCTTTGTTGCAACCTTTAACACAGTTTCCACACTTTCCAAAATCATATTTAAAAGGCTGCACAGGCTTAAAGAGTTTGACCCCTTTACTTTATCTGATAGTTCAATCTTTGCCCTCTAAAGGGGCTCTAAAGAAAAGTCTCACATACCAAAAGATAAGGTCCAAAAAGAGAAATGTTGTCAAAATCACGTTGCTGCAAAGATCTTGTACAAGTTTTGTTCACCAAGCCAAGTTTGTGATGTCCCTGGTTTTGGAATCAAAAGTCCCATTCATTTTCTCCTTAGACAATATTGTCTTCTTTATAGCTCTTTGATAAAAAAAGAACCTAGATTCCATAAAAAACTGGAATTACCCCCTCGCGCTTGTATGCAGTTTACACCCATGTCTGTCCAGACTCATACAGTGAAGACTTCAAAGGAATTTAATAAACGGTATTAAGTATATTTCTTGGCGAAACGTGGATGCGTCACACACACATCTTCAACCCGGCAGCACAGAAGATCTAAACAATCATCACAGTTTCAAGGTGGGCACCAAAGATTAGTGTCACCCCTTCTGTTCCTGAGCTATGGCGTTGAATAATGATCAGAAAATATTTTTTACAGAACATTATGTTTTATCAGTGAAGTTGACCTTTGACCTTTTGGGTATAAAATGTAATCACTATATCATCTTATCCTATTTTGTCATTTGTCATACTGTATTTAAAATAAAGTTCCTGAGTTATAGCCATAAACGTTTTATGTGTAGTCACAGTGACATTGACCTTTGACCACCACAATCTAATCAGTTTTGACTCCAACTGAACATTTGTGCAAAATTTGAAGAGATTCCCTCTGGGCGATTCTAAGATATCACGTTCACAAGAATGAGACGGACAACCCCGAAAACATAATTTTCTGTCGCCGGCGCGAAGGCATGAGAATGTGAAGAGGAGCTGTTAAAGAAGTAGTATGTTAGATTTCTCTATTGGAAGGATCCAATCAGCATGTTTAAAATGTGTTAAGTGCACCGCTAAAAGGAGCAGAAGCTAAAGATCACAGTTTCAATGAATGCACTTTCAGATTCTTGGTTAAATTGCAGCAACTTTTCTGCCATGATTTGCTCACAGCTGCAATGGATATTGTAGTAATGAGACACATCAACTGCTAAGCTGAACTGACACACAAACACGATATCTCTCAATGTTAAAAAAAGAGAACGACAAGTGGCGACGACATGAATACAATGTTGAGCAACATTAAAGATATTATGAAAGATAGGAAAGGGCACTTTAGAACAGGGAACCGTTGTTTCAGAACAAGCAGCAGTGATGATACGGAGGACTACTGGTGGTAAATACGTTTACAGCACAAAAACAACTGATGCGTTTCTCTCCTCATGCAGGAGGAGGACAGGTATTTACTTAACTTTCCTCATCCTGTAAAACTAAAGCTACTTCTCTAGCAACGTGTTGAACTGGCCTGACTCTGCTGTAAAGTGTTTTAAGTAACCTGAATAAAGGCGTATACTCCCTTTTGTATACCACCATGGCCTAAATTAGCTTTGTGGGTACTTTGTTTTATTGTAAGGTTTAGTGTGAATAATACTGTCCTCCTCAAACAGCAATGCTGCCTCCCCTACTGCTGCAGAGGGAGGTACATGAAGCCTCCCCGGGCACTTTTCTGCCTGTGTACTTCTTGATAACATGATTCCTTTAAAATGAAGGAATCGTCATTTCAGAAGCATGAAGATCAATGTGTACATACACTGCCAGACAAAGCAAGTAAAACATAACACCTTTATATTCTGTGTTCAGTAAGATTACATTAAGGTATAATATAAATCAGATTAGGATTGTGAGGAATTATTTTATTTCCATCAAATATGATCATTATGTGGAAATCAATGTGCTTACCAACAAGGAAGGACACTTGGTGTCATTGGGCCCTATTTTTGTCTAAATCGCATGGCACTAAGTGATTTAGGGCGTGTCCGACTCACTTTTGCTACTTGCACAGCGCACTTTCCGAGCACAAAGCGCAAAGAGGTTGTATTAAGTCCTTGGATTCTTTATAGGCATGTTTTCAGTTTAACATGAATCAAACCAATCAGAGTGTCAGCTCTTATTCCCTTTAAGAGACAGGTGCGTCTGCAGGCAGCCGTGTACACGGCGGATTTCAACCTTTTTGCTTATATAAACCGGGCTCGGACTGGATTATTTAACTTATCTCCTTCCACTGTGCCCCTGCACATGCGGAACACACATAGGTCACTGTACGACACATCGATGCACGGATTGATGTTACAGCCACTGAAGCAATCGAACTGCCCAGCAGAAACAAAAATGAAGAGAGACACTATGTACGTATACGCACGAGGCACAGCAGCGTAACATTAATTATTTACATCTGCAGACCCGCCGTCAGGATCGGACAGGATCTTACGTTTGCTAAAGTTCTGTGTGCTGACCATCAAAGAAAGGTGAAGTGAGTGTCTGTTTCTGCATGTATAAGAGAGAGCGTGCATCAGAATGAGCATGCATGATGTGAAAACAACACAAATATTGTTGATTAACACAAATATGGTTGATTTGCCATGAAAACCTTTGTTTATATGTGTTTAATGTTGTTCTTTAGTCAGCTATCAACCCTTGCTCAAGACATTTTACATCACACTTCAGACTCACAAGGGAGCTTTAATTTTAACTACAGATGTCGTCCACGTTTATTTTAATACACATGACTTTTTCTATTAGAAAATGCCATGGGCTTTGTGGTTGCACACATATGAAGGTCATTTGACTCACTAAAAACAATGAAAGGTGAAGTATGTGATTGTGATTCTCCGATTGATCATCATTGCCACATTGCAGATCAAAGTTCACCGAAGTTGAACTTAGCACAGAAATGTCCTTTACCATGTAGGTGAATCTATAGAACCTATTCCAATTGAATGACTTGGCTTTGATTTTGCAGTGAAATTGTAATATATTTAATGGTTGCCTGATAAGGCCTTTAGATTGAATACCTGCCCCCTGTCACCTTTCTTCTTTCATCATTTTCTTTTTTAACTCCTCCCATTCCTAAACTTCTTTCAACATCAAGTCACTGACTGTATTTTTCTGGCTCCTCTTTAGTTTCTTTTCACGTATCCTCTTTTCATCTTTTTATGATCCAAAACACCTGCCTCCTTCCGACACACAAATCATCTCTCTCTCTCCACTTTATTCACACACACACACACACGCACGCACGCACACACTCACACACACACACACACACACACACACACACACACACACACACACACACACACACGTACCATCTGTACCCCTACATTGTGTTATCTCAGTGTACGACAATAAACCAGTTGTGATGCAGGCACAGGACTGCACTGGGAGACTGCCAGTAGAGACATAATAGTTTATAACAAGTGGTGTGTGTCTGTGTGTGTTATCTGTCTCATTCTGTCCTTCCCACCCCCTCATTTTCTCTCTCTCTCCCTTTGTCTCCTCCTCCTCTGCTCGCCTTGGAAACAAGATAAGTTTGTTGAAAACTCTTTGTTGTTGCAGGCCATTGCCTGTTGTCTCCCGTGAGTAACTTTATATCCCCTGTGATAGATATGGCCAGAGCCTGAAAAGATGTATTAGTTAATTAACTTAATGGCTTGTGTGTGAATATATGGCCTGAGTGAGCAAGTGTATAGAGTGTGCACTGTACAGTATGTGGGCATGTATAAAAGTGTGTGTGACTAGGGTGAATTTGTGTTAATGTGCACTGTGTGCATTTCTGTGCGAATGTGTGTTATCCAGTGATTTGAGTAACATAAAAAAGGGCTCATTACCTCAAAACCAGACAAATTGAAACCAATGGTCTGATCGTTCCTCAACTTATAATTAATGATGCCGAGTGCTTCCAACCAAAGCGCTTATCCCTGCACTTCTTCATCACAGATCCACCTTCAGCGCACAATTTAACAGGAAGTTTAATCACACAGGTGGCACTGGTGGTCTTCAGCTTTGAAAAGTGAGCACACAGGTGGAAAGTTGCCACTCTGAGTATTAGCACAAGCTGGACAAAATATGGGCCGTGGAAGGAGATGGACTAAAGGCCTCAGTGTATCACACTGCGGTACTGGGCAGCTGCCAGGTGTGAATGTGTGTGTTTGTGTGAATGTGGTGCAGAACAGCATGAAGCTCAATTCATGTTCACCACTTAATTATGAGTAAAGAAAAGCTGGAAACAAACACATATGAGATGTTGATGACTAAATTCTTTCAGAAACTGGAGAGTTCCTAAGACAATTTGATGACGATACTTGTATCAAATGTCTCATCACTCAAAAAGTAAGAAAAGAAAAAAACTGGGGATTATTCAGAATGATCCAATGTTTACACTTTTGTCTGTTGTTCAAGGGAAATCCTTCATGTTCCAAACACTAGTGGTGCAGGCGACTTAATCAGAGGAAAGTGGTTCAATCAGTGGTTTTGTTCAGATCTTGCAGCATAGTAAATGCAGTCAACAGATTTAACGTCGCACTCCTTAACATTATTGGACTCACAATGGACTGTTAAAACAAACAATATAAAATCTTTAGACTTAATAACACTCAATGTAACTCAACCAGTGTCACCCAGTACTGCTTTGTCTCAATGCTAATACCTATGTTAATACACTGCCATGTTGATTACACTGCACAATATGTACTTGCTTAGAGCATGAAATTTGACAGTATAGCGTTGTCTCGCATCTAAATATCTAAATTGTGCACTCAACGGTAATGACATCACAACATTTGACCTCTTCTTCTTGCTCTCAAAATGATGAATTGAAACCAGGCAGAGCATAATCATCTTTATTAATGTCAACCACAAAAATATATGCTTGACACTCTCCTTTTTGACCATAATAATCATTTGGTTACTCATAGTGCACTGCATTTTACCATCATTGTCAGTGTGGACTCACTTGTACAGTCAAAATAGAAAGTGTAACTACAGACGCAGTGTGAGATTTGTAGCCTATGAGCACTAGCCTGAAGCAGAGATGAGAAGCCAGCTGTAGAGTTCTGGTAAACTCATTTCTCTGTAACATTCCCAGATGTTTTTTTCATGTCAGTCTTGTCGGTTTCAACCAACAGCGTCAGGCAGAACAGATTCAGAAGTCAAACAGGCCTCAGGTCAGAAACGGTGTAGAATCGCACGGCAATCATCACACCTGACATCTGTTACAAATTCACTTTTAATAGAAGTAATCTTCAGGTTATTATAGTTCTGTGAAACAGCTCTCCAATAATATTAAGCTCCTGCACCAGCTTGTTGTATGGCTTGTTTCGTGTTATTTTTGGGTTATGGCGGACGTGAAAGTTAGGAAGAAGTAGAACATTAGGGCAGTTTGGACAAACATCCAAAGACTTGGGGAAAAGCTGACTGAACACAGTAACAAATAATTAATGAGGCGCAGCTGGTGAGGCAGGCAGCAGGTCAGAGGGACTGATGAGGTAATGAGCCGCAGGTGTGCAGGGATTACTCTGTGGGCACCTGGTGGGCAGGTGAGGAATGGCTGATTGTAAACAAACACGCAGGCTCTACCACATTCATGTGTATGGAGGCTGTCTGAAAACATGAGGGGTAAGTGGACAATAAAATCTTTACCAACTGGAGAAAGGAGGAAAGATCAACTTCAGTGTATTGAAGTTGTCAAATATGATTTGAGTCAGGTTTTCTTACCAATGTAATGCCAGTTAATCCAAGTAGAAGAACATGGGGAAAGTAAAGAACACAAGAAAAACGTTTACAAATGTGTTTGTCAGTTTGCTGATCATTTCTCCAATGACCTCATATGTAGTCATAAAACATTTACAACAAGCCTACCATGCACACACACACACGCACACGCGCACACACACACACACACACACCAAAATCCCATATGGTTATTCATTGCCACAGCAGTGAAGGGGATTCCCTTTGAAAGCAGAGCGTTGTGATTAATGAGCTGTGAGTCATGGAGGTGGTGAAGGACTGACTGTCATTCTGCCCTCTCAACAGCTGTGAGTAATGTAGCTGTATCTCACTATTCATCCTCAATGAGCTGTGTTTGTGTTCGTGTCTGGAATATGTTAACCAGAAGTTATTCACCAATCCATCAAATGTTAATTTCTTTCTCATCCTATTATATTTTGTTGTTTTTTTTTGCTTTTGTTGTATCATGTGGGTCTGATGAGTGGCATCAGCATTATTCGAGTGTGTCTGTAGAGAAACAATGCATTACAAGGTTATCTATCTGTGCTATCTGTGCCGGTGTGATACCAAGAAACTAAATACAGATATGCTCCACACTGTCCGGCATGGTCACAACAGTACCGTATATTCAGTATTGTATAACTTGTACTTTCCAGGAAAACTTTCAACAGAAAAATAAAGGAAAAAACTAGTAGAGGTGCATTACATTAAGTTTATACAGTAAATGTCTTGTAATAACAGTAAATTCCCCTTTTTAGGCAAGTGTAGCTCTACATTGTTTATAAATGAATAGTTTGGGGTAGACAGTTAGCTCAGTCTCAGTCTGTGGTAGCTGGAGAGGTGCCAGTTCCTTTCCTGGGCTCTGTCGAGGTGTCGAGCAAGTCACCGAATCCACCACTACTATTTCGGGCTAATGTTTGTGTAGCATGTTCCTAATGACAGATGACAGATGACAGACAGTAATGCATGTAATAATATATGTAATAAATATAACATTACATGTGTTAACACATGCCCTTCAAAATAAAGGTCTCCACATAATCCAGCACAATAACAAACACATCTATAATTTAGAGTGCACAATGACAGGAGGAGTGAGCTCAGGGGATTGACTTTGCAGATTGAAGACCCTTCTTCTGAAAAAAAACAGAAACAAAAAAAAACATCCAACAAAAAAAGCCTAAAACAAACCTAAAACTTCAACAATTAAATTAATAATATATTAATCATATAAGAAAGAATAAAAAAGGCTGTTTATTCCATAGATATCAAGACAATGACAAGTTGGCCTGCCTCTGTTTTAAGGGAAAGGCCGTCACTCATGACACACTTTTCACTATTTTAGGGTAAAAAACAAAATGTTTGGATTCCACTCCAGCCTTCTTCCTTCTGCCTACAATTTTGTTTATTCATCTCGTTCTTTCTTCTCTGTTATGTGTGTGTGTGTACTTCAGATAGTTGTTTTATGGAAAGCACCTTTTTTATCAAGTTCTCAATTGAGTGGCAGCCAGTGACTTTGAATGTGCACTTTCATTGTGGAATAATGAGACATGCATTCATATTAATGCACTCTGGTGACTTGAAAGAAGACTTGAAAGGAAGTAGTGCTTTGCGTCAGCGTGGGCTCGGAGGAAGTGTGTGTGTGTGTGTGTGTGGGGGGGGGGGGGGGGGGAAGGGAAGTAGGCTGTCAGTAACTGAGGATCTTACTTCATTGTCCAGCCTGAGCAGTTAGAGTGAGACAGAGAGAGATTTAAGGGGAGGAGGTGTAAAGAGAGGAGAGGGCAGAGGGAGAGGCCTTGTGAGGATGGGAGAAGAGATCAACATGAGGGAGGTGAGGAGGAAAAAGAGTGGAGGTGCACCTCAGTTCACATGAAGGATATGAGAGTCACACTGCTTAGTGATTAATAGGCTTAATAGGTAAGTGAATGATGTAAGTCAATTGCAGTTATTTTAAGAAATGTAAGATGATGTTAAGTCAGTTTACTTTAAGAAAAAAAGGTAAATAGCTCATAAAAGCTTTAACACCAATATAAATTGGAATTTAAAGAAATGCAGATTTAACCTTTGATTTTTCCTTCTTCTAACTTCTTCTTGCCATGTTGGAGTGTAAAATAATTGTAGGTGAAATCAAATTGAAGGTTTGTTGAACTGTGCATTTTAAAAAGAGGATTTAGGGATTATTTTGCAATCAAAATTGTGTCACCTGAAAACAAATTTTGCAGCAAACAATAGCTATGTACACGCAGGCCTAAATGATCCAAATATATTGCAAAGAGGAAAGGACCTAAAATTGATCCTTGTGGAACCCCTTTGTTAGATTGAGAAATTGCAAACCACCAACAACTTTGTATTGACAACATGAAAAATAGCAGAATGAAGTCGGACAACAAACGCAACAATAAGCATAAGTTCCTGCTCCAAACAGTAGCAGCAGAGTGGCAGCACCGAGCAGCACATGTTAGATTGTACTCATCATGTGAAGAGAGTTGACCTACAGCCATGTAAAGAGGCAGTTGTTGGATAAGACCATGGTGGAGGGTCTAAAGTTGGATATCAAAGTCATTCTCCATTCACATGGATTTAGGCCGATGGTAGATGGCAGATGGAAAATACAGCACAGGAAAAACAAAAAGTCGTACAGAATGACAAGGCAGCCTTCTGTTATATAGATGGCCCTACTTTTCTCTTTGTGTGCAGGAGCTACATAACATACAGTTTACATATCTGTGCGGAGGATGAGATAAAGTTAAAATATTTGAACTCTGGGCAGAACTGCCAATGGTCTCAGCATCTAACTGAGACCATTGTTGTATCAAATTCAGTTTGTCTGTTTTCCCCCTAGCCCCGCCTGTCAGAACGCCGAAGGGAGCGTGCAGGAGAAACTAGCCAAAATAACTAAGTTGTTTTGAGCGACTTGTATCTGTAGAATGTTGAATTCTTGAAAGGAAAAGCAAACTTCACGTCTAGTTATATTTAGAAAATGGGGTCACAGAATCTGTTTGCTGCGTTTCTGAATGTCTTTGATAACACAACTATAAATAACTACCGTTACTGTTGCAAACCCAATGTTATTATACTGTTATTTCTATCAATAAATAACACTGCTGACAAATACCCCCATATTAAAAATACTAAAGCTGAAAATAAAAACTATACTAAAATTAAAAACTAGCAAACCAACTCTGACTATCAGAAACTAAATGATTTTAAACAAATTAAAAACATTCACAAAAATAATAATAAACCATAATAACTCTGCAGTGACATCCATATTTGAAGCATTGACTATTGCAAAGTAGCTACAAAAAATGTAGATGCTTGACACACATCGGCCATCATAGAAGATCTATGTGATCTAAATGTGAAATATGATCACAATCTCCCCTTCTTTTTCTGAGGCGTTGAATGGCAAGAAAAGTGTGTAACCATGAGACTGATTAACAACATTTGGAACAGATATACATTGGCAGTAAAAATTTACAAGATAAGATGATCTTAAAAACAAAAAGTGCAGAGAACTCCCAGCAGCATTTCTTTGTTAACAGACATGGCCCACACAGACGTGGTGGAACCACCTTCAGCCATCACAGGGAAGCTGTAGTTTAACATTTAACCCATCGTGTTGTAATGTAAACATCGATGTTAATTCCTTCATTAATATAACCTCGGGGGATAATAGTATTTTTTTAAGCTAACGCTCAAATGTGAATGTAATTTGCTGTAAAATACCCAAGGGTGAATTATTAAACATAAAATATAATACCCATGTCAGCTCCTCCTCTTCACCGTCGTCTGCATTAGCCGCCGTTAACAGTGGAAACAAAGGCGAGGATAAGAATATTTTCTTTCAAGCCAAATCCACTGTGTATTATTTGTATTTTCTGTAATAATCAGAGATGACAACCACAGTACATGTTCAATTACACTTGTTAGTAGTGACATTATTTAACTTACCAGACTCCTGAAGAAGAGTGCCACATCCTTTTGGGCAGCAGGGAACTTAACCTCTTCATCGAGCAGGATTTTCTCAATGAACTGATATAAAAATCTCAAGTTATCATTAACCAAGAAATACCAATCATTTTAGATATTTTATCAACCAAACACTATTTAATATGTGCACATACTGGAGTAAAAAGGGACACTTTTTTTTCATTCCTTCATGGCAAAAACCCCACAGGAGGTGCTGCCGGCTGTTTTGGATGAGGCACTGTTTCACGTGTCCACCTAGATGCATTCATCCCCTTCTTCCTCATGAATGCTCTAAAAACCCAAAATATGTTTTGATATAGTAACCACGTTTACTAACTTAATCATACAAGCATCACAATATATCTGTTATAAAAATAGAGCAGCACAAGGAAATACTATGACCAATTCCTCAGATATCAGACAGAAGAATGTTTTCCATGTTAAAACTACTCCTTTCCCAACAACCTGATTTCTCAAAGAAAGAACCCCCTAATTCTGTGCCTATGCACCTGTGAAATGTGAACCTATAATGACATATACATCTGCATGTACTTATTTCAGCTTTGCAATTGTTTTCCAAAGGGAGCACAAAGTGTAGGGATCACTACACACAAAAAAACCTGGTTTGTATGTTAGGAATTGTTCTTGACATGAAGAGAATACAATATTATGAAACATACCTTCATCAATATTGCCTGGTGGTGGAGCTGGGACCAGGGCTGGTGGTGGAGGTTGAGCCTGGGCTGAGGCTGGTGGTGGAGGTGGAGCCAGGGCTGAGGCTGGTGGTGGAGGCAGCGCCAGGGCTGAGGCTGATGGAGGTGGAGCTGATGGTGGTCCTTTTAGCTATTTGATTTTATGGGGTATTCTGGGCTGTTGCGATATACACTGCTCAAAAAAATAAAGGGAACACTTCAACAACACATCCTAGATCTCGATGAATGAAATATTCCAGTTGAAAATCTTTATTGATTACATAGTGGAATGGGTTGAGAACAAAATAACATAAGAATGATCAATTGAAATCAAAATCATTAACCCATGGAGGTCTGGATTCAGAATCATACTCAAAATAAAAGTGGAAAAAACAGATCACAGGCCGATCCAACTTCTGTGGAAATTCCTCAAGACAATTCAAAATAAGGATCAGTAGTGTGAGTGGCCTCCAGGTGCCTGTATGCACTCCCTGCAACGTCTGGGCATGCTCCTGATGAGACGACGGATGTTCTCCTGAGGGATCTCCTCCCAGACCTGGATCAAGGCATCAGTCAACTCGTGGACAGTCTGTGGTGCGACGTGGCGTCGGTAGATGGAACGAGACATGATGTCCCAGAGGTGCTCGTTTGGATGCAGGTCTGGGGAAGGGGCAGGCCCGTCCATAGCATCAGCCACATGAGGCCGGGCATTGTCATGCATCAGAAGGAACCCAGGGCGCACTGCACCAGCATATGGTCTGACAATGGGTCTGAGGATCTCATCCCGGTACCTAATGGCAGTCAGGGTACCTCTGGCTAGCACATGGAGGTCTGTGCGGCCCTCCAAGGATATGCCTCCCCAGACCATCACTGACCCACTGCCAAACCGGTCATGCTGAAGGATGTTGCAGGCAGAAGAACGTCTTCCATGGCGTCTCCAGACTGTCACGTCTGTCACATGTGCTCAGTGTGAACCTGCTCTCATCCGTGAAGAGCACAGGGCGCCAATGGCGAATCTGCCAATCCTGGTGTTCTCTGGCAAATGCCAATCGGGCTGCAAGGTGTTGGGCTGTGAGCACAGGCCCCACTTGTGGACATCGTGCCCTCCTCATTGTTGTGGAGTCTGTTTCTGACAGTTTGAGCAGAAACATGCACATTAGTGGCCTGCTGGAGGTCATTTTGTAGGGCTCTGGCAGTGCTCCTCCTGTTCCTCCTTGCACAAAGTAGCAGATAGCGGTCCTGCTGCTCCTGGTTGTTCCTCCTACGGCCCCCTCCACGTCTCCTGGTGTACTGGCCTGTCTCCTGGTACCTCCTCCATGCTCTTGACACTGTGCTGGGAGACACAGCAAACCTTCTTGCCACAGCGCGCATTGATGTGCCATCCTGGATGAGTTGCACTACCTGAGCAACTTCTGTGGGTTGCAGACACCGCCTCATGCTACCTCTAGTGGTGAGGGCACTGGCAAAATGCAAAAGTGACCAAAAATCAGCCAGAAAGGATGAGGACAGGGAAATGGTCTGTGGCCACCACCTGCAGAACCATGCCTTTATAGGGGTTGTCTTGCTAATTGCCTCTCATTTCCACCTGTTGTATGTTCCATTTGCACAACAGCAGGTGAAATTGATTCACAATCAGTGTTGCTTCCTAACTGGACAGGTTGATATCCCAGAAGTGTGATTGACTTGGAGTTACATTGTAATGATTATGTGTTCCCTTTATTTTTTTGAGCAGTGTATACTAGGACAGAACAAAAACCCAACACCTAATAAGATGCTGTCTAGTACAACACTTCCAATTACTATGACCTTGGTAATAAATGTGTAATTCAAAAAAATATATTTGGTCCTGTTAAATTTTTATATGGACACTTGCCTTCTACGAAATATACTTTTCATGTCCACGAAACATGTAGATAGTGTGCATGTTATTTATTGTATAATGTATAATAAACATTGACACTATAATTTGTACTATGGATGTTTCCCTCTAGCCCGACCTCGTAATCCTCCGGACACTGGTTTGGGAGGCCGGCCGTCATCCCAAACGGAGAAATATGGGGAGAACTTGGTTGTTACGTGTTTTTTTGTTCCCAGCCCAACATGATCACCTCAGGGAAGTGGTCCCAAGTTCCCGGTTGCTCCTTCACAAGGTTGCACAGTGCTCTGAAAAGTATTATGCCATAAATAGGTAGGCCACCTTTTTTCAAATACATTTTGAGTTCACGATATCATAAATTTATTATTAAACATTATATGTATCAAAAACATACACAATATATGTTATAGAATTATAGGGCCTTACCTCTGTATTGTTCCATTGAGTCTTTCGACCAGTCCATTTGTCTGGGCGTGATATGGGACACAAAGGCTGCGCTCAATCCCCAGCCTCTGGCAAAGCTCCGTGTTTATCTGATGGCAAACAATAATAAGCACATTATCCTTTGTTTGAAAAAAGAGCTTTCAATCATTCATTGCAAAAATGATTACTGCATATTCAAATACATTAAACAATGTCCAAAAATGTATTTAAAATGTATGTAACATTCTGCACTGCGGTTGTAGGCCTACTGGGCAGCTCCCAGGTGTGGTGCTTTTTCATGTAGGCCTACATGTGCTGGCCATGCCTGGCATGGTTTGTCACAGCGTGGCCAGAAGTGACAATAAAAAAGCCCCAACGTGTGTGAAAAGAGCATACATTTTAAGTGAACCTTGCTGGTTAGACAAAGGTTAAGAAATGTTTCCCATAGGGCAAAAGCCTCTGACCTCTGGGAGAAATTGTTTACCATGATGCAGATATATATATCACCTGCCTCCTTCTGGGCAACTTTTCCAACAAGGTCGATCTCCCCAGTTCAAATGGTTGGCTCACCTTAAAAACAGAAGGGCAAATACTACAGTGTAACACACAAATCACTTTGAATTACTATAAAGCATTCCCCATCACAAAATACTGATGACGCTTGACAGAGTAAAGCTAAATATTGTGAATCACTTATTTGGGGATGGACTCTGTCTGCTGCTTAATTGATGAGGCACTAGCCTGGCACTCCATGCATTCTCCAACCTGAAAGACAATAATGTTACCAGTGAACTTCACCATCAGAAGTGCTGTTGTCATTAAGTTTTAAGTGGTGTGACTGGTCTCTGGACAAACATACGTATTCGGCTGCACCACACTTAACAGAGACATTTGAGTCCAGCATCAAAGCATGACGTTGGCCTTCAGTAGGTTGAGTTCAGTAGCATGAAGAATTATGGTAGTGATATGTTCCATAACTTTGTGTGTTTTCGCTTAAAATCGAGTGATAAAAAAAGAGAATAATTTCTCTCTTTAGATTAATCAAAAATGTCACCTACTTATCGATATCAATAGTCATGCTAGGCCAGTAAAACCGCTTCCCGTCACTGCATCCCTCATGTTTACAATGCCACACTGGGTTTCAAAGGCCCTCGCGTGGCATTCTTTAAACATTTGGTTAGCCTGTTGCTGTTCGACGACAACTTTTCTTTTTTTGTGTGTCCTTTTCCTTCTTAGCCTTTTCCGTTGCTGCCCCCTCCCTCTGGAACTCTCTCTCACGTCCTTCCTTTAAAACTGCCCTCAAAACCACCTTTAAATCTGCTTTTAACCTATGATCTCTTAGTATTTCTTTTTTTTTTTTTTTTTTTTACTTTATCTTACCTTTACATACATATTTGTACTTTGATTATTTGTCTTATTTGTTTTTTTTCTCATTGTATATATATGTATTTGCTGTTGTTGCTTCTGTTCTTTCTTTCATGTAAAGTGCCTTTGAGTACCGTTTAAAGTGCTAAATAAAATATATTTATTATTATTATACAATAATAACACCAATTTACGACGACAACCACCTTGTTTTGAATGTTAGACAGAAGAGATGGTGTATTACCCCCGGAGAGTCGGTGACCACAGGCCTGTGGCCTGTGCATTTTTTACGTCGTCTTAGAGTCCATGGTGTCGACAAGAAACGTATGATGATATTCTACCAGGCAGTGCTGGAGAGTCTAATCAGGGACAGCATCACAGCTTGGTTTGGTAACCTCTCTGTGCAGTTAAAAAGTAAATTTTTAATTCATACTTCATGGAAAATCATTGGTGTTAAAGAGCACTTATCCATGCAGAGTATTTACAGGCTACTTTGTGAAAAGCCAATAATCTGCACAGGGAGTATGAGCTGCTTCCCTTTGCTAGAAGATTTCGAGTTCTGCAGATTAAACAG
Source organism: Semicossyphus pulcher (assembly GCF_022749685.1). NCBI lineage: Eukaryota > Metazoa > Chordata > Actinopteri > Labriformes > Labridae > Semicossyphus > Semicossyphus pulcher. The sequence continues at coordinate 34,363,906 of NW_027211693.1, read as the reverse complement.
ATTCAAAATTATTTTATCCCTGCGTCAACTAAGCTTTTAAACAGTGGCAGATAAAAGCCAGACAAGGCCAGAGGGATGGTGAGTTGCGTGTTTGCACAGTTGCACCTTGCACTTGATGTTGCTTATTATGTATTTATCTGTTGCTATTTGGCACTGATATTTTTTATTTACACCAGGGTCATTTTGATGCCTGTTTTATTGTATCATGTGTAAGCTGTTGTGTTGTTGTTGTTGTTGTTGTTGTTGTTGTTGTTTTGTTCATGGCTGTAGCATGGGTGGTTAGCCTAAGACAAATTTCCCACCTGTGGGACAATAAAGTTGATCATGATCTTGAAAATACAGAAAAAAGTAATTGTTTTTATTGTGGGTCATAGATATGTTTTCAATACATTTAACATTAAAACGAGCTATGATCTCTAAATTACATTTTATCAAATATGTATGTAATCTTGCAGTTATTATATTAAAGTTATTTTTAGATCGTAACTGCATTTGCCGAAACGATTAGCCTCTGAATTTAGGACACAACACCGTTATTCAGTCCAGATTCAACTTATTACCATCCTGCTCTCGTCCACTGAAACTTAATCTATGTTGTTGTCTATCAACCACAATCCATGTCAGTGCAGTATAACAGACAAATGTATCTACAGACAAGGAGGCCAATAAAACTTTTAACACCATAGTTAGGCATGTGCTACAGTGTCCCTAAAAGAAGAAGAGGTCTCCATGTACTCCATCCTAGTAATGGAACAACTTTGATAAGAAGACCCAGGTTGACCTAAACAAATATTTTTATTTCAACTTAGTGTGTTTAAAAATGTGTTTTTACATTTTATGAAAAAAAAAGACAAATTAAATATTACAATTCAAACTCAGATACATTTGACTTAGTTTGATTCCTGGCGACCTAATGAGATGAAGTCCGTGTTTCAGCATTGCCAAACTTCCTTTTCACAGAAAATGCACACATGTAACAAATACCTTCAACGATGGCTCTGTTCAATTCAGGTTGCCAGTAAGCCATAACAATTAGCAATCCTGCACAATAATGGGACCCTGGAACCGGTACCCCCAAATGGAATGCAGCCACCATTAATGAATTAATCCCACCTGTGTGACTATAACTCAGAGTTGCACATTCAAATGGTACGTTTACCCACATTATCAAACAGTGTATTTTTCCACCTTTCACTAGTGCTATGCCTGCACACAGATCACGACTTCCTTTATATTTACTGTATATCTCCTGATATCTGCCTCTGTGGTTTCTGCCATCACCTCAGCACAAAAAGAGTGACTGAAGAGGTGACGGGCTGTGAAATAACACCTCAATCTTCCTCTTTGCCTCCTTTGTTGTGCTTCCCTCACCTCCTCCCTGCACAAAGCAAAACCTCTCTCTGTAAAGATAACCATAGAGGGTGTGTGGGAATGAGTCTGCAATTACATCAAGGAAATGTATTAATTAATTGAGCTGTAAAATCAATTGTTACAGCAGTTGGGAAAAAAAGAAGCGACTGCAATTATGTTGATGTTGTGCCAAAAGGGATTTTCAGCTCTGGGAACACTGATAAAGCATCGATCTCTTTTCTTTTTACTTCCCAGTCCATCCATGTCTCTTTCATTTGAGGGCATTCTGTCTCTCTTCATGCCCATCGGCCTCGCTCTCAGTCTGGCTTATGTCTCTTTTGTGTGTTTTTTAGCTTATGCATTATAGCTTTTGAATGGAGGTTGATGCAAATTGAGATACAATTGCTTATGTTAGTGGTTGGCCTTGTGTCATTTTATGTCAGTAGAATAATCTAGACCTGATATCTGAGATCTCATCTCCCTTCCCTTTTGTATATGTACTGTCCTATCTCACATTATTCATTGCTTTACTGAGCGTTCTCATTGTTAGACTTACAGTGTGTGGCCTTGTGTATAATCACTGTCTCTTTATGGTTTAAGTTTAGCTAAGGATGACGATGGAGCCATCTAATTTCCTTCTTGGCCAAGAAAACCTAGCTCTCAACACCTCACACATGGTTATATCTTATGTTATTAGTCTTCTCACTTTGTTCCAAACATTGTTAACAACTAAGATTTCTAATGTATCATCAAAGAATACAAACAAAACCCCCAAAACAACCTTATAGTTCTGTCCTTGTGTCTCTTCTTCCACTTCCTTGTTAGTTTGCCAATCCAGGTGACTACAAGTAAAGTGTGCTGCTGTTTATATACTTTGGTTGTAAAATACACAAAAAGATAAATTTAACAAACAAGCTCCAATGGCAAAGCAAATAATAACTTATAGAGACTGTCCTTATTTGTGATACTACATGTCTCTGTACATGACCAACATTCTGTATCAGTCCGCAGCTTTTACCATAATGTTCTAGAAAACCAAAATAATTTACAGGTACATAAAATGATCTGATGTTAGTTTCTTGCAAGTTGCAGTCTCTTTATTTGTCTGCTTATATAGAAACTGTTAAAAAAAACATTAATTTCTAAGCTCTACTTTTAGCTGCACTGTCAGCTTTGGATTTATTTTGGATTCTTTCCAGGATTTGTCGTCCTTTTAGTTTACAGAAAAGATTTGATGCCATTAAACTGAGAATTTGTGAGTTAATAAAAACACACACACACACACACACACACACACACACACGCACACACACACACACACACACACACGCACAAAGACATTTCAACAGCTGTCCATTTACAGAGAACAGTGTTACTAAACAATTCGAAGTAGACAGGTTTGCTCTCAGGTTATGTTGAAAAGTAATGGCTATTGTATCAATCTGTACTTTTGCTAACTATGTGAATAAAATATGGATGATGATGCTACTATTTTGGAAATGTATTCGTGCTAGCAGTCGGCAACTTTCTATCGAGCAAGCAGACCTAACATATTTACATGCATCTAATTTCTTTACCTAGAAATGTCTTACTCTTTAAAAAAAACACAATCTATGGAGGGATTATTTTCGTAATGTTGTGGGACACCTGGAGTAACAATCTGAGCCTGTCAGTGGCAAAAACAGGAACTTTCACTGGACGCACTTTGATCGGGCGCAGTTGTCCCAGTCCGTACTGCGGCTACGGCGGAAGCTACCTACTGGACCGATTGCAAAACTTTTTGTTCCTATGAGTCATTTCGACACACACACACACACGTCTGTACAAAAAGGGCCCAGGTTTAAAAATACATATTAAAGTCGATATAAAAGTCAGATACCCTTTTCCATGGTGTATTTGTAAAACAGATATTCTTATTTGAAAGTACCTTCGAATTGAGAGCATAAACTTTAAAAAAAAAAAAGAAAAGATGGATGACTCCATGTTAACAGATGGGACATGAGTCAAACTGTAAAATCAAAATACATGCCAAATACATTTTTCTCAAACATTATACAACCGTATACTTAGTTCTTATCATGCTGATGTGTTTACTTTTATTGAGTTATTTGACGCTATAAAAAGGGTCTAATGCCATGATTGACAGCTCTGTTGACAAATACAGCTCCTGCAGCCATTCTGTTAGCAGCATAGCTAACACTATGATTGATTGATTGATTGATTCTTTAATGACCACACAGCCAGGCTGGTGGAATTTGTTTTACAGCTTACAGCAGTACAGCTTGGCACAGGTTCCAACATTAAACATAGAACATAGATATACAGACAAACACATTTCATGCATAAGGCCATGCTTTATCCTCAGCGTTCAGAGTTTAGAATGTTTATTGCAATGTGAATGGAACTGTTTTTGAAGCGGGTTGTTTTGGAGGCAATTGTCCTGTAGCGCCTCCCAGAGGGCAGTAGCTGGAAGACATAGTGTGCAGGGTGAGTGGGATCAGAGATGATCTTGCGGGCTCTGCGCAGTGTCCGTTTGCGGTGGAGTGTTTCAAGGGATGGCAGGGGTGAGCCAGTAATTTTGGATGCTCTGTTAATGATGCGCTGTAATTTCTTCCGGGAGAGTGTGATGCTTTCGACGATGGCTGTGTAGAAGCGGAGCAGGAGATGAAACCTTACTCTGAACTTCTTGAGCTGTCGGAGATGGAAAAGTCTTTGCTGGGCTTTTTTATAGATGTGGTCTGTGTTTATTTTCCATTTGAGGTTGTTGCTGATGTGGGAATGACAGCATTCATTAAACTTCCTATATCTGCTTAGACCAACACAAGAAGCTGCTGTGCTGTAGACTGAGCCCACCTAAGGGATATGTACAGTAAGTTAAATGTGAGTTTTGGTTAGCAGAAGCGACGGTACGCCAATACTGCGGCTGCACCAGCCGATCTCTCCTGCACAGACTTTGACTCCAAATGCTCAAGATGCCAGCCCCCGTTCCTGGGGGTATTTTGGCTTCACTTTTGTATGATAAGAGGAGGTGGAGATGTGTCGTCCATCTATATCATTGGGTTGACAGACATTTGGCATTGCATACGAGTTTGTATTATTTAGTGATTTCTTAAATAATAATAATAATCATAATAATAATACATTTTATTTATATATCGCTTTAAATGGTACTCAGAGTCATTTTACATTATTAAAACAACTGAAGAAACACAACAAGAGGGAACCAAACAATTAAAACAATGGAAAAAAAAACAGCATCAGAGGTTAAAGCAGGTCTGAAAGGTCTTGATCAGAGATTTGGAGGAGGTCAGGTCGGTACAGTCTCGGACGTGTGGGGTTAAAGAGTTCCAGAGGGAGGAGGCAGCTATGGAGAGCGCTCTGTCGCCCCAGGTTCGGTGCTTGGGTCTGAGTGGCTGAGAGAGGAGGTTTGCATCAGAGGAGCGGAGGCTGTGTGAGGGAGCGTGGCAATGGAGCAGGTCTGTGAGGTATGGACACAGATTATGTCTGTTTAAATTACATTACATTACATTTAAGTACATACATAAATACATTAAGTTTACTTGATTTCATTTAGTATTTTCACAAAGTGAAAACTGACACAGTGTTGTAAAAACAGCAACAAAGCACCAGAGTTAGAGGGCCTGTCTGTGGAACATGTCTCTGCTGAGTTGTTTCCATGCTGAATAGTGATGTATGAGTTTGATACGTGAGTGGGGCAGCCAGTCGTTACTGTCCTGCAAAGGAGGAAAATGGGAAAACAGCAATGCACAACAGACAAACCCCCTAGAGATTGAGCTCACATTGTTCTTATTTTGATGTCACCAGAACACCTAAAGTGTTGGCAGTAACTGTCAGCTGTCAACTGATGGCAGAAGTCACTAAAAGAGGAAATAGAGAGAGAGAAAATGCCTCGCTTTAAAGCTGTGTTAGGAGTTGGGGGAGGAAAGTAACTGCAGAATGATGTGCGCCTGGCAGAATCATCACCAATTATCTGTGTGGGAGCTCAGTTGTGCACTCCTGTGTGTCTGGCACAGGTAGGACACAGTCTAAGGCAGAGAAAAAGAGTTGGACAACATGGTGGAGGGGACCTCTGCGCAGAGGTCAGAGAGCTATCAGGAGGAAATCAGGTACAAGGTAAGGGAGCCAACAATAGTGTAATCCAGGAGATACCATGTTACAGTTTCAAAATCAGGCAGGTTTCTGCTCATAAATACTTGGGTGTAACGATGGACTGTTTGTTATCCTGGAAAGACCACACTGATTTTGTCTGCAAAAAGACAAAACAAAGAATGTAATTTCTTGGCCGACTGAGATCTTTTGGGGCAAGTAAACAGACTTTTGTTTTTTACTTCCTACAGTACAGTAACACCACGTGGTACAAGTGTCTGTCCACTGTGACTTGAGTCTAAACTGTTAACCTATTGAAAATGTGCTCAGAGATTGTAGGACAATCACAGAAACTCTGTGAATCAGCCTACAATAAAAACATGTTAAGACTAAGAGCCTTGTGTCTGAGCCAAACCACACTCTGAACAGTCAATATGAGCTATTATTATCAAACCGGAGATACAGGGTCCCAGGTTTTAATAAGGTCAGACTGAAGCACACTTTTGTCCACCAGTCTAACCTGACATTAAATATGGAGCTGAATCCCAGAACAAAAGTACGTTAAAGAAAATGTTGTGTCAAATGTTTGTATTTTGTATCCTGTCCTTAACTTTTATGTTGAAATGGAGCACCTGTTATGCAAGACAAATTTTAGACTCGGTCTGACAATAAAGTAAACTGTCTGTCTGTCTGTCTGTCTGTCTGTCTGTCTGCCATTCCCAGAGAGTAAATGGGTTAAATGACAAATGTTTCAATGTTTCAGTTTAAGTCACATAATGAACAGATACATCTGTGAAGTTCTACCTGGTCCCTGTAATTGCAACATGACAATCAATAAGGAAAATAATAAATTAATACATTCTGATAAATAAATCAACTGGATTGTGTTTTTGTTCCTATTGCTTCTTCCTTGCTACTGATTGTAGCTCTTTTTGACAGATCTTGTAATACAAAGTCAAACATTAAATAATTAAATCTAACTAAAATCTTAAGTTTTACTTAAATAAAAGCAGTACAAGCAAAGTGGACAGAAGAGAAAGAACCCTGAATCATATTTTCACGAGTCAAAATAAAAATCCTGCGACAATTCAACTCAAGCTGTATGTTGTTAACACGGATCAGCTTCCTGGTTTAAATGTTGACCTTTTGAACTTCCTGTAGTTAAGTGAACAGTTTTGGCAGAAGAGATTTTTTTAACGTACTGTTATTCTTTCTTGGCCTGTGTACAAGTAAGGCCTGAATGATACACGGAGAGAAACTGTTGGAGCACCCACAGATTATGTTTGAATTTCCTGCTTGTGGACAGAGGATGCAAGCGTGAGAGGCTGATTAAGTGCTTGCACTTTTTCAGCAGCCCTCTAAATGGCCCTGATGTGGCCACTTTGGATATCACTGAATATTTTAGTTATTGATTATATGTGCGATCCGACAACCACAGCATATTCAAACATGTAGGCTGTGTTTTGTTGACTGGTTGTTCCAATGGTATGTTGAATACTTTCTGTGTGCACCAAGAATTTATATTTCAATCAATCAATCAATCAAATTTTATTTCTGCCAAATTATAACCAAAGTTATCTCAAGACACTTTACAGAAAGAGCAGGTCTAGACCAGACTGTTTTTTAAAATAGATAATAGATGCCGCTCTGAGTGCAACATATAGAGCATACATTTACACTCTTGATTTGGTCACACTATTAAATGTTTTTAAATGTTTGTTTTGTACTCTTGCCACTCACTACGTTTGCTGCCATGTAAATTATGTGCTTCTTCAGCTACCTTTTAGTAAACAATTCAGAGAACAGAAATACATAAATACTATGCAGAGTTTTGAACTACAGATAGTGCTCTATTTAAAAAGATGGTTTCTCTTGTATGACTTATTCAGATCTGCCATAAAGACGACTCTATCCAATCGCTCTCTGACACACGAGCAGCACTCATGCTGTGATTGTCAAACAAAGCCTCTGAAGAGAGAATTTCCGATTGTTTGTGCTCTCATTCCAGATTTCTGCTCCGTTTTCTCTCTTGTTGGTCTTTTTTTGAGTATTGTCTTTAATCTGTCCCTTTGTCTTTTCATCTTTTTCCATCTCTTTGCTCTCCTCTATTTTTTTGAAGTCTTTCCCTGCAACATCCTTGGCGCTCAGCAAGAAAGATGTCGCCGTCGGGAGAAAAGTAGACTCTTACTGTTGCTTTGTTTGAAGCATCACACAGCTAACAGCACAAGGGCATTGCTATGATCAGAGAGAAAGACAGGGGGAGGGGGGTGAGTGAGAGAGAGAGAGAGACCAGGAAGACTGACATGGGGAACGAGACAGAGAATATAATGAGAAGGGTCAAAAGAGACAACACTGGTTGCACACAGACTCGACAGAAAGTTAAAGTTGGAGAAAACATGGCAGAGAAATGCTGAATGCGGTTGGAAAAGTGATGCAAAAATAAAGTGAAAAGAAAAGCGATCATGGGAAAAAGAAGGAGAAAATAAAGTGCCCCGGCAAAGAGGGAGAGATCATAGGGTTTAGGAATGAAGGAGTATGAGAGAAAAGACCCTGAGGAGGAATCTACCTCCTTATCTCCTGTTCCCAGGGTTCAGGAGGAGCCTAACAGAAGACTAAGTAGCTCTAAAGAACATTCACAACTCCATATAAGAAGAAGACAAGCTGAGAGAAGTAAGGAGCCAAAGGTGCAGTGAAGTAAGGAAAGAAGAAGAGAGGGAAGAAGACTTATGAGTAATAAAGACAGGGAAAGAAGGAGAATAGAGGGTAGAACAAGGCATGGGAGAACAAACTGGAGAACCAACATGATCCTAATGAAGGGTGTACAAATATCGTGTCATTTTATAAGACATGTTAAGTCACCCTGAAAAATTAATTGACAACACAGCCTATTGAAACAAAATGGTAGGTTGAAAGGTTAGCCAGTTATGACTGTTGTATTTCACCTTCAAGTTATTTTTCAATGAAATAAAATCTCAACAATTTCAGGATGAAGGTCAGAGCACTCCAGGTCTGCTACGCTACTCTTCTGCTTATACGAAAAGGGAGACATGGGGGCCTACAACCAGGGCTGTGCCTCTGCCTCCTGCACAGTATATTTCCTGTAACATTGTTCAGGTATTGGAGCAAATCTTTTTGTTTCAATTATTCAGCTTTACAATCTTTGATTGTTCTAAATCGTTTTGGGGATTTTGTATTCAGTCATTATCTTTTCTAATAATCCTCCAAAACATCTTTAATTCATATGATTCCTGCCTCAGCCTAGGCCTCAATAAAAGTGTTTTTGGTCCTCCTTCAGTAGTTTGTTGTCAAAGTGACGACTTTTTAGTAAATGAAGGCTGTTACCCTTTGACCTGGAGTCTCATAAATAATAACAGTGTGTTCCTAAATGAGCTTTAGTTTCCTGAATGGTGAGTTCTCTTTTAACTGAGCTGCATCCTGGAGTTTGATTTTCTACAGGACTTATACTCTAAAGCAATAATCAGAGAAAAGGCATGTGTTCTTAGACACCAGTAACCAAACTGCTATAATATATGATTTTTAAAAATAATTGTATAATGCAAACCCTTTATGGATGTGATATGAGTGCTGTCGTAAAAAAAAAAAAAATACATCATTGTAGAGAATATTTTTGGGGACATCTCTCTCTGTCATTCTTCTCTCAGTTTACAGCTAAGCTAAAGAACATCAGTGAAACGGCTTCATTCAAAATGTTTTACTGGTTCAAAGTGATTGCTGACATTTTATTAGTTCTGATTTATGTTAGCGTGTGTTAGCATCATATTTGTCACATTTTTGGTAATTGTCTTTACCGCGCTGAAACAGTAGCTACTAAAATACACTTATGGTGGCAGCACAGCACTTCTGCTTTGATATTTCAGGGATAATAAATTATCGTATCAAACCCTGCATACAATTATGTATTGCAGATACCCTACCTAGCATTGTAAAAAGCGGCCACCAGAGTAAGCAGGTGAAAAGTATCTAAAAAACAACAGAAAAATAGGAATATGCTGAAAAATTAAGAAAATAGCATTTATCTATGTTTGAAACCTCATATTTATTTATCAAATTATTCATTTTAAGATAAGTTTTTGCTTTATGATGACAGGACAGCTAAAGAAAGGTGGAAAGGCAGTGGTACAGGAGATGGTATGGCGTGAAGTAAAGGAGCTGGGTTTAAACGACAGCCTCAAACATGGTGAACGAGCTGTAACAGGAAACAAAAAAAGCTCATTTTCAATGTGCAATGATTCTGAATCTTAGTTCTCATTATCATGCTTGTCTGATATGTAATAACATTCACCATGCATTCATTTGTATTTCATACATTTAGTCCCTCAACACACCAAACAAAACATTGTTTTATAACTCCTACATACCTGTTTTAAAATGGAGAATGTGGTGACCCTGTTCTAAACACTGTGCTGCTATGTGGCTTGGTCCACATGTTGTTTCAGAGCGCTCCTTCACACCAGCCATGAAATGTTTACCTGACAAACCTCGGTCATGGTTTGATTTAGGTGGTCAGAGTACAATGAGAGCTATTTGGAAATCCAACCAAGTGTTGAACAGGAGGACAGGCGAGAGAGGCAGGATGAGCTGATGGTTGTGTGCAGTTTGAGGCCTCTCATGTCAGAGCTGAACGCCAGAGAAGAGGCGACACCTGTTCAGGACCGAGCGAGAGAAACATGGAGGGGATGGTCAGAAGATTGAGAGGGGAAAATGGTTCCATCAGGTTTTTTGGTATTGCATATTAAACAGGAGCAGTTCAACAAAATAGGGTCTGTTTGCAGACTATAAATAAACTACCCACATCTCTAGAACATTCTTATTTTCACAATGTGTGTTGTTTTAATTTGTGCTTGAACAGAGATATAATTGACTTGAAAGTAGTAGGCGTCACACTGATGCGGTGGTTTGTCACCTTATTTCTGGAAGGTTCCTGATTTGAATCCCGGTTCAACAGGCTGAGGTCTTACTGTGGGAAGTTCTCCTCATGCATGTGTGGGTTCTCTTGGGGTACTTTAGTTTCCCCAGAATCAATTATAGTGGCTAAGTCATTGTGCACCTATGGATATGAATCATGTTGCTAAATACACAAGAGGTAGATGGTTTGGTAGGAATCTCCCAAAGACATGCTCGCTATAAATGCTAAATCTAACATTGAAATCAATGACTAGCTGCTTTGAACTTGATTAACCTGGTCTGTCTCTTTAACACACCACACACTGTTATTTCTTTGATTACACATTTGAGTGAATTATGATCATTGGTATTGTATCATATTTATGTAATCAAATGGATAATATTATGTACTCCAATGATGTATCCTTTTCACTTAACATTAAACAATGTGCTTACAGGTGCAATATTTATGGGTCACTCTAAGGCTTTTGTCATGGTTGATCACCTTGACAAACTATTGGTCTCTCTACATCACATTGTTTCAATATATATCTTCACCACAGACATCAGTGAGAAAAGGAGTACCTCGAGGTTCATATTGATTTTTTTGTTTTTATTCAACTTCTTGTTCTGTCATATTCAACTTTATACAGACGATACTGTAATTTATTGTTTCAAGCCTCACAACCCGAGAAACAAACTGTAGTCCTTCAATGTATTTTACAATAGTCTTTATAGATTTGTTTTGAGGCTTCCTCATAGACACATTACTGTTTTATGTATTAGTTGTTAAACTTGTGAACAGCTAAATCTAGAAGACATTTTAATTCATTTTTATGTTTTTTCCCCTATTCCAACTTAAAATAATTTCTAGTTCCATGCTGTTTGTCGTGTATGTTAAGGCTTACTAAGTATGATTTTTTTTTTTGTTCTTATAATTTTTAAAGAAATTTGACAAAGTGCATTTAAATGTAAAACTGTGATTTTATGAAATATGATGCCATTTACAGTCTATTTCCTCCGTTCACTTTTTTATGACAACTCTATTTACTCCTTTTCATACAGTCTGATCCTGCCTGAAATTATACTTCTGTTATGAAAAGAATTTATCCCTAATGTGAAGATGCATATTGATATACACAACCTTTATGGCCATTTGTACATTTAATGAATATCCTCTGGCATTTATAGGGGGATCGGTGGGTGTGTATGTTTTATTCATGTTTATTTGCATTTAGGACCCATCTGGAAACTACATGGTTCAACTCAAGTGGTTTATCCTTCTTACAAATGTCACATTCCTGTAATACTTAACATTTTTTCCGGTATTTATTTCATGTTCCCACAGGCACTTGTGCAATCGTCCAGCTCGACCACTTTATTCTTAAACCCTCCCCCTCTGAATGTGAGGGAACAAAACACTTGCACTCCGTAACAAATCAATACGATTGTCTTTACTTGGCAAAACAGGTGATTTCATCCTGAGACCATTAACACACCACCAACAACCTGTTTATACCAGAATCAATGGTTTCCTGTCCCTTTCACCATCTGGTTTTTCTTTTTTAATTAACCCCAATAAAAGCTGGCAGGGATATAAAATGGTCACTGCAGGCGGGAAATGTGGAAAAACAAACAAACAAAGGACTGAGAGGAGCAGCTTGTTGGCCTGAGGGATGACCAGGAGAGCATTTTTTAGTTAGACAAACAACAACAGACGAACACACATACGCAGAGACCAGCTGGGAAAGTATTGGAGTTGTATTTATAAGATGATAATCTCTGATATCGAGTGATGAAGGGAGCTGTGTGAAAATCTGCAGCTCGATTTCCCGCTAGACAGATGAAAAAGGAGGGAATGGCTGTTGAGATAATTTGGAGATATAATCTGATTTGACTGTGAATTGTATGGTGATCACTTTCTGGAAACTCTGTGGGCCCTGTTTAGATGGCGGAAGGTGCACAGTCTAAAGCACATGGCCTTAAGTGATTTCAGGCGTGTCCGACCCACTTTTGCCAGTTACACGGCGCACAATATATTAATATATTTAACGTATTAACTTGTTTCTTTCCACTCATCACACACAGGTAACTGTAAGATTCCACTGCCCAACAGAAACGAAAATGAAAAGAGACGTATGCTGTGTACATTTATGCACAAGGCACAGCATTGATGATTTAAGTCTCCAGACAGACAGGATCTAATGTTTATTAAAGTTCTGCGTGTTGACCATCAAAGAAAGGTCGGCTTTAAATGTTGCTGTATTTACTTATTGTTGCTGCTGGGTCACATGGCTGTATTCTGTCGTGCGTAATGGAGACTGGACAGTGTATTAATATCTGTGGGTGACTGTCAGTGTCAAAGATAGTTATGTCTGAGGATTATAATAAATGTACCTCTTAGTTCCGTGTGTGTGAGTGTGTGTCTGTTTCTGTGTGTATTAGAGAGAGTGTGCATCAGAATGAGAGGGCGAGATGTGGGGAGCTTGGTGTGGCATTTTGGCCTGTGCGTGGCTCGAGCAGGAATCTCCCTGAGGTGCAGCAGGTTTGTGAAGCAGCAGTGAGCTTGTCCACGTCTTCCAGCGTCACCAGATCGGTAACAAACCAAAAGAAGTATCATAATTTAACGAGACGAGAAAAACAAATGCTTGCCCTCACAGTCCTCTGTCCCATAAACGCTATTTCGATGTATCTGCGAAAACACAGCTTTTTCCTTATGAGTAGAGGCGCTGCTGTGCGTCCCCGTGTGAGTGACAAGCAGAGACTTGTGCTGTCAACTCTCCGATGTATGCCCATAAAGCGTCCTCTAAGTAGCAGAGACAGACTACACCATAGACTTTAGACTTTAGTCCAGGTTTTTCTTGGTCTATAGCGCAGTCGCTTTTTGCGTCCTCAAGATATCAATACGCCACCCGTTTGCCTGACCACACCTCATTTCAAAACGGTGGCGCAAGATCACTCGCTATTTACACAATGTGGGCGCTGGGTGTGAAAGTGACAACTGCATTGGGTGGAATGTAGCAATGATACTTGCACTGTGCCCTTTGGTGCTTTGTGCCAAGTGTACAATATTTTAGACATTTTCTTCTGAGATTTGTGTCTCATTATTGAAACACTTTCTTTGGCTCCATACAGCCACACCAGAGCAAAATACACACACACATTCTGTGCTTTCAGGAGTTCTCTATAGCATGACTTGTCGCTGTATACTTCACTTTGAACTTAATGTTCTCATTTTCCCACATGTTGCTTTACGTGTTAGAGGAACTGTTATACTTGAACTGTTAATATATGTATGTCATCAATGTGGTTGTAGTCAACAAGTTATCACAATTTGTTATATTAAAATCCAGTATTTTCTGTTTTAATTTATATTTTTACAAGAAATATTGAAAATGTAATGAACATCAATGAAGTTGATTTATTTTTCTGATCAAGAAAGTGCTTCAATCATAAAACAAAACTTTCCATCCCTTTGTTGTGTATATATATATATGTATATATATATATTGTATATATATATACATATATATAATAAAAATAATAAATTGTGTCTGATATGTTCTTCCTGCAAAATACGTTTATTTCATCTTTAAAATCCTCCCGAGGCATGTCCTCCTTCTCCCTCATTAAAAAATCCCCAATCTGCATAGGCCCCACCCACTATGCACATTTCCAACCAGCCCCTCTGTCGCAAAAACAAAACATGTTCTGCTATCATTTAGTGGCAACTTGTTGAAGCTTAGCTAGCTTGAAATGTAGCAATTAGTAGTCGTAACGTTAACGTTACGATGACATTTACAGCTGGCTCGTGCATCGCTCGAAGTGGTTGCCATAGGTTACACATACCGATACCTGACTGTCTAATGGAACAAGTTATGTGCCTGAAGTTTTAATACTACCCACTGTTGACTTTTCTAGTTGAATCACATGCGACCTAAAAGGCTTCTCAGCTCAACAGTTTGTTAGCTCCAACTTTTCTCTGCAATGTTTCAAAGGGTTTTGTCTATTCATGAATCTTTGGTCCCCTTTGACATGACTGTGTGTGCTTGGCCCAATAGCTGAGCTCCACCCACAGTGAAACAGGGAGATAAAGAGCAGACAGCTTAATTTCAGTGGGCTCTGATGATTATGTGTAAATAACATTGGGGTTATTCAGTGTGACATTGCTGTGTTTGGCATCTGTAAAACTTTAATCTTTTATTATTTGTTATACTACTGGGTAACCCAGACAGCTATATGGACACTAGCTGTATGTCCATGTCATCTACTGCTGCAGAAAACTTTGCAATGAAACCACATGTAGAGTAATATTCCATTTCTAGATGCCATTACACACTGGCACACAGACTCGGTAGATGAGAGCCATTGTGGTCTTATTTCTCTGACACTTGTGTAAGAAGTTCTACCAAATGAGATTAAATCAGGGTGGAGGATTTTTGAGGGCCTGTGAGTGAATGTAATTTTGTTTGAAGAAGGAGGCATTAGAGCCTACTTGACAAAATGCATTCACAGAGTTAGAGGGGGCTTTGTGGCTTTGACTGGAGTGGGCAGGTCAAAGGTTATTAGAGCATTGAGGAACCTGGAGGAAGGAGATTTGAAAAGACCATGCACCACCGGGGATGTTGGGCTGGACCATGACCTTTTTAGGCCGAATTCAAAGCTCAGAGAGCAAATTCAAAATGGCCACATTGTTTCAGCAACAGGGCAACATATAACTTCTCCTGACGGAGGCATCAAAACATAGACCTGAAGAAAAGGTCAGAAGAAGAACAGATGGCCCATTGCATTATTAATTTACTTTTATGTACCTGCTCAGAGAGAGGACACCCTTGTATTCTTCTCTCCCGCTCTCCTCCGGTCTGTTTCTCTCTCTGCTGTCCCTTTCCATGTTTATGTTCCTTCAGGACCTGTACCTGATTAGTTCCTCTTTTTGTTTCTTTTGACTCAAGCACGCCTCCCCATGCTCTCTTTAATTCTTACACCAAACTGCATTCTCTTAGTCCTTCCTTGCACATTCTTTCTGTATCATCTTACAGTGTTGTTTTATATTCTCATCCATGACTCATTCTGGAATCAGCATCCTTTTTCTGCTCTGTTGCTGTTTTTGATCACTTTCTTCCTTATTACTTTTCGTGGCCTTTACTTCTGTCGGTATTTCTTTCTTTTCAAGTCCATGTCCTGGCCTCCAATCCGAGTTTTCTTTTAGTGTAAGAGGGTTTTAAATAGCTGTGAATGGGAAGGTCCACAAGTATGGCCCAGAGCTTCAGGTAAGTGCATGCAGGTTAACTGTAACACTGTCATGGCTTAGTGGGACACGAATAAAGAATAAAAAGTCCAGATGTCTGCTTTCCGTTTGCCTCAGCTGCACGTGCTGACATTATTGCTATGCTGCTGTGACGATTCACCTTTTCTACACATCAGAAACGTGTCCTTGGTTATCTGAATGTTGACCAGTTGGACATGTTTTTTTAGGGATGGTTTGATCTCAAAATATACTTTGGTGGCAATAATGTTTTTATTTGAGATAGAACCAGTGGCCGTTGTTACAAAAAAAAAACATTCCTGTAAATGCAACTTAAGGTGGCTGCACACTGCCCGGACAAACGGCAACCAACACCAACTGTTGGGTCAGTGTGCGCTGACAGGAGGTATTGGAATGGTAAGTTAGCAGCCTGAGGTGAATAACGCTGAATGATGATTGGTCGATTTCAATGAAAGCGAGGTTCTACGTAGAAACCTGCAGCTGTTCTGAACTTCCCATTTCAGAGGCGACCTTTTTAAAAATGTTATTCTGGAAGACACGGAATTATGCACTTTTCACTGTGAACAATAAACACCCGAAAATGAGAATATCCATTTTAAAGTACGGCCCCTTTAAGGGATTATTATTACTATCTTTAATTGTTGGGCGTATTTCTCGACTATTGTAATCTTTTGACATCCATCTTTTTTACATACGACATTTCATGGCCATGGCCGTAACAAGGACATGGAAACATTTTTGACGATCAATAATGAGCAAATTTTGGATATAAAAAGAGTTATATTAAATATTAAACTCTGCGATAATGCAGGTACTCCTTCTCGCTGCCCACCCACAGTCCCCCACTTTTTATATTTGTTTGTCTGTTTTTTAGTTTTTCTTGACAGTGACTTTTAGTTTGTTTTACTCATTATTTTTCACATATTTTTATTCAATCATTATAAAATAACGTTCAAATGAACAATCAACTATATAAAAATGTACAATGGACTTGAAAAAGTCTGTTTTTCAGTTTTACTAAAACTTCCTCTGCTTTTGCGAGCCTGACCTACATAATTTAGTTTTTAACTGTAGACTTAAGATGCCTTTCATTTCTAGTATAACTGCGCTCCATATTCACCTGACACATCTTTGTTTTCCTGTACTTATTCTCATGCTTGGACTCCATTTGAATGTGAGACATATGGCAGGTTTAAAGGCTGCTTCAGTGTGACAGCCAACAGAGTGTTGATGACACACACAGGGCAGGTGTGTCATCTCTCTGTGTACCTTGCTGTGAGCCCCCTGCTGAGCTTGTGGCCGGTATTTTTACTGAATCTGACAGGATGAAATTGTTATGTGAGTATGAGATGCCAGCTGTGACTCATCCAATTGTCCCTCTAACAGTGCAGTCGCCTGAACTTGTTTGTTGCCATGTGAAGTGTTCATGTTGCTGTAAAGCATCACAGCCACAGGTGCCACACTCACACACGACCGAAACATTCACAGGACAATGTGAAAAACCTTAAAAAGAGCTTTCTTTTCATGTGGTACTATTATATGTCGGTCGCCAGGATCAAACACGTTGTTGCCAAGAAAGGTGTTTGATTTAGAATAATATAAGTCCTGCATAATGTATACAGTACACTGATATTTGTATACCAGTATTAGATTTTATAATTTAGAAGTAAACAGTTCACCTGTGTGTCAATATTCTTTCAATTTCTATTGTTGGTCATTTGTGCTTTTTATATATTTTAATACTGTCTTTATCAATACATGGATATAATCATTAAACACAACATTTAACTTGATTTATAAATGAGTATCTGAGATGAGATGGTGTGTGAGCTCAGCCCTCTGAAACGCCTTCCGGCAGGTGATAGTGTAGTGCAGCAACTCATCCTTATAGCCACCACATGCAATGGGAGCCTCTTTTAGGTTTCTTGCAGTAAAACTTACACCATTAAAAATTAACAAGAAAAGTGCAATAGTTCTAGTGTATGTCTTTTATACTCCCACTTCACACTGGAGGGAGAATATAAATTCCACTTGCCTCCAGGCCGGAGCTCCAGGGAACAATTATCTCCCACGGAGAGTAAAATAACCCGTTTTCAGCCGATTTCCACTGAGTCTGCCAATATACTTTAACTTTGTGTAATTTATGATTCAAATGTTGTTGTGTCTGGTTTTAAACAGGGTAAAGAATAAGAACTATGTCTCCTAATTGAGAGGACAATTTTATTTACTATAGCTTAGCACTAATTTGAAAACAAAGAATATGCCTAACAACAAAGTTACCAAGAAGAAATACCTTGAATCATCTCCAGAGATTGATCATGAAATGTATAGTAAGAACACTACATAGGAACTACTACTACACAGGATATTAGACAGGAGACTGAAATAACACCAGAAACATCAGCAGACAACACCTGATAGAAACCGCTCAAAGAGTGAACTGAAAGGGGTCCAAAGCATTGACTGTGGGCGTCACCCCTTCCTTGGTTTGTGGACTTCTGTTGTGAGTCCTTGATTTGGCTGTTTGTAACCAGAGAGAGCTGTTCAGCAGGATGACAGTCCGTAGCTTCCACCACTGTTGTACAGTCTGATGGCAGTGGGCACAAAGGAGCGCCTGAAGCGCTCAGTTCTGCACCTGGGTGGGATGAGGCGCTGGCTGAATGTGCTGCCCATCTGCCACAGCTCATCATGGAGAGGGTGAGAGGGGTTGTCCAAGAAGTCTTTAATTTTGTCCTTCATCCTCCTCTCAGCCACTGACTCCAGAGTGTTCACTTCCAGCCCAACCACAGAGCGGGCCTTCCTCACCAGCTTGTTGAGTCTGTTAGCCTCACCAGCCTTGATGCCACCCCACAGGCACACCACAGTGAAGAACAGTGTGCTGGCCACGACAGACTGGTAGAAGGCCATCGGGAGCCTGCTGCAAACACTGAAGGACCTGAGTCTCCTCAGGAAGAACAGCCTGCTCTGTCCCTTCCTGAAGAGGGCGTCAGTGTTGTGAGACCAGTCAAGTTTGTTGTTGATTTGGACCCCAAGCTGCTTGTATGAGTCCACCCTCTCCACTTCCCCCTGGACATCCCCCTGGATGACTGGGGCAGAGGACCTCCTGTTCCCCAGGTAGTCCACCACCAGCTCCTTGGTCTTGCTGATGTTGAGCTTCAGGTGGTTGCTGTTGCACCTTGAGATGAAGCTCTCTATCAGTCCTCTGTACTCCTCCTCGTCGTCATCAGTGATGCATCCAACAATGGAGGAGTCGTCGGAAAACTTTTGGAGGTGTGTGACAAAGTGGGTGAGACCTTTTTCCTTTCTCACCACTTGTCCCTTATGTTCATTTACATACATCACATTACTATGGACATTAATTTATGTTGCTATTATTTACCTTTGCTTTTGTGACTTTGCAGCACTTACTATCCCAGGTTTGTTTGTGTAAGCATTATGTTACAGGTCACATCAAAGCACCTGAGTAAGTTAAAGCCAACACATACTTGTCCATACTTACCTTTGTTTGTTTCTTTGTTCAGGTCACCATGTGGTTCTGCTAGTAGAAAGGGGGCCGGCCCAGCATTTCCTCGGTTTTATGGGGTAAATGATGTCATCAGTGACATCAGTGGGCCACGCCAAAGGAAGGGGTTTTCTTTCTTGAAATGTGTTTTCTTTGTGTTCAATTTGTGCATTTTGAGTTATGTTAAAGACATTACTATCCTGATTCATTCACATTTACCAAGTAAATGAGTTAGTGTTAAATTAAGGATTTTTAAGGAGTTTTTATTTCTAGGTTTAATTGTTTGAATTAAGAAGACCCCATATTGTTTTGGTATAGGCTGAGGACAGGTAAAGTCTCAATTATGCATCCTATAAAGGCAGTCAAGTTTTGCGCCTGGGGGGGAACAGAGGTTAAGCTGTGCAGCTGTGTACACATGCTTTTGCTTGAGTTGTTTATTAAGTTTTTCTTTGCATTTGTTTTTTGAGGTTTGATGAGTTACACATGTAATTGCCTGGCACTGTAAATAAATATGCACCTCTGGGAAACAACAAGTCTGTTGAGTTTGCCTGCCTACCACCTTCCTTGACACTTGAGCTTAACTACTTTACAAGGTGGCAGGAACCAGAGTTGAACCGCTCTGACCAAAAGTCCAAATTGTAATGAAACAGTCTGATGATTAAATACATTGCATGTTCCCTTAACATTCAAAGCTATGCGCAAAATAATATGCACTGTTTCTTTAAGTATAAACAATACAGAAAATGCATTTGCCCTTAAACAAACAGTCATATGGAGCCAGAGTCTGCGCAACAGAGATTGGCGGGTGAAGCGGCTGTAGCCATTTCCACACAACAGCAAGGATCCCGCACGCCGGTGTGTTTAACAGCAGAACAGCTTCTCTGCGTTGGTCTGAGGTTAACGTTCACAGGTATGGAAACTTCAATGACTGTAGTGATTGTTTTAGTTACATTTCCTCTCACCAATCGTCCTCTGCTAATCCGGTACTGATCGGCTGCAGGAGGCGTATTTGTCAACAGAGCTGTCAATCATCATTTTGACAGCATCAAATAACTAATTAAAAGTAAACATGTCAGAAAAATGAACACGTGGACATAAATCAGCATGATAAGAACTAACTATAATGACAAAAACCATGTTTGAGAAAAATTGATTTGATTTGATTTTGATTTTATAGTTTGACTCATGTCCCATCTGTTAACATGGAGGAGGTGGGCTTTATGACCTATACTGCAGCCAGTCAGCAGGGGGCGATAGAGAGGGTTTGGCTTCACTTTTAGGGAGCTGTCATGTCATCCATCTTATTATAGAGTCTGTGGTTTTAGCACATAATGTTATTATATACTTTTTAAACTTAGTGCACCTTTTTAATTCTGTTACATAAGGACTTTCAGATTGTCTTAGTTGAACAATAAAATATTAAGTATTGTTTTAAAAAAGATTGGGAGTACTTCAGTACTGAGAAAGACACAAATTGAAAGTAGAGGCACCGGTTTTAACAGTAACATATTCCAACATCGTTTTTAGGATTGATCACTGAAAATAAATGAAAATGTGCTTCTCTTCTCAGAATCCAACAAGTGCTCCTTTTTTAACTGCTGTGCAGCACAAATGTTATTATTTTCGCTTGAAACAAGTTCAATACATTTCAGTTCATGAAGTCCCATTATAAATCATGGGAGGGGGGCATGTAAGTAAGTTTATAAGTCATCAAGATGTTTACTGATATTAAGGCTCGCTGTGCCCTTTGGTTTGAGTAAATGATTTATTAACAACAATTAAAGGACACTTTTGGGAACCCAAAGGTCAGATACATATCCCCTGCTTATGCTGCCTGTGTTTTCTGATGAATATAAGCAACTAAAATTAAAAATCTCAAAGTACCTCTTAAAAACCAGGTGGTGGGGTGGGGAAACATAACACATAACTGAAGCATACTTTGCATGTGAGAGCTGAGGTGAAGCATTCATTCTGATCACATTCTGCAGTGTAGCTAACAGTCGTACATATCTACCATCACTTGAGGCTGTTGGTTATTACAAGCTGCCCCTTCACCCCCAATACACTCTGAACCTCCTCATGTGTTTCTGTTGATGGTGCTGTATCTCTCTCTCTGGTGCACATATACTGCCCTGTGGTTAAATTACATATACCTCTTTCATCTACAATATCTACACACACATGCAGCAGAGTGTGACCATGTTCTCTGTAATGGAAAACTGAACTGTGGCCTGCAGTGGGAACTGAACTCTGTGTGTGTGTCACTGACTGAGAGAAAGGTTTGATGGTGGCCTGGATCAGCAGGCTAAATTTATTTTCACTTCCTCCCTGTGTGAGGGGACACTCGGCACACACCAGCAGCATCTCCTGCTGTGTGTGTTTGTGTGTCAGGACCAATGCAGATGTCTGCTGTGTGTTTGAATCAGCCACAGCACACTGCCTCCCAACACAGCTGAATATCCCCCCTCACGGCCCACTGACCAAAACAGCCCATTTGGCCAGAAAGATCAGAGCACCAGAGGCTGTGGAAAAGCTCCCGTCTCTGCCTTTCATTTTAGAGTCCTTTCATAAAGTAATAATGCCCGTAAAGCTATGTGAGAGATGGAAATGTGTGCAATTCAACAAAGTCTTTGAATTTCAGAAAATCAGGGATATGACACATTAACCAATAGATACGTCATATTAACTAGGCTACTTTCACTTTGAAGAAGTCTTTGTTTTCCATCAAACCTGGCTCTTAAAGGATCAATGCACCCCTGGAACAAGCCACTGTCAGTCAAAGCTGGTGTTCTCTGTAATTAATAGAAGCAATAATATTTGAAATTGGCACCATAGCTGTGGAGAAAGTTGTACAAACAGCTCGTGGTTTCGCCCATTCTACATTCCTACAACACCCAGCGTGCATTGCGCCCCTCCCTCTGAAAGGAACGAGAGACGCTGGAGTGAAATACTACCGTTTTCCATTCAAGGACATTGATCACTGCAGGCGATGGCTCAGAGCGGTACAGGATCCGAAATACGACGAGAATAAACCGGTGGATCATCTAAAAAAATCTTCAGGTCTGCAGTCTACATTTCAAATCGGAGGCGAGCGTCCTCTGTTGAGGAAGTGTAGTTTAGCCAGCTCCCTGGCCTCCACCAGATGATGCTTTTTACGTTGTCCGGTGGAGGTTTTACAGGCCCAATGGAGAAGCTGATGGCATTAGCTCCCCATAATATCATGATAGGACTGAGGTTGAAAATCGCTGAACTGGCCCTTTACAGGATTCAGTTTCTCTGCAACCTGTTACTCATCCAGTTCTACATTATTAAATCCCAGGGATGTCAATTTTAAGGAATTTTTACACTGAGTTGTTTGTATCAGCATTTTACCCTGGCCCAAATTGTCACTGAATACACAAGTTAAAATACAGACATGCTGTGTCAATGTTTAGTTTAGCAACCCCCCCCTCAGGAAAACAAATCCCCTCCCTGCAGGCCTGTTAAAGATTTTTCTGCATCCCATACAACAAATGTGTTATTTACTGTAATACCAGAAACATGTGGTGATATTCATATTTCAGCTGTGACAGTGTTCACCAAATTATTGTATATTTTTTTAAATGTTTAATCAAAATGAAAAACTTTGTATGTTTCAGCAAATATAACAAAGAATCCTTTTTAAATAAATTGCCCATCCTAGTTTTATTAAACTTCCCAATGTGACCGTGGATATGATGGAAAAGGGTTAAATAGGCATTTTGCATTTCAGCCAGACTTTAATAGCGTGCTAATGTGCTGCTAGGTTCTGAACTTTGGAGAAAGTCAGGCTGTGTTCTAGTGTTTCAGTGTTTGTGTAAACTCAACTAATCGCCTGCTGATGGGTAGAAAAACTGGCTTGTAATAGAAATCAAACAGAAGGATGAAGAGGTGTAAACGGGGTCTTCTCCAGCACGGCGCCTGCTAAGGACCAGTCTTATTTCTTATAATTACTACACACAGGCACACACACAAATACACACAAGCACTGCCCGACTGCCCCTGTCACATCCTCTGCCAGACCGAGGCCAATTAAGCTGGCACCCTCTTTCGGCCTTAACTAAACTTCACACACACGCGCACACACTTTCCGTCAAACACAACACACAGCCTCTCCCTGTCTCCCTTTCTCACTCTCTCTGACAGGGGCAGATGGACATGTGTGTGTCTAAAGAAAGGAAGTCTCCCCCTCCCTCCCCTGAAAGGCCTCAATGAAGATTGATAGCACCACTTAACTAAACACACACAAATGCACACACACACACACATACACACACACACACACACACAGACACACACACAAACTCTTAGATTAATCGTCAGGTTCTGGAGATCTCTTTGGAGAGAGTGTGTTTGCCAGAAATCTGCAAAACGCAGCAAACAACCTTTGTCCAGGACATCATTAGGTCTTGTCATGATCAAACTTGTCTCTGTGCCCTACTAAGACCTCTGTGTGTTTGTGTTTCTGAACTCAAGCCTATTTGAGGGTCTACTGTATATTTCTACCTATTGATTGGGAACAGGTGGCCTGTTATTCACACACTCAATGCTGGCCTGACCATGGGCAGAAATACAGAGTTTAGTGTCAAGAAAACAGTGGAAAGAAGGCCTCCTGAACCCCAGTCGCCCTATGTCAAGGTCAATGCTCTGTGCGTCCTTCAGGCACTACTACAAGCTACACAAATCACAAAAATAAAGGAAGTCCTACCCTTAAAACGCTGCTAACTAGGGTTCTCATTCCAAAACATTGTCAAATACCAACACTTTGTCACAGCACCACGTTGTAAGTCCCACTTTGCCTGACCCCTCTGTCACCCCAGACTTCCACCCAGGCTGATTTAATCTGTCTTTCCACCATGTCATCTGACTACCCATACGCTGGACAGACGGAGAAGTTAAGCTTCTAACATCATGGCAGATGGGCTTGGAGTTAGTTGAAAGCCCAGTGTGTCTCATGAAGAAGCTAAAGGGTGACTTGTACATTTGTGTAAGATGTAAGTGACAAAGGTATTTGACAACTGGTGAATGCCAACGAGCTGGTAATCACATTTACCATGAGAAGGGAATTGGTACACTCGATATGGATCATGTAAATGTAGCTTCTAGTAGATGTTGTTGCCAATTTTAGGGTATCCAGTGACAAAGAAGCTGCATTAGATAAAGCCCCTGTTAAATCAAATAAATAATTACACAATTACTGCTTATGGCATAGTGAGTTTTAAAACAGGCAATGACTATGAAATAAATAACATTTAAATGCACTGTACACTGACGGACTGCTGGAGAGAGCGAGGGGGAGAGAGAGAGAGGGCACATACCGGTACATATAAGAACAGAACCGCGGAAATAAGAGGAAAACTAGTCATGAGGATGAAGCCTGATGTAGCTCTGTGTAACTCTCAGGTTTATCAATGAAGTGTTTGAACTAAACTGCAGCCTGGAGTCTCTGTCTGACACTGTCACTCCGTTTGTCTCTGTTAACAATGTCCACGTTTAATAATCGCCACAGTCACGGAACATATACGACTCTGTCCATTCTTAAAAGCTCGGTTTGCTCTACTGCTCTCATTTTAGAGCACGCCATGTCTACTTTTCCCTAACTCACTTATTTTCTCCCACTGTGTCTCTGTAACTCTCCTGTCGGCTGGCTCTTTAGTCTGTATCTGTATTCTCACACACCCACTGGGTCAGTCACGATGTTGATCTGAGTGACAGATTTGATTGGCTGAGTAGCGTCACGTGTGAAATGATGAGTTTCCTGGACCCCCAAATCACTACCGCAAAGACCAAAAAAAGCTGTGCAGCTTGTCAGAACTGTAAATAGGTCCGGGTCTGGGGACGACGGCAGTTTGGTTCAGATCCGGCCCGTGGTCTGCCGTTTGGGGACTGCTGGCTTATGGTGTGTAAGCATTACATCTGCACCCAATGTGCACCACACCAACAGCTGCAAAGCTTCCATTAGTCTCCACACAATGGTTGGGTGTCTAGAATTTGCTCTGAATTCACAATTTGTTAAAGTTAGTTATCATTAAAAATACAAATGTATGTTGCATATCACTTAAGCTTGACTCAACTTCTACTCTTTGTCATGCAATCAAGATCATCTGTAAATTCAAAACTGTATATGCAAAGTGTACCTGCTATAACTTATCATCTGTGCAGCTGACATCAAAGAGTCTCTGTTTTCCCTCCACTATGGTACAGGTGTTCCCAGCATGAGACTTTTAATTAAGGTTTTCCTAAGTAAAGTTTTCATATCTAATAAATGTTTTATGTTATTCCTTCTTAGAGTGTACATTGAGAGGAAACATGTTAGTATGGATCTGACCGGATTCTGGAAGAAACAGGTCTTTCCATCCAAATACGCACCAACACAATACTGAAGTTTAGAGGGTTAGAGGTCTGACATATCAAGAACAATTTAAATCTCCACTCAGCAGTTCACATGACAACACTGTAGACAGGTAATAAGGAGTACAGTGGGGCATTGCTGACCCCTGTCTTTACAGGAGCACATCTGGATCTATAGTCGATAACTGTTAGTCACAAAATTCCTCGTCTCCTGACTACAGACTTAGTGACTATTATAACACTATAAGGAGCAGCCATCAGGTTAGTGTTAAGCAGTGTATTCTTTGAATGATTTGAATGATGTCTGGATGTACTATCACTTTGACCATGGTGTCTTCAAAATATCATTGAGAGGATTTGACCTCGGTAAATCAGGAACTGGTTTAGAATACTTAATTACAGACAGCAGATTGATCTGCACAAAAGCACAGGTGTTCCTGTATTTTTTTCAGTAAAGCTAGGAGCTGGGTGTGTAAGATTTAATCACTGTTCCCCAAATTGGATGAGATGCTGCAGATGGAGGGGACATACCTGAGCTGATGCCTTGGCATGGTAATCAGGATTAAACAAACCAAAAAGCCAGACCCTAACACTGCCCTGAAACTGAGGGAAATTTGTTTGAATCAACCCTCAATCTAGCAAGTAAAGTCACACATTCACTTGTTTCAGGGCCTTAATCACATTTGCAATACATATTACCACTTGAATGATATATAAACCGTAGCCACAGAGACACAAGGCTCTATTTTCATGAACCCTGCTGTGATTTGGGTGGATGGAGTGATGTGGCAGGAATGGATTGTCCTGAAGGAGTTATTTAATAGAAAACCAAGATTTATCGTAGGACTGTAGTTCTTTTAATGTGTCAGTATGCAAAACATGTATTGATTTACATGCACAGAGGTTCCAAATCCAAGTTTTTAAAAAACAGAAATGGTGCAAAAACATTAAAATGTTATGGATTCCATAAACTTCGTGCTAAAGTTCCTTCAGACTCAGTGATGTTCATGTTTTACCTCTTTCTGTTTAGGAGTTATTTTTTTGTCATTTTTTTATTGGAAAGTTTACAGTTTGGATATAGTATAACATGGCGATAGAAATTAGCTGGAGCTTGGCATCTTTTCTTGGCTGCAGGTTCTGAGCTGTGGACACTCTCAGGGTGGAGTGAAGGTGTTCATCAGTTGCTTACACAGGTATGTGCTTCCAAACATGCAGCAGAGCATTTGAGCAGCTTGTAGGCCGTTCTGAGTACCGTCAGAGTTCTATCAGCTGGATGTTTACAGGTGCTCTTTCCACGTCAACTACAAACAGATTACTGAGCAGTTAAAATTTTAATTTCTGAGCTCCAAAGTCGGCAAATCGCCGCGTGAACTCTGCCAGGTCCGCTCAGTCTACCAGCAAAACGTGCAGTTGGGAACACAGAGGTGGAGGCCTGGTTGGTTTTGTTTGGGAGCATGAAAAGGGACCCAGGTTTCCTTGCTGCATCTGAGTCTCCCACAGGCGCAGCTTGTCTTGTTCAGCTCTCACTGCATCAAACATGTCTGTGATCACACGGTCTGTCCCTGAAGCTCGAGGTTTAGCGGAGTGAGATGCTTCGTTTCAGAAATGCCATCTCACATAGCCGGCGCTCGCAGGTCTTGATTGGCGTGCCCGCATTCTGGGATTTGTAGCATTAGCGGTGTGCGTGCTGTATACCAGCTGGCCAGTTATGATACGCATATGATATTATCTCCTTTTGAGACCCCTGGCTCACTTTTGGCCACTTGTGGGAAAAACAAACAAGATGTAAACACAATGACATTTGATCACATTTCAATTTTATTTCACAATTGCTTACATACACATTCAAAAGACAGTAAAAATATTGCAATTATATTGGAGATGTGTTTCCAGTGATCTAGTGAAAGATCTTATATTAAGTCTCCCTTAAACTCTGCTTTGGTCCAAACCAACCCTGAGGAGAAATATGTTTAGCTTGTTAAATGCTCCACTAGCTGGTTGTTAAGTTTGTTGTTTCCTGTTTGGTTATTTGCAGTTTGCTAATATAGTCTCTGAGCAGTTCTGCTGAAAACAGCTGCTTGTGTCTGGAAACAAAGCTGATGAGAGCTGTGAGAATTAAGCAAAACAGAAAGGTTGCATGAAGCATTTCCAAAACAATGAACTGACTGATGCTACATTTTCTATACAGCTGAGGGCAACTGCAGGGTGGGGTGATAATTCTCCATAGTTAAACTTTTAATTTGACATGTAATAATTGTGTTCATTTTTAATTTGAGCAGCATAATGTAAAACCAATGATTGTTTCCATCTGACCAGATACTTGTATACATGAATGGTTTATTGAAACAGTTTTCTGGCCAGCTGTTGGACAGCTATTCATTGGCTTGCAACACCGGGGAAAAGTGTGACCAGGAGGCACATTTGAACTACCTTGCAGGGATTAACACACAATATACAAAAGAAGGAAAGTAACAAACACAAGATAAATGCTCTGACTGGATTGTTGGCATATTAGATATGCATTTTTTTCTAATCTAATACCATTCAAATATGTTTCTTTCCACTCCATCTGGTTCTATCAACACACAGTTGGATTTCTTGCTTCCAAACAATTTTGTCTTATGTTGCTTATACTGTCTATTGGATTGTTTTTGGAACGTTCAAAAGTAACTTCCAATCTGTTTTTGTTGTTGTTTGAAATTGGTCTTAAATTGTCACAAGAAAATATCTTCCAAAAAAGTTACATGTAAGACTGAAAACTGCAGAAAACCCACACAAGTAGAGAGATGGGTAAAGACAACTGACCTGAACCAGAACCAAAACAGTGACACCACTGTGACACATCTGTCCCGGTCCACCGAGCCACCAGACCCCACTGAAATGACAGAATGAAGCCACAACGTGCATCCCTCAATCCTCTCTTCCTCTCACGTGTTAAGAGGTGAGGAACAAATGTTCTAGAAAAGGGCACAGTGCACTAAGCTGTAGGCCCTGACACTTTCTTTATGAAGCGATCCCATGAGGTGAATCAGAGGCCGAAATTGTCACTCTGAAGCTTTCAGAGCGGTGTTCAGAGCTGTATGCATGTGCGTCAGCCAGTCTGCAGGTTTCTCAGTCAGATGGAATAGAAACAGGAAAAGAAAGAAATAAAAGACTGGGGGACAAAATTGCTCAGGAGAAATAAAGGAAGTCTGGCTTCTTAGTGAAAGATTAAAAGAGTGTGAGACAGACAGAGGTAAAGAGACACAGACTTTTAACAAATGCCATAATATCAGCAGGATATCTCATTTATTGTTAAGATAAAGACACAGGCTTCCGGTGGCGTTCCCTTGATGCAACGAAAACCAGTGCCTAAATCAAATTAACATCTTTACTGACTTGGTGTCCCCACAAGCACAAATCGAGGT